>NC_086235.1:29061000-29670833 GCF_036321145.2 Pelmatolapia mariae | reverse complement strand
TTGGGTTTTTCTCTGTATATATTACAATACAAAGTGCTTTGAGGCGACTGTTGTTGTGATTAGGTGCTGTATAAATAAAATTGAATTGAATTAATTCACGAGCTAGTGCTCTCATGTTTTGTTGGGTGACCAACAAAACACGAGTGTATGTGTATGCCCAACAACACAAACCCAATATGCTGAGTACACCAGAGTTGTACTTGTGTGCTAAGCAGTAGTGATTGAGCATGGGAGTACGAGGTGGAAAAGCCAGCCTTGCATCTTTTGAAACTCCACTGTAAGATCAGAAATGTCACAGCAACGCTTGAGGGGCACAAGATGGTCAAGGAGTGCAATTACCATGTCAACACCTCCAAAGATAAAATCTTTAATGCCAGCATGTTCAGGAGGAGATGTTATTGGTAGTGTTCTGCACATCCACACCTAAAAGCTCATCACCTAATTGTGCAATATGCTCCACCGAACAGCGGTTCAGGACTTTCTTCTGTTTGAAGCCACAAATATTTAACAAAGATATAAGATATGTTTGTCCTGAGGAAAAAAGCATTGCAGTCAGCGTTCCTTGGCAGTAATATTGGGGATATTTTTAGAAGACTTACTTCCAGTGCCACTTTAAATGACCCATTGTGAGTCTATTGAAACAATATGCAAGAACTATGCCAGGGCTACCAAACCCATTACAGATAAAGGTAGGGACAAAGCAAACATGCATAGCAAATGTCATCACCTGGTGATCACTTGGTCATATGATGATTATGTTTAAAATCGCCTCTACTCCAACCAAGTAGCTGCTTAGAACAAATAAGTTTTGATGCCTAAACCTGACAGGTAGTAACTGAAAACTAAAATAATGAAAAAAAAAAGTTAATGCAACCATGTGAGGTTATCATGGATGATATGAAGGAACTTCTCTGTATTAGCAAGGTTTAGAGAACAAGTAAATGAGACAGTGACAATTTCTTTGGTTTTGTTCCCTGATTGAAAAAACTAAAGAAATGAAAAACACAAGACATATTCTGATGAGCACGAACTGCCCACATAAATAATGCATATGTCAAAAAATACAGAAAACAGTCAAGAACAAGACCAAGTTAATGAACACATTTCTGCTGTGAGACCGTGCTACTTTATCCTAGAGCATAATCCCAGCCCACCAACGGTTTCCTATACCCGTTATAAATACACGTTTATGTAACTGGCAACCTGAAAAAGATGTTAATACATATGTTGCTTTCTGCCAAAATATAAAAGCTCAGATGACTAAACACAAAGTAGTACAACATTTTTTCCTTACACAAACAAACAAACAAACACACACACACACACACACACACACACACACACACACACACACACACACACACACACACACACACACACATGCAATTATGCATGCTCCCAATGTGCTACAAAACCAGTCAATATCACTAAAATGTCACAAAGCCTTTCCATTTAATGCACTTTTTTCTCATTAAATGAAAAGGCTAGAAAATGTTTATTTGCTAATATTCTGTAAATCAGTATTTTTGGAGAGATGCTTTGCCATTTCACATACTAGGCTTTTTTGAGTTGCTCTTTGCTGGAGGGGTTTTCTTGCTCTTCCTTTCACATTAGGATACAACCAAGTTATGGATTTTGCTTGCTTCTAATTTAAAATTGTTGCAGTGTCCCTGTCATATTAGAAAATTCTTCTTCTGCCAAGTTTTTCATGGAGCCATTAGTCAATCCCATGTCACACCAGCCTCCACCTCCATGTTTTTTTTAGCTGGCACAGTGTGGTAATCCTAATTAGATCCCATCAGATCCCAGTAAATTTGCTTTGGTTGCATCTCACCCAAGAATGACCTTCTGATCTCAGGCTTTTAGTGACTTCTTGAATTTACCTGTTTTTTTATTCTGCGTAGCTTTTTGTGTAACTTGTTCCAGAAAGTACAGTTGTTGTCATAAAACAAGTAACCCATCCTACTGTTTATTCATTACAAAAATCAGTTTATAATCTTTATCACCAAACAAGTGTGACGTATCCTTCTGTGAACGGCAGAAGACTTTAAATCCACATTCACATACCAGCCACAGTTAGTCAGGATAGCAGTTCATACATCTCACATGGCTCAATACACAATAATTAAAGAAGTATCAATATGGCTGCACTGCTCTGAGTTTGCTGTTTGATGCTTTACAGCAAACGCTTCCTTACAGATAACCGGTAATCCAGATGTGACACAACAATTGTAACCGAGTGGAAAACATGGGCAGAAAATTTCCTTGACATAGCAATGATGTTTCCAATCTTGGAGACAATTAAATTAACATGATCGGTGCAAGACACGAATTTAAAAAGCCAGTAATTTAGTTTTAGTGACCTCCTATAACCTCACATTTACAGACAGGTGAGTGCAGAGGCATTAGCAAGATCACCCATGCTATCAAAGTGCATTAAGTTTCAATCATTTTCACCCATTCGGTAATGCTATGTATGCTACTACTAACTGATCCATGAAACCAAAGTGGAATCCACAGCATACATGATTATTTTGTCATTTCTAACAGCATATAGTAGATACTGAAAATAAAAGCAATCCTAAATATCTTCCTTGTGGAGCACCACATTTTATTTTGTTACCACCATTGAAAACATTTGCTTTGTTATGCCAGAGGGGAAAAACTCAAGTCTGAGATGAGCAACTATAAGCTGAGACTGAAGAAGACACTTGGATGAGTGACGAAACATTTCTCCCACTGAAAACGTCCAGATGAACAGAATCAACCTTTTGGGAACGAGAATATTGTGGCAAATTTCATTCAAAGCCAATATAAAATCTGGGAAAATAGCCAAAACTAACAACGCAGGAACTCCAGCAACACTTAAAAGTAATGAGGAAAAACTTTATTAACTGACCAAAGCGTTTCGGCTTGTGGCCTTCATCAGGGTCGTAGTAACACATAATACAATTTATGCTTAAATAAAGGACAGGAAAGAAAAAAAATTCAGATTAACCAATCACATCTTCATAGGCAAACCAGCTGAATTATAACAGGTTGGTATTGGTTAATAGGCTAATTGGTTAAGTCACAGCCCAAGTAAGTACTGGACTAAACCATTAACGATAGAGATGGGGAGGAGGGGACACACACACACACACATAATTCCCACCTATCTTAACATAATGCATGCGAGAAATACATAAAAGGAAAGAGTGTTAGAATTGTACAGAAAAATAATAAAATGATTACAAAAGAAAACATTTATTAAAACAGATGTCAGTGCAACTGTTTGATTGGAAAACAAGAACATTTGTGAAAAGGTCCCCATTTATGTCTCTAAGATGTAGACTTAAAACTAGAACGCTTCTCTTTTTGCTGATAAAATAAATAAATAAATAAATATTACCCATCCAAAAATAAGCAACAGGGCAAAATAACTGGTAAAAAAGTAAAATCATAAAAAGGTACAGTTCACAAAAAGTCATTGATAGAAAATCCTCATTCATACCTCTAGGGTGTAGACTCTTAAAACGGAATAACCAAAATGCTTCTCTTTACTAACATGTGGAATAAAGCAGCGTTTATAGTGCAGTGAAGGTGTGACTATGACATTAATGCCAAAATATTTCAGGAGTTGGAGACTGGCGGATAATTAAAAAACAGACTTATGAACATAAAATGCCACTGTGAGGGTTAAAAATGACCCAGCAGTTCAATCAGGACGTAGTTTAACAGGAGATAGACTTGTGTTCGCTGATGCGCCCTGAATGTGTTGCCTCAGTGTCAGTTGTTGAATTTCAACTTTATTTATCGACGCAGCGGAGAATGTTGCATCAGGAGCCGTTGAATAAGCTGCTGTGAACAGTTTGCCTCTTTGAAATGCTAAACGAGATGGAGGTACAAATTAGCCTGGAAATGCTCAGTGCATGTAATTAAAGGCCCCAATGGATTCCAATAATCAAATGGGCCATCTTCGGAGAAAACTATTACAGGAGGATTATTAGTGTAGCAGGTTTCACTAATCATTCAGTGACAGACAAGCTAGCTGGCACGCACACGCGCACCCACGAGGCCACACTCGGACGCTCATGTATAATTACAGTCACAGACACCCCCAAACATCCATGTAGACAGAGCGGTACGCCCATACGCACACAGGCACAGACAGTCAGTCAGACCTATTGATGTCAACCTTTTGCTCTCAGTTATCATCTGCACACAGGCAGGCTTCATATTGAATCAGAGGGACAGGGTTAAATAAAACTGGAAGGCTTTCACTTTCAATCTCATCCAGTCTCCAACTTACATGCCTCCGCCGAAAGACTGGGAGATAGAGGGCCTTTGGATGTCAACGCGCAGAGACAACACACTGCATGTGGGCATTTGAATAACCTAAACTAACTTTTAGAGATACGCAGACCAGTCACCCCACATAATACCACAGATATAGAAAGTACAAACAACGTAAACAAAGTCTGTGTATTAAGTAGAACGTGAACAGGCTCAGGCAGAAACACAATGCTTATATATATCACCAGCCCACAAGCTCCAGAAGCTCGTAGGAGAGTAAACTAGTACGGTAGTCTCGCACATCGTCCACACAGACAGAATGAAAGTTATAACTATACGTTGTAATGAGGAAAGTGATAGAAAAGCTGATAATGCGATGCCCACTGATGCTTGTTCTATACAGCAGTGAAGTATTTACTGCATCAGATTTAACCACACACGGGCTCGCACACAATTTGTTAGCTGTCAGCCCTCTGCAGCGGCAAAGGACCCTGCGAAAATTAATCAGTGACATTAAAAAACAGACCAAAATGCGTCACGCTTTGATGCAACCCAATGTGTTTATTGATTAATAAACGGTCAAAGGATTCCATTTCCCAGATATACTGTCTCTGCCGGCTCGGCGCTGCCGAAGAGGCTTTTTCCCTCAGGACAAATGTGTTTCAGCTGAGCTGATCCAATCCCTTCTCCATTGTTTTTATGTACCTCTGTTTAGCACTCCCCGGGCTCCACTGACTACCTGTCTGTTTAGAAGCCTATAAACATAAATCAGACTTGTTATAGACTTTTTCATAAATTCCTCACTATAGAAGAAAGTAGCTCTAACCGATGGATCAAACGCCGTCGAGGCTTTTACTTTTATTTTTTCTGCTTTTCTGAAATGAATTCCTGCCCTGGCAGTGTTAAGAACATTATTGCTATCATTAAAGCGCTGATGAAAATCTGTGGTAGTAAGCCAAGAGACATGAAACCTGGCTATTGTTTTCATGTCCATACAGTAGATTTAAAGTACTGGATCCCTACCAGTTTGTATTGACTTTGCGGTGAGGTTCCAGTCCCTGAAAGACATTGATTTACAGTTTATACAACAAAGCTCAGGCTCCACTTCTGCTTATAGACAATAGCAAACGGTAAACACCGCTGTTCTGTCATGCATTGAAAATGTTCATATGCAGCGCTAATTCCTGCCTCTTGAACTGTAAAGGTCAATCACACTGACTCTTTGTATTCATCAGTACCTTCATCTTAAAAGTAACTTTGATTCCATCCAAATAGTTGATTTGTTAGTCATCATAACTCTCGATTTTTTACCCCACTAGTCTTTCTTAACCCCACTCAAAGCTTTGACCTCTGCTGCACACCAGTAGAGAGTCTATGTCACCTCTGGCACTCCCATTTGTCCCCTCACTGCACTTCAGTGGGAAAGATAATTGCGCTTCAAATGAAGCTCCCTTCATTGTGTTGGCTAATGTTCAAAGCTCCCTCTTTTCTCGCACACAGTACAATGGTTAAGGTCAATGGATCCACACTCACCTCTTATTTACAAGATTCATGTTTATCTAATGCAAAATCAATAGCTCAGCACCAGGGAGAAGTTAGGGCTCGACTAACAATCGCTGAGAGCTACTTAACGGCACATCTGCCAGCGCTTTAGTGGGCCATAAAGGAGAGGGATTGTCGTGGACTGGCCTCAGCGGTGGTGTTCGAGTATGGTGTCCTCACATGGCAGAGGGGTGGCTGCGTTCATCTCTTACGTCTAACAATCCTTTAACATGGATATAATAACTGTTTTTTAATTGCTGTTTAGATACTCGAAGGAAGCAGAAACAAGCTTTGACCTCAACAGAGACATATTATGATTTTTTTGGTTGATATAGAAGTCTGGACATTAAATTTAGGTGAGCTGTTGTTTTAAATGAATGGTAGCAGCTTCACTGCCCACTCACTCTTGATTTGACTAATGGTAACTGAGAACTTTAAAAACAGCTAAAAATAAAGGATTTAATTTACAGCAAGTCGTGGTTCTGCTGAGCTGTGTCAAACATAAGGCCCGGGGACTGAAATCGTCCTGGCAAAGACTTCAATCTGTTGTGTGTGGCGGAGAGAATAAGTTTGGACTATTAACTGCATGTTTTACAACTTTTCCTCCACAGTTACCATTCATACCACACCAAAGTAAATAAGTAACAATTAATTAAGTTAATTAATTAAGTAAAAGACAGAAAAGTTCCTGTTTTTTCTTGGTATACTAAAGAAATATCTGATTTTTACAGTGGTTTTACAGTTAGAGGAAATATTTATAAAATCTTTTTATTTTATATCCATCCATTCGCTTCTGTTTATCCTTTTTCAGGGTCGCGGGGGGGCTGGAGCCTATCACAGCTGTCTTAGGGCGGGAGGCAAGGTACAGCCTGGACAGGTCGCCAGTCTGTCGGAGGGCTAACACATAGACATAGACAACCATTCATGCTCACATTCACTTGCGGATTCACACCTATGGGCAATTTAGAGTTTCCAATTAACCTCCACTAAGGCTATGTCTGCACTAATACGTTGTCATTTGAAAACGCATCTTTTTCTCTCCGTTTTGGTCTTCCGTCCACACTGAGACACCGTTTTTAGTGCTTGGTGCTTTTCCTCAATATTTTGCTGTGATGTTTCAAAGAGCTGGAAAGTAAATAAACAGCAGACAGAAATGACACAGGTCAAATCGTCTTGCGTTTCACGCATGCGCAGTACTGGAATGTAAGTATTTTCAGTCGTTTCAGTGTGGATGAACAACTGTTCGGAAACGACTGAAAACGATAGTGTGGACGCGGAGCGTTTTTAGACGAAAACGCTTTTTTCAAATTTATCCGGATTAGTGTAGACACAGCCTAACATGTCTTTGGACTGTGGGAGGAAGCCGGAGTTTATCATTTATAATGCTGGCAGATTTCTGTCAGTTACCACAGCAGCATTTCTTATTATTATGTCGAAAAACTGAGACATGCTGTTCACTTCTCTTCCTCATATTAACATATCTCAGGGATTAAATGTGTAGTTAAACATCTGCACACTGAGAGGAAAGGGGAGTTTCACTGCCCCGGCCCACTCAAGTAAGCTGCATGTGGCTCACGATGCAAAATGACATTGACATTTCCTTATTTATATGTATTAAGTTAAAAAGCTTGTCGTCCTTATTTACTTTCTATTTTTTAAATCGCAGACATAGAGTATGGGGCTTGCACGGTTAGAAGGCAAAATTGGGAAGCAGTGCTTGTTGGCAGCAAAACAGCACTGAGAGGAAATCTTACTTGTTTAGAGTAATTACAGTAACAGTAACTGTGGTCATTTTGGTGTCAGCGTGAACAAGCTTTATAAATTAAGAAGTGTGCACGGCTTGTGACATTGTGCGATGCTGACAAATGGCTGTGTGCTGCAGTAAAAGTTCAAAAGACTAACTGACTAACTATGATACTTCATCATGCAAAACTCTCCCTTGACATGGTGGTGTAATATCCTCCAGACCTGTAGAGACACCTCCACCTTATTTCCTGGTTCCTTGCACTTTGAATAGATCAGCACTTAGAAATCTGCCTCAGCGGCTCTGCTCGGGGGCGTGCATCATTTGGCCCCAAAATTCACTTTTCCCCACCAGTAAGCACTATCTGTCTCGCACCCTCATGAACCCAGACAAAGACCTTGCCATCTGTCAGTGTCGTTCGCCGCAAAGTGGCTGCGATTAATTGAAAAACAATGGCGGGGCCGAAAGGGAGGGTCAAAGCAATATGCATCGTAGCCTCACGGGGTCACCTCCTCATTTCCTCGTCGTCGAAACGCCTTCTCCTGACATTAGCCGCAGAGATGTCGGAACACGTTGTGCCTGTTTGGTTTAACATCCTCCCCTCATTTGGCAGTGGGTATTATTGGGTGGACAGATCCAGGAGACTCTTATCTGTCTCTGTCTGTGTCACTGTAACACAGTGCTAATCAATGCTGAGGGGGATAACATGGAGCTTGATCCCAGAGGACTGGAGGCTTCTTCTGTGACAAAACTCTACATGAGTTATGACCACCCAGAAAAACCGCTGTGAGTGATGGACACTGAAGCACAACGACGAGAATAAAAGCTACATAGGAGGTTAGCAGTGAATGCAAGCGCCCAGCGGGACAGTGATACCTCTGCGCTGCGGCAGCCCGCGATGTTATTTTTAATCCTGAATGAGTTTCGAGCACCTCATTCTCCAAGTTTCAGCTATCCTGCTGAATGAATTTTTCCTCTTCTGTGCAGCCTCAGCAGATCGAATCACCCTGCGCGCACACGCTTTCAGGCTTGACTGAGCAGCTTCTCGCCCTCAGTAACCAGGTGAAGTGACCCTGTCTATATGCAGACTTACAGCCTGACACCGCCGTTTACAGCCATCCAGTCCATTTTGCTGACACCATATTGCGAGTCACATCAAAGCGACCAAGCGTCTCCATCACTGCCAAGCCAGAGTTGGTCATCTTTATGCCAGCCACCAGAACTCGCGATCAATCTTTTACTGAATGATTGGCTGATGCTGCTGGACCAAAGTGAAGGAAAAGTCTCTAACTGAAAGATAAAACACTGCAGATTACTGACATCCATTTATACACTGTATAATCAGCATGTATACTAGTTTATAGCTATTCTACTTATTACAACTCACTCATACTGCACACTCATTTGTATGAAATGAATAAAAGTAGAGAGGGGGTTGCTTTTAGTTGCTAACAGAGAGAATTAATAATTTTTCAGTTCATTATTTTGGTTGTAAGACTTGAAACTTTACTGCGAACAGTTGTCTTTGGTGGATAAACAGAACTGTAGTTTATGCGGACTACTTAACAACAGATAACCTGTAAACATAGAGAGTAAAGAGTAGTCGCTTTGCTAAATGCTAAATGTATTATTGTTTTGATAGTCCTTATCGGCCACTTTCACCAAGTGCAGTTGTTACCTACCCACAGTAGCAAGTTAGCTATTTAGACATATTGCATCTGTGACAGACAGTTACAGGATATAAAAGAATCATCAAGCTAGAGTCATATTTTGATCATCCTGGATCACCAAATAATTGTGTTTTTAGCTTCTATTGACGATGTGGCATTAACGTGAAGGGTCAGACATGCATGGAGGCTTTTCAGTAATCACCACTTGCACTCGGGTTGACAAAAGCCTCCTTATGATTGCTTTGGTCTTTTAGCATATTACCATGGTAACCCATAGTTTGCATGGAACACACAGACTTGTCTGCAGATGCTCACCAATTGATCTCAAAGGGTTAGTGAAACTATGAAAAGTGTGACACAAACCAGAAACGGTGACTGGTTGCCTTCAAAGTAAAAGTTGTGCCTTTTGAACATGTTGGCTGCAACACTGAGGAAAAACTTTGGCTTTGAGAGCGAATGTTCTCCGTTTCCAGCTTGCATCGCACTTTTTCAGTAGTCAGGTAGTGAGTATTTGCAGGCACGTCAGTTGGTTCAGTGCAAATTACAAGTATTCAATTCAAGCTGTAAAGTCAGTCTTTCATTTCTCATGGCTAGCCAAATAACATCTCTTATTATAGTGAAGCTACATTCACTTGCACACATGTATATTTGTGAACTAATTTTTTTTTTATTCAGTTGTAGAAGCAATAAAGCTGTTTTCTGATTTTCCCTCAAGATTGCAAATCAAAAACATTAAGCCATTCTCTGATGGAGAGTTTATTTCAGTGTTTAGTGGATGAAAAGGGAAAATTTCATCATATACACTTATTTAACTTGGAGCCTAATTTCCCTTTGACTTCACAGGGATTGTGGCCCGTAAGCCATTCAATGCCTAGATCTGATCTACACCATATGACAATATGTGAATTCAAAAACAATCTAAAGTTGTTTGTACAAACAGTAGAGTGAACATTTCAGGGTGGATCTTTAGTTATTTATTATATAAAATTATCAAGATTTTCTTATTCAAGGGTATCTTCTGGCAGTGTTTCCCAACCACGTGAGAAATGATCAGGTGTGTCGTGGAAGATTATCTGGTTCCACCTAATAAGTACTGTAAGCGATCGGCGTGAGTAACGTGCAGAACAATTACATTCTCTTCCACTAGAGGGCAGAACCTGCTCTAATTAAATGGGATGCCAACTACCAGTAAAACAGAAGAAGACGAAGAATAAATTACATAATAGTCATGCCGTGAGACGACGCAGTGCGTAATAGCAACAGATGCATATTTGAAAAGAAAAAGTAGTCAGTCTGACCTGAGTCCTGGAGAAACTTACGACCCAGATGAAGGCCCTAGCATGAGTACTGGTCAGAAGAAAGCATAAAAGATATACTAGGAGCGAACCGAGCCAATTCCACTATACCTGGTGCGCAGGGGGAAATGATCAATATGCTTCTTGTGACATTTTTGCTATGTGGTGTGCCGTGTGATTTTTCTAATGTGAAATATGTGCCATGGCTCCAAAAGGTTGGGAAACACTCTTAAAAATAGAAGAAACACTGCACTGCAGCACTTATTACAAGTGAAATTCATTTATGAATTTCTAATAGTTAGTTGGTGAAGTCACTATAAACAAATCATTCACTGGGGCTTTCTATATAAGTAATTTATAAATTGTGTTCAAGGCAAGATGATCAGTATTGTCAGATACATTGTAGCTGCCGACAGAAAATTTGTCTTATTTTAAAGTAATGCAAAGAAACATAACAAAACACTGTCATGCATTGCTGTATGCTACTGATGCCACCGGGGTCGTGGAAAACTGAGCAAGGCAGAACAAAAACGTGAAGAAACGTTCCAGTCATCAGCCCAAGATTTTCATCACATCCTCTAAATCAATCTTCCATTTCATTTCGAGACTTCAGCATGTCACAGCGTTTGAAAATGAGATCATCGGCAGTTATGCAGACGAGATCACAGCAGGCAGATTAGCAAATCGATAACTTATATTCCTGAAACTAAGCATGAATCATGTCCATGAAAAATAATATCAGCATCCCAGCATCATTGCAGCCAAGATTACATTTCTGCACTTGAGGAAACAATGAAAAAATGAGAAGCAGCCTCTCATCTATAAATGGCCTTTTTTAAGCTTTTTTCTTTCCCATTATTTGGCTGACTGTATGATTTTTCATGTCATTTTAAATCATTCCCGATTCCACTTTTAAGGAGTTGCATTGACCCATAACGGTTATAGGCAATAAACAACAGGTACCCAAGAACTAGTGACACTTTCAGGGTTAAAGAAGAAACTGTAACTTATTATAATTTTTTTAAAAGAAAGAAAGTTTCATCTTGATTACACATTATATATCACATCCACTTGCTCCCATGTCCTCTTTTAAAAATATCCCATCGAACCACATTTATAGACATCTTTAACTTCCTTCATTGCCTGTCATGAAAGGATTTTGTAATGTATTTCTGCTACTCTGTAATTAGCATTAAAATTATTCATCTGATACTTGTCAGAGTGTCGACAACCAGTGGTTATGTCAGGCACTGTTCTAAAAAAGATGGCAGAGGGGCTCAATTAACTCAGACTGAACAAAACCACTGTCTTCAGTGCTTGATGCGTGGCCTAATACCGCATGATTTGATTATTCTGCACAAGCAAACACATGCAAATTGCATTTCATTTTGAAGTTGTTAATTTCTAAGCATGCTGATTAAGAGTAAGAATCTGTCAGAGATATCTTGCAAGGTATTCATGTGGATTTTTAAATGAGAAACATGAAAGAAAAGTTTAATATATTTATCTTCCTTTGGGGAAGAGAGCTTTAATCTAAAGACTAAAAGTATGTCCGGCCAACCTGCTGTTTTTGGTGCTTTTCCTCTTAAACAAAACCAAAGAAAGCCAGCTGGGGTTAACCTTGGAGGCCGTTTTACAGACTGAAGGTGGATAAAACATGGGCCGACCTGGTTGTTCACTCTGCCATCCAAGCCTTTGTTTTTCTCACAGTGTGGATGGCCATCTGTCAGCCTTACCCAGAGAGAGGCAATGATTTTTGCTCGCCTGAGTGAACACCCAGGAAAGCAATATTTCACATGTTAGCGCTGAAAAAAGACCCGTCTCGGGGGATTTTGCTTACTCGAGTGATGTGCTGGTGCACATCAAGAGTGATAGCACTGCCTCGGTGATGGAGCGGGATCTGCACAGAGTCTGGTTAACTAGGAGCCCCGAACTCACCTAAAGCATAGGATGTTGCTTGAATCCACTGGTTGACGATGTCTCTTCAAAATACAAATACTACACACGTGACTTCTTAGGTTACAGTCCTATTTCATACTGTTTGCTCATTAGTACACCAAGTGTTCCCACATTAGAATCAATGGAGACCCCGTGCTGATCTAAATGTGCTTTCTATGTCTGGAGCTGTTTGGAAACTGCTCACTTTGGCTAACTGAGCAGTGCACATTTGCATGAGCATATTTTAAATTTTATAGAGTCTAGTTTTAGGAAGGGCTCTGTTTGTTTCACTGCTGGTAGATAGGTCCACCAATATCAGTCGAGCACCTATAAATCGTCTGCAGCCTGGAGGAGGACTCCTGAAGACTGACGTTTCCTGAAGCACCACTATGAGGTTGAGTTTTACAGCTTTCACTAGATTTCTCAACATTTGTCACCAGTACATTTGAATACAGTTATAAATGTTCTACCCAGGATGCATTTCTACCAACTCTAACTTAATAATAGTCTTCCCGCCTGTTTCAGATGTAGTTTTAATCCTAATTTGCAATGGTAGCATGTTAAGATGCTAAGCTTAGATCAAAAGCATGATAAATGTTGTGCTACGGCCCTAACATCCCCTGCTAATGCTGCCGTAGCCTCTTATTTTTAGACTGCCATGCATATTTACCAGACCAAAAAAAGCTCACAGATTGGCTATAGCTCAGCTGCATGGTTCAGACACAACCAGGGGCTACTGATTCATCATATAATTTAATGATGTCATTATCTAGCGAAGGTGTTTTCTGACAAGTCGAGTTTAATTATAACATTTGAAATAACAAATGAGCTCCTTACAACAGTAAGTATGTACTAGAGATATGCAAAGAAGTGTCCTAAATCCACAGATACTTTATTAAAAATAGACTTTCTTGAATCAAGGACTCTGACCGTACAGTCAGAATGGAAACGCGGTCATGTGATATAAATTCGTCATAGACACGAGTCTTTAGGAACCAAACTTCAAATTTTAAAATCTTGATATTTTAAGATTTTGCACACTGATTATTAAGAGTTATTTTATTTTTCCTTTCATCGAATCTACATTTCGCCTTTACTCTTGATCTTGATTAACGTTAAGCTGTTAGTTTGATCGTTTCAGGAAGTAGTCTAATGACCTTGGAAAGAAATGACAGGCATTTTGGGAATTATGTCAGGAAGTAATTCAGGTCACTTCATTCGAACCAAACATTCATGAATACACAACTTGGGTGATGATGATGACGCAGTAACCCAAGGTGGGAATTTGGACTGGGCTACAAACTACTGAATATGTGAATGCAACAACCTGAACGACTCGAGACTGATTGTTTTTCAAAAAGTCAACATAAAAGAGATGAAATTAATTTGATTTGAATCATACAGATAATAGAGTGTTGTCATCTACATGAATCGGTGGCGTCGTCTTCCTCTCATTTAGTTGTTTACTGAAGGTAGCGCAGATGGTACATTAAAGGTGTAAAATGTTAAGAGTTCCCTCTGTTTGAGCACAAACTTAAAATATGTGAAACACTCAGTTGCTTCTAGTCTTTAAGTTTTCAGTGCCTTGCTTTAAATGATCTCCCCCTGCATGTGAAGGACACTTTAAATATAGCAAAACGATTTCTCTGTTTTCTGAGCTGACAGAAAATCTGAACCAGAAGATTTTCTGCAGAGGTTTTATTGGGGGAAAAGTAATTCCCAACCCGAAAGGTGTTTTTAAAAATCTCTGTAGGTGAATATGATGATACATCTGCACTAAAGTTTTGAATGGCAGCTGTGAATGGCAATATTTTAAGTAGTTTCAGCTTTACCCAAACTTTAACGACTTAGCAATGGCGGTTTATACATACAAGCAATATGAATAATAAATAAATAAATACAAATACTTTTTATCATCTGATTCATCAGCTCACTGTCAATTGGAGAATTCCACATAATACTGTTCAACCTAGAGAGACCGCAAAAGTGAATGTGGAGATTTCCAATATCCCACCCCACTGTGCATGAAGTCAACATCAACCCGGCCTCCTCCTCCAAATCTCCGGCCTTCCCTTCATGAATTCAAGTAAACTGCTTGAGGAGCAGATTCTGACTCAGACATTTAGATACAAGAGATTACATGTAATCACTTTCACACGCATCTGCAAAGTCACTTTGTGCAATGGAAGTGAAAATTACTTAAAAGCGGCCAAAGTACAAAGAGACCCACCAAAAACCAGGTGTTATCCTGCCTAAGCCGTTAGCCTTGTATCGAGGGATGCAATTTGTCAGGCGCAACTTCTTTTCAAGGTCGTAGTCTACAGTAGAGCTATAATTCAACCATCATCTAATTAAGGAGGCCAATGATCATTTGAAAGGAGTAATGAAGTATAGAAAACGCCTACGTCAGACCTTATTAGTGCCAAGCAGGACACTTTAAGAAGTGATGAGCCATTAGCCAAAAGGATACAACTAAATGAACAACTAATTAGCATCTCAAAAGAAACTTAAAGAGCAAATTGGTGAATAATTATTGGGACATCTTTGAAAATAAATATTGTCACCCATTCAGTCATGCAACAAACCGATCGGTGGAGTTGGTAATATTTTGGTATGTTCAGCTGGATAATGAATCTTCCTAATATGCATGCAGATTAGCTCTAATTAGGAGTGGATTTTGTAAATATATGTAAATGAAACAGATTTTTAAGCTGATAAATATTTTAGCAGACAAACAGTAATACAGCGTATTGACGGATTAGCTTGTGTACAAGGAAGTGTGCTTCGCAAACAAGCAGAAGGTGATGGAAGGACTAACTTCCAGTTGTCGAAGCTTGTTAAATTGCCTCCATTTAGCAGCCATTCCATCCACAGGCATGTAATTGTGTTTCTGTCATACATTCCCTCTCCCCCCGTACGAAGCTTTCGATTCTGGGTCTTTATCTAATTTATGCATCTCGTGAAAGTACAAGTTGGAATTTACTGGCGCTGGGCTAATGGCATTCATTAACCTTCGCTACAGTGAAATGTTTGATTGGAATATGGCATTTCCTCCTTCAAAGAGATGTTTCATTTCCTTTGCAATTCAGATACTTCAATTGAGTCATTAAATGCTATTTTACTTCAAACGTCCAGTTTGTGTATGGTAATAACTATACCTCATCACACTTAACATGCACGCACTGATGCTGGCACTGAGACAAACACGCGTCATGCACGAAAGCAGACAGGGGGTAAAATGCATTTAAAGACGGGGGTCACAAAAGCAAGAATTTACTTTATGATGACAGTTTACGTCTTACACTCACTGGGCTGTGTTTTGAATATTAGGGCTTGATTAGGAACAATGCATCTGGAGACATAATTGTGTCTTATCATTAGGCTGATCTCTGACTAATTATAGCTTATAATAATGAGCTGTGATTATGAGACTAATTATGAATTCCACGTGTAACTTTGCATGATGTTAAAATATTAAGGAAATAAATTGAAGAAGCTGACTTTGGTGACTTTTAAAGAAAAAGAGCTTGTCTGTTTGTAGCTCGTAGATCAAATACTATTGTGACGTTTTAAGTAAGGGATCAACCTTCCTTTGCACCTGTCCTCACAGATCAATATTTTCTAGTACAGATATATAATAATAACTATATTAAAAACTGTGAAACAATGAGCATTATTGGTTGTTTGAAAATCAGTTTTTGGTTGTATTACGTAGTCCCACCTACATAGAAGAGCCACCTCGACAGGACAAGACTCGGTCAATCTGCATCTAAAGCAGCGGTCCCCAACCCCTGGGCCTCGGACCGGTACCGGTCCGTGAGTCGTTTGGTACCGGGCCGCGAGAGTTGAGGCTCAGGTGTGAAATGTATGGTTTTCGGGGTTTTTATCGGTTTTCAGCGTTATTTTGTTATCGTTTTTATCGTTAACTCGGTTTTCCTGGGTCTTTTCACGTGTGTTATGAATAAATCTTCTTTTTTTTCGGTACCGGTACTAGTTTTATTTTGTTGTATTTATCCGCGACACCTTAAAGGCCGGTCCGTGAAAATATTGTCGGGCATGAACCGGTCCGTGGCGCAAAAAAGGTTGGGGACCGCTGATCTAAAGGACAAAAGTCACTCTTTCAACGATGCCAGTGTCCACATTTTGGACAGAGAAGACAGATGGTTTAAAAGAGGAATGAAAGAAGCCATTTATGTCCATTGTGAACGACCATCTTTGAACAGAGGCGGTGGTTTACGACACTGTGTGTCATCTATAATCCAGTTTTGAGATCCCTTCCTCAGGAAATCACATGATAGGGTGGGGCTAGTTTTCGCTATGGGTTCACTTGGCTGATTGTGACCCACACCCGCTTTCACACCTTTGCTCGTGAAATTAGGTAGAGGCTCAATAGGGGGTCCATGACCCTCTTGGGTCTTAAAATCTGGGACTCTCCACCAATTGCTCTTAGAACTGAAGAAGCTTCTCGGATGAGAGGTGAAACGTCTTTAAGGAAACTTGAAGAAGTCCAGATGCTTTTCTTTCCAAGCTTCTTAGACTCCCACCAAAGTGTAACACAGTCGACCCCTGGGGTTGGGGACCGAATTAGGGACCACAACTGCCTGCGAAAAGCTGAAAACGCTTATAACTGCCTGTTTTACTTTTCCCAGGAGCTTTGTGTTTGTCATTTGAGCATCATTTGTAGACGTTTTTCAAGAAAAAAAATATTTTGTTAAAATTTTGCTGTGTTTACATTAATATTAATATTTGAAAATTAGCAAAAAAAAATTTTAATATAAAAAAATGTAATTAGTCACGAAAATAATTGGTGAAGCTTTCAGATATGCACTCCGAAAAAATCTCCAAAAATTTGGAGTTACATTCTACAGAGAATTCTGTGAATAGGTGAATCCTCGAATACTGAACCGCAAATTGGCGGGGGTACAATAAAGGGGTAAAAGGGATATTGCCCTGTTTTTGTATCGTTCAGATTTGAAAGCTATAGTCATGAAGGCAGCCTTCATGTGGCTCAGCTAAAAGTATATACTTTTAATTCAGGCACGCTGGGAAAAATGTAAAACCTCTGATTAGTATTATCGTAAATGATTAAATGACTATAAATATAATAACTGGTGCTTGCAGGGACAAAATACCAGAGATGTAATACCTATTTAGTCTTTATCAGCTCGTGGTTCTTTAAAACTCAAACAAAACTGTTAGTTATATCAGTAAGTGGGCTGCAGCTATTGAAACTTTTGTTTTGCGCTTAACAAGAAACAGCACGCAAAAGTGGTCACTAGCTAAAGAGCTTATAGTAGCATCAGTGTTGCCAACTTAGCGGCTTTGTCGCTATATTTAGCGAGTTTTCAGACCCCCTTAGTGACTTTTTTTCTAAAAAGCGACTAGCGACAAATCTGGCGACTTTTTCTGGTGTTATTGGAGACTTATTTATGACGACTTTTTGACGTGAAAACGCGTATCGCTCTTACTCTCAATAAGCAGCGGGTGCTGCGGTGGGCACCTCGCCCATGCCAAAGCGATCACAGGCGGGGGATAGTCCTCCCCCAGCTGCTATCAGGGCAGGAGACGTTCAAACCTATGCGCCCAAACGGCAAATGAATCACGCATGAGCGAAGCCGCTGCTCCCGCACTGACTGTAACGCAGTCAATTCTTCTTTTACTCTTATGCTGTTTTGTGGACCACAATGTTTAAAACTACTTATAAATACACACACACACAAAGTAACTCCACCAGAGTGCCTATTTCAGGTCACTTTTGCCAGTCCAGGCCTGGATAAAGGAGCAGGGTTGGAATTGTGACATTAAAAAAACAATATTTGCTAAAAGAAATTTAATTTGTAGTTCTAATTAAATTATAAATGCATTTAAGATGTTTTTTACTGACTTTATCTCTCTTCCACGATGTTATTTCTCTCTCCAACAGCGTAGGTTACAATTACATTAGCATGACCAATTATGCAAATTAGGCAATGACGTCATTTAGCGACTTCTAGCGACTTTTAGGACAGCCAATAGCGATTTTCCTTACTGAGGAGTTGGCAACACTGAGCAGCATTAGCAGCTAAAGTAGCAAATACTTTTCAAAACAGTTGGTAGACACTAGCATGGCTTTAAAAGAACAACAATGTTCACAGAATCAGAGAATGAATGTTGGACTTTTTAATCTAAAAAACTAGCCTACTCCAAATGAATGCTAATGTTGCTAGCTGTTGCCTTAATGTGTAAATAAAAAGTTTGCTAGCTAGTTTACCATATCAAGCACAAACATTTGTTATCCCAAAGTGGCACAAAAATAAATCTGTTATTTTACGTTTTGAATCCCGTATTCACAGGGCCAGAACAGATTCTTTCGTTTTCTCATCCTAAATATATCTAACAGGATGTTGTAATAAAACACACTTTAATACAGAATAGAAACATTATTAGTTATTTTCATCCATTAGTTGCTTCTGTCACAACAGCTAATCTATCTTTAAGTATAGACTGATGATAGTGTCATAAAATTCTACACAGGAACCTACCTGCTGAATCAGCATTACATGTCTGCACTTGGGCCTAAATGCTTCTAAATACCAGAAGACACCTTTGTGCCTGTAGCTGCTGCAGCTTTCAAACACTGCACATACATTTACTGAAAAGTCAGAAGCTCATCTTCGCCTGTTTCCCTAAAAACAGTCATCTCTCCATTAGGCTCCTGACCGGCCTGATGAGAAAGTGTTTCATTCAAGGGCGTTTTGGTCACGGAGTCATCCGTGCTGTGTCCCAGGCGGCCGATTGCCTCCAAAGTTATCCAAAATGTCCGGCTCTGTGTAATGATTTTTCCAGACAGCTGAGTGGCCCGGCGCGCTCACGTCACTCCACAGATTTCACCTGATAATACGCTTAGACACACTGGCTGATCACATTCACCTGACCTTGCTGCACCAGCTAACTTGGGAAAAGAGAGGAAGAAAACGTTTCCGCTTATCTGTTCAATTCGCTGAAAGAGGAAGATTCTCCAACACTCACCGCCGGTGTGGCTCCCATTGACTTTGAACCTTTTGTTTTTTTACCCAGGCCACGGATAGCATCTCTGGGGCTGCTCGAATCGTGCACACAGAATCTCCAAATACAATTAGCCATTATGAATTGAATAAACACGTGAATTCTCTGAAGGATGTGACGGATTTCTCTGGCTTGTTTAGCACAATGTTGTCACTTTTTTTTTTTTTTTTTGGTTGTTTTGTGTCACTAATTGCATTTGTCATTGACGGCTGCCTAAATCAGGCAGTTGCAACACCTAATGAGCTGCTGATTAGAGATTCTGAAATTCACTCACTACTGATTTGGTGTTATTTTAGCAGAAAAATGAGGATAATTTTCTCTAATGCCACTTGTTAAGGTAATTACTCTGTAATTGCTTTATCAAGGTGTCATAGAAGAGTCAAGGCAAAAAATATCCTACCCTTCAGGGGCACTTTGTCACTCTCCATTTAGCTTTTATCCTAGTAAACGCAGCATGCTGGCACTGCTGAATGAGTGAAAAGGTTTGTGTGGCAGCTGTGAATTTACTTTGCTCATATCCACAAGCAACACACATGGTGGCATAAAAATAAGGCCCGCTGCATATAAATAGAGCGATAAATACGGCAAACGGATCGCGTTTCAGCATTTCGTCAAATATATGATGGGAGAAAGTTCGAATGGAAGCCCTGCATGATTTAATTATTCCCATTTAATCACTTGCAATTACTCAAAAAGTCATCGTAGTAAAAATATCCAAAACCATCTGATAGTGTGTCTCCTGAGGTTGCGATATTGAATCGCTGTGCTTCCTGCGGTGCTCGCTATTGGTTTATTGTGCACCATGTAATTTTTCTGTGATTGAAAACAAACTGCAGAGATGAAGAAATAGTGAGGTCTATGGGAATCCTCCCCGGTATCTTATAGACCAGCGGGTCTTGACACCGGTGCAGAAAAGCACCTTGAATCCATCCTCTTTGGCAATCACCCCAAAACTTTTCCTCCCTGAGACGTATTTTAAAGGCATGCCCCGATGCTGAACTATTTTGCAACCGACCATGTTGTGATTAGAGAGGAAAGCTCAGACAATAACCTTCTGATTGTGGCCAAAGCTGCTCACTCAATAGGGCACGAACAAGACTTTCTTTCTCTTTAATGCTACATTGTGGTATTTCTTCTTCGTTCTTTTTTAGTTTTCCTTGCACAGCTACGGGATTTTCAAATTATGGCCATGATTGATAATAACGTTGACTGCACTCAACAAGAATGCACAATCACTCACCTCATAATTTAATGGCTCACATGTGAATATTTTTGAGTTACTCTAAGCTATTATTCCCTTGTCTCTGTTCTAAAAGAGGCTAAAACCTTAGCAATAATTGTACTATGCCATGGTTTATGTGGCAGAGAGCTTTATACATGAGCCTAAGAGTCTTCCGGGTCTAACTTTACATTTTAGAAATGTACTTTTGGCTGCTTCCTTATTCACAGGTGCAGCTGTCGTGTTTTTCTTAACCACCTCAAAGGTATTTGATTGTGGTCCCCCTCCTGGGATCAAACCTGAATCTTCTGCTTGTTAGGCAAATGTGCAAACCACTACACCAGCGGTCCCCAACCTTTTTTGTGCCACCGACTGGTTTAATATCAGACAATATTTTCACGGACCGGCCTTTAAGGTGTCACAGATAAATACAACAAAATAAAATGATACGACTAAAACAAAAACTGTGGTATTTTGCAAAAATAATAATAAACGTGAATTCACTGTGTAATTGTGCAACTTTATTAGCAGCGTCCTCCTGAAATGCGCCAACAAGCTTTGAGAGTAACATCCTCCTCTCCGCCCCTTAATGCTCTCTGGTTGCTGTGGTAATGCGTAAATATTACTTTCTAAATAAGACACAACTACAACACAGGAAAGACCCAGGGAAACTGAGTTAACGATTAAAAACCCTGAAAACCATAAATTTCACACCTGAACCGCAACTCCTGGGCCCGCTACCAAACGACTCACGACCAGTACCGGTCCAGGGGTTGGGGACCGCTGCACTACATTACTGAACTATATCTGTATAGCTTGTATAATTACTTATTTTTTTCTATTGTTGCCATCTATGACCTGACTCTGACATCTTACTCTGAATTGTTGCTCCCTGGATATTTTCTCTACAAACACGTGAGATTGGTGAAATAATTTCTGTCCAGTCTGTTTGGTACCAGCAGTCCTCCTGGTACCTTTCTTCCCCATTCTGATGCTCACTTTGAACTTAGCAGGTTGTTTTAATCACGTTTGCATGCCTGAATGCATTGAGTTGTAACCATCCGATTGACTACGGCACATATTTGCATTAACAAATAGCTGACCAGATGTACTGACTCACCATATTCACTCAGAGAATCACGCTAACAAACACAAAAAGAAGAAAAAAGCTGATAGAATTATGACATTAATTATCTGGTCTTTTGTGAGGTGTTGCCAATTCAGGAGAGCTGGTTTGGTTCTGGATCCCAAACCAAAATGGGACCATTTAAAATAGCATGTATAAAACCTTAGTACACAATAGTACACCAAGCTATTTCCAGGGGTAATTTTGAATAAGCAAGCAGAGGACGCTAATATTCCAGTGCAGTTGCTACAGTAACCAAGGCAGCTATGTCAATAACGCTTTAATTTAAATTTTTGAATATAGAAGTTTTTTCCCTTTCGAAAATGTTTGGGTTACCAGGGAGATATGTTTCTAAGGGGCAATGCTGTGTTAGGAAGCGATGATTTAGAAGCTGAGTGGAGCCTCTGAAAAGATAAACCCTAATCAAATTTACCAGATAGCGTGCTGAACAGTAGTAACCTCCACCTACTGTGTAACAGGGAAGTTATGTAGAACCCTGATGACATAACCGTAGCATCATCAGGGTTATTTTTCAGAAAAAGTACATTGTACAGCAGTATCACGGGGTGAGCAGCACTCATTCTGACAAGTGAACTAAACATCTGTCTGTTTTCTTCTTATTATTCTCAGTGAGTTGATGACATATGTCAGCAGCACATTCTCTCCACAACTTTCACCACAACAATGTGGCATTTTCTTTTTTTTTCAGTAAAAAGTAAAGCTGAATTAAGGGGCGACGTGTTTGCGTCTGTCATGATCCGATAAGAAGACTGACGATCGACAGAACATGCGCTCTTTCAGCTGTGACCCGTTTAAGTCCGGGTCTGTTCCCGCTAAACTTTGTTTTTGTGCTTTCATTCCACAAAACACAGCATCTTTTCCAGCGTCCTTCAATGTCACAGCACTGTTTTGACTGACCCGTCCAACTGGTGCAGATGCTAACAATAACTACAACAGAACCGCTTGTCACAGTGTCCGCCAGGGCTGGATTTTGCCCTCGGACCTGTCTAGCCTACTTTCACAAGAGCAAAGCCCGTCTGTCATAATGCGTTACGTTGAATGATGGCTTATCTGTTTTTGTGCTGCAATATTGGGAGAGCTTTTTCCCCCTTCCAACTTAAAGTCTCTTTTCCCGTGACAGGGCCAGACAAGGGGTGTATTTGACTCGCAGCACCCAACCCACGCTCGTGCATGCACCCTACGTGGGCTAACCTCTATTTCTTTCAACTGTTAATGCCCCCAAACTCTCCCTAATGGAGTAATTTACACACACCCTGCCAAAGCCATTGATAGGACTCTCTCCTCTGGCAAATGTCTGGCATTTAGCAAATCGATGACATGAGTTATGAAGAGGAGCCGGGGCCTTGCTGCCTCTCCATTCTTCTCAATAACAAAAGAGGAAGTGCATTAAAAACTAGCATTGATGGGTTGTTGGGAGTTGCAGTCAATGAGCTCTCAGAGTTTAAAATTAAAAGGCTCTTAGGGTGAAAATTGTTTTCTCTGGTCATCCATCACGTCGTGAAGGGTCTTTTTCATATTGATTAATTAGAAACTAAAAGGGTAAAAGTGTGTGAGGGGTGCACGGGAGGTTTAGAAATCCAGTTGTTATAAAAATCCCGGTACTTATCCTGCCCAGTTGTGAGTTAATGACACCAGCTTTTGCCTTGAATAAGTGTTATTGCTGCAGTCCATAATTTCATCTCGAAAATGGGCAAGGGAGTGGATCTTCCTTATAGTAATTGAGTATTGATTTGGAAATAAACAGCAGCGAGACTCCCACCCAACTGACAGACCCATCTTTCGGATGGAATCGACAATAAATGGGCCCCCGGTTGGAGGGAAAGTTATGGATCAGGATGATACAGTCAAGCGTGCCTTTCCCCCTGCGATCTCTCTTCCAATATATATTGGATTTTAGATAACCCATTTACGAGCCCTGTCATCTAAAACCTATAGTTTTGAGCAGGCGGATGATAAGTTAAGGCTGGGACTTTGCACGGATCTCTGCGGCTCCGGCTGCTGCATGCATCACACAGGAAGTGGTATCTGGTACAAATCTGGGATAAAACTGTGACACGACAAAAGTGAAATGAGATTCGGGGGCAGTGTTAAGCAAATGTTTGATGTCAAACATAATGTATGCTCTCATAAATGCAAAGTACATCTGTCTAGCCGTGGGCAAATACCTTTATCTGAGCGTGAGGGGGAGAGAGCGGTAATGGTTCAACAGCTCAGTGAATCGACATAATACGAGGAGTCTAACACTTATGTCGGGCCGGCCGTTAACCTCTGCGTAATGACTGTTGAACTATGTTCACACGCCCAGCTCTCCACCTCACCTCCACCCTCGCCCCCCCTCCCTCTGCGGAGACCCGCTCCTGCGCTAACGACATACAAATGTGCTATTCGTTTTCATTAGCCGCCACTTCACTTTTGATTCGGGGGAACGTGCGGAGCCGTGTGGGAGGAACGAGGGGGGAGGAAGGAGTAACGCGGTGCTCTGCCAAATGACCTCTAGGTTCCTATCGCGCTGCAGGACAGATTAACAGAGAGATACGGCCTCCTTTAATTCCTCCGACTGCCTTCCGAGTTCTGGAGGTGGTGTCAAAATGTGGTCGCCGCCGTGCTATTGCGCCGTCATTCACACCTATCTAATGACTCCTGATTATCATTCACATGCTAATGCTTCATTTGTTATCAGTGTGACCCGCGTCGGAGAGCATTATGGACCCTTATCTGTATTTATCTTGTCAATTATTGATTGCCTTTTTCCCTCACGTCATTATTAATTCGACGTGCTGTGTCAAGCTCACTGTTAATCATATTTAAACAGATATGAGGAGATAAAAATCAATTTTCCATTATCCTTGAGGGTTTTTTTTATATCCATCCAACAGTTGTGGAGGGGACTTGAGAGATCGGCTATGCAAGACTGAGCAGATCCAGATCCATGCAGAGTAAATAATCATCTAATGTGAGCTTAATGGGGGAAGCAGTAGAAAGAGGGAAGTGGTGTCTGGAGTTTTTCTCAAGCTAAGTGGGCCTCTATTCGGTTATGTTAAGGCCCAGGTGTTACGCTGCTTATGTGCCCATGTTACCGACGAAGATGGCGCTAGCTTCGACGCGTGCTCTAAAAAGTTTAATAATATGTCAATTATATCTTAATCTGAAGCTTTATTGCACGTATAAACAGTTGTGTAAATGCTTCAGAACAACAAGAAGCTCTTTGCCTGCTAACAAAAGCAGGACAGAAAGACAAGAAGTCTAAGGAGCTATTACCCAGTGGAAGGTAATGGCGCGAGGCGCGGCGGGATACAAATAGCCGAGGAAGGGCACTTCACCCAGATAATGGGGTTGAAGGATTCTGGCATGGCGAGATTCATGTACAGACAAGGCTCCTTTGATGCAGTGACATTGGAGAGCCCATAAAAGCCGTAGTATAAAATACAGAGGCGTTACTGCGAGCTAATAGGATCCCCGGCTTTTTGGAGGCAGATTTAGCATAGTCTTACGCGAGAGACACAGAAACACTAATTGGATGCACTTACCTGGGTTCAATAAATGAACACACAGGAATCCATCAAAGGGGAAAGTGTTCAGATTGGGAAGACGTGTGGGAGGAACACTAAGTTTGCTGCACACGTCTACGGCAAAAAAACTTATGGAACCCATAAATCATTAAAGAATTCTTATTATTTTATATTTTTCACTGATTGTACTGTATACATAAATTATTTTAAACAGTACAGTGAGTAGTAGTAAAAAAAAGTATAATGTGATATATAAAAAAATGTACCGTTACATTTATAATTTGTTTTAGGTTGGTTATGGTGTCTTATAACAGCTTTTCTTTGTTTAAGAAACCTTATAATCAGCAGAGTTAATGCTTTGACAATATGGGCTGGTCTGCTGAGGTTGAATCTGGGGGCTTTATCTGGTTATCAAATTAAATCCAGCCAAACGGTGGTTAGACAGCAGTCATAGTCATAGTTAAATAACACTGTATCAAATGTATCGCCTTTTTTTGCTCTTCACACAAAATATTTGCCTGCACGCCAGAACTCCAAGTGATCTACAAAGGTACAAAAAAATCTTCTGCCTTGCCTGCAGTTTCTTTGTAATCACATTTCAGATGTCTGTGTTAGAGACCCAAGCGGAAACCTTTGAGTTTAAAACATTAATTTAAAGCAACATGCCAAAAGCTGAAGCTCCTGGAACAGCCACTGTCAGTCGATACCCACAGACTACCAGTGACAAGCTTTACAGGAGAAATAATGTTGTTTTCCAAAAATATGATTTTTGTCTCTGTAGGTACTTTATCTGTTCATAACACCTATATGAGCGGCGACATTAACTTAAATTGCATTAAGGCTTAAAGTTTGTGCAGGACATGGCAGTTCTGGTAGCCGGGTGGTCGCGTTTCTGCTTGTAGCATTAGCATATGGTTGCACTAAAAGACGCTCTAAGGGCTGAGCTGTTTGGGATCTGTGGTAAGTAGGCTGCATTTTCTTTATCTCTACCCTTTTAATATTACAGTCAGTTATGGCTTCACCTTGCTGGTTAACCAGCACTGATAACTCTCCAACTGTATCCTGTGATAGTTAAAGATTTTTAATAAAAATATGTTAATCAGTTCCTGTCTTAATCATTTGAGGACTAAAAAAATCCTCCAAAATCTATTGTGTGTCACAGCAGTGAAATTCTTATGTCATGTATAGTTTGCGAGTTTCTAGTTTTTAGCTAACCTTTTTAGCTAACTAGTCACCAATTGCATCCTGTAGACAGAGGAGTAATAGCTTCAGTGCTACCTGCTGCTAAAATCAGAGTGCCACCGTGCTACATTTATATTCATACAACTGGTCAATAAGTAAACTGTACCGTATAAATCCTGTTTTGGAGTTGGAAAATGCTAAATTGATGGTGCAAGGTTAGCTTTGAGCTAGTCTAAGCTAAAATATTTTTTATCGTAGTTTTTTTTTTCTGAGATAAAAAATAAACCCATGAAGAAGAAAAAAAAACAGTCAGCCAGAAAGATTTTTACAAATACATCTTTTAAATTAATAAGAACAGATTTTGTTTGTATTTTGTGGTTTCTTATAACCAGTATTTCATAAAGGCAGTGAATTTGAAAAATGTCTGAAGTATTGTGGTGTAGACTAAATGTCATTGAAAATAGCTGCAGATGTAAAGCTAGCTAATAAAACGTAATAAAAACCTCATTTGAACATTTGTCTTTTGAACCCAACATCCAGTCTAAGAACATCTATTTTTAATGCTCTTTTAATGCTAAGCCTCTTTCACTATTTTGTTTTAACAAGTAAAAACAAAGCTTATTACATTCTCTCAGAAAGTTGATGTAGTGACTATGTTAGGAAACGGTGGCTAGGTCTCATATGCTCCTTTTAGCTCTGGTTTACATGTTCATCGTAGTCATTTAACCTGATATATTGTCAGCCTTCAGTTTGAGATGCTGTGTTCAAACCCACTGACACAGACATCCCTACAGCTAACATTACTTCTTCTTCGATTAATCACAACTTACTATAAATCATGTTTGTCAGCCACAAAAGGATTGAAGGAAGCATCTGCCTGGACTAATGCTACAAGTCTGTTGCTCTGATTTGTATTTCTGCGTGGCTTCTTAATGATAAGCTAATGAGTCTTTATTGCTGGTAAAGCTCCATCTTCAGCCTCTTTGTGCTCATAGACAAACGATACATATATGATTTGTTTCACGCGCTGGAGCCGAGGTTTGATTCTCCCCGTCCGCAGGCGAGCCAGACACTGTTTAGCAATGCTGTCAGAAAAGCTCTTTAGACGGACTAATCTTTGGCCCACTGACAGCTGTGTCCTCTTCCAAAATGAACACAAATTCCCTCAGACCAGCTTCTCCTCCGGCTCAGATCAATACGGCTCTGATAAGCCAGGACACCTTCCAGGAGCCGCGGGGCACGAGGGAGGGCTCTGACATATCATGATTCAGGCTTTAATTACTTGGCACATACAGCTGACTTGAATGAATGTATAAATGTGTGTGCGTGTGTGTGTGTGTGCAAGTACATGCGAGAATGTGTGCGCCTGCAAGGCAATTATCAATGTGACTGATTACAGGACACATACACTTGGTGTAGTAAACGAGAGCCACCATGGAAGCCAAACTTTTTCATAGTCCTCTGCTGCTATTTTATACAATACTGTGCATCGATTATCATAAACAGAACTGGGTGGGGTTTTTTTAGTTGTCAGAAATGTTGCCTATGGGTTGATGATCCAATGGTTTTATCTGACAATTGGATGGCTTGACATAATCCTAACTATGTGAATATCTCTTGCACTGACCCTAAACTGAGAATAAAAGATGCTCAAACACTCATCAAGGAGTTTGGTTAGGAAAATCCTGGATGTTTTGGACCCTGCCACCTTCTCTACACAGCATTTAAACGGGTCTCCAGGTCCTTCTGTTCCAAGATCAAAACAGCCCTGTAGCTGGACGAGAGCATCATCTGGTCATGTTTTAATGACCCGGGAGCAATTCTGCAAATTTTAAATTCATATACTTTTTTATATTTCAATAATCACATCATCTACATTAAATACTATACTGTATGTGTTTAACGAGTTTAGTAAAGGCCTAGCTTGTTGTCATGAGTCCAAGCACATATAAACCTTCTCCACAGACGGATATCTGTTGAGATGTTGTCTCCGCCGCAGGCTCCGGGCCTCTTGCTTGCACACCAGAATGGGAAACAAATGGCACAGAGGGGAGTGAGCCCATCATTCTGCCAGCCCACAGGCCCTCATATAAATAGCTTTTAACATAGATGTTCAGAATCTGCCAGTTGTTTGTTTTGAAGGTAAAACACATTGTCCTTGTACAGATCTCGGATCCAATATATTGATAGACACAGGACTGAATAAGAGCAATAACATTTTTAAATTATTTATGTTATTTTTTCCCACTTTTCCATTTAATTATCTTGACAGTGTAAAACTGTGATAAAACAAATACACCAATGTCCTTGTGTTTCTTCTCATTATCGTTCACTAAAATCAAAGGCCAGTTTGAGAACCATTCATTTTCTTTCCAATACGCTTCACGTTTATTTAGCATCCCAGCATTTTTACCTTAGCTGGAAAAAGATTGGAGCTTCTAATTCAAAGCCCACGGCCCTTTGAAACTATGTTTCCTTGTTAAAATCCTAGAAAGAGTTTAAACTTCAACAAACATGAGCTTTGTGAAGCCATTCATCACTCTATTTGACAACAAAACACTCTGTGCTATAGGAGCTTTGTCCTTTTTTTGTCCCTGGTTAAGAACTTCAAGGTTTAGGCCTTGGGCCAAAAGTATTCAGTCACCCATCCAAAACATTGAGTTCAGGTGTTCCAGTCACTTCCATGGGCACAGGTGTATAAAATCAAGCAACTACGCATGCTTCTACAAACATTTGTGAAAGAATGAGCCTGTGAAAATCACTTGTTTTAAAAGGAAATAGTATAATTAGGCATATAACCATATAATAATAATAATACGCTTTACTGTATTGTTTTTATGCTTTTTAGTAAAATAATAAATGTGAAAATTCATGGATAAAAGCAACAATTATAATTTTGATCAGTCATACTGGTGGTTTAACCATTACAGGAACATAAAAAGTTATTTTGGTAATTACCATTAAATAGAATCTAAATTGGGGCCACTGTGACACAAACCTTACACTGCGTGGCGGTCTAATAAATGTAAAGCACTGTATAGATTGTTCCACTGATTCATGCTCAGAGCTGAAGGTCAGATGATGATTTGAATGGATGTACAAACACTCCTGATAATTAAAAAACTTCAGACTGCTCTAAACAAACTTTATTTCCTTCCCTTTGTTGTGATGTCGAGCGGAGTCATTCAGCATATGGACTTTTCAGGCACGCCACCCTGACTATGAGCAATGAAGCTCCAGCCCCATGCTGTTCAAACCTTCTGTTTGCAAGTGGCAGCCAATCAGAACAAAGCTGCTTATAGTGAGCACTGACTGAGACAGTGGAAGAGCTGAGGAGCTGCACCGACGCCCAGTATGAATAAATACTGTTTGGAAATATGAATCATGCAACAAAATATTGAGCTAATAATGATCATAATAGACCCACTTTTTTTATTAGGCTTTTTATTAAATCATTAGTGTATTTTCCTCTTTGTGTGATTTCAGTGATGCTTTTGCTGATGTTTTATTCATGCTTATACTCGTTTTGCACAAACAGACTTAACTTATCAAATCACACTGGTTCTTTTCACTGAAGCCTTTCATGCTTTGTTTTACCAATAGTCCCTGAGTGGAACACGTCTCCATTATTTCAAAACTGAAACCAAATTTGTTTTACAAGTCTAATCCATTTCTGACGGCTCTGCTCATTCTTCCAGCATAATAGGACCCCGAGTCCCTCGCTTTTATGTGTGTGTGCGCCTGTGTGTGTGTGTGTGCGTGTGTGTGTGTTGTGCGAGAGTACCAGAGAGGGAGAGAGAGCCGTTACCCACAGCCTTTGCCAAATCCATTTGACTTCACACAGAAGTTCATTTATTAAATCTTTAATAGACCCTTTTATTATATATGCTTATAAAGATCATAATAGAGATGTAAATTAATGAAATTCTGCTTTCTTACAAAGCTCATGAATCTCCATAACTTTGCTATTTCAAAGAAAACCTGCTCCAATTGAGTGTGATGTTTTATTCACATGGGAACATTTGCGCAGTTTAATTAACTAAATATGATTTATCTCCCTTCTCCAATCTTCCAGCGCCCTCATTATAAGGATACAGGCATGTTCAGTCACAAAGAGTTTATAGTTATTGATAAAAGGAATGAAAGAAATGCTGTTCTGTGTTTGTTGTTCACATTGTTGTTTTCGCAAGTCTAAAAAAAAGGAGCATGGAGGCCATGCAGTGACTCTTAGTGCAGGTGCTACTTTACTAACTGATCAAAGTTCCTCCTAGAAACCCAAAATAGCTCCACTATCATCCACTCCAAGTGGAGGAGCAGCGCTGTGGCATAATGGGAAGTTTTTATAGAGGAGAGCCGGTGTGCTGATAAGTGGCAGATAGAGGTTTTACACTTGGCCGGAGCATATCGGTAATAGCTCCAGGAGCAGCATGTGTATTGACTCTAGTTGAGGAGATGGAGGAGCAGGGAGAAAGGAAAGGTTTCTGTGGGCAATCTGAAGAGGGTGACGCCCAGCTCTGGAAGAGTGCAGGTCTGCAGGGAGGAGTATCTGCTGTGGAACAGATGTCCCAGTCACAGAGGCTGAGGGTGCTTTTCACTCCTGCTTGGGAAGGTGGAGGCTGTTGGGTGGGTGGAGATTGCACTCCTGTGCATTTCAAGTTTACACTGTCGTGCTGGAAGTAAAGAAACATCATGGTTTGCAGCTAGTTGAACAGACATGTTTGGTTTCATAACCAGGCTTGTTATCTGAAAGCAGCTTGGACAGAGTAAGATAAGCATGCAATCAGCTTTCAAGGCCTTTTGGTCTTCTTTGGCCTCAGAGAGGCTCAAATGGAAACCAAAAAATAAATAAGTACTGGCAGCTGCCAGTGCTACCCCTCAGTCTAATAGTAGCTGCACCTATGAGTTAAATCTCAAAATCTTAGACTTTGATTTTCAGAAAAGCTGCGATTTGAACTCATCTGAGATTTTTTTTAGTGGCTGCACGTAAGAGTCAAATGTGAAAATCCTACATCGCCTTGTTCTTGAGTGATTTTTGTCGGATCGTATCACGCAGGCCAACCGTCACTCCGTACACACCCTCAGATTTAGTGAAATGAAAATAGATTCTATTCCATTCTGTTAATCATAAAGAAGCACGTTCGATTCGATAGCAGACATGGTTTGGAGTAGATTGGGTTGACTTCATACCCTGTGAGTATTATCCAGAAAGGAGAGTGTCACTTTTGTTTTTAGCTGTGAACCTCGATTGACTGATTCTTTGCTAAAGACCAGAAATAGCTCTATATCCTCTCAGCATGAAATTAAAAAAAACTGTAAGAAAAAAGTACATCTGAATCTATGCAGTGTCACAGTGCTTAATAAAAGTTGCAAAAACTTAATTTACACTTGTTACCTGTTCAGCTTGCTGCAGGTCTCCGGGACATGGCGCTGTCTCTCTCTCTCTTTCTCTCTACTGTGTAAATTATGCCAATTCTTTTTTTAAGCTTGTCTATGAAAATGTATGAGAAGTTTAAAAATGTATTTTTAAATCTCAAGTTGTTTAAATAAAAGGAAATGATCAAATTAAGATGCTGTAGCCATTAACTGCATGTAAAGTTTTTGGGCCTTTCATAGCTCCAGTCTCCATGTGAAAAAAAACCCAAATGATGTTGAAATGATGTTCAGCTGTCTTTTCTTAAGGCAGGCTGCACGTCGTTGGTTTTGAGCTCCTCGTCTTCACCAGTTTCTTTTGTTTCACGCAATTTGAACTGTGAATCATGTTGTTGGCCTAAGTCCGAGGCTAAAATTTTGACAATGTAACTTTAACCTAATCAAAATTTAGAATGATGATGCACAAATAAATCCTGTATCCATTTAAATCATTGTTACAGCACATTCTCTTCAGTATACCATATTTGGTTACGTTTTTATAACAAATACAGCACTTAACTATTTTATTAAACAACTGCCTGATATAAAACTGATGTCACATCTGTCCTAATAATACAAAATCATATTTTATGTTTCAATGTGGAAAAACGCTTGAATCAAATATATATTTTAATTCTATAATTATTGTTGTTATCCATGAATTTTCTGCCCCCCCCCCAAAAAAAATTATTATTGATTGATTTTTTATTGACTTTTGATTAGGATGTCAAATTACAATTATTTGCTTGCAGTCCTGAATAGAAAAATTAGCTTTAGTGGTCTAATGTTACACTTGATTAAACTGGGATTTCTCACAGATGTCCAGTGTGTCACCCCAAATTTGTGTATAAACATGTGAATACAGTTTATTATTGGCCTAAAAAATAAGAATATAATTTTAAGTTTTAAACAGTTTTTTGACCAGTTTCTACATTTTTTTAAATGACAGGTGGTCTTTAATAAATGTGTCTTTAATAAAGCACTGCATGTTTTAGAGGTTAAAGAGCCCTGAGACTCTGGTTCTTGGGTGATTGGATACTGCTGACAGTGCACAGGTGCTGAGTCGGTTTGCTCAGCACACAGTTTGCCTCTTTATTAATAAACTGATGTGGCTTTATTGTGTTTTCACATTACAGTTTGTTTATTCTGGTCTGAATCAGTTGATGAGTTTGTAAATTTGTTTGTTTTTCTGCTGGTTTGGATTCTTTTAACGCAGAGAGTAAACCGTGGCACTTAGTTCAAATGTGTTCACATTTGCACAAATAAGAAAGAGTTTGATTAAAAAAGGCTGAACAGCAGTTTCGGTTTAAAACAGCTTACAAATTTAACACTAAGGCCTTTTTCAAAGTAAGTAATCTTGCCATTGTGAACCCACTGTGTTTGTGATTCATTTGTACAAGATAGAAGCGCAGAAGCATTTCTATGGTGGAGAATTTTGTTAGCTCTAGTCAGAGCTAGGCTAGCTTTCTGCTGTTTCAGATACTGTTGCTAAACTAATCTGTAGTCTCATATTCAGTGTACTGACTAGCATAGCATAAATCTTGCCCGCTAAGAATGAAATATCAATTTTTTGCTTTAAAAGTTAAATCTAACCCTTTTTCTTTGGTTGATGTTACCAGAAATGTGTAGCTTAACTAAAGAGAGTTGAATATTAGCACTAATCCTATTTTTATGTCTTTCTGTTGTCTACAAACTGGATCACTTCAACACTGCATACTTCACGGGAATGAAGAGTCCAGTAATCCCTCTTCAAGTTTTTTGAGGTTTGAAATGCATAAATTAGTGGATTTTCCCTTCCTTCCTCAAAACTGCAAACATTACAGTCAGCACTTCGTCTCGGGGCCTTAAGCACAGCGTCCAGAAGTGCAGCCATTTGCACTTTTTATAAGCTTTATCCCTACCTAGTTATTCTAAGATCTGCTGCTAAATTTGTCCCTCATTCCCTTTCCCTAAGCTTAAGCCGTCAGCCCAGTAATACAGCTTCAAGAGCACATCTCAAACCAACTTATTTATTTATATACGTGTGTGCCTTTGGTTAAGGCCTCCATACTGCCGGGGTGCAGCACAGTGTGGGACCAGGAGGCAGAAATTCTGCATTACTTCATACTGTTTAAGTCTCTGTGGTGTAGCTTATCTGTAAAGCGCCTCTTCTGATGCCAGTCAAGGTCATTCTGATGAGTAAAAACACAACCGTGAAGAGTTTGCTGTAGGTTAAAGAGAGTTCTAGTTTGGTTGTCTACCAAAGATTGAACTAAGTTGTAAGAGCAGCGAAAACAATGGGAAACATGAACTTGTTCTCTCAAACAGTCATTTTGACTTGTGATAGTCTCAAACAGCTCTGTAACAGTTCAAACTTTTATTTTTCTAAAACGAAAGCTATTTTGAAACCGCTTCACTCACGTCTCTCGTGCTGTTTGTTATCTTTCATAGCAAAGGATGTGTTTGTTCCTGCGAGAGCACACGCATGACACCGTGTAACATTTTATTCCTATCCTCTGCTAACCTGCAGTGGTGGAGTTCTTTTGGTACGAGGCCTGACGGCAGACAACCGTGTTTCTGCGTTTCACATCTCATGCTCTTCTTCTCTCTGTCAAAAAAAAAACAAAAAAAACGATGAGGTGATATTTGGCTGACTCCAGGCTGTGAGGTAGAGCACCAGGCTCCACCAGAGCGCCCGCGGTCAGCAAAGGGGAGGAACGTCATGATGTGTCAGCCAGCATCTCGTCACGCTTGGCTCCCAGCAAGGCGAAGGTCTCCGACCAGATCAGTTTATATAATAGACAGGATGAAAAACAGCAACCTCAGTCGGATGCGGCCTGTACACTTGGACACAATGGGGCTACATATGCGTGCCATTTTCAACAGTGATTAAGAAATTTCAGTATGCAATGAAAACAATCTTGGAGAGCTTAAAAAGGTAATCCACTGCAATCACAGCCATTACAAAATTCCTAGATTACTGGGAGGTGACGCTTAAAGTCATTAAAGGGGCATGTGCAGCATGGGATCAGCAGGAGAGTTAAATGTGTCTGAGAGCATAACGGTGGGGGTGTGCCTTAGTGGGCACTTTAAGGGTTCAGCTCCTCCCCTGTGAGTAACAGAGACACAGGAAACTGCACGTGTCTGAGGTGTGGTCTTATACACCGACAACGTGATAACTTATGCATAAAACAGCTTTACCTGATCAGGTAGGAAACACAGTGATATAAACAAACAAGTGGCACATAAATAAATTAATTGGTCTTACACTTTAAAAAATTATTTTACTATTTAAAACTAATAAAACGTGTGTGTTTTTTTAATTTTTCAATCAAACCTCTGATGCTGAAAACAGAAAAATGCACTAAAACTGGAATTCTTCATCCACCAATATTAACTTCTTAATTTATTGAGGTAAATGAATGTATAGCATATAAAAAATGTTTTTGTAAATGTATAAAATTTTATACAGACAATTCATATAAATGCACTGCAGCAATTTAACAGATACAATAAAGCAAAAACACTTAAATGAATGAAATCAGATCCATATCATTTTCCATTAATTGACTTTTAGTTAAGCTTTTTGTTTTAATTAGTTAATTTCTGCAGCAGAACAAATTCACAACCAGAAGGAGGCAATTCCTATGAAACTGCCATGATACAAACTAGCTGTACTAACTTTCTATGACCTACTTGCAGTAACTCCGAGTGACTGATTGACCTCTTACCTTTAATCTTTAAAGATCTGTTTAAAGATGGCCCCGCCCCTTCCTGAGCCTGGTTCTGCTGGAGGTTTCTTCCTGTTAAAAGGGAGTTTTCCCTTCCCACTGTCGCCAAAGTGCTTCCTCATAGGGGGTCATATGATTGTTGGGTTTTTCTCTGTATGTATCATTGTAGGGTCTACCTTACAATATAAAGCACCTTGAGGCGACAGTTGTTGTGATTTGGCGCTGTACAAATAAAACTGAATTGAATTGAATTAATTTTTGAGAAATAAAGAAAGGCATGCAGCCATAGGGCAGCACAGTGGCACGGTGGTTAGCACTGTTGCTGCACATCACGAAGGTCCTGAGTTCAATTCCACCATCAGGCCAGGATCTTTCTGTGTGGAGTTTACATGTTCTCCGGTTCTTCCTCCCACAGTCCAAAGACATGCAGTTTGTGGGGATTGGTTAATTGATTAAGACTGGCGACCTGTCCAGGGTGTACCCTCTCGCCCTATGACAGCTGGGACAGGCTCCAGCACCCCCCGCGACCCTGAAAAGGTTAAGTGGAAGCAAATGGATGGAAAGAAAGACATGAAGAAACAAACTAAAAGCTGATGAGTGAAATTGTAGAAATAAATCTAAAACAATAATTCAGTTTATTTCTTCTTTTCTAAAACATGCATTTTTTAAATTTATGTGGAAAACTGCATTATTTACTTTGGCTTTTTTCACACCCATATAATTTAAACTATATTTTAGAACAACAGTAGCAGTAACCGCTGTAATCAGTAAAGTTTTAATCTGCATTTTACAGCCTATGGTAGTGCAATAATTATGGCCAGTGAAAAGAATGGCCTTTATTTTATACATGAAGTGCTTATTTGTATAAATAAATTACACAAATAATATATAAAAAATTAGAAATCTGCATGTGCATAAAAAGGATTTTAATTGAGACTTCTGTTAAAAACAAGGCAACTGTATCATTTCTTCCACTTTTTTACAGATAGTAATTATTTTGTGCATGCTAAAATCTTTGTAGCTTTAACTTATGAACATCTTGTTTCACATGGAAACAAACTGCAGACACATCATGCACATAGCAATGAGTGCTTCAGAGGAAAGAGGTGAAATGGAGTAACTACAGCAAAGACAGAGCACACGGAGTTAGTGCGCTGGCACAACACATGAGGGCGAGTTCTGTCAAAGTTCTCCTTAACCATAGTGATTCACAGTGGTTGAAATACTGCTGCAGTTAATCCTTATCGAGCATGCTCAGGTCCTCGGCACATATACCACTAGAGCACATTTAGAGCTAAGATTCCTGTATTTTAAAAAAAAACACAGAGAAGGAAAAAATAGTCTTTCAGAGCACTTTCAAACAAAAGTGACCTTTAGACTAATTTGCTCAGAAGTGCTACCTTTCATTTTATATCTAACACCATAATTAAAATGTTTACTCATCAAGCGTTTTCTCATTTTGATCCCACTACACGCGGCGTGCCTTTTGTTTTCCATTTGTCTTCCACACAAAAGCCACTAATTAAAGATCTTTTGATATAGTAATCATCAATACAGAGTTGCCTATAAACAGAAACCAGTGCAAATGAATGATGATAGGCCTTTTTCAGTATCTTGCTCTCACATGACATGAATCAATCAGCAAACAAAACAGGCTTGCAGGCCCGGCAACAATGAGTCCAATTGAGCTGAGCTGTGATTATGATTCACTGAACAGCGTGATTCAAAGAATAGCGATGTTTAGCCCGAAGGAAACTGATCAAGCTTTCTTCTGAGGGAGTTTTCTGCCTCTCGGGGCCCAGAATCAGCCAGTTGTGTCGCTGATGATGTTGAAAGTGCCACTCAGTGGGATAACTTTGAAGTGATTGAGGGGGGCAATGAGATTTTTGTTTATTCACGAGCCAGGTGCAGATAACGGGGCCATTAATGATTGGAAGTTGATTACAAGTCACTTCTGCCGAGCACAGTGTGACGCTTCACAGTTTAATCAAGAACAGAAAGTTAATGGGTGCAGTTTCACGTTTGCTCCGGCATTGATGGCTAGGTTAGCGTTTATCATTGCCTTGTTTGGTAGAATATCTTTTTGTTTTGCTTCGTATTCAAAAGGTACTTTTCAAATGGATAAAACGAAACATTTCAACATTTCAAGTGGAAAAAACTGAATCCAACATTGATGATGTTAGTTATACTAAACAGGCAGTGGATGCATTGGTGTTTGGTAAATCACAGTCAGCAGATACCTCTTCTAGAAGATGACATAGACTTTATCAGTATGAAGGATTCAGTCTTTTTGCATTGATGTAACAGCTGTAAGATTGTAACCTAAATCTTCAGAATTCCCTATTTTTTATGCTGTTTTGAATACGCTAGGTAATGTAGGTCAAGTTAGCATGAAAGCTGTGGAGCAAAGTTATTGTTTGTTATCTAATGAGCCAGTCCACCATGTCCTTTTCATGGTTTGCCTCTCCAAAGTACCAGTAGAGTGAGATATTTTATTTCAAGCCAATAAAAACTATTAATGGGAAAGCGTTTAAAACATTTACATGTAAATTAGTGCTGTCAGCGTTAATCTCGTTAAAATGACGTTAACACCATAACCGCATTAACGCGGCAAATTTCCGTTAGCGAGTTGATGGGGATCGCCCCGTGCGTGGGGCTGCTAACGCGTTAACGGGCTAACTGCGCTAAGTGAGATTTGCCGCGTTAATGCGGTTATGGTGTTAACGTCATTTTAACGAGATTAACGCTGACAGCTCTATATTAGCCACCTAGCTTAGTCGTTTGTGACATAGAAGGATCTTGGAATGGACTTCCTTGGTCGCTAGTGACTTCTTGGCTTTAAATATATTGCCTCCGCCTTCTTGTACTGCAGCTTCTGCACGCTAGTCTCTATGTGCAATGACGCTAGTTCATCATATGCAGAATATCTTTGCATTATCTGGATGCACTTACCTTAACATCGACTGGCTATCAACTCCACAGAGTTCCCCTGCACCTTCACATGAAAGTTGGGGAGTTGGCAGCACCTGACCATTCACCAGGCTAAGCACACTGGCAGGAGAAGAACAGATTTCATAATGAAAGATAAAATTGTACTGCAGGGAAAAATATAAATAGGTTGATAACAGAGCAGGCTTAAAGCAATAAAGCCACTGCACAAAAAGCAGCAGTTTAAAATGTGTAAGGGTGGAAAGGGACTGTGCAGTAGTATTTAGTATTACAAGCATTATATAAATGTATTAAAGTACTTTGGCCAGTAACACTGAAGAAGACCTGTAATATTGATGTGTTTTTGCTTATTTGATGACAGAAAGACAAGCTGGTAAAATGTCACCTGTGTAAGTTAACACAGTGAACCATGGCTCAGGGGGGTTGGGAAGCTCATCTGTAACCAGAAGGTTGCCGGTTCGATCCCCCAGCTCTCTCTGTCCTGGTCGTTGTGTCTTTGGGCAAGACACTTTACCCTACCGCGTACTGGTGTTGGCCAGAGGGGCCGATGGCACCATATGGCAGCCTCGCTTCTGTCAGTCTGCCCCAGGGCAGCTGTGGCTACAACTGTGGTTTGCCTGCACCAGTGTGTGAATGTGAGAGTGAACAAATAGTGGAATTGGAAAGCGCTTTGGGTGCCTAGAAAAGCGCTATATAAATGCAATCCATTATTATTACAACTCTGTCGTAATGGATATTAACAAGTATTTAATTAAAGGCTTAAAAAACTGTCTTAGTTTTTATTCTTCCAGCTGCAGCCTCCGTGAGGTCTTATGATCTGAGAGAAAGAATGAAAGCTGGTGTAAAATTGTTTTGGAGCCAGCAGGATAAAATTAAGGAACAAAGTTGCATCTAAGAATTGACGTTTATTACTGATGTTCATCGGGCAAACGCGAAGACTTTTGATAAACTTCAGATGGGATCTTCCAGGAATGCTGATGCTTTTTTCTGGAGACCCGAACTGGTCAGTAGGCAGTCATTTTGTACGTGGTGATCATTAATATTGATCATAACCTGCTCCAGAGCAAGTTAGGTCTGCAGCATAAGTTACCATGGTGATTTACCCCAATGAGAAGGGAACTGCCTTCGTAGTGCAGAAAGACCCAAGTTTACCCTGAAGGTACCTGGATAAGAGCAAATATTCTGCCTCATAGTGCAGGCCACAGTGCAAACACAACCTGAACATACAATAATCAAATACTCGCTGGACTTGAATAGTGTTAACATTTGTTCTGTGCTATCTAAAGTTGAAAACTTTACACCTTGTGTTAGCATACTAGTAGAACTAACTAGCTAGCCCCCAACACGAGTAAATAACTGCTGAGTATCTGACATCTTGCAGCGTTTTTCTTGTATTTTCTTTTAGTTTAGCTGCAGATTCTATTTGATAGCTGTTTATGCCCTTGTTATGCCAGACATTGGGATCAAAGTGTAGCCTATAACATGAATTTTGTATCTTATTTATTCGAGAAAAGCTGTTTGAAAAAACTTGCAATTTAAGCAAAGTTTTTTGAAGACTGAAGTAAAATGTGATCTGTTGTGTTAAATTTCAAATTAATTATCCATGATTACATATACAGTTACCTCTGACTGACATTATCATGGCCTTAAATTGCCTCCACAGTTTAGTGTCAGAATTTAGACAATGTAACACGGCATTGGAGTTATGTTGCCAAGACTGAATGGTGTTGTTAATGAGCACTTTTCTTACTGCAGAGACTGTTGAGCTCTGCGCTCTAAGGGTTGAATGTAATCATTCTCCACCAATATGAAATAATGAAGTATGAAGGGTAATTGTTAAACAAGTGCCCTCCTGGGAATCCTTACAAGATTGTACCTGACGTTTGTGATGTGTACCAGGCGTCGCGTTAGCTTGGATGCGCACCCAGATATGCACGCGCTCACAAACACTTTCAGATTAAATCCTATTAATGCAAACTCAAAGCCCAAGTGACATCTCCAGCAGCGTAATGAGAAATTTAGCAGGAATTTGAGGCTGATTATCAACTGTGAATTTGCTGCAATGCCAGCAATCAGAGGAGCTGGTACAGTGGAGAGAGAGAGAGAGAGAGAAATGAAGGGGAGCCAGCAGCGAGCCTGAGCACTAATTAAACCGTACCTGCTACTTGTTTCCTGCCATCTTCTGTACATGACAATACCGCCAAGGCTGCGAGGTGAATTCATTTCTGTGCCACAGAAAGAGGTTTTGATTAAACCGATGTATTTAGTGTTGGATTCCGCCTAACTAATGCTAAAACACAAGAACATGGTAAAAAATTGCAGCGTTTAATTGTGGCAGCCTGAAATCTTTGGCATTCACCTACAAATTGCAAATTACTGTCCCAATGTCAAACACAAACTAAAAAGATAATCGCCTCGCGATATTCTTGTCTGCTCAGATGCCAGAGGGTTAATCACAAAATTAACTTATCATTTTCCTGGATGAAGTAATTAAGCAGTGCAGGACAAACTATTCGCATAATTGAGGGTGAATAATGAGGAGGGTGCCTGCAATCTAGCGGCAGGGAGAAAGATGGTGGAAAGATCACAGTTTGGTAATTACGAGACAGGTCACTAAATGGAACCTGTAGGAGAAATGTTGTGCCACGTATGGCACAGTTCTATCGCTGTGATATAAGAGCAGCAGCAGTAATGAGCGGACGGCTACTCTGCAGGTAAATTCTGTTTTCACCCACCCTCCCAGCCCCCCACTCTTAATAAACTGCCTTTGTGTGACTAAACCAGGTCAGAGTAGATTTATTTAATACACAGAAATAGAACGGGTAATGCACGAGCCGCATATTTACATACAGTCTTTGAGTTACAAAGTAGGCGTCTCGCTAAAGGTCAAAAGGCGCTGTAGTTTTCTTGTTGAAGGAGAGAGAGGAAAGTATACTTGAGGCCTTAGAAGGAGAGTTGGAGTATTAACACGACGCTAATACAGTACGACTTTGGGTGGTGCATTCTGGTTTTGAGTGAAAAGCCAGGTGGCAGTCTGAGGCGGTTGACTTCACATGCAGTGAAACAGCTTATGATCATTGTCTGTTAACCTTAAAAGGAAAAGAAAATGCCAAATAGAGGATTGGTTTGAGGCGGGCCAACTGTGTTTATGTTAATAATTCTCATGATTTCACAACAAGAATCCTCTATGATTTATTTTATATTGTAATGTAGAGGGCCTAGAGTGATATAGAAGAAATCCAAGCCAGCACTTGGCAACTGTGGAAAGAAAGAGCTCCCTTTCAACAGGATGTCACGGTTCTGGGTCTTTGTGACCCAGCATTTTGAGTTCTTGTGTTTTGGTATTATTTTATATTATGGTTTTTGTTCTGAGTCCTTGGTTGTGCTCTTTTGATTGTGATTTCTAGCTTTTAGGTTTAGTTCTGGCCTTGACTTTATTCTCTTGTTCCCCAGTCAGTCATGTCTCATGTCACTCTGGTCCCTGTAGACTGTGTTCCCTCCATTCTCTGTCGGTGTTGTGTCTCTGAGTTCTGTCAGTGTATGTTTCCTGTTTTACTTTGAAGGTCTCGTCTCATGTTAGTGTATTCTGTTTTACTTCCTTGTCTTGCCTAAAAAGTTCCAGCTGTGTGTCCACCTGTTCCTCATTTCCTCATGTTCCTGTCAGTCAGTACTTGTTGTCGCGTCGTCAACGTCTCTTCCCCGCGTGCTGTGTGCATCTCCCTGTGTTCTTCTAGGTTTTACGCACCCAGTTTAGTTTTGTTTTGTTTTGTATCACTCCCTAGCCTGCAATAAAACTTTGTTCAAATTCATGTTCTGCCCAAGAGTCCTGCATTTTGGGTCCAATTCCTGCCTGCCACACAGCCGGACAGTGACACAGGAAGAAATCTCTGGTAGGACCAGACTCATGCAAAGGCAGCTAATAATCAAAAACAAGAGCATACTGATCAACAAGAAAAAAAAACCCCAAAAGTTTCCCACAAATCTGCTGCAAAAGATGCAGGTTCTTTGTTTCATCCAGCTGGCTGCATATAAATCTGCATGCAAGGAGCAAGATCATTGTCACTGGAGGCTTTCTTGTTTCTGTTTGCAATCCATGTGTGCTTGCAGTCTATTGACGAAGCACATTTGAGCAGCTTTTGGATGAGTGCAAAGCAGAAGATGGATCTCATTGCCAAAATGCAATCTCAAAAACATCCTAACATTAGATAGTTATTGAGCTTTTTAAAAAAAAAAAAAATCTGCATTAATAAACAATTACTGGCACACAGGACGGGGGACAGGAGGTCTTCTCCCCGAGGTTCAGCAGACTCCTTGATGTGTTTTCATGAACTGCAAGCAGATCCCTCTCTTTGCTGCTCAGAAATCATGATTAATTAAAAGCATTAAAAAAATGACGGCACGAAGAGCTTTGAACGTGACTTTCTCATTATACCTTTGAGAATATTGTTCAGCTCTTTTTCAAATGTGATGATAGTTAATCACGCAGCATTTACACACTGTGACATGATTTGATTGTGTTAAGCTGAAGCGTTTATGTGAAGCCAATATAAGGTCTGCTATAATGCCGATACGAGACCTTCAGTGCTCATCGTAGATCTATAAATGTCTGCCTAACAGGAATTCAATGTGCGCCGCAGCTCTCAGTACTAATGTTGGTTTAATGTGCAGGACTGTAGCACCAGAGGTATTATTAGGACCATTATGTCTCCCAAAAAGACAGCATCTGTCTCCTCTGCATTTTCTGCATGGTGAGTACATGAATACAGCAAATCAATACAGAGAATAGCAATCATGAGAAACTGCTGGAGCGTTGGGGAAAAGTGCGACACGCCAAGCGGCGCTCGCTGTTTAACAGGACATGCGCGGCCTGCTTAGGCCTTGCTCAATTTATCGACTGCTGCAAGAAATCAACAGTGGCAAGCAGCTTAGCGGCTCTCTCTTCCCATAATAGACTCCATTCATACAGGCCTTTTATTCTGCGCGTGGCACGAGGTGACAAATGGACGTAATGTCTGCCAGCCTGCCTTTGAATTTATTTGATTTTCTTTTTCTTCCCTCTTCCCCTCCCTGTCCTCCCTTCGCCCGTGATCGTCACTGATGTATCTTGACACTCTGAAGTATCCAGAGTAAATTCACTCTGCCTGTATTGCTGTTTATAACCTTCAGACTGCCAGGAACAATCTGTGTATGCGCACCACAAACAGCCGCTGTCATCGTTGAATAACTTGAGAACGCAGTAGAGGAGCGAGAAGAAGCTTAACTACGAGGAAACAATGAAACGATGGCTTTTATAAGTTAAATAGCACGATCATAAAAGTTGGAAAAGCTTTCTAAAAGTCCTAAAAATAGAGCCGAATTGTGTGCGCGTGTGTGTGTGGGCAATGAAATACAGTCCACGCTCGTTATCATTTCTGAAATCGCAGATGGTAAAATGAAAAGGAAATGGTTTAAATAAATCAAATGCCAATTTGTTTATAGCCACAAATGAGAGTACATGCACCCTCTCATAGAGACTCCTTGTTACATTTAAACAAATATGCTTACTGCTTTTCAAAAGTTTAGCAAAATACCATCAAGCATCCGTCGCTCGTTTATTCCCGCTCTTTTAATGAGTAAAGTCGGAATGATCATAATTTCACTTGAAGATGCAGCGCATTAATAATGAGAGCATTTTACTACGGCTGTAAATACATTTTTCAGCCTCAGAAGCCTTGTGTCGGTAATCTGTCACCCCACTCCCAAAGATGGGACGCTCCCCGCTGGAAGATAATTCACCTGTTGTGGATCCCAAGCAGCAGATGATCTATACACTCCTAGAAAAGGTTATTTATCGCTTTCATAATTAAATTTGGTATCTTGGTGGAGGGGCTGTCATGGTATGATTAATCAAGTCCCACTGGCCTGAGCTGGAGAGGGCCGAGCAGCAGGTGTTGCTCACTGTGGCCTGAAATGCTGCCGCTCTGTTTGGTGCGTGTCGACGTGGCGCTTAGGTTTGAACCGTTTTAAAAATAACAGCTGTGGGTATCCAAACCTTCATTTTGAGTGCATTTTGGTGTGTGTGCAAGAAGAAGAAGCTGATCATAAGCAGTCGCCCTGTTGTGTGTATCCAAAGATAGCAGTGCTTCTCTTGCATATCAGTGTTGACTTGAAGTAGCCTGTCTGACATCAGGTGAAGATGGATGCCCTCTAAGCTTGTGCTTATTCACCAGTGACTGATTGACCTTTATTTCCACTTATTGATTAAATGCTACCATTTAAACAATAGAGGACCCAACACCAAGGATGATGGTGTTCTTTTTACCATCAAAGAGCCTTTTAACCACAATAGTATGGCTAATGAATATGAATGGGCCCAAATGGTAATTTCAGTAATTAGACTGGACACACTGCGGAGGGTGCCAGACTTTTGGTGCTGGCTCGCCACCACATTAGTGTCACTGTAACGCTTCAAACTGTGAGTCAACGTGTCAGCTGTGTGGAGAGGGGATGAACTGGACTGTAGGACAACAGAAAGTCAATATCTGTGTTGAGCACAAAATGAACACGGTGTTTAATCCTGTGTCCACAACAATTGTCTGCTCCATCACATTGCTTTGCCCGAGCCTCTGTTCAATTTACCTTCCACTCTGAGCCTCGAGGCACCTGCAAAACGAATATGGGTTTATTAGACTCAGACCGTGTGTGCTTCGGTGTGCTCGCGTGAGAGAGAACATGTAATCAAAAGCTATATGGATTAGACCAAGCAAGAGCCATTCCTAGACTTGTTTTCAAAGAGCTAAAATTGGCAGAAGTAGTGGGAAACGTGACAGTTCTTACGGTGAGTTGGTCTGATGATCGTCGTCTCACTTCCCTGACAAATGCGATTAAAAAGCGGCTATTATGTAAAGTTGGGATTAGTGAGGTTTTGACAATCTTTGGCAAAAATAGGACAAATCGAGTCCTAGAGCTAGATCCCGGGTGTTTATGTTAATCGACAGCGGGACGGTATGGGACCTGAGCTAAGCGGCGTACGTTCAGGTCTTTCATCTTCATGTGCATGCTGCAGTCAGCTCCCTGACCAGAGAAGTACAGTACAGATGAGGAAAAGATTACATTTTTCACTTCTCCAGTGGTATGCAGGTTTGGTGCATGGTTCATCAGCATGGAGTGCAGCAGGTTAATAATTACCTGTCATCTGGGTTCTGAGAAGTAGTTCGCTTTTACTTGCTAGTAGATGGAATATTAATAGAAATATCCTGTGAAAATGATAAATTATGTCGTAGACATGAATGGATGAGAGCTGGTTGAGGCAGTGGGAAAGTTTTGCAGGGCTTTGCAATACTACTCTTAAAAAATTAGATTATATAGTTGGAAATTTGAAAAGCCAAAAGTGAAAAGATAAGGCTCTCTCTCTCTATAAAGATGCTGTACTGCATTTTATTTAAATGTATTTAATTCTATTATTTGAGCATAAAGAAATATCAGCATTAAACATCCAAAATAAATCTTCATAACACACACTGTAAGTTACTTTTTCTTACTGTGTAGTTTTAATCCGTAACAAGGACAAAAATCTGTAAATTAACCAGTAACTGTAGTTATTGAATAAATAAAGAGCATTTCTCAAGTAAAACCATTACCCAGCATTAAGGTAGGTTTTCCCTCCCTATTAGTAACTATTGAGTATTAGATTGATTTTTTTATATCATGCTACCCTAGGGCTGTTCGATATAACGATATATATCGGACGACGATTTGAAAACGTCTATCGTTTCATATTACGCTACTGTTTGTTCCGTGGTGTCGCAAAATAAACTGTTTACGGCAATGTTTTTTCATCATTTTGATCGTCACTGTAGAATTTCTTAAAGTTCTCTCTTTCTCTTCTATTTTTAATAACCACACTACGGACGGTCGAGCGACTGTTTTTATGCGTTGTTGTTAGCAACAACGACGGTAAAACCATCGCTCCGCCGTCCGCTTATTTTCCACATAAACCTTTCACAATAAAGCTGAAAATCCTGTTGAGGTTTTTCAAAATAAACTGAATTACGTGAAATAGTATGCAGAGTGTTTACGGATGAGAAGATAAAAAGAGCCGTCAGGTGCTAAAGAATAAACGTTAGAACAGGCTTTTCCCCGCAGCGCACTGTGTAATAAATACTCACAAAGAAAACTGCAGCCGTTTCAATTCATGTCTAAAAATGTATAGCTTCATGCACCGGTCAAAACACTCGACTCCAGGTACACGACGCCCAGCTGAAAACACTTCACCCAAGTCGAGCTGCCCGAGATTCACAGAATTTACAGAAAATGTAACATTTTTTGTAATACTGTATATATCATTTTTGGGATATAAATAGTAGACAGTAGTCATGACCAGTATCTACAGTCAAAGCTACAGTTCTCTATCTTTGACTTTGACAATAGGGACAAAGATTATATAAAATATATATATACTATATTCACTATTATGAATCAAAAACATTAAATAAAGCAGCGTTTTACTTTTTACACACTGCTCTCTTTTGCTTTTCATTTTGTTATAAACACGTATAAAGGTTTGAACATTTCCTTTTTTTTCCACATCCTCTATGCTGTCACTATTTCGAGAAAAAAAATTCTTGTGTTGTTGTTTTTTACCGTTTTGTCTTTATTTGCTGCAGCAACAGCCAAGTTCCCCCAAGGTCTAATTACAGTTTCATCCAATATTATCCTGTCTGATGCTATACAGTCGGTCTCTATTCCAGCCTGATGTCCACCGCCTGCCTGCGTGCTGTTAGTACACTGGAGGGTTGCTTTCCTCTCTGTGTTGTCCTGTGGCTTTATCCATCTCACCTCCTCACCTGGCTGCTGGCCTGTGGGCTGCCAGCCTCAGATGGTTAATTATCTCTTGTCTGAGCCGTGATCACCTCCCCCGGGGTTCAGCAGCATGACGCTGTATCAGAGGCAAGCCTATTGAACTTCCTCCCAGCCCACCGGGGTGTCCAACTGCCTTGGCTAATAACGATTCATGCAGCTGCCAATCTGGCTGATCTGCACCATCAATATTCCTGTCTGCAGAATAACATCAATTAAGAGACAGCGATCTGAACATTAAGACGCCGGACAAATATCATCCGGTGGGCTGATGTCTTAAATGGCAAGAACAGACAAGTGATTCTGAATTGTAGAGTGCTGTGTGACAGCTCACATAATTGCTTAAAGGAATAATTTGATGTGCTGCCTACGAGTTAGATGAAAGGAAATTACATATATGAGCAAATGAGTGTATTGCTTTCTTGTTTTTACTGGAATGCTTTTCAGTGGTTAAGTCAAGGTGATGTACTGTGTATTTATAGCAGCACGCAGTATCTGAAATATAGAGTATTAATTCAAGCAGGTAATTTAGTCAAGCTCTGCCAAATCCTGGTCGTTTAGCTTACCGCTCTATAAAGCCAGTTGGAAAATCTCATATATTTAATCTATCCACAGTTCCTGCAATCTGCAAGCAGCTTTGCAGCCCACCTCCAACCCAGCGCCTCCTCTCATGTGTCTGATTGTCATGTCTGTTGTCACTGATGTTAACTCCATTCTGTAAAAGAGGTCCTCTCATTATCTTTCCATGCATGCATATGGAAGGGTGCGCAGATCCAAGAACAGAACCATATCTCCAAATATAAATTACTGCAGATGGAAGTTTTTTTCAAGACTGTACTGGAAATTGTTCTAATTGAGTTACAAAGTATCCATATCTGACAAGCTAAGAGTGGGAGCCATCTTTCTTTTGATCTCTACTTCTTTTCTTTTGATTTCTACTGCAGGGTCCTAGGTTTGAATCTTTCCCTTTCACTAGTTTTAATCCTTCCACTCTATCCCTGACTTACTGTAGTTTCATACTAAAGGCTAAAAATGCCAAAATTCTTCCTTAAAAAAGAAAGTACACATTTAGTTTGAAGATAAAACAAGTCGACAAATGTTTAGATGGAGTAATGAGTAATGAAAGCTATTACTTTCAAGTAAGAGAAAAACAGATAAAATAGATTGATATGGGTAATAAATACCTACTAAAACAAATAAATTGCTGAAATAATTAACAGATGTTTTTACTGATATAGCTAAAGCTGGAAAAACAGATGCTGTAGTTGGATATTGGATAAATGACTTATTTTGATGGCTATTACTTATTTAATAAATGATCAAAATTGAAACAAATGGACACATTAAAGATAAAGTCAGTGGATAAATGGTTGAAACTGTTGGATTCAGGGTTTGAATATTTGACTTGAGGCAATGGATGAATTATTTAACAGCTGAAAATGCTGGACAGATGGTAAAAACAGAGAGCTAAATGTAAGCGTTTAACAATTATCGTCAGCCCTTAATGGATAATGTATTAATGGATAAATGGATTATATAAACTGCTGAAAGTAATGGGTAAATTGCTCGAATGGTGAGGTTAAAGCAGAGGATGAACACAAATAGTATGATTGCAAACTTGAGCCCACAAACATATTATAACTATTTCTGATATATTTCATATACCTTTCAGTTTAAAGTCAGCTAGAAAGAACACACTGAGAAGATGATGAGCCATGACAACTCATGTGACAGGGCTACGGTGATACATACAATCCTTACAGTATCGTCAAATATCGTCAAAAATTGTATTTTTGTAACTTAAAAACAACATTAATCAATAAAGTGATGGAGTTAAAATTCACGGCAGACACTTAACGTGCCTTCCTGGGTGGTGTGTTAAAAGTCAGAGGCTGTCTTAATCATGCTGAACAGTGGGAGATGCCTCAGAGCCCCTCTCTGTTAATGGCAACAGCAGTGAAAACGGGGGGATGCGAAGGGAGGGGAAGACTCAAATCCAAGACCCCACTGTGTAGGCCGGGGTTATTATCTGCAATTACCCTGATTACCAAGCCCTTCATTTGAATGACTAAGGTGAAATTCATTTATTCCTCATATTACTACCAAACCGAGTTGGGTGTTCATTAAACAGTCAGTGAACGAGGCCTAAATTTAATCCATTTGATGAAGTAACGCGGGACAATCTGAATATGATCGGCTAAACTAAACGTTACTGCCATCCAAACTCATTTATTCTACCGTATCTGATGAGTGAACGTTACTTCCTCTGCACTCCGTGACTCCTTGGTCCTCTTAAACTATTTTACTGAAACACAGCAAAGCCTCATTGCATTTAATAAAAAGCACTTTCATCGCCCTAGTTATGCCATCTGTGAAAGTCAAATTTCCCAAATACATAGTTATTGCTAATTCTCCCTGCGTCCTCAGACAAATATTGCTGCTAGGGAGCTCCATATCCAGTGATCAATCATATCACCTCTCTGAACTTGCTATGCAATTTATTAAGTGCTGAACAAATGGGCCGGAGCAGGCGAGCGGCTGTTCCCAGGGCCAGGGAATGTAAATCTAAGCAGAGTAACAAATTAGTCGGACTTAGCTCTTTTTTCCTGCTTGCATACTAAAATCGCTGGTGGCGATGCAAAGCAGCCAAGGTAGGCATTAAACTTGCAAAGGTTATGAGAGAAATTTGTATTTGCAGGCAGGCGGCCAGAAGTCGTTTCAACCAATGCGTTATGCTGCCAGTAAATGTTTCAGCTTGTTTTATTTTCCCACTTAATTACGATTTAAATATGAAAAAGCTCATTTGTGTTAACCAACTTCAAGAACGTGGTCAATAAAACATCTATAAACGGAACAGCAGGTATAGCGGAACATTTGTAGAGTTTGTGCAGCGTTTGAGACGTTCAGGCGCGAGTCCACGAGCAAATCGAAAAAGATTTCCCTTTATATAAAAATGAGTCTACTTCCAAAGATAATGACATTCCCTGTGCTGAATAATGAAGACGTGTCCCCTCCAGGATGGTGTAAATGTAAAATGAAATTAATAATTGATGAACTGCATCATTGCTGCCACAGGCCCAAATATTTACTCATTATTTCCTGTGTGTTGGGTTTAAGCAAATAATTTAAGTTGACTTTATCAAGCTGGACACATTACACCAAACAAAATTCGCCATTATTATTTTCTCGGGTACCAATTTGAGACATTATTCAGGAACAAAGACAGCGGTGTAAATTGTGGGCAGGCTGAGTTGGCGTCTGTTGCTAATCAGGAGAGCGGGTGGCTCATCATGGATGGAAATGGCATCACAAAGCTCTTTCAACATGAATACCAGCCTCATGCGGATGCTCCGACCCGGTCGTGAACTTCCCGGTATCTTTGGCAAACAGACGTCCCCCTGAAAACTGCAAAATGTTTGAAATCCCTCTGCTAGATTTCCTCTGTGCAAATGAGAGGAGCAGGTTCTTTTTTCCCCCCTCCTCTCCCCTCAGCATTAACACTCCCCAAACCTCACCTTTTATCTAGTCATTTAAAATTCATAAAGTGTGACTCGATGATTACTTTTACACATACTGTCTTTGACCTCCTGTCGCTTAATTATCATAAAGCTGTGCAGAGGAGAACAAGCCATCGCCTCCTCTTTTGTGCCACAGTAATTGCATTCTTAATTTTCGGAGGTGAGGAATACTGATACAGCAGCGTAGACCTGATATCAGAGGGGTTACATTGTGACGAAAGGAGGGAGGGGAGCGGTTGTGCTGGAAACAAAAGGCGGCAAAGTCCAGCAGTGGCCGTCCACCTTAAACTGCACGTATGACTTAATGCTATGGTGGCCGAGAAGCCTGGAAATTGAATAATCTACAGAAAGACCAAGTTATTGAATTCTTTCTCTGAATGAGATTTGGCTTGTTTCAGTCGCATTATAGGCTAACGTATGCTACCCATAGAGTTTGATATGGCATACCAGAGAAGTGAAAACAGTTTTGTCTCTTTCTATTTACATTTCCCGTCAGGACTCAGGTGAACACACAAGACTAATAGTGTCTTCTTAAGAGGCTTTTTCAGTCATCTGTCTCGCACGTCTGACAGAGTAGATGTGCTCTTCTTTTAATCAATACAACTGTCTAGGCCATGTAAGAGCTTCTGCTTTACGCACAGAACTGCAACTCAAACTATATAACAGCAGTGATTTTTGTATGAGACAGTAAGCACTGCCAAAACATCAATGATAGTCAGTACTGTGGCTTACTGGATCCCATGAAAGCCATAGACGCCATATGAGAGACGGATGTAGTCACCAGTGGTTTGTTAAGTCTCATCATGAAACCTTGAGCTGAGCATTTTTTACCATTGGTGCCCTGATGAAACAAAATGCTCATTGACTAACAACTTGTGACTGACAAGTCGTTAGCCAGTGACCCGTGTCCTGGATAATCCCCTTTTCTGACTCCTTTAATGACCATAATTTACAAAATGGACCTAATGGACTATCCTATAGGATCTTAAACTAGTGAAAGAGCCCATAAAGTCATCAGGAATGTGTTTAACAGAGCAAAGGAGATGAGGGCCATTTCCCCCACAGACTTCTATACAACCGGAAGTCTTTTTGCAAGCACAAGGGTCACCCCATGGGTGGACATGAGGGGGAAAAAATGCAGGTTTTATCCATTTCTGTCTTTGCTTCACTTTTCAGACCATCTGTCTTTTATACTATGTACAATGCAGCCACTTTGATGTCACCCATTGCTTTTGTTTTTATGGATTATCATCAAAGAAGTTCGAAATCAAGAACCTCTGTCTCCACTTTTATGTAGCCAGAGGGAGAAAAAGGACAATGGGGATGGGAAATTGCTGCTTTTTGCTGTTTTCACTTTTCTATTACTAAAAGTTTGATTTTCTGTGTGTAGATAAAAACAACCACATACAACTTCATTACCAGCTCTGACCTTAATAAACGCTCCTGGAATTACAAGTCTGACATCTTGTTAAAGTTTTTGCTCGAAACCCTGAAACAATTCAGTTTTCAGTTTCTATCACTTTCTTTTAACTAGGTTGCCTTTGCTATCATTTTGAAGCCTTAAGTTTTTATATAGTCAAGAAATCCCACTGTGGGATTCATTCTAATAGCTCTAATAGCTCAGAATGAATTGGTAATATTTTTGTTTTTGTAAAACACAGTTTAGCTTTTAGATATTTAACAGGTGTCACTTGTAGGGAAATACATAACCCACCGTACAGCATCCAACATTCTGATTTCAGGCATGAATTAAGCAGCAGTACAGAATTTACATCAGCAGCCTATGGCCATCATAACCAGCTACTCATACATGCGTAAATTTAATTTAGTGTAAAAACACATTAAAAACATAAACTTCTGTTCACACATATGCTCAGCACTTTACCTGGAAGCATGTGCAAATATCTTAGCTTATTCACTCATATTCACCGAGTACTATCTTGGAAGCCTGTGTTACAAACACCACCCTGTTGTGGCTGCAGCTGAATTGCAACAAATTTATGTGCATTGTGGCATAAATAAGAAGTATAATGGCTATCGTACAAGGGGTGTAGTTTAACATGTTTGCTGCAGCCACATTGGCTATGTAAATACGCTTTTTGTTTTAGCTAGCCTAGCTTGGTTAGGATGTTTCATACACATTAGATCGTACTATGATGCTAATTTTTGAAACCCAAAAGCAAGACTTGATGCAGTCTTACAGTCAACATGTCATTTCAGGTAACACTGCAGCTGTGCTAGCTGCTCTCTGAGGCTGTACTTTTGTACTTTTTGGGCTGCTAGCGCAGCATGATAACATGGTCATATGTTCATGTTTAAGCTGCTTACTATCTTAATGTTTGCTAGCTTACCTGAACAAGTTAGCATTTTCTAGCACAGAATACCAGATGGCTGATGGGCAGGTATCTAATTCACTGGGTTAATTAAGTCACTTATTTGTTAATGGAGCAAGATTTCACTGTCCATTTCAATAGTCCTCCCAAGTTTATGTTGAGACATTTTAATTTGGTCAGAATTGTGGATCTTAGTCTTTCCAAAGCCACAAGTATATCTAAAAGCTGTCTACGTATGTAGCTGTTTATCAGTTCAAGAAAACATACCTGGTAAAAGTAATAATCATCACATATAATAATCTGTATCACTGTCCGAATGGTGCAACTACTCATTTAAGACATTAAGCCTAAGTAGAGTACTAACATTATTATACCACCATATTGCTTCACCATGCCCAGAAACCATAGTCCTGTATCAAAGTCATTACAATAACAACAAAGGTGTATTAGTAGTAAGAAGCAAAACACTCATGGGACCATTACCAGCCTTCATAATTATTCTCTTTTGAAAACCCAGCTAATAGTTTTCTTCAGTAGCACTTGAACCACATTTTGTTTGCAACTCTTTATCGATTTAAAGACTAACTCCACCCATAAAAACATACACATCCAGAACAATCCAAAAAGGCTTCTCGTTTAAGAAGTAGCATCTATTGTGCTTTCGGTTTCCCCACCATATTCTGAACGCTCAAACTGGTGCCTGTCAAACAGTACAGCTTTTGCAGCGACCATTTCTAAAGCCCATATAACCTTGTCAAGGTCGAGCTTTTGAAGATAACAAGATTCTGTTCCGATAGTCACAACATAGATAAGAAATATACATTTTATAATCAAATATTGATTTTTTTCTACCTCGTTTTCAAGTGTGTGACATCAAATTGACTTTGAGGACAGCAGAGACTCATATTTTTCTACAATTGGGAAGCAGCTGGGGAGCTGGATTTAAAGGGAAGTATTAGAACAAATGATTTTAGGTGATAATAATTAATACTAATAATTTGCCAGGCAGCAGCAGACACTTGGTGTCCTGTTTACTGAACAAATCAATGTACTGATGAATGTGTGAAATGCTGATTGATCAACCAGGACATTAGCTTAATAGAATTTGTATTTGGCAAAGGTCTTGTGGGAGGGATTAACAATAATACAGGGCAGTGTTTGGCTTTAGTTGCTTTAGCTAATATCTGCATTTTTTTCCCCTTTATTTCAGAAAACCTGACATTTCTGGTTTTTTGGCACTCAGAAATCAGACTAATGAAGCACTGTCTGTGCTAGTTTATTTGCATAGTTGTTAATTAACCTCTTGTTTCTTGGTTTCGACCTCTCTCTTCTGTCTTAGATGTTAAACCCGGAGTTTTCACATTTCCAGTTTTCCAACCTGTGGAGTTTTCCAACCTTTAGACAGAAGAAGTTGAAAATTTAAGAAAACTATGATTAAACAAAACAAATGTTGAATTTTCACTGTGCAAATCAGCCTGTAGCTTGAAAGACTAAACTAATTGCAGCTGTTTGCAAAGGATAGAAAATGATGTACAAGGAATCGTCTGTAATTGTAAATCTTTACCTAGTAATGAAACAGCTTGGAAACTGATTGCAGAGGCAGTTTCTGCATTTTAAATCATAATATGCAGTGTTTCATGGGAACACCCTGCAACATATTTAATATGAACTGTAAAAAAGAAAAGGGGGGGTTAAACCTCAGAGAGAGTTTTCTAAGCTTAAACTTTCTTGTATGAATCAAGATTTCAGTGCTGTTCTCAGCTCCTGTTATACTAACGTGTGAATAACAGTGTACATATAATATGTTTAGAATATTTTAGCTGTCAAGAGCACAGGGAGGTGAATAAAAACAAGTGCCGCTTTTAGCACTTCGCTCACATAACCAGGCAGCACTGGGGGAATGTTAACATGGCCTCCCTGGGTAGATGTAGTTTATGTCGAAACAAGACCGTAATCAAGCACAAGGACAGGGTCTAATTATTCATCCTCCACCCCCTGAAATCTCACAGATCACATCACTGCTCCTGAATTACAGTGCTCATGGTGACCTGTCTCTGTCAGGGGCAGTACTCACTCTGACAGCACCTGGGCTACACACTGAAGCACACAAACACACTACTGTATGTTGCCAAAAGTATTCACTCGTCTCCTTTCACACTCACATGTACTAAAGTGCCATCCTACTCTTAGTCCAAAGGGTTTAATATGATGTACGCTGGCCCATTGCTCCTCTTCTAGGAAGATTTTGCACATTGTTTAGGAGTGTTTATGGGAATTTTTGACCATTCTTCCAGAAGGGCATTTTTGAGGTCTGTAACTAATGTTGGATCTGAAGGCCTGGCTCAGTCTCTGAGTCTCTGCTCTAATGCTTCTCAGAGGTGTTCTGTCTTGTTGAGATCAGGGCTCTGTGCAGGCCAGTCAAGTTCTTCCACACCAAACTCGTTCATCCATGTCTTTATGGACCATGCTTGTGCACTGGTTAGCGCGGTTATGCTAGAGCATGAAGGGGTCATCCCCAAACTGTTCCTGCAAAGTTGGGACCATGAAATTGTCCAAAATGTCTTGTATACGGACGCGTTAGGAGCTCCTTTCGCTGGAACTAAACTGCTGAGAAACAACGCCACACCATAATCCCCCTCCACCAAACTCTACACTTGGCCAAGTGCAGTCAGACAAGTATTGTTGTCAACTGTCAAACCCAGACTCGTCCATCGGAGTGCCAGACAGAGACGTGTGATTCATCGCTGAAGAGAACACATCTCCTTATGTTTAGAGTCCAGTGGCGGCTTGCTTTACACCACTGCATCTGACACTTTGCGTTGCACTTGGTGACGTAAGGCTTGGATGCAGCTGCTGGGCCGTGGAAACCCAATCCATGAAGCTCTCTACACACTAACCTTGAGCTAATCTGAAGGCCACATGAAGTTTGAGTAGCAATTAAAAGAGTCAGTTGACTGTAGCAATTGACTCTGGAAACAGTTGGCGACCTCTGCTCATTGCTGACCCTCCTCCATGATTTTACATGGCCTACCACTTTGTTGTTGAATTGCTGTCATAACCAGTCGCTTCCACTTTGTTATAATATCACTAACAGTTGACTCTGGAATATTTAGTAATGAGGAAATTTCACAACTAGACTTGTTGGTGGCATCTTATCATGGTACCATGCTGGAATTCAGTGAACTCCTGAGAACGATCCATTCTTTCCCAAATGGTTGTAGAAGCAGTCTGCATGCCTAGGTGCTTGATTTTATAAACCTGTGCCCATAGAAGTGAGTAGAACACCTGACTTCAGTGCTTTGGGTGGGCGAGTGAGTACATTTGGCAATATAGTGTACAAACATAGCAGACAGTTTCACTCTTATGGATATACGGTGCAAAAATAGGTCAGAAAAAAATTGTAGTCCTCACTATCAGAGACTTTCTAAGAAGAGCCGAGGCACCGAAAGAATTCTAAATAGAAATCTATTGGAGCTATGAGATGTCCTACCACTTCTTCCCAATCAACAGCCAAAATAGGAAATATTAGCAAGTTTTTGTTCTGACACATCTACATATTAGAGGTTTCACAGCGGTTTTAGCTGTGTTATGCCAGGAGCCTTGTCCTACGTCTTTTTCATAATCATTTAATTTGCATTATGCTATCCTTTACTTGGATTTACATTATATAATGTATATAAAAGAGTAATAATTTAAAGGTTAAACTGTCATAATCTGGATGTTCTATCGGTAGAGAAAAAAGAAATTTGATGATGGAGAGATGAAGGTTCATTTTCAACCCACTAGATTGATACTGGATTGAAATAGTTTTAAGTAACAGCAGTCTTTTCTTCCAGCTTTTTCCAATTTACACACAAGTGACACAAGTAGGTCCTGGGTTCAAACCCCTTTATCCCCGTGACCCCAGAATTAGATAAGAGGAAGAAGGATGGATGGGAATCTAATGCTAAAATCACACTTGAGTTTAACAAACTAGGACTGCTTAAACCCCACAACAGATTCAGATTAAGATACCTAACATATTTATGTTTGTGGACCCACATATGGTAAAGTGAAAGAATCTTTTCATGGCTAATATACAGTATATAAAAAGATTTTCCCCTCTGTCCTGGGTAAAAGTGTGTATATATATTTAAGGAAAAAACATTTGCCTTTATTTACTAACCATGCAAAGGTAAATCTAACAACTATTTCACATTTCCTTTCCTTTCTACTTTTTTTCCTAATTAAAAAAAAAAGTCACTGTTGTCACTCCAGTGGAAACATTTTGAAAAGTGCCTTTTCTGGCTTCCTCGTCGAACCTCGGACACTCATATTTAAGTTTCTTTTTCCTCTTTTTTTGCCTTAGAGTTTCAAGCTTCTCCCTCTACATTATCATCACCACTCTCTCTGCTTCAATAACAAGTGAACCTATTTCCTTTTATATAGAAACAAGTTGTGTGGATGAATCCAGACTGCACGCAGCGAGCATGAGCCCACTTTAGAAACAGTCTGTTTTACTAATACGCACGTGGTATGAAAACATTGAATAATGCACACATAGCATAAATCTGATAGAGATTTTGCCATCAACTTGTAATGACATAAACTCACCTTTTTAACCTTTTAAAGCTTAAATGCTAGCAATGTGTGCTCACAACCTTTCTTTTAATACAATATGCAACAGCCTCACTCTTACCCATCTCTATGGCCAATACAGGCAAAAAAACAAAAACCCTCTTTAAAGAAAACCAGCTGCATTCAAGACATTTTGAATTGTATGTTTATCTGTAGAAAATGTGCTTTTAAGACATTTCTAAGCAATTGATGATAAACTGCATAGATTAGAACAGATTGGAAATGTCACTCCAAAGAGCTGAAATATGGAAGCTTAAGTAGATCCACTTAGTAAAAGGCCTTTTCCAAGAGTACTTCATCTGTCCAAAAGAATACAAAAAAGAAAAGAGGAAAAATAGACAGATTCCCTGTGATAGTGGCTCTTTTCTTGAACCTCTTAACAGAGCAAGTGTGCCAGGTTTGACCAAACAGATCAAACAATTTTACAATGCCCATGAGATTTACAACCAGTGTAAATCTCAGTAGTGATGGTGGTTAGCACATTGAATCATAAAATAAGACTGTCCTCTCACAAAAAATGAACAGATTGGCCCTTTATGCTAGCTCTTATAGTTCTTACAGTTCCTCGCTTCACCTTTAGGTTGTTCTGAGCTTAGAACCAACAGAATGGAGGATGCTAACACAGTATGAGGTGAGACCAAGAAGTTCTGAGGCTTTAAATGTAACAAGCCAAAACTGTACCTGATTTCAATTTGGTTGCACGTGTCCAACGTCTACTTGGATCCTACTTCTGACTCCGAGGAGGAGATCTAGCTCTTATTGCTAATGCACGCTGTGTTTTGTATGGAACTTCCAGGAAGTGATCCAAAAGTAAAGGGAGCTCTCAGAGGTCTGTCCAACAGTGTGGTCAAGATCATGGGCATGCTCTGCAATTTCATGGATTGTGCCTTGGGAATTTGTCCACTAGAGTCAGACTTAACTTTTAGTTTTACTGTAATATCTGAAGGAGAAAATTTGGTACAAGTAACCTGAACCACTGTGCATCACTCACAGTGCAAATACAATTCTTTTGTCATATTTGCAATTTATAGAGTAACTTCTATTTTTGTCAACGAGGAGGAGATCCGCCGTGCAGTACTAAGGAATCGAAAAAGGGAGCTCTTGGCGCACTGTGTAATGATGCAAAGACATGAACATGAAGTGGTTCTCATAAATATCAGTTTTAAATAATTATTAATGTTTAAATTCAACTACCGTTTTGCTTTATGCAGGTGCAGTAGAGGATTTTTTAGTTGCAGCTTACGAAAATGTCTATTTCAATCCAAATCATGATCGTTTTTCTAACCCTGACCACATAGTTTTTGTGCCTAACCCTAACCAGACCACGCGGGGTACTAAAGGGACAACAACTGCTTAAAAAAATGCAAATGTGATACCAGACAAGACTTGAAGTCCAGTTTCCTAAAAGTCCAGAATGTTGGATATTTTTGCCTCCTAATTAACTCCAAGTTGGTCATAATTATAATTAAAAGTGATCCTATTTGGTAACTTTGCTGGATTTATTTGGCTTTTCCATTAATGCTGGGACAGCTTCTACTTATAGCCGTGATTTCTTTAGTTTCTAAAGAAAATTTTATACTGCAGCACATTGCAATATAGAGTATTTATTCAGATGTAACTGGCACTGCGATTTATGTTTCTTATCGCATGGAAATGTTTGTGCAGATTTGTGGATTGGTAACATCTACATATCAGCTGTTGAAAAGGCAGGATACACTGATGTACACACACACAGACACACACACGCACAGTCCTCCATCTGCTTCCCCTCGCTGAGATTGATTTACCTTTGTGTCCCAGGCCTGTCGTTATCATGGGCCTCTCAGACAGGCCCGCTATGATAGCTCAGGGAAAGTGGGACGGAGGTGGCAGCAGGCGCATGATGGAGAAGAGCTCCTTATCGCCGATGGAGAGATCAATCATTCTTACACTGAGAGAAAGAGGGCGAAACAGAACGAGGCGAAAAAGAGTTGCTTTGGTCTCCTTTCCTTTCAAAGGTAAATAGTTCTGCTCACTGTAACGCGGTTTTATACCTCAGGGTATTTTAACAGAAACTCGCTCCAGGCTTAAGTTAAACAGTCCCATAGATATCTGATCACATACTCTATTAAAAAAAAAAGCAAGTATGTAACAATTCATTTTACTGGAACCCAATTTTTTAATAAGTATAGTTTAGTTTCATGGCAAGTTTGCTCAAAAGATTTATGACGTTTGGAAATACATACAGGAAGTCATACAAGAAGCAGGAGCATTTGCACATCTTTGACTGACGAACTGCATTAACACAAAAACTGGTCTGGTTGAAAGTTTACTAAGCTTTTAAAAATAAGTGGTTCCTGACCTAGAAACATAAATGTATGCTGCAGGAAACACTCTTAACTTATGACCTTTTGAATGAGTCTGTACAGTGAAATAAATTTGAGGGCTTTGATTTACATGCACCTGATTTACTGCTAATTTAATTTACATTTTACCTGACTTTAAGTCCTGCATGCAGCTATTGTGAATTCATGCAGGGAGATACCTCTTTAACAGCAACTATGTTTTCTAAGCTTTACCCATGTACATTTAACGCATAAACCTAACCTCAAAAGACTTCTACAGGTATTATTTTGTAACAGCTGATAGTTTAAGTAAAATTAAAAACATTTTTGGCATGTTGGTTCTGTATCAACATTTGTGATGTGATGCTCTTACTGTAACAGTGCATAAGTATCCATTTCAGGAGCTAGAGTTGATAGTATCCTCAGAGGATGGGTGATAAAACTGCAGTTAAAAACCTGAGCTTCCAGAGGGCAAATAAGGTAGAAGCAGATTATGAACAAACCAGACACGAGTTGACTTCTTTTACCGTTACATGGATAGACGGTGTAGACTTTACTTACCCTCTGGCAAGACTTTTTCAGTACCGTCTGTCACCATGAAAATAAAAAACTACCAAGCTGAGTTTCATGGACCTCGCTGAATCGGTGCTGCATAAACAAAACACACAACCCACACATCCAGTGTACGGTTCATGAACTATTAGTCAAAGCACCTTATGACATGCATTAACCTCGTACTTTTTTGTACCATACCGTCTGACTGTGATTAAGATAATACGTCTACCCTTTTCAGACGTGACACATTTGGCGCTGCCCAGCTTGAAGAATAGCTGTCAGATAATAGTGTTTAAGAGTCTCACTGTGAGTTCTACCACGCGTCGTTCCCGTCAGAAATAACTGTAATCGCCGAGCTCTTAGAGCCTTTGAGTATGATGCTGTGAAGACACAAGTATTTGTACCCAGCACAATGATCCTTTATGTGCATAGACGCAGCAATCGCTCCTATAAATGTGCTTTGTATTAACTTTAATATATTCTTCTTCCTTTCTTTCAAAAGTAAGACAAAAATAGTAATTTCACAGAATTTATAGAACAATAGGCGTTTGATAATATTTTACATTGCATCTTCTCTCTTAGCTTTTTATTTGTTGTATTAAGGATTTGTAAGGAGTACTTTGGTATCTTTGTTAGTTTGGTGCAGTTGACTCACTTCCACCTACCTACTGCTGGCAAACTGTAAAAAACCCACCAGTGACACATTTGGAGATTCATAATGAAGAGGCAGATGGCCTCTGCTGATGACCGTGATGTTTGTATGATATTTCAACTGTAGCCTTTTCACTAAATGATGGTAGTTTTTCAAGGGGAGAACTTAGAGCGATAAACAAATACATGTAGAAAACACTACAGTTCTCTTCCGTCCTTTGTGAATTATAGGTGCTGCGTGTAACTAAATATGTCGATATTGTGTTAAAGATTTGTAGCCTGTGGCTTAAACTTATTTAATTTGATAATATTATTTGGGATTCGGATCACCAGAATCACCTGTCAAAAATTTGCCTCACAGAGATTTGCAGCCCATACAGGCTGTTACATTTCATATCATTTGGCTTACTTGGCTTGTATCTTGAAAGGATACCTCTTCTAGGAGAGGGATGAAATTATATCTTATAATTGTCTTGTTAACAGACAATATTAGGATATTAGGTAGGGAGATGGATTAACCTGATCCTGGGCAGCCTGGAGCTGAGCTTCATTATGTATATTTATAAAATATATTTGTACATGTTATATTGGATCTAATAGCTCTATAAAAAGAGAATATAAATGATAGCAACTTGTGAATATCAAATATTTAATGGGGTTTCCCTTCATACTGTCAGTGGTTTTCTCAAAAGGGACCTTCCAAGTAATGAGAGATAGTGAAATTATACATTGTGGAGCTAACAGGCACGTCACTGCCAAACCCCCCCCCCCTCCAATACGGCAAGGCTGGGATGGTCCATTTGGTAAAGTAAATCCGTTGGGCATCTTTCTTTGCCTTTAGACAATAATTCTGATGGCAAAAGAACCAAACGGGACAGGGAAAAAAAAGAAGAGAGATTATACAATGCTTTGATCTTCCTAAAGTCTATTTATTTTTATATTTGTCGTGCATGTTTCAAATCACGAAACAAATTTTATATCAGCCAAAGAGTAAATGCAAAATAAGCTTTTTAAATGATGTTTTTAAACCTAGCTGGCCCTATGTGAAAAGAAAGCTAATTTGGTCTTCTTAGATATGACTTTTATACTTTCAATAATGATTAAAGTTGACCGATTACATTTTTCCTTAATTTCAGTCCGTGGTAAATGACCACAGCTTTTCAAGGTTATAATCATGAAAGTAAAGAGAAAGTGTGGTACAGACCAGCTGCTGTTAAATATTAGCTGTAACTATTTGATGCAGCAGGCAGCACGGTGGTGGAGTGGTTAGCACTGTTGCCTCACAGCAAGAAAGTCCTGAGTTCACCTGTGTGGAGTTTGCATGGGTTCTCTCTTAGGCTACGTCCACACTAATTCATTTTCATTTGAAAACGCATCGTTTGGCCTCGCGCCCACACTGATATGGCGTTTTCCCCAAGGAAAAACGCAGCGTTTTGAAAACGCTCTCGAAAACGAATACATTTGAAGACGGTGCGTTCGAGTCGCAGTTTGGACAGTGAAAACGGAGACTTTCGAAAACGATGACGCATTTTAGTCATGTGATGCAGTCATGTGACCAATTAAACTAAGATAGCGGAGGGCATTATACAACAGTTGTTTTGATTGCTCTCAATTTTGACAGCCTTATTAAAGATTAATATCTTTAATAATGTACATGCTCCAGATAGCTTTTCTTCAAATTCTTTCATTCTCACTTGCTTTTGCAACTTTGAACTTTTGTGTTACTCGCAGCAACAACTCCACATCATTGTTAGTCCATTTAAAAAACTCGGTGCTTCTCCTCAACATTTTGCCGCGACGTTTCAAAGAGCCGGAAAGAAAACAAACGGCAGACAGGAATGAGGAAGGCCGAATCTTCTTGCGCTTCACGCATGCGCAGCACTGGAACGTAAGCGTTTTCGGTCGTTTCAATGTGGACGCACAACTCTGTGAAAATGACTGAAAACGCTAGTGTGGACGCGTAGCATTTTCAGATGAAAACGCTGTTTTCAAATCTATCCGGGCTAGTGTGGATGTAGACTTTGGGTACTCTGGCTTCTACCCACAATCCAAACACATGCAGTTAGTGGAGTTAGTTTAATTAGTGAATCTAAATTGCCTGTAGGTTTAAATAGTTGTCAGTCTCTATGTGTTAGCATTGTGACAGACTGCCTCACACTCTATGGTAGCTGGGATAGGACAGGATGGATGTCATGTGGTAGCTGCAGGTTCCACCAGCAGCTCTTTACACAGCTGCTGATGAGCTTCACTTTGCTGTCACTTCATAAAGGGTCCATATTTACAGAATGGCATTTAAACTATTTTCACTTTTTAAATTTTGAATGGCTACACAAATAGCTGCAGCATTTACACTGAAGTAATGTAATGCTAAAAACCCAGTTAAACATCTCTATCCCATCCATGGAAACCCTTACAACCACATTTGCCCAAAGACAAAGGAAGGACAGGTGAGTGAGTGCTATGCTTGGGAGTTAAAGTTGCACATAAAGTGCAAATGTGCTTAGATTTGCCAGTATGTCATTAAAAATAAAAACACAGTGTGTGCACATGTGACCCTTCCAGATAGTTTCTTTATAATTATGGATCTAAATGAGAAAGGCGTATTCCTATTATGATCAGCCTGACTCACCTGCTTGTTCAAAATCTATTGTATGGGAAGAGCAGCCAATCAGAAGAAAGCTGACTTACGGGGATAGTAAAGGGAGCTAAAAGTCTTTAGTTTAGAAAGAAGATCAACTGTGATCGACTGCATTAAATCCCACAAAAATGCTTTAATAATGAAAGAAAATGGTACATAGGTACACTGGCAGAATGTGCAGCATAATGAGCAAGCTAAATACAATTACATTACAGTTACACTTTGTTTCACAGAGGCATTATCCTACAGCAATGATGTTCTGTATTTACACTGCATGCTGCAACTAAACAGTAGTACCACAGTTGTTGATCTGCACACCACTGTTATGTGGAAGGTGCTAGGCCACAGATTTTAGAGGTAGGTTTAAGGCAGTACTAAATAAGAAATATTAGAGCCCGAGCCTGAGTGATGCCATTTCCACATTTGACAGTGACACGAAATTGCACTGAGAAAAATGTTGTCATTGTTTCTTTGTTGCACACTCCAGAGCACAGAGTTGCCACGTCGATCACACCATTCACACAAAAACACGAACACTTTTCACAAACATGGAAGGAGACAAGGACACTTCTGACACAGAGGGAAGGACACAAGGAAAAAATATGCATATGGATAGTGACTAGGACACTAGTGACACAGAAAGAAAGAGAAAAGGACACATTTTGATCAGAAGGAAGGACAAAAGAACAATTTACACAAATGGAAGAACTTCAGGAAACTTTTCACAAAGAGGCTGAAGGAGACAAGGACACATTTCCTCCAAAGATAAGGAAGCAAGGACACCATTCACACAGAGGAAACTAGACAGGGACACGTTTTTCAAAGAGGGAAGGATATATAGATACTGTACACACAAAGGGAAGAAAACAAGGATAATTCAATTAAATTCAGTTTTTTTTATACAGCGCCAAATCACAACATCAGTCACCTCAAGGTGCTTTATATTGTACAGTAGATCGTACAATAATACATACAGAGAAAAACCAACAATCATATGACCCCCTATGAGCAAGCACTTTTGGCGACAGAGGGAAGGAAAAACTCCCTTTTAACAGGAAGAACCAGGCTCAGGGAGGGGCGGGGCCATCTGCTGCGACCGGTTGGGGTGAGAGAAGGAAAACAGGATGAAAGACGTGCTGTGGAAGAGAGACAGAGATTAATAACAGATATGATTCAATGCAGAGAGGGCTATTAACACACAGTGAGTGAGAAAGGTGACTGGAAAGGAAAAACTCAATGCATCATGGGAATCCCCCGGCAGCCTACGTCTATTGCAGCATAACTATATGCTTTAGCAAAAAGGAAAGTTTTAAGCCTAATCTTAAAAGTAGAGATAGTGTCTGTATACTGTGCAAACAGGGAAGGAAACAAGGGCAGAAATGGATAGAGGCCATGACACTGGTCATCCAGAGTGTAGGAGACAAGGATGAAATGCACAGTATCTTTGCTGTTCCTAGGACTGCGCGCTTCTGGAGAGAGATCTCGGATGTTGTTTCTGGGATCTGCTGGAGCCACTCACATAGCTTGGGAGTTACTGCACCCAGTGCTCCGATTACCACTGGGGCCACTGTTACCTCCACAGATACATATACAGGTATAGATTCATATATATACAGTGTTGGGGAGTAACGGAATACATGTACCGCCGTTACATATTTAAAATACAAAATATGAGTAACTGTATTCCGTTACAGTTACCGTTTAAAAAGGTGGTATTCAGAATACAGTTACTTTGCTGAATTAAATGGATTACACGGCGGTACTTTCCTGTTTCATATTCTCGCGGGTCAGGACTGTTTGGGTTTGTTTGACAGCTACGTTCTGTTGTTCCAGGCGGCAGCGTTACGGTTGCCATGGTTACAGGGCGACGCTCTCTCTCTGCCTGTTTCCTGGGTGAGAGAGCGCCTTTTTGTTGTTGTTGTTGTGCTAAGCTAAAAGGCAGAATGAATGTAGCCTCATGGGCAGTGTAGTCCGTGCTGCAGGGAGAATGGACTGCCATACTCGTTATGTGTCTGTGAGCGCGACGAGGGAGAAAAAGGCGAGTGGAAAAGTACGAGTTGTCATCGAGCAAAAATGGGAGCTGGAAGCATGTAAATATAATAATAACCACTGCAGCCAAGAAGAGTGCCTGACGAGCCCAGTTGTAAGTAAGCTATTAAGACTCGACTGTACGCTGTGTTCGTGTTTTCCTCCGAAACAATAAGTTCCGTTGGAGCAGCCTTTCAACGCCTCTCTCTGTGTCTCGCAAGCAAAGTTGACCCAGACAACAAAGTAATTTTTCGGCTACCAGCCCGACACGGAACCCGTATTAGCCAGAGGTCCCTTTACTACGGTTCGGAGGCGCGGACCTTCAGTAACAGTAATAAATCACAGCAATAGTACATTCACGTAGTTGTAAAAAGCATGATAATATATTAAGTAATCCAAAGTATTCAGAATACGTTACTCTCATTGAGTAACGTAACGGAATACGTTACAGAATACATTTTAGGGCATGTATTCTGTAATCTGTAATGGAATACATTTTAAAAGTATACATATATATATATATATATATATATATATATATATATATATATATATATATATATATATATATATATATATATATGCACACAGAGCAAAGGAGACCATGACACGATTCAAACACAAGAACACTTTGCTCAGAGCAAAGAGTCAGTTACAACTTTCATGTAAAAAGCATGAGACAAGGACGCTACTTGCACAAAAAAGGGAGAAAGTTCAAGTATTCTCAGGGACAAAGATCCAAATCTGAGACACTAAGTGCCCGGAGAGATGGAGCTTTTGGGATAGCTGATGATCCAGCAGAGGATTAAATAAAAGATTTGTGTAAAAGCGCACCTCTGATGTCATTGTCAAACATTCACGCTCATGCACAGGACCAGACGTGTGTGGTCAAAGTTGGCACTTTGACCACACAGAGGTTGCTCTTTAAACTGCAGAAGATGTTGACTTCAAACATTTGTGAGCTTTGATTTTATTACTGGCCTGTTTTCAACTCTAACGTGATATCAGCTCCAAATATAAGAGCCAAATTGTAAAACCAAACACTGAATTTAACCTTAATGTCAGTAATATAAGGTTGTTGTTTTTTTGCCAAAGTTTGTGGCAGCAGCCATTAATAACAATAAATGCTTTTTACAGCCAGTATTCAGCACTGAGAAATACTTTCAGATGAATAATGCCACCTTATTGTCCATTATTGTCTCTAGCTTTCTGTGTCGTCCAGCTGTTTATGCAGTCTGCAAACATTACTGTGCTCTAACAGTTGGAGCCAAATGTGGAAGGACACAACGCCCAAGGGTGATTTGTTTAACTTTGAAAGGTTCTTTGGTTTGTGTTAGATTTGCTGCGAGCGATGCAGCAGCGGATCATCTAGCCTGCTCTCTCAAGTGGGTAGCAGCCAACAGAGCCTGGGCGATGCGCGTGGGTAGAGAGGAAAAAGATAACCCCACCAGGGACTAAACGACAGTCCTCATTTAGACTTAGGCACCAAGCAGGCCAGCCATTTAGCAACACAGAAACAAAAACTCCATTAGGTAATTTTTTCTCTCTCTCTCATCGACTCTCTGGGGAGTGTGTTTTTTTCCCTCTAACCAGCAGAGAAGGGTTAGATGTATCTCATGAATCAAATTAGAGTGCCTTTAATCCTCTAAAGTGAGGGTCGCAGGAGGCTGAGGTGGCAGATGAGGAAGCACAAACTAAAGAGGCAGATGACAGAAGGAAAAAAATAGGGGATGGGTAGATCCCGTACCAGGTAGCAGACAAGATTAATCTTTGGTGGCGGGGTGCTATCGTGCAAGCTGTCAATCTGCACAGCTGGATGTTGCCTTTTCCCTATAGGGGTAAGGGTAAATAGAGCACAGATGGGGGCTTCTTACCTCCTTTCCTTATCCATTCCTCCTAATCCAGCCTAAGCACTTAACCAAAATGGTGCGGAGAAGAAGATCACCTGGGTCTGTGGGGGATCAAAGCCGCTTCAGCGAAAATAAGAGAAATCTCGAGGAGGGAATAGCTGATGTAACAAGAAGAGGTAGATTAGCATTAAATTCTTGACAGATGCAGGAGGGAAAAAAAGTTTCTTAGGCGTTCTCAGTAATCTTCCCCGTGAATCACAGCCACTTCTGGATTTGTCGCTAATGGCAGGTATACCTGCATAAGTACCCATCAAAGAAAGCGTCGTTCTGCCAAATGAAAAGAGTGATTATTACGTTTACGTTTCTGAAAAGGCAAGCAGTGCAACGGGGAGTCTTGCTGAAAGGATCCAAAGTAACCTTAAAAGAAAGGATGGAAGATGTTCTGTTTTCAGTGCCCCAATTTAGTATTCATAATTTAGCAGATGGCTCCAGGCCAGAGCGACCCCTCCAGTCATATTTCAAGCCACACATTGCAATGTATTTTGACAAGCAAATTGCTTGCCTCTTCGCTGATAGCTTCTCACTTAAATAATAAATTATAAGTAGTAGCAACAGAAATAATGCATCTTGCGAAGTGACATGGATAAAAGAGTTATTACTGATAGGGGACACAGACTTTGGCTCTTCCTGGAAGCAGCCACGAATCAGTCAGTCAAGATATTGAAACTGTATGTGGGGACTGAAGACTGAGAGTCTGCAGTCAAGAAAGCAAATAGGAATTCTGATCTGATCCTTGCACTGTTTATCCTGTGGTGGAGTAATGTGTGTGCCAGATTTCACTTGATTCCAGTGATACTCTAGAAAAGACGAGCAATTCCCAAAGTTGTTAGGATTCATCAACGCAGAGTGCCAGAGATCATCTGTGCAGTAGATGTTGAGATATTTCACTGTAAAAATCACAACTTTGTTCCCCTGTACACTAAAGTTAAGTCTGTAGACTTTTGCAGAGTAACATAGTTTTTTCTTATTTTGCCTCTGTACACCACCATAGAGAATTATACAAGAAATAACTCAAATGTAATTGAAATGCACACTTTCAGCTTTAATTTAACAAAAGTGTTGCATTAATTTTTAAGAATTGGTGACATTTTTATGCACAGTCCCTCATTTTCAGAGGCTCAAAAGTAATTGGACCAATAATTGCCTGTAGAGCTCCTGGTGAAACTAGGGTCTACTGTTTAATGATGATATGGAAGCTCATCGAAGTAGCATCATGGAGTCTGAAGTGTACAAGACTGACAAAACTGAAGACAGAGAGTCCCAACAACAATTAGCAGCTGAAGGTAGATGCAGTAAATGCCCAGCAGAGCGTCTAAACGGAGGAATCATAGTACAGTGGAACCCGGACTTACGAATACCCCGTTAAACGAAAAATTCAAGTTACGAAGGCACTGAACGGCAATATTTCTGCCCGTGTTACGAAATCCACTGGCTCTGATTGGCTGAGCCCAGAATGCCTACAATGCCCACAATGCCTTCCGAACCATGTGACAACCCCCTTGGCTTTCGTACTTGCGCTTCGCTGTTCCACTTGAACGACGTATTGTTGTTGCAGTTAGCAATTAGCCTATAGCCTATCATTCACTCAAAAGGCGCGATGGGTGCTTCGACTTACGAAAATTTTTGACTTACGAAAGACCCTCGGGAACGAATTAATTTCGTAAGTCGGGGTTCCACTGTATTTTTAATGTCCATGGGTCCCAGGCTTTAAACAGTCATTGACTGCAAAGCATTTTAATCCAAATATTTAAAAGAATATTTAAAGTTATATTCATTTTCGTCCAATTACTTTTGAGCATTTGAAAATGGGGGACTATGACTAAAAGTAGCTGCAATTTCTAAACAGTTAATGCAAAACTTCAGTCAAATCCCCAAATTAAAGCTTAAAGCTGCACTTCAATCACGAATTGATTAAAAACCAGTGTGGTTGTGTTTACTGATAAAAAACTATGTTATAGTCCAAAAGCCTACAGATCTAATTGTATTTGGCTGTATACAAACAAAAAATCTGATCTTATTATTAAGATTTAAATGAAAATACAAACTTTTTTTTACATTTGGCTGAGGTGGAAAAGTTTGCATAGTGATAAAAGCAAAATGTACGCGAGCGTGATTTAAATGGTCACAGAAGCCTCCACAAAAATGATGAAAAATAGTAGATGGAATCGTCGGACCTCTGTGGAGCAATGAGGAGACTGTAACCTTCCTCAAATGACTACATGAAATCAACAGATTAATGCTACCTGCTGTTTATCTCGGTGAGCCATCTCTTAATGGAATGGGTGGAAATGTGAAGTCATTTGCATTTTATTCTGTGGGTTTTCACCACATTTTGATGAAAGCGCTGCCAGAATGTTCTGGCTTCAGATCTGCGGAGCTATCACGTAACTCGTGTTTGATCAACACCAGTATCAGCTTCAAAAATCTCCTATCAATCAAGTTATAATCCATCCTTTAGCTGTCAAGACAAATCGCTAAAGCCTCAAAGTACTACACAAGGAAAAGCCAAGAGGCCAAAGAGTGGAATAGTTTGGAAAAAGTGTCCCTGCAAATAACTTAGTAGTTGTTGCACCACTGCAGTCTTGTCAGTTATGTATTAAAATTGGAACCAACATAGTTTAAAAGCATATGTATTTAACTAAATGTGCACAAAGAATAATTCAGAAAGAAGAGAAAGAAAAAAGCATATAAGGCAGGCAGGAAAAGAGTTTGGCACATCACAGCAAGGTTTGTTTGTCTGCCATCTATCTGTGGACCGGAACAACATTTGACTGGACAGCCTAAAGTGATAGGGGCACTATCACAGCCAAATAGACGCCGATCATTATCTACAGTACAGCTTATGATGGGCAAAATCAATAGCAGGAAAGAGAAGAGGCAGCAATGCAAAAAGATTAAATAAAGTGGACGGACGCCATTTTTGAAAACTTTGAGATATGCTGTTTGAAGGAGGAAGTATGAAGCGTACTCACAGAGTACCTGACGGAAGTTTTTCTCTTCTCAGATTAAAAATCAGGCCACGCGCTCGCTGTTTTGAGACCTGATAAAACATACAACCTTGCATCGGGCTTACTACTCCATCACGGCCCTCACTATTTGGCAGACTCGTAAAAGCAGGCCTGCGGTGTATGGATGCGACCAATTTTGGTACAGCGGTCCATATCCTTGAAGACTTTGAAAAGGAAGACATTTGACACAGCATCAAAGAATGAGAAAGGAGGAAGAGACGAATAAGGTGGCAAATTGCTTGATGTTAGCCAACATGAAACAAGAGGGCAGATTCAGCGTCACCGTCATCAGCTGCCCAAAGGAGCCCCCTGGACTCAGAATGGGCTAATTATGGCATTATGTGGATGATGATGATGCTGTTTTGTTGCCCCTAAAACTAAATACAAAGTCACCCCAAACCCAAAAAACACACGTTTTGGTCGGTTACTTTGATCTCTTCTTGCATGATGTAAGGACAACACATCCCATGCTTTCACAGCCATGTGGCTTTCAAAGAGTTCTAGCTGTTCCAGGCCAGTCATTTGTATACATAGGGAATGCATTTAAAGCAGCCTGTGTGGTAGACTTTGGGTCCCTATTATCCACTCAGGGCTCCTTTTCACATAATTTAATTCTGGGTGAATAAAATGAAAGGAAAGCGCAATTAGTGAGTAAAGCCAGAGGGATAAAATTTGCCAGATGGAGAGTTATGAAAACTAGTTTCAATAGCAATGATTTTCACAGTGGTCTAAATTGTACAATATGACCTTTTTTGAATGGTGTGTGCGCCTTTTTTTGCTACAGCCCTGTATACATACACTATTTGGTTTTCAGTTGATCAGAAAATACCAAAACTCAATTCAGCAAAACTTTTGATGAAAGCAGACTGATAAACTGCTTCCTGGTGATAACAGCCTCAGTGCAGAGGCTTAAGAGAATAGAATTTCTGCTCTACAGTGTATAATTTCGCGGCACGGCACAGTCTGTCCACTTGTTCGATTTCCCTGTGTAAGCATTAGAGAAGAGGCTAAAAGGCTCAAAGATTTGGAGCAAGCTGACGCCATATATTCTCTCAGTAAGATTCTTAGCAAAGAGAGTGGAAATGGGAATAAACCAGGGCAAAAAAACCAAAAAGGGTTCCTCAGAGGTCACACTGAAGTCTGTCGAGGGTTATGGTGAACAAGAGGACTGAGGTGAGCTTCCCACAATGGCTGGTTCCAGTGAACAACCAAATATAACGGTATAATGGTGCGTTCGTGTGAAGTGTAGCTAAAAATTTGGGGTTTTAATGTAGCTGCAGGACCCTTAAATTACTTCATACATTATATTAGCTTTTTTGGGACCTTCACTTTTTGCAGGGCCCTCGATTCACCGTCTGACTGCTCATGGAACAATTGTGAATATGAGACAAAAGTTAAAAGAAAGCTGAATACCACAGACAAGTACAGCTAAGTTGTTGCACTATTTTTGAACACAGAAAACTGATGAGCACAGCTGTAATTTTTTTTACATTTTTGTTAATTTTCCAAGCTCACAAAACTGTTATTGTCTCTGTAAGTCTATGTTATATATTTCAGTTAACTACAGCTAGTTTTAGCTACAGTGGTCCCTCGCTATAACGCGGTTCACCTTTCACGGCCTCGCTGTTTCACAGATATTTTTGTGCAATTTTTCATGCTTGTTTTTTTTGGGGTTTTTTTACAGCGCATTGTGTTCTGCGTCCTGATTGGCTGTAGACCATTGTCAATCAATCTTGTGCCGTGTCTCCTGTACAGTACAGAATGCGTTCAGCTTGTCAAATTTACATTAATCTTCGATCACTCGTGTGACTCTGAAGTGCTGCACTGTATGTTTGTAACACAACAACATCGACGTTTTGCACCATCAAAGGCACCTGCAGTAGCACCCAAAAGGCAGAGAAATATGCTACCATCGCACAGAAAGTTGGACTTCTGGACATGCTAAAGGAAGGTAGAAGTTACCATATTTTTTGGATTATAAGGCTCTTTAAGCGAAACAAGACAGTCAGATAAGTCAAACTTTACTCAACTTATTCTCTTGTTTCCTCTACTTCTGTACCATTGATTCATTAATGTTGAATTCTCTGGCAGCTGCTCTATTCCCATGTTCTGGATCTGAAAACAGTGTTTGATCTTTGGTTTCATTCTATAATACTGGACTTATTTTTCTACGAAAGTTTGAACCTTGAGAGTGTTTAAACAAGAGAGAAAAGTGTGAAAATGTTCATGCCTGTCTGAGAAAAGTGTATAAAGTGTGTAGTGAGGGCTTTTACAGCCTTAAATCATCTATAATAATTGTAAAAAACAAAGCGGGCTACTTCACAGATTTCACCTATCGCGGGTTATTTTTAGAACGTAACTCCTGCAATAAACGAGGGACCGCTGTATTTTAGTTTTACTTAACTATAACAACCTCACAAAGAGGGATAATATCTTAGATTTTAATTAGGTTCATGTAACACCTTTCAGGGAACTCAAGTCGAGGGCCTCGGTTAATACAGGAACTGTTACCTTGTGGTGAATGAGGGAATGCTGGTGTGATGCTCAGAGTCACTCTAATTACTTAATATCTGGAATTCTAGAAATTTGTAATAGAGGGGCGACAAATTGTATGCGACAGGGGGTGGATATGCTTCCATAATGGTAGGCTCCTCTTCCACCTGACCATGATACTATCAGTCATTGGTGATGCCACGGGAAGAGCGAAGGAATGGATTATGAAACAAACCTCCAACCCCAGTGTCAGTGTTTGGGTGTATAGGGTAAGGTTTATATTTTTAACTGGTAGTTAGCACCTCAGGATGTTATCAAGTAACACCAAATAATTTAATGAGTAATAAAAGAGTTTCTACAGGGAATAAATAAGTAATAATATAATTTAAAAAAAAGTCACATGCAATAAATTAAACTTTAATCTCTCATTTGAGTATTTGCACATCTGTTTCAATGTTACACTCACAAAAAGAAGATTACATTTGTAAGACTGTATCAGGTTCCTAATGCATCATCTTTTAATGACTCTAATTACTCATCTGCTTTTGTGCTGGTGCATTTCAGAAGTGACATAAGATAAAAATAACTTAATTGTCATAGTTTAGTCTTTAACCACCTGTTCCCTGATAAATGACTGTATAATTACAGTTATGCCAGAGAAAGTTGGTGCGATGACCTGCAAAATTGTGGGGGGTCAGCTGCAGGTGTACAGCAAAGCTATGAGTACATATTGTACAAGTTTCCGAGATCCACTGAGAACTCCTGCACCCACTCTGGGAGAAAACAGCGATATATGTAGGAAACCTCAGCTGCTACAAACCCATCCCAGCAGGCTGGACATCAGGCTTTATCCCAGCGGACTGGGAGGCAGTCTTCAGGCGGAGCTGCCTGGTTAGTGGGAACAGAGGGGAGGCTCATTAAAAGTGATCCTCTTGTCCACTGCAGCCTGATCACTTTCAGCACAGCTATCCACTGCAGCTTCCTTTGAAGAGGTGGGCCTAATCTCAGGGCTGAAACGTTGTCATGGGTTATTGCTAATGAGAGAGAGATCGCAAGAAAGTTCTCTCCATTGAGATGTCCTGGAGTCCAAGAGGTGATGGTAGGCTCGGGGAACACTGAGAGTTGATTTACCCACATGTAACTTTTAAGAGTCTTTTTTTTAAGTCTTCAAATGACTCAGGAGACTCTGCATTAAAGAAACTGCAAACATTTATTTATGGTGCTAATATAGTTGAACTTAACCTTTTAACCTGTTTAGCTTTTATACAAGTGTATGTATTAAATGCACTGAATTAAATGGGTGGCTTTTATAGGCTATTCTTAGTTACTAAGTCACAACTTTTAAAGATGCATCGCCAACATCTGTCTTTAAAAGTAAGTCTTGAAACACTGCAGAGATCATTTAGTCTACCTTGCATGGCTATACCCCTGATTATCCCATTGTTTCAAACTGGGTTGTTTTTAATGAATCTGATCTTGGCTTTGAGTTCCAGCAACACTGAACTGCTGCTCAATATGGCTGCAACTAAAAAGACAAAAATTACTCACCTACACTATATTGCCAAAGGGATTAGTCACCCATCCAAAGCATTGAATTCAGGTGTTCCAGTCACTTCCATGGGCCAGATTGCTTCTACAAACGTTTGTGAAAGTACAGGTCGCTATCAGGAGCCAGGTACCAGCGTGGTACCGTGAAAGAATGCCAGCTGTCCATAAAATCCAGTCGTGAAATTTCCTCATTACTAAATATTCCAGAGTCAGCAGTTAATGATATTATTCCAAAGATTTGGCGCTCAGGTTTGGAATGCACAGTTCCTCATTAGTTTAAAGATGGGCATGTGAAGAAGAAGAGAGAGAAAGGAGAATAAGTTTGGAGTTGATCGACCATAGAAATAAGCCCATGAAAGTAAGAACCGAAATTTTAAACTGATACCCAAGCCTAACTGTAAAATGATGCAGACGCTTTAACGCTGGGGTGAATTTATGAAAGTGCGTTGAAAGGCTTGAAGCAATATTTTCGACAGATAGGAGGTGATTATTTGATGCTTTAGACAGACAAAAAATAAAACCTTACAATAGTCTAAGCAGGAGGAGAAGAAGACATGAACCAGCATCTCCAGTTCACTTTTTGACTCTAGCAGGTAGAGACCACGACAGCAAGAAGTAGCAGACAGTTATCTGCTAGAGAGCAGCTCTGCTAATTCAAGTCACAGATCTGTACCTGTCAACTCTCTTTGTGCTGCAGCGTTCTTAATGCTATTATCTGACAAACAGCATTGCTTGATTTCCCGTTACATACATTACATCCCTTTACATATACAAACAAACCACCCGAGAACTCTGTGCTCCAGATCTCATTTGTAAAAAGTGTTTTACATGTTTACTGTTACTTAGCTGTGATTAGCATGCATCTGTGTTTGTGCCATGCAAGTGTCCAGTCTACAGAGGCAACTTTGCAACCATGCTTGCTAGCTTTAGCTGATAACTTAGCACTCCATCATCTGGTGTAAAAACGATTTCATTGCTGAGATTTCAAAAGGCAGCTTCACTAGCCATTAGTCTCTATATAGATATTATTATAGATGTGTGATATGATATATCCTGTAAGAACATGATGAACGTGATGGATCATCTTTTTACAATCAATTGTTGCTGATGCCAAACTTCCTTCAAATACAATGAAAATAAATTTAAAAAATAATTGTGCTTACACTTACCAAACCCCAGATTTATGCCTGTGGTAAGTTTAAAACACTGTCAATTAAACAAAAAAAACGCACAAAAAAGTTGTTTTGGCCTCAGTTTAATGTTTTAGAATAGATTTGCATTCTCTGTATCTTATTTACAATTTCAAGTTATTAGAAAGTGAACCTTTAATTTTCATTTTGAGTTTTATGAGTGTTATTCTTTTACCTGCTGCCTATTTGCGCTCATGCCGCGCAATAATCCATATTTACCTTTTTTCCTCTTCTGGTTTTGTGCCTGTGAGACAGCTTCAGGGCTCCCTTTGCCTTTCCCCGCTCCCTGAAGAACCAAGAAAGACACTGCCGTCTATTCTCAGAGATACCTGTGCTGTATGTACAAAGAGTCGGTGCAGCGTAAGTCACATCCCTGGAGGAAACAGTGGGTAAAAAGTAGAGGTGGGGAGGGATTAAAGCGGGGAGTAATGATGTCGGGGTAAGAAGTAGTAGAGTAAGATCCAACGTGAAAACATATGCCGCAGCTAGAAGAGACGTGTGCATAAATACACCGTGTTTCATCGTTTGATAAAAAACAAGCCTAGATGCACATCCTTCTGTGCCGAGATCACACGCGTACACAACGCTGCGGGATAACAAGGAAAACGTCAGAAACTCTTTAAACAACCAAAAGCAAAAACACGCAAACACGAGCTTAGAAAATTGAGGGTGGCGAGTGATCAGCGGAGAGTATTCTTGCCTGCCCTGGTTTCACATATAAATGACTCACAAGGGAAAGATGAGAAAAGGTGAACGCTTTGAGAAATGTAGGACGAGCCGAAATACATCTGAAGATGTTTCCTTTGCTAAAGTAGCACACGTGGGGACTCGGTTCGTTTCTTTAACGTCTAACAGGGACAACAGTAGCCTGCACAGCTTTGCACTTTGATTAAAGCTAAGTGGGCGCTCGCTGTAATCCTTGAATCCTTTTTAGTCTCGGTGGGATTTAGGTGAGAATGATTTCCTCTCAGCAGTGAGATTTGTGGTTGCTCGCTCTTTGTTTGGGATGAAATCTCAGTGTTTACTCAATCATTCTTCACATGCTTCACAGCTGGAATTTTGGGTCTATCAAAGTGCCAGAAAATCTGCCCAGTCACCTGAAGTTAAATACTGAGCTAACAGCAGCCGAGCTAGAGTCTAAATGTGTAAGAGTTTTGGTTTTTGGGGGGTTGTTTTGTTTTTTAAGTGATGTGAAATCAGCACTGTGTACTGCAAAATGATCACTCACTTATCTCAATGTGCACCAGTGGCACTTTTTTCTCCCTGCAGCAACATCTGGCTAATTACTCCGCCGCAATAACATGACAGGAAGGCTAACGGTGAATCTGAAAAGTTCAGACATGACCAAGCAGAGAGGTTTATTGGCTCAGAAGGGTGATTTACGATGCTTCACTGGAAGGACTAAATCATCTCCGCTTGTACGTGTGCGCCTCTCGCCACGGGAGAGCAGCTGAGAGGACAGTTGATTGAAGTCTTAAAATGTTTGTCGGGAATAAATAAGCTTGACTCCTTGACATTATTTTAAATTCCAACCATTTAACCGAGCGCTGAGAGGGGCTGTGATTAATTGGAGGAAAGTGTGCAGCCAACAAACGAGGGATTATTTCCCCACAGATTTAACAGCGCAAGCATTAACACGGCGCTGTCATGTCTGTCTCCAGACTGTAAACCCTATGGCGTCTCACTGCGCTTTCTCAAAGGAACAGGTCAGCGGCTACGAGAGATCTGATCCAGTCAAAATATCAGACGGAAGGAATGCCGGTTCATTTGCCTCACGCTGAAATTAAAGTGGTTAAAATGAATCCCTCATGGTTTCTTACTTCATTCTTGCATGACATGGGAAAGGATAATAAAAATAATAGACGGGATATTAGCTTACTGACGGGCATTCTACTTCAACTGCTTTTTCCTCTTGAGGATCCTGTCACTGCCACATACAAATTTGTGTCCTTGTGCGGCCTAGCAGGATGGAGGGAGGTACATTCAAGACTCTGGCCCACAAGTGAATCGATCATTTAAGACAGCAGTCCCCAACTCCTGAGTCGTTTGGTACCGGGCCGTGAGAGTTGAGGCTCGGGTGTGAAATTTATGGTTTTCAGGGTTTTTATCATTAACTCGGTTTCCCTGGGTCTTTTCCAGTGTTGTAGTTGTGTGTCTTATTTTGAAAGAAATATTTACGCGTTATCATAGAGAGCATTAAGGGGGCAGAGAGGAGGATGTTACCCTCAATAGGGGTGTCCAAATTCAGAGGCTGCATCCTCCTGAGGACCCGGCCTTCGTGGTCTACGTGGGCCCGGTCCTCCGAAGGCCAGTTAGGCCGGAAGTGAGTGACTGTGAAATTGGACGGTCTAGCCTTCAGAAGTAGGTCACGAGCTGTCTCGGTGGAGTTTAATAAACTCAGCTGGTCCTCCTTGTTATCTAAAATATAACAGGACATTGGAGTAAATTCTTGATCATCTCACACTTCTGTTTAATCAGTTTTCCGTTTGACGTTTATTCAGCTGTGTGAAAACCATGGAGGAACCCACCCGAGGGATTAATAAAGTTTTATTTTATCTAATCTTATCTAATAACTTTAATCTCAGCCAAGGCGATTTACTCACAAACAAATAAAACACTGAAAAAAGCCAAAGAATAACATTTTTAATTTATCTAAGTGACTTATACATCAGGTTTAACCTGAGTAGTGAAAGACTGCGGGGATGTGTGAAAACGCTGTGTGAGTTAGTTGTTCTCGCCCCGGCTAGCTGGTGGGTAACAGAGGTCTCCAAAAACATCGGAGCACTTTTGCAAATATGTGATGTCTTGATAAACCGAGCAGATATTTGAAGTTTACACAGCTACATTCTCGCCTGAAAACATCGTAAAACTTTATTTTGTGACCCAGAAAGAGTAATAAGAGTAATATTAAAACTAAGTAGCTGCCGCCATTGTTGAAAACTGGAACTGGCTGGGCCATGCTATGAATTCTGGGATATGGTGGGCCACGAAGGATACACCCAACCCATCTGGTAGAAAAGGAGGACACATTTGTCAGCTGCATTTGGAGGAGTCTATGAATTTGGACAGCCTTCGTCGCGTCGCTGTGACGTAATCGGTCCACAAAGGAGGATGCAGCCCATGAATTTTACACCCCCAATGTTGTTGGCGCATTTCAGGAGGACGCTGCTAATAAAGCTACACAATTACACAGTGAATTCGCGTTTATTCTTATATTTACAAAATACCACACTTTTCGTCTTGGTCGTATAATTTTATTTTGTTGTATTTATCCACGACACCTTAAAGGCCGGTTCATGAAAATGTTGTCGAACATACACCGGTCCATTGGGGACCGCGGATTTAAGACATTTTTGTCAACTGACAGCAAACTTATGACATTTAACATACAAATGTCACACTAGGTTAGTGTCGCACCATCCATATACAGTGTTGTGCTGTGACATTTGCACAGAGTTGAGCAGGGAAAATTTTACTTATTGCTATTAAAAATAACTTTATGTTTGTTAGTTTGTTTTGGGTTTTTTTTAAGTTGCTTGATAACAACAATGTAATAATAGTTTGTCCTTCAGGTCGGCTCCATGGTTTACAATACCCTCAGCACTATCTGCAACACATGTAAGAGAATAACATCACACTGTCCAGACACTCAGTGTGTTCACATTAAGTTATTAACTAGCTTGTAAGATACACTGCTATGGAGATACCATCACTTTCTCCAACATACTGTATGTATACAGTATATATAGAAAATACTGGCCCTCGTACCAGTGGTAGAGTTTATTTACTCTCAGAAAATTGATATCTGCTGGGCTCTAGTTCCTTCAGTTATTGCTTAGTTGTTTGAAATGGGCCTTTTGAACTCAAAACAACCACTGATATTATTTCTGCTTTAAGACCACCTCAGCTGAACACACTGAACAGCTGAAACATTTGCACATAGGGGCGAGTGGATCGCCCCATATATCGATAGTATCAATACCAGTGCTCTTATCGGTATTTGTTTCTGTTCTCTAAGTTCAGTATGTAGCCCACTGAAATGTTTTTCATGGTGAAAAATGTTTGAACTTTTTTGTGTTGACTGTCACCACTTTTTTATTTATAGCACAGAGTGAATTTAAATGACAAAAGTTGATCCAAAGTGCTTTAGACACATTTACATTCCAGGTCTCCTAAAAACCCAATACTGGCCATGTATTTACTTGGGGTCGGATCAATACCAAACTTTGGAGTATTGGACAGCACTGTTTGCATATTTTGGGGAATTTAAGCAGTCTTTCTGGAAAGGAGAAGAAGTGCTGTGCAGAGATCAAGGGGAGCCAGTGGACCATTGCCAGGATGCCGTAGGCAGTGTCATTCTGGGCCATTTTTCTTGGCAAAATTATGGAATTACATTGAACTAAGGACAGTTTTTCAAGATTGGATAAGCAATGAATAATTTAAAGACTGATGATTAATCCAGTGGCAAAATGCCCTGCTGAAATATAAAGCCTCTGAAGGTAACTTTAGCCTTTGGGAAAGGCAGATATGGAGGTTTGTTATGTGATTTTCTAAGGCAAATTTAACCTCACCCACGACATAAATCTTATTGGCAAGGGAAAAGAAAAGGGTTTATCGTGGATGCGTCTACATAACACACAATTATAGCTCAATTGTCCACGCACCCTAGGAGCAAGACGTAAACTAAGTGCAAATCACTTCTGAAGTTCGCATCGGTCCGATGTATAATCCTGTTGTTGATACAGACTTTCAGGCTACTTTGAGGATGAGCTTACAGGGTTTGCTGTGAGTAAAAGACTCTCATACTGTCAGTTATATGTATAGCTTACTGAGAAACTTCCAAAACATTTTGAAGAGTTGTGGGATTACAGCATTAAACGGCCTAAACTGCCTGTGTGTGTTCCTGGATCTGTGTGTGCCACGGGAATTAGGAAGAGCAAGACAGGCAGGGAGTGCAAGCTGCTTTACTTTCCCTGATAAATATAGATATACGTACCCGTATATTGCTCTACACAGTGAAAAACACAACCTGAATCAATTTCACAATTAGCCAGTTCAGTGTTTAATTAAAAAACAACAGTCGCCTTTGAAGAAATCAATTCCAACTAAAGAGGCAAAAAAAAGAATTCCCCAGCCAGAGCACTATCCCTCTGCGCTGTCAATTCAAAGACACGCATCGAGATGCTTTTGGGCCCTTCTTTTGTATACATATATTACAGATTAAAGAGAACATCCTGCCTCGGCATTAGCCTTGTTTACTGGGACTATTTTGATGATATCCCTCGTGAGAATTTAAAGTTAAGCCAACTTTAGCTTTTCATGAAACAAGTACAGAAAAAGCAGAACAGTTTTAAGAGTTTTAAGCAATCCTTCTTCCACCACAACATCTGCATGTCTGTATGCAACTGTCTGTTAAATGGATTTCTGGTTTCTTCAGCAACATACAATGCGTTAAGTTATTCACATGTCAATTAAATTCATACATTCTGCCTGGTGTATCTACAGTTTCATGCAATTGGTCATGACTCATAAACAATGAGAAAGCGTGCAGTTACTGTCAGCGTTGCGAAGATACTTAAAAAAGTGATGACTGTACAAGCTTAGCCCACCAACAAAGAGAGGAGACGAGAGTACAGAAATACGAAGTAAGGGAACAGGAAAATGATTACCAATGGCTGAGATGTGTCAGTGAACATTTGCAGAAAGCCAGCTGGTTTTCTTCCAGTCAACTAGGAATTTGGGGCATCAGCCAACATGCAGTGGGAGGAAATCAAAGCAAGAGTGGGAGGCTGCGGAAAACACATGTAGATGGAGCACTCTCCAAATGAAGGGGCAGGTCCAGACCTCCCTACATCCCTCCAAACAAAACCCTTCCTGATGCAACTATCCTTGTCATGTGAGCTTGGGATCAGCACTAAGAGGACATAGTGACCCACTGAGGTTGGGTTGGGTTTGGGTGGGGAAGATCGGGGGCAGGACTGTTGAAGGGGGTGGTACAATGGGCGGGACACCGAACCCAAAAGATTCTGTTGACTTGCGGTTGCAAGCCAGACCTTGCTAGATGTAGCTGAAGTAGGCTAGGTCATGTCCACACTAATATGTTTTCGTTTGAAAACGCATCTTTTTCTCTCCGTTTTGGCCTTCCATCCACACTGAGACGGCGTTTTTAGCCAAGGGAAACGCAGCTTTTTGAAAACGCTCTCCAAAGCGGATACATTTGAAAACGCTGTTTTCGCGTCGCAGTGTGGACGGCGAACCTGGAAAATGATGACGTATTTGAGCTATATGATGCAGTCATGTGACCAATTAAACAAAGATAGCGGAGGGCATCATACAGCAGTTGTTTTGTTTGCGGTCAATTTTGACAGCCCTATTAAAGATTAATATCAGTCTGTACATGCTCCAGATAGCTTTACTTCAAATTCTTTCATTCTCACTCACTTTTGCAACTTTGTACTTTTCTGTTACTCGCAGCAACAACTCCACCTCATTGTCAGTCCATTTAAAAAACTCGGTGCTTTTCCTCGATATTTTGCCGCAATGTTTCAAAGTGCCGGAAAGCAAATAAACGGCTGACAGAAATGACGCAGGTCGAATCGTCCTACGTTTCACGCATGCGCAATACAGGAACGTAAGCGGTTTCAGTCGTTTCACTGTCAATGAACAACTGTTCGGAAACGATTGAAAACAATAGTGTGGGCGCGGAGCGTGTATAGATGAAAACGCCGTTTTCAAATTTATCCGGATTAGTGTAGACGTAGCCCTAGTTGGCTAGGTCTCCGGATGCATCTGTATTTTATTGTGAAGCGCAAATGAACACGTCTGATTTTGGGAGTAAAAGTCACAATAATAAACGTAAACCACAATAATAAAGCAGTTCTCATGAAAGAGTTGAAAGACGATAACAATGAATCGTTATGAGTCAGCTGATTATTTTCTATGAGTCTCATGTTTTAAATTCAGTTTCAACTTAATCTCAGTTTTATTCAATTCAGTTTTGTTTATATAGCGCCAAATCACAATAACAGTCACCTCAAGGTGGTTTATGTTGTAAAGTAAAGACAATACAATAATACAGAGAAAAGCCCAACAGTCAGACGACTCCCTATGAGCAAGCACTTGGCAACAGTGGAAAGGAAGAACTCGCTTATAACAGGAAGAAGCGTCTAGCAGAACCAGGCTCAGGGAGGGGCCGCCATCTGCTGCACCAGTTGGGGGTGACTGGAGGAAGACTGGATAAAAGTTACAATTAAAGTCATTTTTACTTGCAGAATCCAGATTTTAGCAGCTTTAAGGTTAGATTTTCTCATTAAATGATTAATTAATATTGGTGGTCCTAAATTCAAACAACTGCCAAAACAGTATCTCCAGGCAGGACAGCATTAATTGGACAACTGCATTAAAAAAATGCTACATCAGTCTACATCACACTGTTAGTCTGCTACTTGTACTCTATTGTCTCTGACAGGGCTTTGGTTCCCACAGTTATTGATCTGCCAGCTTCACTTTCCATCGGCGGTGCTTTTCTCCCCTTCCATTGTCAAACTACACGGACTCTCTTCATCACTGTGTGCCCATGCATTTAGTTTTCCGTTCTTTCCCCACCTTCGCAGACAAAAAAACAAACCCCAGCAACGTTCACGCATGTCTGGCATGTCAAACGACAGCCCAGCTGAATTCCCACCCTGCTTTTCCTGAGCCCGTTGGTCCGTTTTGACAGGGATCTAGTCTTTGCTGGCACTCACCTCGATGTGCGGTTTTAGCGAAGAGGAAAAGCTTGAAACTTCAAACACTGCCGGTCTCTGACGCAGCGATAAAACCAGGCTGATGAAAGAGTAGCGCTTCAGAGAAGGAGGAGGTGAGGAGCTTAACTTGGGGGATTTAGCAGCTCTGTCTCTCACTTCCTGCGTTTTGTCGAACACGGTGTAGACTTCACGCCTGATTGTTATTCAGAGTTGAGGGAAAGTAATGACACTTGTCTTTGATCAGTGGAAAACGTTAATGCAGATGTGAATAAAGGTGAGTTAGAAGTGGAAACATTTATTTAAACCTCATTAGATTACCAAAGAATGCTTTCAGTAAATAAATAAATGAATAAAACATGAACTAAATAAAAAGTTGATTCTGCTGTACAATGTGAAAGAGGTAACGGTCTGCTGTCCCCAACTGAGCTACATGTAAAAGTGTTTACTACCACCATCTACTGTTCACATGGAGGAGCTGACTTTCAACCACCGCAAATATGAACAGAAGTAACACTTTGATTGAGGGCACAACATTATGTTCAGGGCAGAAAAAAAAGATTAGATCCAAAATTAATTCACTGTAAACACACAAAGTAACACAACAGTACACAGTTAAAATGGAGTCCTCAGATTTTCTTCTTTTAACTCAATATTTATAGTCAAAATTGTTTCGAAGGACAAGCCCTGTATGGTTTAAATGTTTGCACCATTAACCAGAATCCTGCATTTAAATTGTTTTCTTTCAGCCGACTCCAGCTTGGTGCTTTGCAGTGACTTGGTGCCGTGATGGAGCAGGACCGGTTACAGAGCTGTCTGCAGGGAGTGGATGCTACTTTCTTGTGAGGGAGTGCTATGTTTCCAGGAGCATCCGCTCAGAAAGTTCTCATCATTTAAAGACAAAGTAAATAGTTAGTCCATTACAACAGTGCCTTATGAAGTGCTGTTCTTAAAAGTTTGGGCAGACACACTTCGGATCCCACATGGAGGGTGTGTTATTTAAAGGTGCTATTTGTAGCATCCAGCAGATGCAGAAACTGTGCTATTGAGGCTTCATTGGCTGCTTGCTGTTTTTAATCACCATGTTCTCTTACTGTATATAGAATGCAGAAAGCTGCAAGTTTGCAGAAAAGATAGCAAACACGGTGCTTTAAATGCAAACAACATCTTTGTAGCAGGAATTGCAAGGTTACAAAGTATTTTCTTACTAGAAAGACTTTTTATTAATGTGCTATTGTGCATTTGCATTCACTAAAACTATTTTTTTATTTGAAACATGTGTTGCAAAATTGAATTAATTAATTTAAAAATATTCTAAAAGGTTTTTGGGAGCTGGACAGACAGAGCAGATAGATGCTCAGCAGCACTCACTGTATTCATTTCAGTGAGTCACTGCTGCTCAGAGGATCTCTTTGTCATGGCCTCCCGTCCCCTGAGAGCCCTTTAACTCTGGCCTCATCAGAGTCCCACAGAGACCTCTCTGTCAGTCACCCAGACACCGACCTCTGATTGGATCAAAGATTGATTACATCCTATTCATGCACCGGCATCGTTGGAGGACAGAAACGCATGCACCCCTGGTCAATGGGGCCTTGTAATCAGTGCCAATGCAGCGATAACATGATGGCGTTGTGGTTGAAAATGGAAAAAAAAAATCACTCAGCTGATTCCCGCAAAGTCAAGATCAAAATCTGCCACGTCCTCAGCGCATACAAAGTTAATTGCCGAGGGAGGATTTGGTTTCTGAGAGCTTTTTGTGACTTCCAATCAGCCTTTGATTCATCTCTTGCAAATGCAGTGAAAAGCATCCTATAACCCTAATCCTCATTAATCTTAAAACACATAATATTTCATGTGCACGCCGCAAGATCGATGCTCATTTAGTCAAAAACTCGCTGATTTCATTTGACTACTTAAAGTCTTATTTTCATGAAAGCAGAGACTCGAAAGTGACAATGTGTTTAATGTCAGCGGTGACGAAGCGCTGCGAGCCTGATAACTTTGACAATATGAAAAAGATTCAGCAGGAGGATATTTTAATGGTAAAATCCCTGCAGCCATCTGTTGGAGTAATGAAATGGCCGGCGCTGGCAGAAGATCTGGATGACCTCTCACCAACCACACCCAGCATATGCTGCGCTGCCGAGTCGAAGTCACAACCTCTCCGCTGCTGATGACCATCAGCAACCTCATAATCATCAAAACCTCATCTGTTACATTCATAAATCCCACGACGATCTGGATTTTCAAGGATTTGCGAAACAGAGCGCACCATATGCTGCCATTGTGCACAAGCACGGTCTCGCAAGCAAAGACGGGAGGGGGGAATTAATTAAAACTGCGCTTTGCTGGTTGGATTTTTTTTAAGACCTGCAAATATCACAGGAAAACAACAAATGCGCCCTGCCTGATCTCGGTTTTATTCCAGGACGTATTAGAGTTGGCCATCCTCAAGTGCTTAGACTTGCTGTACCCGAGCTTCCAATTCTGCTTGCATTGTGAGATTAACAAACTCAATTCCTTGCCGAATAATGTGAGCAAAGCGTGATCGTTACTTACCAAACCTCCTACCACTCTCACAACTGCGACTCTGTGATACTACAAACGCATGCAAGACTTTAAGTAATTCTGAATGCTAGCTTTAAAGTGCTAATGAGGCGGATATTAGTGATGTAGTGAAAATCTGTTTGCAATTTTAAGGGAGGGTTTGTTTGACTTTTTCTGGTGGCATCCTTGGTCTGTGTGAGAAGCGCCAAGTTAGGCCGAGACGCTGTTGCACCGAGCAGAGGCAGTTTCAAGGATTACTGTCGGGGTGGAAAAGAGGCAATTAATCTCTGTCTTCAAAATGGAATACAGCTGAGCTTCAAGGCCTTTAGGATCTCTTGGAAAACGATAAGCCTCTGTTTACTAATTTTCCCATGCAGTGATGTCGATGCTTTGTGCAACTCTGCGGCAGATATCCAACTGTGCATGTGCAAGTGTGCGATTGTGAGTTAGTTAAAAGCAGGTTTAGTGAATCATTTTTAAAATCAGACATGCATGAGAGCATCGGTGTTTGTTTGATTTTCTTTTGCACATTTTCAGTTACAGCCAGTTCCCGAGCGGCTGCAGCATCCAGGCTGCTATCAGTTTGAACAGGATGTTTGATCAGAACTAAGCTCTGCTGACATTTGATTTTTTTTCCCCAAACATACATCCCTGTCCCCCTCTTGGTTGTCAGGTCAAAGCCAGAACACCTCATAATGTCTGCATGAGGTGTAAAACAAACACAGTGCCAGGAAAACTGCTACGCATGTCCACAACAGAGCTTTAGAGGGCTGTGTTTTTTTTATTTCACAGATTGTGGTCTGTACTTGAAATCTGCCGTCAGGGAGGTCAGGGGAGTTTCCAGAATTTTACCTGCCTGACGCCAATGAGCAAAAAAAAAGAAAGAAAGAAAAAGAAACAACAAAAACAAATGTAGCTGTACATCATTTCCCTTCTGGCTGCAGAATTCAGCCTGATCAGACCTGGCACAACAAGCATCTTTACCTTCAGGAACTCTACAGCAGCTTTCTCCATCTGTCTGTGCAGATATCACTCTCCATCTGCCTGAAAACACCAGTGACAACAGGAACAAACATGAAAATATGTAGCTTGAGCTTAAACTATTCTTGTATCAATAAGAACAATAATAATGTTTTTAAACAAAACAACACTATACAATGTACTCATTTTAATGAGACCATAATCAGACCATAAAATCCTGCAGCATATCTATGGAAACACTACCTAACGTACCAAAGCCATAATAAATTTTCCAAGGGCTAACACATTTGCAAAGTGTTAATTGCAAATGTAGCTCATTTGCAATTAACTGAGGCAAAAATTTAAAAATACAGGCAAAATTAATAAAAGGCCTAGAGTCAACTGAACACTGGAAATGCACTTTAGCTAAGTGGGAACAGGTTTATGGAGACACTACTCAGAGATACTGCTTACAAGAAATGTAGTCAGGTTTAAGTGGTGTTGTCTGAAATTACAGAGTTAGAGGCAGGAAAAAGGAAACTAGCCAAACTGGATGAATGACTAATGGAAAAATTAAGAAAATTGAGAAACATATGAATGGTTCAATTCCATTTATTCAATTTAGTTTTATTTACACAGCAACAAATCACAACAACAGTCGCCTCAAGGCACTTTATATTGTAAGGTAGACCCTACAATAATGCATACAGAGAAAAACCCAACAATCATATGACCCCCTATGAGCTTTAGCGACAGAGGGAAGGAAAAACTCCCTTTAAACAGGAAGAAACCTCCGGCAGAACCAGGCTCAGTGAGGGGCGGGGCCATCTGCCATGACTGGCTGGGGTGAGAGAAGGAAGACAGGATAAAGACATGCTGTGGAAGAGAGATAGAGATTAATAACAAGTATGATTCAGTGCAGAGAGGTCTATTAACACATAGTGAGTGAGAAAGGTGACTGAAGAAGAAATACTCAATGCATCATGGGAATCCAGTTGCAGCCTACACCTATTGCAGCATAACTAAGGGAGGATTCAGGGTTGAGTGCAGTTGAAATTTGAGTTTTTTCCATTGTGGCCATTTTAATGTAAAAACGTGGGTAAACATAGGTGATACTAATTTCATTAATGAACAACCTGAGTACTGATTAGTAATACTTGTGTTTACCGAGCTTCCTTTTTACCCAGTCAAAAGGACAGCTAATGACACCTGCAAAGTGTCGTTTTTGTCCAGGTGTCAAAATGCTGCCTGCATTTCCTAGTTTATTTAGCTTGTCACTGTTAATACTTTGACATATTTTACTGTAAAAAATCTCAACGTGTAGTAAAAGTGTAGAAAGTGTCTTAAGCAAGTAGAAAGCGTACGCTATTTAGCTAATGTTAGTCATAGCATTTATTTACACTTGGCAGTGAAGTTACTAACTGTAACACAGCAAGTATTTTATATTTTTTAATTATTTTTTTAATTAAATTACATATTTCTATAACTCTGCCTGGTGCAAACAATATTTCTTTCTTCTTTTTTTTTAGGCTATTTGGTTTATTACAGCTAAAGAACACTTGAAAACAGCAGCACAGTCAGTGGGCCCACTTACCAGCCACTGTAGATTTATAAAATCTAATGGAGTTAACCCACTTAAGAACTTCAATGACTTAAAAACTCAGAATATATATACACACACACACACATGTATATATATATATATATATACATGTGTGTGTGTGTGTGTGTATATATATATATATATATATATATATATATATATATATACACACACACACACACACATGTATATATATATATATATATATATATATATATATATATATATCCTTTAGATCATCTGCAGGAAATGATTACTATTATTGCAAAACTCACCTTATTGGCATTTTTTGCTGTTCCTTTTTTAACTTCTTCATTGTTTAGTTAGTGGTGAATCAAACCAAAACTTCATTGTGGCTACAAATTTTGTGACTATTAGGTTATGTATGGGTGATGTAGGTTGAGTGTGATAAGTAAAACATAAACAGACAGCTACGATCATTGTAATAACTTTATTATTATTATGATTATTATTAATAATAATCATAATCATAATAAGTAGCGAATTTGGGGGATTTGTCACTTCGTGGGCGTGTACTGTGCTATTATTATTATTGTTGTTGTTCCACAGTGTTAACACATTTGCCTCATACATGAAAAATTCCTAAATTACAACCAGGAGAAGACGTAAAGTCCTGTCAGTGTTGCATCCCAAAAACATGCAATGTTGTGGTGAGCAGGCAAAATAAGGGTTTTATTTTATTACTTTTATTAATTATGATGTTATTATTTAAATCTAACACGGAACTCCAAACTCCAGTTTTTAAGCCTCAGGTTTAGCGTTTCACTCTCAGTATTGTTTTTTCTATTTATTTATTTTAACCAAAGATTATTGGTGCCGGTTGGCTCTGGCTAAAAAAGTGTGGACAATGCAAATTTATAAAAGCATGCTTTAAACCATGATTAAAAAACATCACACTGTATTGAAGAAGACTAAACTAAACTCATAAGGAAAGTCTTTGCTGTGGTTATATATCAAGTGTAGAGGATGGTCATTTTCTTGATGATTTCTATGCGCTTGGAGCTTTTTGGCTGTTTGCTGGCTGTTTGAAAGCATGCACATTCATTCCCATGAGGCACTTCCTCATTTGCCTTCACTTTTCAGACCCAGAAACCACATCCATATTGTAAATGCAGTGCAGCAGCACTAAAGTCCTACAAACCAAGAGATGAGAAAAGGAGCTTCTTATGATTACAAAGTTAAACTGTCAGTTGAAACACTAAGCAGACGTAAAAAAAAAAAAAAAAAAAGAACTTTCTTACCTTACAGCCAATAATGATGGGTAGCTACCCTGAGAAGATATATTTTTTTAATTATTTTATTCAATATTCTTATTAAAAGCAACATCAAATAATGAATAATTAAAGTCTGAATAAGTTGTGCAGGCTCAGTCTCTTACATCTAGATTAATAATGGATGTTTCACAGTGGAGAACAAATAAACTGAGTCCTTTGTGGATCTAATCTAAGTAAATCGATGTGATGAGTTTAAACTTTTCATGACAATAAAAAATGCGCGACACCACGCTTAAAAAAGTCAGAGCAACCAGCGACACGTACAGATATCTTTGCAAGAAAATTATTTTAATTTTGGTTGAACAAGGTGTCCTAATCCCACACTGTAAGTAACTCTCCATTGCAAATCAGAGATCAAATTTACTTTTATTCCGTTCATTTCCTCCGTCCCTTTCTCCTTTGCTGTCTTTCACTGATAAGCTCCCCTCACCGCTGAACACAATGGCTCCATTGTACCAAACCACAGAGCTGATAATGTTTCGTGACATTAAGGGCAATGATTTTAGTTCTTATTCAGAGAGACATTTTGATTGGAATGTAGACTCACAAAGAGCGCCATAATATTCAATGCTTTCAGAAATTAAGGAATCCAATATTAAAGACAATCGCCACTGACTCCCAGAGTATTTTATTAGCCTATATGTCAGGATATGTTTGGTTTCCAGATAGCAAAAAATAGAGACTAAGTAATACAGCTGTAACATTAGGAAGGACTCCTTTAATGATGAGCTCTTTGCGCTCATATATTTGGGGAGCACATATTAAATCAATACGCGGAGCTTTCTGAAAACTTTGCTAATTTGAATCCTACCCCGGCAATCTATCTATAGCAGCAGAAAGTCTGAGAATTCCCAATGTCATTTACTTCCTCTGAAGTAAAAACTCAATTGTTTTCTCCCTCTTTTTATGTATAATAATATTCATATTCCCCCGAACGCTGACCCGCGAAAAAGGGGCCATTTCAGAGCTGTCAGTGCAATGTCTTTATCTTCACTCTCCAAATGCTGGGGTCAGCCAAGACTTGACGCTCTGCAGACAATTCTTCCAAAGACCTAATGTGATTAATGGGTGTCACTTAAGAAGTGTGGGGTGAGGTTTGGGGGGGAAGAAAGTAATTCAAAAGAGATTGTTGCTGAAGAAAAGGTGCAGTGCCGGCAGTTCATCAGCGAGAATTTAGCCCCCCTGGCTGTAGCCGTGTGCTGTAAAACGAAATGTTCAATGTCACTTTCAGATGTTTAATATGGTTGTTTAAAACAACCTTGAAACGAGGTGTGGCCTAACAGTTTGCCACGAGCGATTGGCATGTTTGACAGTATTTACTTGGACGCATGCATTATTGTGTAATGTGTTACCTCCATTTGCTGGTGTGCTTGAAGCCGGTGGGAAGACTTGTAAAAGCTGTGGAGTCAGTTTCCTGTCACTGCTACCTGTCCTCGTGCTCCTCGTTCATTCTGCTGACTTTTCCATTAACGTCTCTGGAAACTGAAAGTGTAAAGTGGGACATCCAAAAGCCTGCTTGACACATGCTGTTAAGCATTTGTTTATCTCGCTTCTACATAAAGTCAGATCATATTCACAGCTGGGGCTGGATTTCTTATTCGGTTGTTTAAAAAAAAAAAGCAGCTTGTGACAAATGTCAGTTCCTCTCCTCGTGTTGTCATCACTTGAAACTTGTTTTCTGAAGTATGCAGCTTATCAAAATGCCCACCTGTTTCATGCATCTGTTTCTTGGTGGGATCTGCATGCAGAAGCTTATGTGTGCTTAGGCAGATCTTTTGTGGAGATAAAAACATCAGATGCGACTGGTCTTCAATGTAGATTCTTGAATATGAATCGGGGTGTTACTTACTGCATGTTAATATCAGTCAGAGCCATTTTTCAGCATAGTCAAGCTTTCCTATGCCAAAGAATTGTTTCGTATTTAGTTTCAGATGAGCGTTCTGTCGCATTCAAATGAAAAAGGGAACACTATTGATACCTGATATAATGTAATACTAGTACATGAGTTAGTACAATTGTCATTCCAATCTAAATTGTAACTCTTACCTTGAATCTGTTATTTAGGACACATGCAGTAAAAATAATAACATTGTAGTGGGTGACTGTGTCCACACCTAAACAGAATAATGAGAATAGTCAAGAGTTAAAGTGAGACCCTGTTTTAATGGCTCAGCATAGAGAAAGTTATTCCAACTCACAATATTTTCTAATGTGAGCTCCAGTACAAGCAGAGATCAAGCTGACCTGCTGGTCTTTCTGGATTTACACAGCTGAATTCAACAACATGTAAGCAGATGTTTCACACGCTACATGGGCTGATTTTCATCCCCTACACTGACAGTATACTATACTGTCTTTATACTAGACACAATAACGTTGGTATAAAGGCTGAACTTAATGTTTGCTACACTTGATGTAACCTAACTGCGATCACAGTACTGCAAGCTAACTGCCCAGAATTTTGATGCAACATTTGATCACTGGATTTTTGGTCAGTGTTCACTGGAACATAAAAACACAGTTCAAAGAATTTTAAGAATTATTGCTTTGCCACAGAATATGTTTCAAAAAGGGGATTTTACTTGTTAGCACGCACTTTGACATCTTGTGAACTGCTGAAACAGTTGGGAACCACTTACTGTGCACATGTGTCAACACAACAACAAGATGGGCTAATATATTTCCCCTTTTTTAATGCTGATTGGCTCTTTGGGGGCAGGGGCGGTACTACTTCCATCTTTCAGATTTAAGCATTCTCATACAAATTTCTATTCAGATTTCTTGGAGTGCCGTGTTGATTTGACATTTAATTGGTTGCTATCCTTTTCTTGTGTTTGCACTCTTGTAGTTTTGGTCTTTTTGGAAGCTTAGAAATTTAATATCATTGACATTGTTAAGCTCCTGAAATGTCCTTCCCACCATTATATGTGCTTTTTAATATCTTCTTTGTGGCAATTCTTGGATGTTAATGCTATTACGTAGATGAAAGGACAATTCAGGTAACTTAACACATGGTTAAATGTGTTGAATCACCTTGTTGGGGTTGGTATCACCTTCCAGTTTTAGAGGGGTGGTCTCAGACCACTTCACATATTTATGAGCGTCTTTTAAGAAACTTTGAATTTTAAAACATGTTTCGAGGCTTTAATAATCTTACTGTAATGATCGTAGCATATGTATGTGTGTCTATTCCCTACTAGACACAAAAAAACCTAAAACTGCCGCCATGATTGTCAACATCTATGAGATTTGAGAATTATTTTTCCAGCATTCAGATCCTTACAAATTATATTATGTGTAGTACCTGAAATTCACCCGTGCATTCCTGCAAATCTCTCAGTTATCCTTGCATTTAACGTCCGTTTAACGTACGTGCTTTTAGCTCATGTTATGTTTTACAACGACCAAAGATTTATAATTTGTCAAGAATGTGTGAACTTGTATTTGTTATTGAGTTCACGGATAACGCTGCTTATTCACCATGCATGTTTCCAAGGAAAATAACAGACAACAATTGCACACACAGGCTTGGCACAGCAATTGCACTGTACACAGTGATCACATGGCAGTTCAGGCAGCTTTTGCAGTTTGCGGGTGGAGCTGTCTCACAAGGTATGATTCTGGAGACAGGATTTGCTTTGTTTTTCTTTTTCTTGTTGTAATGAAAATGGCAAAAGCAATAAAATGTTTATGTTTCATGGTTTGCATAGCATCTCTTATTAAAAAATTCAGTACCGTTACTGTTGGGGTGACTAGAATATGTGTCATGCATCTCTAATAACTGTTCAACAAACAGTGACGCTAATAGTGACTGTAATGCTTCCTTTGTCTTATACAATAAATATGTAGCTTGCAAAGATGAAGAAAAAAAATATGTGTAATATATATATACATATATATGTGTATATTAACAGCTATTTTTGGCAGCTGACTATATAAAGTGATATAATGAAGATAAAAAGAATAACAAGGTAAATTTACATACATGTCTGTTTTCATAGATGAGCAAAGTGAATAAGTGCCACAGGCCTGCAAAACTACATGCAGGGTAATGAAACTAAGCTCCCTGCAACAGAACACATTGTAGAATAAATATAGAAGCTAAGCAGCTGTATTTTCTTAATGCTGTAAAATACAGATGTCATGAAGTTTGTCCCTAAATTGACAAATTTATCTGTAGATCTAAAAGTTAGACAAGATAAGAGGTACTGCGATTCTCTATCACAGTAAACCTACTTTACATTTGCAACATAAAGGCAGAAATGCATATCTTACACATTACAGCCTGTTTACACGCTCTCACATGCTCATTATTTGCACAGTGCGGATGCGACACACAGTACGCGAGTGCAGCCTGACTTATAAGTGCTGCTGGATTAGAGTCTGAGGAGCAAACCGGCTGTGGAAGGGAGATGAAGGTGCGTGTGAGTCTCCCAGTCGCTCGCCTTGTGAGGAGCCTGAGCACCTGATAAGGCCACAGCCACCTAATCCTCCCCACCTTCACTACTACCATCCCATGCCTGTAAAAAAAAAAAAAAAAAAAAAAAATCAGTAAAGCTTAAAGTCAATACTCACCCTGAGACTGATGATAGGCCTCCCTAGGCTTCCAGTTCCACTATGTCAACTGGAAGGGTTGATAAGCTGGTTAACTTGGTCTCACTAAATTCCTGCTATTTCCATCAAGCAGCATCATTGTTTAATGCGACACATTTAAAACCACAATATTCTGGGTCGTGTTTGTTTCCTCTTTTTGAAAAGCCGTCGAAGGGTGTGGGATTGAGACGAAAAATGTCACAACTTGAAGGCAACAACGCGAAGTGAACGCTCCAAACAATGCTCGAAAAACTGGTAACACATAAAAGCATGCACTGAAAAAAGCGGCACATATTTTTCAGACAGGCTGAGATTCAGATCGGGCTGTTGTACCATGGGCTGAAGACTTCCTGAGAGCCGTAGCAGCTTTCATTTCTCCTGCAGAGATGTCTCAAGGCTAAAACACTCCTCAATGTTGACACAAACTGTTTCTCAACTGAGAGTTAAGAAAAACAACTGGTAATTACAGCATTTTGATTAGAGCGCAACACATGTATTACCATGGAGACAACCTTACCTGAACACCGAGCGAGTGTGCTATATTAATTATTCTAATAATGAATACAGCTACAAAAAAAGAGAGAGAGGGCAATCACAGGTGGTGGATGAAAAGAACTCAACTGTTTCTTAATTGTAAGACAGTCATATTCCAGCAAATATTCATATATATATATATATATATATATATATATATATATATATATATATATACACACAAATCAAAAGTGCAGAAAATGAATGTGTCTCAGCAATGTACTGATTGGCCTCCTTATCTTAGATTGCAGGTGCCTGATTTGATGATGGAAAAAAGAGGAGCCGTTGCCACGTGTTTGCTGTAATCACAATTTAAATCTAACTCTTTAATCCATAGATATGACATCAAACTAATGCCAAGTGTTTGGCAAAATACGTCTCATAAGTAAACACAGAAATACTGGAACATTCCATTATATGTTTGGTGTGTTTTTTTACGTAAGCAGATATTTTTTTGTGTCCTGATTTAACCTTGACTTACATGTCATCAATGTTTTTTTTTCTTTTGCAGTAGTCAGTCTTAGGTTTCCTGTGTTTTGGATATATAGCAATTATAAAATTGAATTGAACTAAATTAACATTTAGAAAAACTGGATGTTCTCCAGGCATGGAGGGTGATCTAAGATGCATTATGGGAAATGTATTTTGGATAATTCGTCTACCCAAAAAAATATCAAGATATCTAAGCTTCCTCTACTTCCCCCATCTTTTAAAAAATTGTGCAAGAGAAGACGTTTAATCTCAAAACCATTGTGAGTGCCCCTTTGAGTGAATTAAAGTTAATACGTAGAACGTTTTTATAAACCTTATTAGGCCAGCTCTTGAGATCGATATGAGTAAATCTGAGGTAATTAATTAAACATGTTCTCAGCTTATTTCCACTTAAGTTTAAAATTAATTAATGGCTTAGTTGACAGAAACAAATATTTCTTGCTAGTAGCTTCTTTAAAAAGAACCGTGTTTTATAACACAATAAATTTAGCTTTACTTTTAAGTTCACTTTTAAGCAAAAGGTACAGTCTGTAAAATCTCACAACTAGATGTCAGTAGATTGTAGATTGCAGTCAACTGAGCTCTGTACCCCTCCCAATTCAAGTGCATAATCCTAGTTATAGTGCCTACTGCATAACAAACAACTCTGGCCGCCATTCATCTTTAGTGAGTGTAAGCTGTCAGTTCGCTGTTAACATCAGCTGTAAGTATGTTTCCACGCCTATTTGCTCTGAACGAGGCTGTAAATCTTTGTGAAAGGACCCTGATACCAGTTGAAAACTCAGTGAAGAACACTTCTGTTCGACAGCAAAACTGAGGTGATTTTTAAAGGATATCCTTGCCAATATTAGGAACTGTTAGCTGCTGTTAAGCTTTTTTAGCTGCTGTTAGCAACTGTTAGCTGCAGTGTTATCAAGGTTAGCCTCTGTTAGCTGCTGTTTTTGTTCATGTTAGCCTCTGTTAGCTGCTGTTTTTGTTCATGTTAGCCTCTTTTAGCTGCTGTTTTTGTTCATGTTAGCCTCTTTTAGCTGCTGTTTTTGCCAGTGTTAGCCTCTGTTAGCCATTGTTTGTGAAACTGTAAAGTGGACCTAACATTGCTGAACTCAGCTACTTGGTGAATAAACTCATATGAATATGTAATTAACCTATTTATCAGAGGGAAAGTGTGATTTTTAGGACACTCAAGCCCAACATTAGGTGAGATAATATTAGCTTATAACCAACTTTAGCAATTCTTTAGCTGGATTGCTGTCAGCTATTCAGAGATGGAGAGGACACTGACAATAAGTAATTCTTGCAATATAAAGAATAAATAAACATGTTTTTGCGTGTTTTTATGTGTTAGAGACTGACTTCAGTTCAAGAGGCGAGGCTTAAGGTGAGTAGAAAATTAAATACCCTTAAAAGAAGGACTTCCTGTACCTTTAAGATTTCTCCTGAATATCTGGGAAAGTGCAGTGCTTCTTTTGTGTGTGTGTGTGTGTGTGTGTGTGTGTGTGCGTGTGCGTGTTTCAATAGAACAGTGTAAACAGTTTTATAGATACATAACAGTCAATTAATGGAGGTAAATAATCAGATAAATCAATAATATTGTCTCCTGCTGCTTGTATTTTAACATTTATGTCATAGATACAACCTTTAAAAAAGTAATTGTTACTGATATTTAACGGTTTTTATTTTTTTACAATCTACCGGGCTCAATTCTCATCAATCAAGTAGACTACAGTTAAAGAAACATGTTGCTATATAGTGTTTGTAGAGCACTGAGGTAGAACAGCCATAGGTACTGTTGAACATAAAGATAACCAGGTTAGTTAGTGGTTCTTTGCATCCATCACTTACTGACCTTGCTGTGCATGTGTGTCTGTGCACACACACTTTCCTCTAACCTGTACCTCCACCCCACTCAGCCAGTTTGCTGTTATCTGTGTATTTTCCAGCCCCCCCGCCAGCACACCTTCATTACTGCCCCAGATAGTGGCATTGGCAACTTGTCACTTATATTGATTTCTCTTAAACTGCAATTTACATGGATATTTGTGGGCGTCCTGAGGGCAGGCTGCAGCCTGGCGGACGGCCCCAGCACCCTCGCTCTCGTTCTTTCTCTCTCTCTCTCTTTCTCCCTGCCCCTGAGGCTGGGAGGAAATGTTTCCACCCAACAACAAAGCCTCAAAGTGACTTTTCAATCTGACATCAGCAAACGTGTCATGCTGGTTCTTCAGCAAAAGCACTGCTTTTTCTTTTTCTTATCATAAAAACTAAAGCGGCTGGGGCCCTGTGAAGGTAAAGTGGGTCTTTTGGGGAAAAAATCAAGGCAACAGCAGGCCATTTTTTGTTAGGTATTAAATATCACTCTCTTTTCTTTATTCACCAACTGTACAAAAAAAAGAAAAGAAAAAAGAAACAGCTGTACAAGCATAATGCATTCTTGATTAGGGCTTAACAAACCCGCATTTATTCCGAGCTCCTGAATGTGTCCGGCAGTACCATAGCGCCTCCTCCCAACGCACACCTGACCTTCTGCTGCAGAGGCCGGGGGAATAAAACAATTACCTGCAGCTAGGTAAACCACAAATGCTTTGTGAAAGCCTTCACACTGCGCTTTCACACAAAAATGCCAAAATGTCACAATCTTCAAACTTTACGGATACAACACACCGTTAAGAGTTTTTGCCATGTGTGATGAAGGTCACCTGCAAAAGTCAAAACAGGATTTTCAAAATAAAATACGTTTCGTAAGACCTACGTGGAAAAAAAAGTCTGTTAAAGATGCCTTTGAAAAGACAGCTGAGCAATGCGTCTGAGAATAATCTTCCTCTGTGGACATCTATGACTTCAGACCACAGAGAGGGAATTTATTTCAGAACATTAATCCCACAAGAAAATTGCAAATCCTAAATCCTGTGAGACAAACACAACTGTACAAGGAGAGAAAGGAGAAGCACTCCTCTCATTCTGCATCCCAGTCTCTCCTTTGAGCCTCAAGTTAGTGGTGGCTGGGTTTGCAGCAGGCAGTATATGAAGCAGAAGACCACATTCGGTACTTTGATGATGGTAAACGTCCTATCCGGGCCTGACCTTTGACCCCTTCCCCTCCCTGAGAAGGACACAGTTCCCCTGCCATGTAAAAAAAGTGAAGTTAAAAAGTGCGCGGAATGAGACGAAACGTTTTTAAAACAGCACTGGGTGAAGAAGGGGTGTGAGCTGGTGGGTGTCGCTGGTGATGTCACACCTCCCAGACAGCCAGGATTGGACCCTAATTAGAAAGCTCGGCAGCAAATAGATAGGCGTCCTGCATGATTGAATTCAAAGTGGCTGATGCCAAAATTTCTGCAGAGGCGCGGCAAAAACTGGCTGAGAGGAGCGAAGCAGCCGGGATCAGTGCTGCTGAGAGCTGCCACGCTGCGCTGCGAACACAGTCTCTCTATGAGCTGGAGGCGAGCTGGAGTTTCTGAGGTGATACAGGAACAGCGAGACGCGAAGCCCCTCTCCCTGGTTTGAAGGGATAAAAAAGAAGAATAGCCGAAAATATAGTCCGAGTGTTCGTCAAAGCCGAGGACGCAGCGCTATCAGAGAGCAACGGAGGCTGACGCCAGACAAGTACAAAGGAGAATTGAGCCGCCGAGTTCAAGTTATCCCTGCGCCTCGCTCCAAAGGTCTGCGCTGATGGCATCCGTACTTGGAAACAACAGCCGCGCGTCGGGGGCTCAGGGCAGCCAGGTGAAATGCAAGCTGAGAAGGAGGAGGAGGAGGCGATCCAAGAGAAAAGGTAAAAGCAAACAGAAAGAACGGAAAAGAAACTTTAGACCACTTGTTTCCTTTTTTTTCCTTTTTTCTTTTTTTTTCTTTTTTTTTTTGGTTTTTCTCTCCAGAGGTCGTGCGCACCTTGGCGGAGCATCGGAGCGCACAGGCGGCAGCCCGGTGGAGCCTGCACCCCGCTGCTGCTCCTGCTCCGATAACGGCGGCTTTGGATAATAGTGCATATTTGAAATGTGACTAAAGAAAAAAAAACAAACAAAAACGTGATCTCTGTTTAGGAGGAGACGGCGGCTTTAAATCGCCTTTCTCGTGTAAAGTTTAGTTGCCGCTGCGTGCGTCGTCCTCGCAGAGCCTTCGTTGTGTCTCATACCTAACCTAACCTAACGGGACAGCGGAGAATGAAAGTATTATTTCGCTCTTATGGAGCTTTAAACGTGCTCTCCGGTAGACAGAACGGTTGCTGTCAATATTTAACACTGATTTCTTCATTTGTTTGTTTTTTTAAGCAGCGCATACACATGAATCCTGTTTAACTTCCTCACTGATTTCTTCCATAATTTCAATTAGATTGCCACATCAGTTCCTGTCAGTAAGTTTAAATATTCAAAATGTAGCATAATTAAAGAGCATCCTTCTCCACGCTGGAAAACACTGCAAAATCCTGTATCAGAATCCCAATAATTCATAATTTTTTTGTCCTTTTCCTTTTTTTTCTGTTGTCTCATCTAAACAGAATTTTCACCCATTAGATGCTGAAACTGCACTGCTGTGCTGCTACACAGAGAAGCCTCAAGTTTAGGACTCAGTTATGGGCCTGCAACAGGGAGACAAAAGGAGCAGGGACGTACAATTATTTTATCTAGCCCTTCAAAATAATATTTCTTTGTTTTTTTTGTCTTGATATTTTTTATTTGTGCCCGTTTCTAATTCCAAGCTTTCAGCCTCCTTTTACGGAGCTTCTAATGAAGAAATCAGTGGATTACCAATTGGAGACAAACTGTAAAACAGCCAATTATATGTGTAATGAAAACAGAAAAGCATGCTGATTTCCAGTGACTGAAACATAATAACAGTGAGGATTTTTTTTCCTAAGGCTCAGCGTCTGTCCCTGCAGCCGTGCTGTAATGGATGCTGACGGGGGTTCATGGTAAACAAATCCCTTGTGTGTTTTAAATGCCCTGCATCCTCTCTGCCAGTGACACTCTTACCTTTGTGAAATATTATGTATATGATGCAAAAAAATTAAATAAATAAAAATAATACAATTCACAGCACTCTGGCTGATGAAACATTTCCACCTCAGCACCTCTCACTTTGAGACTTTGCATTCCTGCTTTTTTAAAAAAAGAAAAAGAAAAAAAAGAAAAGTGGTCACAAGTGAAAACGCAGCATTGCTCGCTGTTAAAATTAATCTGTGATTGCTGAGTAATTTTACCCCAACTTCCTTCGTGCTGCACTTCACAGAGGGAAAAGAGCTGCAAAGTGACATTTTGAAAGATCAAGAAAGGAGCTATTATTGATATGTCAGTGAATGCTTTGATTCTTTAGAAGAAGAAAAATAAAAACCTCGCCGGTTATTTCCTCAGGTATTCTTATTTGGCTAATTAACACTGAACTGAATCACCGAGCACTTGTTTGCTCTGGCACAGGCCGCAAACTCTTTGCTTTTTGCTCATCTCCTCTTTTTCTGCCATCTCCATAAAAAAAAGGAGGAGGAAGATTTAAACAATATTTATTTTTATTTATTTATACGCATAACAGATGATAACACGATCGTTTTTGTTGTTTATGCTTGAAGACACTGACGTGCCACCCCATTGCATTGTGGAATATGGATGAACGCTCGGAGCGTGTTGACGTATCCGACTGCAATTGAATGCATAACGAGCTTTCATAAACACTTTGCACTTGTCATCAAACTACAAAACAGACAACTGCATCTCATTTCCATAACCTCTTGATTTTTAATAGCCCAAGTAATTGAGACAAGGGAGACAATACATAAAATATAGTGCTGAGGCAAATGTATTTACATAATGGAAAACGACAGAATTGGTTCCACAACATTAAGCATTGCATATGAGTATCACACAAGCGCGCGCGCACATTAGCTGACAGGCCCTCGCTGCGTGTATTTCCGAGCAGCTAATTTATCAGCGCTGCTGATTCATTCTGATAACACGGGACATTAGGGGCCGGTTCAGGGGCCGGCTGTAAATGAACTGTGGCTTCAGGATGCGCTGATGGCCGCTGATTCTTCTGCTCTTCCTGCCTTGACGCTTGTATTCACATTTAAACGTTTCATAAAACTGTCAAAATAAAAGCCCAGTTTCAGACTGAAGGGTTCCAGCTTCCATTTTTTTTTAACTGATCATCGTCATCTTTCATCTCAAATGCCAGCCGAGCATCATCTCGAGATTTCCACACAATTATGTGTATAGACTTTAAGGAAAATAAATAAATAAATAAATCACTGAGGGATTATTTGGTGGCATTTGTGGCTTAATCCCTTGAAAAGGCTGCAGATTATTTGTAGATGGACTAAAACCTGCGTGTGTATTCAAAAGGTTCTAAGCAGATTCAGCAACTTCGATTAATTTCTTTTTCCACCAGACTCCTTTTTTTGTTTTTCTTTTTTGGGTGTGTGTGTGTCTGATCATTTCTTTTGGATGGGCAGGATAAATAAGTACAGAGTGAAGATTGCAGCCTGGGGATGTATTTGCTAACATCTTTTTAGCAGGCGGCCCTCACTGCTCCTGCTCAGATTTCCTAGAAATCACACACCTTACTGAATCCATCAGCTGCTTTTTCAGCTGCTGTTTGACAGCCGCCTCCTCCTCCTCAGATTGTTCTGGTTCCAGCACTCCTGTCAGCTCGGTGTTGTGCGGATGTACATCTCGCTCACCGTTTTGTTTTTGTTTTTTTGCTGTTCTTTAAGCCCAGTGTGAGCGGAGTTATCCCCCTCAGATGGACTCGTGGACACACAGAGGATCTGCCTCTTAATTAGTCACAGCCGTGAGCTCTGTGTCCCTAAAGGGACGTCAGTTGCACAAATACAGCCGTGCACATCTGGGTGAATGATGCACTCCCCTGATTTTTGACAAATCTGCCTGTAGATTCCCACCTGTCAGTCATCTGTACGACGTGACCTTGTTAAACCGCGGCATATGTGCAGCATATTCCTGCTCTTTATACAGTGTGCCTTTCTTACGGACAAAAATAAGCACCGCCGAGATTTATTGGCCAACATTATTTTTTTTTACAGCCACACTTATCACCCTCCACTCTCAGTACAGTATATCAGCGTATCATCAAGAGCGCCGAGGGGGGAAATGTGAAAAACACAGAGTGTAACATAATTTATATAGCAATTACTGCTTACGCTCTCCTTCCTGGTGAGCTGGCGACGGCGACAGACGGGTCGAGTGTGGGCTGCCGTGGCGGCGGTGAAAGTTGAGGTGGAGGCGGGACGCGAGGGTTTACACACATTTGAACCTCTCCGTTCTGGAGAGGCGCAAGTAAACATTAGCTGGGCGGCTGGGTCAATCAACATAAAGCACCCTCTCCCCCCACTCTCCCACCCACCCAGTGATGCTCTGTGACTGTCTGCCATCTCGCCAAGCAGAGGGAGGGAAGAGTGAATGGAATTCCTGGCTGTACCGTATCATCCCGCTTCCCTCTCAGCGCTAACGGTGGTGATAGAGGCGCTGCTGAGTTGAGGGGCAGAGGTCAAGAAGAGGGGGCACAGGCTCAGAGCAGACTGTCCTTTACGATTTCACAAATTTGAAGAACTTTGCATCTGCACTGGTTTAATCAGACAGGTATATATGCAGACCAGTAATATTACTGCCTGCTAGTGCTAGTCACTGATGCTACTGGAAGAAAACCAAATATTCTTGTATTGGAATGTATTTAGGAATGACCAAAATAGCTCTGAGATTAAAGAAGATGTGTTGCAGCCTGTCGGAGAGAACAAGCTGTGTTTTCACAGTTGTGATAGAAGCGTTAGCAGTATTTGAAAATTCATAGACGGCATACAAAGCACACACAAAACAGCCTTTGCTTTAATTGAATTACGTAACCACACTAGCCCACTGTCTGTCAGTGTTGTTTGTCTTAGATATAATACCTTTACCCGTTTTGCCTTTATTGCTTTGTAGGAAACACGATTCTTCGTGGCTGTTATTTGCTGCACTGTCCTTTAAGGTCTTTATTGCTTATGACTGATCACTTGGAGCTTTTTTGCTGACTTGTGTTCATGCTAAACCTCTTACACCTTGCAAATCTTCCAGATTTGGCTTTGAACTTCATATACTTTGGAGACTCTGTCTGCAACTCTTCATTTTTTATGCGTTGTTTACATCTTGCCGCTAATTCCAGCTGCACGGACACGTGTTGAATGTCATGTCCATTTTTCTCCTGTCATTTCCTGTTTGCCTCCCTACCAACATCTGTCAAATAAGCCCCACCCCTCCCACCCCCACCCATAACAAAACTGCAAGTTTTTTCTTTTTTAAGCAGCATATAAATTAGAGAAAAAGCAAGTATATATAAATTGAAGGTTCCTTTTAAATAGAATCCAGGATGCTCATGCTGTCTTTGAGAATAAAAAATAAAAAAGCTCAATGTGAGTAATAATAGAAGAAAAAGAAAAAACAGTCATAATGCTCAATAGTAAATCTGGCTAAAAAAAATGATTACATTTAAGTTGGAATTGTGAAAGTGGTCCAAGCATGTCAGCTCTGCAGTGAAGTGTGAGCTTTAAGGACGATGACAGTGTTGTTTTATTCAGCATTCATTCAGATTATTGTTTAATGTTAGCGTAACTGTCCCCATCATGCACACATGCATTGTAACAGTTGCAGTATGGTCTCTGCATTGGCCTACATTCACATGCAGAATCCACTGATAAATAAACCCTCTGCGGTAACACAGAGAGGACCTGAGCGAATGCACACCTTGCACCAGTTTCCTGGTGTAGGGTCTTTGTCATCAGGAGTGGGAAGGTTTCTGGTTGAGGAATGCAGTTATTGGTGCTTGGTTTCCATGTTGGGACAGCCCAATGTCACACAGTGTGTGTGTGTGTGTGTGTGTGTGTGTGTGTGTGTGTGTGTGTGTGTGTGTGTGTGAGAGAGAGAGAGAGAGCTTTGTTTCACAGATGAAAAGCACTAGTTTTATTCCTGAAACACTTCTGTCACATTTGTTTGTGTTTGTGCTGATAACCGCATTAAGAGCTGCAACAGAAACACCGCTGGCATTTATGAGGTTAATGAAGGTCAGTGCCGATGGAAGCGGCGCCGTGTTCCTTGGTGTGCGCACGCATGGCTCTGCGAATTTACAGGCACTTCCTGATTAAGGGTAGCGGCGGAGGAGTCGGCGGTTTAGGACACGGCGTCCTCTAGCTGACTGAGCGTTTAGCTGGGGGGCGGAGGAGGGGGCTGGGGAAAAAAAAGGTTATTACTACTCACTGTGGTCTCTTGAGGACAGCTGATAAAATGACCAAGGAAAAGGAATAGCACAACTTTAGCACATTAGCATAATTAGTAATTATCTGGTAATAGTCCCTCTTGGCTTTTTTGGAGCTCGGCAGTGAGAAATTGTACTTAAAGTTCAGGGCCAGAAAACAAATTTCATGGCGAAATGTCTCAATAACACGTGGAGTGCAAGAGCTGCCTCAGTCAGGCTGCGGAGAGAATGAATCAGAACAAGTATCAAAAGCACAGATGCAGATTTAAAAAATGCAGAAGGTGACACTTAAGTTAATTAGCCTGTTGTTTGATGACTCCCACAGTTGGAAAGATAAGGGTATTACTCACATTGCAAATAACTTGTTGCACTTGTTGCTATGACAACAAAAACACAGTTTAATTGAGTTAGTCATGTGTTACGCTCCATCAGCCTGTCCACAAGAGCTTTCACAACAATGACTACTTTGGTGGAGACATTTGAGAGCTGGTTACACTGCGTGCCACTAATGCGCGTGTGCCGCTCTGATGGAAATTGCGCTCCAGAGTGATGCCTCTGTGTGTGTTAATTTGTTTGCGTGCACGTGTGTGTGTGTGTGTGTTCTTGTCGTCTGTGTGCCCGGTACATGTCGCCGTTCGCAGGGAGCTGTCAGTCTTCATAAACACAGATGTGGCACGGCAAGTCGGCGGCATTATCGCTTCCCGTCAGTGTGTGTGCGTCTGCAGTCCACAAAACAACGCAACATGAGAGAGCCTGTTGTGTAAAAGAGAGTTTGGATGTCTCGTAGCAACTGTCAAGCAAGTTTTTGTTGTTGTTGTTGCTGCTGCTGCTGTTGAGGTGATGCCAGATGCGAGCAACAGCATCAGCCGAGCAATAGTGTAACTATTGTGTAACTTTTGAGATGCACGTTAGATTGATGAGAGAGCTTTTAACAAGGGAACATGTGTGATGCTTTGGGAGCAACAAGCTGGTGATTTGTTTATCCAGTAAGAGTAGGGATTACAATTTAAAGGAACAATTCAGACATCTTTTTTTTCACTGTGTTTGTGTATGTGTGCTTTGAATGGGTTTTTTTGTTGAGTCAATATTCATTTTGGCTGCAAACTAAAGACAAAACGCTGCCACGGTTTCCCAAGGCACAGTACGATATCGTTAAGCATCTTGTTTTTCCTAACCAGAAATCCAAAAACCGAACGCATTTAGATCGTACAATAATGCAGAATGAAAAAAGGGTCACCGTTTTAAACATTTGAACGTTTATTTTCTGTCTCCGCTTTCAGGCAGTTTCTGTTTCTTTACTTTTAACTTGACGGCAGGTATTATTTTTCTGTCTTCTTGAAGAGTTTGCAGCTGAGAAGAAGGGGGAAATTTTTTTGACCTTCCTACCCTTGAAATCATCCTGATACCAGTTTCATTTATATCATGAAACCTTTGCCGGGAACCAGAACCACATATATATAAAAATATTTAATTTTCAGCTTTTTTACGTGGTAATAATTTGGTTTTTAAAAAATATTAAGCATTTTTGTTGCATTGATATTTAAGATAAAGAATACTATCTCATCTTTCCTGCTTAAGGTTTTAGAGGAACAGTAACTAACATTAGCTTTTTCATCCAATACAACATGTAGATGAGGTGTATTCTTCATGCAGCTGGTATCTCTAACAACCTTCACAGTTATATGGAAAGCTGTTTTTATCACCTCCTCTCATCTTATCTGGATTGTGGCAGCTGGACTTTGTATAGAAGGGTTTTAGTGTGAAGACGGAGCTGTAAAATGCAAAAATTGCATTTCTAATAGCGAAATTACGCACTCGATTTACTCCAAATGTCAACCAAAATGCACTTTTCATGCTTGTTCTTACATTGTGACAGCCAAAGTCAAACAGAAACAGAGCTGTAGTCCGGATACATTTCACTAAACTGAGTCTGGTAATTCTGAACTAGATTCGCTCACCTGAAAATTTCAAGTTTTTGATTCAAGGCAGTCGATTTTTTGTGTCTTATCATCGCTATTATTATTATTTTATCATGCCATCAAGACTAGCTCTCACATCTAATGTGAAGTCCTGCCAATAGTGTGGAAGCACCCCACACATCTTGGTGGCAAAACATTTCTCCAGTTTATGATCCTAATTAGCTCTAACTGTGCCATCATCCCTGAGTCATCATGCCTGGAGAGAGGCCAGATCATTTGACGGTCCACAGTTTCACGCTTTCTTCATCCCTCCTCTCCCTTTCTTCCTTTTTTCATGTCTTCTCCTTTCAGTTTCTGTCTCCCTCTCTCTCTCCCTCTTCCCTGAAGCACACACACTGTTATTGTTGTCCTCCAGCTTCATGTGCGTATTCACAGCACGGTAGCTGCTGCTATGAAAAGGGAAATATTTCATAAGCAGAAAATAGCTGAAGAAGGTGCTAGAATATGGGCTCCAAAAAAGCTTTGTGCTGTTTTACCAACTCGGTCCAAAATACAGCAAGTCAGCCTTGAAATGTGTTCGCTCGCCATTCGAGTGCATTTGGAAATTAAAACTCACAAACACGTGAATGGCCTTTGTCAGCATCTGATCAGCTGGCAAAGCGTGCGCCCCTGGCACCTCTCGCCTTGTGTCATGCTTCAGCCACACAACAGCACAACTGCCTCATGTGCTTTACTGACATAGCAAAGTTAACACTGATACCCCGCCTCATATGGAGTAATGAAAATGGATGAAGCAGCTTAACCGCTTGCCGTCCCTCCTCTCGCCATCAGACTGGGTGCCTATTTGAGATAACGTTAATGAAGGGGACTTTAGCCAAGAATAGACACGTCTTACTGCTGGAGTGGTGGGGGGGTGGGGGAAGAGGGGTGGGGGCACTAACGGCATTTATTTCCATTAATAAGATGGAGCGTTTTACAAGAGAACCTCTCCTGAGGGCTCTCTCCGGAGGTCGGAGAGAAAGCTACACCTTTTAACAACCTCCAAACGAGTTCTCAGTGTGCGGAGAGACGTTGTTGCACGGCCTGTTCTCTAAGAAACTTGTCCTAACCTTGCTTCACCAATTTGGGCTGAGCTGGTGACCATAATCACTGCTTTTCATCATTTGTACGTTTTTGTTGTGGATGTTAGCAGCTTGGGAAGGCAAAGTCTGAATTTTCTTGGAGAGCTAGCATGAAATATTTTCCAGTTCTTCTGCTCTTGACCACTGTATGATTTACCACTTGAAATTGCTGATTTTAGATATCAATAAACAAAGCTAGCTTCTGGATTCTAGTTTGTATTTATCAGTTTTGCTGTAGCTAGCTAAGCTAACTAGCATTAACTTCATGATGCGGCTGAAAAAACGTTGCAGACTGTCAGGTTTTAATGTTAATGGGTGCAAAGAATGAAGGGCTGTAAGAAAGATGTCAAATATGCACTTCTCGACCTTGTACACAGTGTTGTGCTAAAACACTGAATCTAAAGCTAATAGCTGGTCAGTAGTAGCCATGCTAGCTGAAACAGGAGACTGTTGGAATTTATAGCTGTGTAGAAGCAAACTAGTTTACTGTAACTCACGGTTACGCTCGAGCTTTATTATTTATACACTGCAGGATTTAAAGTTAGCTGACGCCATCTTGGATGATGAATGTGGCCGATAGCGCAGAACTGCAAACAGTTTGTAATTCATTTAAAACTAGTCCAAGATGATAACTTAAGACAAAGTGCAGTTTTAGCCTGGACCTTGGATGTAGTAAGCTGCTAATCTGGATGAGCATTTTTAAACTTAAACAGTTTGATCCCTTTAATATGATCATGGTTGGTTTTTAAAGAAAGGAGAGGATTTTGCAAACAGTATCTTGTTCCTTTATCTGTTTTTATAATAACCCGAGGATGATGCCATACATCCTTATTGGATTAGTGCATTATATGATAAGTGGTAAGCATTATGGGAAACGCTGTAGTAGCGAGGCCTGAATAATTAGCTCAGTCACTGTGCCTGTGTACAGAATATTTTCTACCACTGATATTTTTTACTTCACTCTGCATGAGGGGTCAAGAGTGGTTTTACACTCCTTCCTCACTATGTAAATACATCTGATAGCAGTTGATTCATAGTAAATGGTAAATACACTCTTTTTGCAGCGAATATTAGATCCCTGTAGCTGATGGAATTGCTTAATGGCAGATTAGGAGCACTGATAATGATGAGCGCATATGCGAACATCCTCGCCGCTTCATTATTCTGCTCACATGCAAGCATTAAATAACATTTTTCCCCCTCTTTGCCCTACAGTAAATCCCTCTCCCATCCATCGATTCCAGGATCCTTTAGGGGCCCCTTCTAGGAGAGACCGACAGGCTTATCTTGCAAATCCTTTAAAAGGTATTTAGAAAAAAATCTTTCCCTGCATTAAGTGTGTCTGATGTTGCATCGCCACAGGGTTGGCCGAGTTAGAGTTTTAGACCTGCAGCCTGATCGGTGCGATATGCAAAATGATGTTTTTTCCAAGTTTCCTAACAGTCACATGCTGTGTAGTTTATTTTTCCTTCTTGCTGCCCCGATTTTGATTTGTACAGCTTGAAGTGGTGGAGCGTAATAGATGTGTTTGCATTTGCCCGAAAAACTTAGAGTTCCAATCACTCATCCATTACCTTTGATAGCTCAGAGAGTATTTGGCTTTGCCCAGATAAGGCCTGAGTATACATCCAGTCGGATTCAGTTGAATTGTTTGTACACACATGGCGCTTTGGCATTGGTCTGCTTGGATGGGCTTTGGCGTGATGGAGAATTTCATCCCCACCCCCTCCGCTACCTCACTGACAGTGGCGCTTTGGGGCCGGAGCTGTTGGTGAAGGGTGAAGGGTGTGTGGCACCTCAGGCTACAAATGTTGCCTTGCGTAAAGGACAAAGAGAGAGGATATCTGCGGGTTAAGAGTCCCTCAAATGCTGGCCCACATGGACCTACATACCCACCATTCTATATTTAGACATAATAGACATAAGGTATACTGTGTAAGTCACTGAAAGCAGCAGTAAAACCAGTAAAAACGCCTTTATTGTACAGCTGCTTTTCCAGTCTTTTTCCCTAATTAATGATGAATAGAAACAGTTCATTTATTAAAAGTCTTTTAGTCCTGTACTTATTTTTCTCTTTTTAAAACCATGGCATGTTCAAATAGTCGTCTAGGTCAGCGGTCCCCAACCTTTTTTGCACCACAGATCCGACAATATTTTCACAGACCGGCCTTTAAGGTGGCGTGGATAAATACAACAAAATAAAACCAGTACCGGTACCAAAAAAAAAGAAAATGTATTCATAACACACGGGAAAAGACCCAGGGAAATCGAGATAATGATAAAAACGATTAAAAAAAAATAACAACAAAAACCCTGAAAACCATTAATTTCATGCCTGAGCCTCAACTCTGGCGGCCCGGTACCAAACGACTCACTGACCAGTACCAGTCCGTGGCCCGGGGGTCGGGGACCGCTGATCTAGGTGAGTTAAAGTAATGAATTGCTTAATCTGTAATAATTTATGTAATATGATTAGAAATAAGATTTTTTAAAACTATACCAGAAAAAATATTAACTAAAGCTTTAAAATAACAGTAGTGGGAAGAAAACGCTGTTTTCCTTTTTAGCCTCACTTATACAAGCTGCAGGTGTTACTGCTAGAAATAGACCCAGTGGCTGCTTTTAGCTTTTAGCAAAGTTTACAAGAAAGGATGTAGCAGTTTATCTGTATGCATACAGGAATGTAGCTTCTTCTCAGTGTGGTTGTGTTGTTTCTGTGCAGATTGCCCCATTTTAAAGTTAAAGGAATATAAAGTGAAACACTGTGATCTATCAAAAGGTACTGGTCAGGTCATGTAGGCTGGATCCCTCATCATCAAACCAGAAACACTTCACCAGCCGGTGTAAAACAACTAGAAAAGTGAGAAGCTTGATGTTGATGAACCTGCCATATGCTGGATTATATGCCATCTATGCTTTGTTCCACCTGGTCTCATACCTGCTATTGAACTGTGACACGTTGGAGCTAGGATAAACTGTAATAACTCTGCACCTACCTGACCCTCTCCTCTTCTTTATCTCGCCAGTTGCTTGTTTGGTGTGTCATGTGTGTGTGTCGCACTCCTCGTGTTCTCTTCATTCTCTTATTCGCCTGAGCCCCATGCCTGCTGTTCATAGTGCTGTTTATTGATTTATTCTCACAACACGATCAAGAGACATAGATAAGGTAAAAGTTAAATATGAATGCTTTATTAAAAGGATAAATAGTCATCATCATTATTCCATATAGGCTAAACAGTCACACAACACAGTCAGCAACTCTATTGGATGCTTGCTGGGCAAATATTCAGTGCAACAAGAGATGTACATCAATCAGGATGCGATCGCTGTTTATTATTTACTGCAGTGTAATCAGTGGATTCTATGATATCTCCGTCAGATAACATCTATCTTTACACTCTCATCCCTTCCTCTGTTGCTCTTGTTTCTCTTTCAGGTTTTCTTTTTCTCTTGCTCTCTCTCTCTGTCTCTGTGGAATACATGTTTGATTCGCCAAATCCGTTGCAGAGATGCTTCAGGGGAAAACAAATTAGACCGATGGGGCTGAATCCCATTTTAGGAGAGCAAAAAATTCTGATCAATATATCGGCTGATGTTCTTTATCCATCCGTTTCCATCCATGTTTTTGACGGCTTATCCAAGCAGGGTTGCGGTGGGGCCAGAATCAAACCCAAATGACGTCATGCGAGAGGCAAGGTAGACCCTAAACAGCTCCATCCCACTCCATTACAGATCTAACACCAAGATTCCCACACCCTTTAATACTCGCATCCACAGCTGAAAATGAAGAATCGCACTTATTGTCTTATTGGTGCATGTTTGGAGCTGCTCTGCTGTATGGAGCCACTGTGCTCAAAAGACTGTGACGATTACACCATTTCTAAATAACTTGACGCATCATTTTTCAGATATGATCAATAAAACAGGTTATTTTATCAGTGCGTAACAAAGAACATATAGTATAGTTGTCATTGGCCAATATATAATTATATATTTGTAAATGTACTTTAGTTAAGGCCTAATTACCAAAGGCAAATATGGAACCACTTAAAATCTATTACTCCCTGTTATCAGAAAGGACTATTAGTTTCCAGGCATTAAAGTCCTTTGAGACAACATTACAAATCCTGAGTATTTCTTTTTTTTTTTTTTCGAGCAGGCTGCTCAAAAGAATTTCCAGTGAATTAAAAGAAAAAATGAATATACATTTGAAGATGTCAGCAGCATCATTACTGTATATATATATATAGTCATATTCATTAGCATCATCTATTCAAAATGTTGATGCAGGATTGTTGTGAGTGTGTGGATTTATAATATATATAATATGTGATTATAACTGGCTAATGGTTGACTTCTACTTCAATTGAAAATAATTTGAGCCTAGTTATTCTTAAACTGTTTATTGTTTTACATATTTATGATAATATGCCTGTATCAATATTAAAAGATGTGGCTCTGAAGCAGTATTGTCTATGTATGATTGTTTTTCATAAATAGCACACCTTGTGACAAAAATGTAGAAGAACTCCTAAGCTAAGAGAGCTAAGATAGCTAAGGTAGCTAAGGTAGCCAAGGTAGCTAGCTATCTAGCGGTAGAAAGCTCTTCTTTACTTTGAGCTTGTAGATGAGGCAGTGGCTTTGTCAGTGCTTGACTCATCAGCTGCTGTAACTATAAAGAATACATCTTTCCTTCACATCTTCACCTTGCCTATTAAAGCTTCTTCCAGAAATTTTTATCTTGGGTAATTAGCCTAGCTACCACCAGATGCTAACAATCCTTGCAAACAGTTTCTTTTGGGATGAGCACTCCAAAGGGGAACAAACTAACCTACATTTCTTGCAATGGCACCGTTAGGCTAATGAGTCAGGTTTCAATACACGTTTACTTCAAATGCACTGTGGTATTGAAGTTGGGTATGCTCCCTATTAATACCTGCGGATACAGATGATGACAGCGTTGAAAATAAATTGCAGCACGAAGCAGATCAGATGATGATTCAACAGAGGCACTGGAACTGCAGCATTGCTTTTGAACTCAGAACAGCACATACTGCATGCCTCCAACAGTGAGTTAAACGTATCATTAAGTTCAAATTAGGCCCTGTGCTTTCAGGAATACACATAATTGCCTAAATGTCCAGATATAATTCTTGAAATCAGACTCGGCATCTGTTGTGCTTTCACATCACAATCATGTCCCCGTCACTAAAGCGACAGGCTCTGCACCGATTCAAACTGGTGCTGCAGTAAACTCACTGCGGCCTGTTGGTTTGCAGTGGAAGGGGAGAGTGGCAACTTGGTTTAATGATAATAGCTCTGACGATAGCGGTGATAATCCTCCTGCTATTCTTGCTGACTGCAGAGAGCCCGCGCTTTGTTCTCCGCTCCCCCTATTAGCGTGATGGAGGTTCATTTTAATTTGAATGGACCATCAGTTGGATAACGGTAGAATCGCTCGCCCGTGTGTGAGTGCAGACTTGTGTGGAAGAGAAATCGAGCATGGAGAGAAATATGTGCACACGATAGAATGCAGGCACATGCATGTATGTACACACAGTGTGCGCTGTCAAACAAAGACGCAATAATAGAGAAGGACCCGCGGGTCAGTGTGGCGACCTTGCTGAGCTGCAGGTGCTATTATCTTCCTGGCACCTGTTCCGGGAGAGTTCTTCCTCACTGTCTGCCACAGCTGAGGCTTGAAACACTAAGATGGCAGACAAAGGCTGCAGTGAGCAGAAACATTACATTTCTTATGCTGCTTTTGATAGATGCTGAAAGGAAACTGTACATGTTCGACACATTTTAGCACAGTTCTTTAAAGAATTTAGTGAGAGATTTCAAGGGGAACTATTTTACATGTATAAGCATACATATATTTATTGGTTTTCTGTGTTTAAAACAGTATTTCTCAATATTTTAGATGTAAAAAAACCCAGCAGAGCTAAAAAAAAAAAAAAAAAAGTGCATTAAATAATCAGCTGTTTATATTTTTTCTCATTTTATTATATATAGGAGAACTGATGTGTGATTCTAGGTTTGTTGTCATGTACACCAGCGGTCCCCAACCCCCGGGCCACGGACCGGTACCAGTTCGTGAGTCGTTTGGTAGCGAGCCGCGAGAGTTGAGGCTCGGGTGTGAAATTTATGGTTTTCAGGGTTTTTAGCGTTAACTCGATGTCTCTGGGTGTTTTCCCGTGTAGTTGTGTCTTATTTTGAAAGTAATATTTATGCATTACCATAGCGACCAGAGAGCATTAAGGGGCAGAGAGGAGGATGTTACTCTCAATGTTGTTGGAGCGTTTCAGGAGGATGCTGCTAATAAAGTTACACAATTACACAGTGAATTGCGTTTTTTATTATATTTACAAAACACCACATTTTTTTTTCTTGGTCCTATCATTTTATTTTATTGTATTTATCCGCGACACCTTAAAGGCCGGTCCGTGAAAATATTGTCTGACATTAAACCGGTCCGTGGCGCAAAAAAGGTTGGGGACCGCTGATGCACATTACAGAAGAACCCAGAGAACTTCTATTAGAATGTTCTAGATTCCTGAGAATTCTGAAAGAAAGGCAAAATCTGATTAACATATCGCTTAAGGGTCAATTAAAAGCTAAAGCTATGGCAGCTAATGTTAGTCTTTAGTGTGCTAAAAATCACATTCATCCCCACATTACATTCCCACATCGTATGAGAGTGTATTTGCTAAGTGTCTGAGCTCAAAAGCGTTAGACCCACTGTGAATACATGTTCAGAAACACTGACTAACAGCAGCTAACACCACCAAACATGACAGCGCTTACTGACGGAATCGCCGCAGTATCGTTGTCATCAGACAGAAGTGAGCTTCAGTGACTCATCTATTCGTATTACAGCTCGTAGGACTCCCTGATGACTAAAGGATTATCTGCTGGAGGCAATCTGGACACAGTTCATAATTTTTAGTCAACACTGTGAAGTATGACCTCACTTTGTAGGCATGTGACTTAAAAAGAAGAGAGCAGCTTGTGAGCACAGGGTCAACCAAGAGGAGAGGGCGCGCTGGAGGCCTGGACTCGCTACTTTAGTCTGATCACTTTACTTCAGTCGGTTGCTAATAAGACTATTTGCTGGATTTTTGGGTTGATCGTAGCTTTATTCTACATTAATGCTGTCAGCTGCTGTATTGGAGATGCACGCGCTGTATGTGCTGTAGTAAAACTGTAAGCCGGCAGAGTCACTGAGACAGATTGCTCTTCTTATTTGACCCTGAGTTTGTACAAGTTCCCTGTGGCTCTGTTAGAGTTTGTACAGTCGTAGCCTGGTGGTGAATGGGCAGACAGTATAAACAAGGCTCAGCCCTGGCTCTCTGTGTGGGTAGTTTGTCATAGCTGTGACTTCAGGGCTATCTAAATAGCAGCAAGCGGGCGCGTTCATCATCACATTCATCCTTAGCAGGGTGCGAGATGGATGCCCTACCCGTCCACCAGGTCATGAGTTATCACTCACCAGGGGCTGCTGGTTCATACAAAGGTCAAAGGACCATTTGTCTTCAGGCAAGTATGCCTTTCTGGTGCATGCAAACACACACACACACATATGCTTCTATTCACAGCTACAATCACTTACCTGGGAATTTATTTATTTATTTTTTAAATGATATTTTTTATTTTGCTCACTACTTTATGATTACTTACTAATGAATAATCTGGGGATTTGCATTTAAAGAAACATTCTGTGTTGCAATATCTATACTCATTTGTTTATATATTTTGCTGGGAGGTGGATGAGCATTATTGTGTCTGCAAGCTAAATATGAAAGTGCAACTGCAGATGCACACCATTGTAGTAAAAACGTACTAAAATTAGTAAAATCTGGCAAATTTCATGACTGCATTTAGATTTATATTATCTTTGTTCATGAGCTCAGAAATACTCAGGCCCATCCATCCATTTCCTCTGCGTATCCAGTTTGGGATTGTCGGGAGCTGAAGCCAAGCTGTGAAAGGTTTGAGACAGGTACACCTGAACAGGTCACCATGTCACCTTAATTTTGAAACATATTTTGAGGAATTTAGTTATTAGTTGACGTGGTTCCCCACTTTCAGGGGCCTATGTGAGAAAATTGATAGGACTCACTTATTCAGTAAATGTATTGTTACTGAATATATTGTTGCCAGCTCCCAGCTGGTAGCTTAGTGAGTAATTGAAACAGAGAGATTAAAAACAGAATTAGATGCCCTAAACTTCACTTTGATATTTAAAACCCTGTTATATACAAATTGAATGAATAAAATGTGAGCGCTGGCTGACAGATTTAGCAAAGTTAGCATACCCAGTTTGCAGACTCCCAGTTCTATATATTATTGGCAATTTGAAAAGTTTTCCTGAGTGTAATTTGCGCTGAATATGACATGAGTTAGAGCTCCAGTACACGCTAGGCTAATGAGCTGCTGGCTGTAGCTTTACATTTATCAGTATTTGAGTAACTTACAGCAATGAAAGCAAAGCAATCCACCAGTATCTACAAATACTAGCAACTTAACTGTATGAGATAATTATATAATTGGAAAGTTCAGACAAAATCAGCTTGCCTGGATCTAAAACACAGTCTAGTAATCTCCACCTCTCTGAGTCAGTTTGCTATGTAAGATATGTAGGTAAGCTATGCAGCCACACTGGTGTGTTTTTGTCGTTGTTATTTCACATATTTTGCGCTAATTGAAAACTCATTCACTGCTCATTCACAGAGAGCCTCAAATTAAACCAGCGCTTTTTAAAATGACCGTTAGAGTGCAGTCCTTTTAAATGTGTAATAACAACAGCACTGACACTGTGGTATATTCCACTGTAGTAAATAAAAATGTGCTCCAGCAGAAATTTCCAAAACATAATCACGCAAAACAGATTAGCTTTCTCCGTCACCCTCAGACCTTGTGGCTGTGGTTGGAGTGGTGTTATGTAATGAGTCAGAGGGCATATGGATTGGATCTTTGTTAAAACTAGAGAATGCATTATCATTAGTGTGTCTACAGTAAAGAACCAGCCAACCCTGAATAGATCCATTGTCTTTCATTTCCACTCATTAGTCTCTTGTAATAAAGACTGGTTTGCTGCTAGCAAGAATTTACCTTTTTAACAGGAGACACTTTTCTCAGCCACTGACATCACCTGTTTAGATAAGACGGAATAACATGAAACTTTAATGATCCCTGTGGGGAAATGGGAGTGTTACAGCTGCAGCTGGTAATAATGGAGACACTGAAGGAAAATAGAATTATCATGCGAATACAGCAGAGTGGGGAAAATTAAATGAGCCCAGACCAGCAATCTCAATATTAAACATGTTCAATTGGCACATATTACAACAACAAGAGCACACTTTTAATTATTTCATTATAATGGGGAGAAAAAAACAACAACCGCTCGCTGAATCACACCAAAAAGAAAGCGCTGCATGGTAGAGGAAATTTAGCAAAGATCGTAAAAAAAAGTTACTCTTTACATAGCAAACATCTGCATGAATGGTAAACAGGTTTATTTTAAGAAATGCATTTCGCTGACCAGCATTTATTATCTAGAGGTGTTTCTAATTCTCAGATAATTTTCTACAATCATAAAATTATCTAAATTAAAATTAAACACCACAGGCGAGAAATTTGGGTGTAGTGATGGATGCAGACCTAAACTTAGAAAAAGACATTAAGACAATAACAAAATCAGCTTACTATCACCTCAAGAATATTTCAAGGATAAAAGATCTGATGTCTCAACAGGACCTGGAAAAACTAGTCCATGCATTCATCTTTAGCAGGCTTGATTACTGTAACAGCATCTTTACAGGTCTACCTAAAAAATCAGTCAGACAACTACAGCTCATTCAGAACTCTGCTGCTCGAGTCCTCACTAAGACCAAAAAAATGGACCACATCAGTCCAGCTCTGAGGTCTTTACACTGGGTGCCTGTCCGTCAGAGGATAGACTTTAAAGTTCTGATGCTGGTCTATAAAGCTCTGAATGGTTTAGGACCAAAATACATCAGTGACCTCCTGACCCAGTATGAACCTTCCAGATCCCTCAGGTCATCTGGATCCGGTTTTTTATCAGTTCCCAGAGTCAGAACCAGACACGGAGAAGCTGCATTCAGCTTTTATGCTCCTTAAATCTGGAACAAACTCCCAGAAAGCCTCAGATCAGCTGAAACACTCAGTTTATTTAAATCCAGGCTGAAGACTCACCTGTTCTCAGCTGCTTTTGAATAAAGCACCAAATCCACACTTTTAAGCTTAAATTTCAAAACTTACATTTTAACTACTGATTTTATCTACTGTTTTGATTTTTGATTTTATATACTGTTTTGTTTGTTTGTTTGTTTGTGTTTGTTTACTTGTTTGCTTGTCTTAATCAATTTCAAATCATGCTTTTTATTTGTTTTTGTTTTTAATGTCTCTGTAAAGCACTTTGAATCACCTTGTTGTTGAATTGTGCTATATAAATAAACTTGCCTTGCCTTGCCTAAAACTTTATGAATATATTAACGTGACTTATGAAACGTTGCATCATTTAGCTTGAGAACGTGTACAGCAGGTTTATAATAATGTACTCTGTACTCCGGTTTTTGGATTCTGTAGAGAGAGAATTATAATCCTTAGATATTTAATGATAAAAGGTTCTAATGCCTCTGTGTGGCTACATTTTAATGTAATTATTATCCTTAAAAGGATGCACAAACACATAAAAAAGTGGCACTTATTGTTATCACTTGGCTAAAGGTCATGTATTTGGCTGTAATAATGCGAGCTCCTCGTCAAACAGCTCCGGTTGAGGCCTGAAGTCCTCCACACACCTGCTCGTCGCTGACCGACTCTCCTGCCAGCCCCGTAATCCGATCCTTGTTGGCTGTGTGCTTGGCCAAACTGCAGCGCTACCCATTATCTTGCACTAAGCAGGTGCTGAGACGCATCGCTCCTTGATCACAATGTAGATCTGCGCAGAGCGCACGTGGAGTAATCCATTTTTCAATTTGGTCTCCTGCCTGGGATGAATTAACAGATGTCGATTGATTTTCCTTCCCTTGTAACTGTGAACGTTGTTTACGCCCGGCAGCCAGGGCGTTATACCTGAGAGCCTGGGCGGAACGCACGTTATAATTAGCGCTCTTTATATCCCAGCAGCATCTGGCCGTTACTTTGACGTGTTTACATTTCTAGCCTCTCTGTTAAAATGAATTAAGCTCTCCTCTATAAATGATGGTTTTATCTATATTGGATCAGGTGTACAACATGTGAACGAACAGCATCACTCCTCATCTGCTCTTCTTTTACTGAAAGGCCTAATCACTCTAACAAAGACTACACGTCACTCCTCGTACCCTGGAAACTCAGTCTCGACTTGACGCGGCCACAGGGGCCCCCTAGCGTTTTCACAGCCGTCGTTGTTCACCAGCTGGTTATTATTACTAAAAATACGCTTATAAAACTGGTGTAGCCTGGCACCATCACCCACTAATGACGAGAGTCAAGTGGCGCGCGGCAGATATGCCCTCACATGCGCGCTGTCACAAGCCATTTAATTGAAGTTGAGGAAATGGGAGCCGGCGTTGTTTTGCTCCAAGCCCACCCTCTACCCCCTCAACCCCACCTCACAGTCCCCCCCTCCCTCCCCCCAAGTCGTTATGCTGTCTTTATTGCCATCATCTCAGTGATCATGATAGCGATGATCCGATATTATCTTCACTAAGGTCGCTTTTCAGGGTTGTTTATTCTCTCTTCAGTGTTAGGTAGGAAAAGAAAAAAACATATAGCGTTCACATGAGGTGAACAAGGAATGCTGCATTTTTACAAGTGTCAAACAAACGGTAAAGCCTTGGCTGTGAATCTCAGGTGACTTTAAATATTTATGACTAAATGAGGATCAACTTGTTTTTGAAACTTTTTAACACTCTCCCTTACAGCGTGTGGGTGCGGTTTGATTTGATTGACAATAAACACCACGAGCAAAAAAACAAAAACAACAAAACAGCATATTTCAACACATTTAGATCCAAAGATTGCTCAACTCTGACTGGCGCTGGGAAGCATCCCCACTGAGCTCTTCCCACTTCAGGCTAGTCAGAAAAAAAACAATTTAATAAAAGTCTGTTTTTTGAAATAACCGATCCTGTTCTGGAGAAAATAAAAGCGGAGAACCTTTGTCATTGTCAAGAGGTAAGGCTGAATCACTGCACAGCTAATTTGCATAATTAGTTCTGAACAGGCTTTGATGATTTTCCTTCTTTCTTCTTTTAGCACACCTGTTGAGTACTTTAGCTTCTCTTGACTAGTGTTGTGCAAGTTACTTGGGAAAAGTAATTAGTTACTTATTACTGATTACTTATTTTCAAAAGTAATTAGTTACTTATTACTTAGTTACTTTTTAAAAACATGATGCACAACCTGAATAGATAATAAAGCAATAGACCTTTCAGCCCAGTTCTATTTTTTATGCACAATTCAAACTGAATCAAATGGAAAAGTCTCTTTTTAAAAATTGTTTTATTAGTTTTAATGTTTTAATTTTATGCACATTGCATTAAACAAAAATTACATTATATGCAACAGTCTTCGACTTGAAGAAATTCTTTAACACATTCCAGCATATAAAATAAATGTTTTTGTGTTTAAACTCACTCTTTCAAATAGATGCAAGTTAAACATAGCAGAAAATAAATAGAATCAAAGATTCAGCGGCACTAAGTCCTGTCACTCTTAAATCTATTTTGACCTGTTTAGCAGGAGTGGGGCCGGTGGAGGTTTGCCCAATGCCGCAGAGGTCATGTCAGCAGGTTGATCTGGGGGTCTCTCTGTGAATTTCACATTCCCGTGGTGGCGTGCTCGGTGCTTGCTCAGATTTGAAGTTTAATTTTTTGTGAGTGCACATTGGACGCTAATGTTTTTGTCACTTTTCATGGAATAAAACTTGAAGTAATGCAAGTACGTCCACGCTTTAAATGCTGCATGGTCGTTCTCTCTCCCACACTACATATTATCCATTGTTGATCTGCACACGTCTGTTGCTGCTACGGACGTCGCACGCTCGTATGTCATTGTCATGACACACTCTCATAAAGAAAATCATGATGGTTTAGCAGCGTGCTTACAGGAAGTAACAGTAATCTAATTACTTTTTTTTTGCAAAGGTAATCACTTACATTACTCATTGCTTGAAAGAAGTAATCAGATTATCTCTGGTATTAACTTTAAAAAGTCTTTTTGCCAGTTGTTTTTTCAGCTTCCAGTTGTTACCGTGCTGTTTCTGAATAATTTTCTTAACAGTATTTCTCATTAACTTAACAGGCATTTAATTATGTGTTATGTATATATTATGTATATAAAATATATGTACATAAATGTAATTTTTTTTCTCTGAAATTCTCTGAGAGAACAACACCAGAAATTCTCTGAATTTCTCTGAGAGAACAACACCAGCGAGGATTGACTGATGGGCAGTCCACTTGCTCTTATTTTGAAAGTTTAGTCACAGCTAACTAGCTAGCCCCAGCTGTTCCCTTCTTGTGTTTCCCCATTCGCTGTCTTGCTGGACAGGTTGTTATTCTGGCAGTCCTCGATATCAATTGCTGCTACTCCCAAAAAAACATCTTGTCATCTCAGGCATTCTCTAACTCTACCATCTTAGTCTGCAGCTGGCTACTGTAATCTTTATTCTGCTGTGGAGAACTGCTTCAAGCTCTAACCAGAGCCTGCAGCTGGTGGAGAAATGGTTCGTGTGTAGCACTGCCGACCTCACCAAAGCTGCAGAGCAGGAGTTTATCAGCAGGATGGGACTCACTCGAGAGGCCGCTGATTATATTACTCAGCTATTTATTCATCTCAGTGTACATAACTTGTAAACCCCAAATGCTCCTTTCACGGTGCTCGCTGTGGTTACAGTCATCCTGCCCAGCCCTGCCCCAGCCTGTTCCTGTCCCCTCGCTGCTGCAACAAATATAATTTAAATCTATGGGAAACACTGATTGAGGTTTAAGTCCTTCCCAAAGCAGCACACTGCATGCTTCTTTCAGTTACAATCAGACCGCAATCTTACAAGAAAACGTTCCTTTCACCACCACCGGTGGGAGGTCAGAGGTCGCTATCAGCTAAAGAACTACAGCTCCAGACTTGCCACTGATAGAATGTTTTGTTCAAGGGCGCGTGCCAGCATAGCTGTTGGAGCTTGGATCTCACTACTTTCCACCACAGCAGCCAGAAAGCGCACAAATGTCCCATAAAGCAAAGCCATTGTCCTGAGAATCCCACCTGCCTTTCAAGTGCTTAGCCATCCATGTCTGTGAGCATGTATCCCACTCCAGCACTGGGTACCTGGGTGTGCTACCTCCATGTCGAAGTATACTGCAAAGAAAAAAAGGAAAGAGTCCAGAGAGGGACTACCGGGAGGCAGGAGGAAAGTGGAGCAGAGCTGGGTCACACATGGAGATGGCGAAAGGGGGAGCTGAGACCGGATGATAGATTGGAAAATGAGGGTGACTCCCAGAGAAATGTGTGTGTTTTTCCGTTCATGTGTGGGAAATAACAGGCGGGAGCAAATGAAATGAGCACGTGGACTTTTTATGTGTCTATGATGAGGCAGGACAGCTGCCAGGGCTGGTGTCCCCAACTTGGAGGTCAGCAGCAGGTGTCACACCTGAGCAACCAGAGGGTAAATGCTGAAGTAGCAGGTGTGAGGGAAAGAAACGGAGAGACGGTGAAAGGCGGGCAAGGATGGATGATTGAGCAGAGGGAGAGTAGAGGGGTTAAGCACCGGGGTGACGAGCTCTCCCAGTTTAGAGGGTGACAATTTGATGGATGAATAAGGGGGCCGGAGGAGAGGAGCTGAAGCTAAGGAAACAGTCCAGTTGTGTAGCACTGATTGTTTGGATGGGCAGGTGACTGTTTTTTCTTCTTAACTCAGTTAAGATATCGTTTGGTTTTGACATGTTTTACATCTACTCTGTATGCATGAAGACGGCAGTCATGAGAAGAAGAACAGCAGGATCACGTGTGCTTCTCGAGGAGTGCAGTTACACAGAACAATAAAGACAGCATGGGTGCGAGCTGACTGTGCTAAACACTGCCCCTTTACCGACACGAGGAGGTGGAGTGGCTGAGCCGGATCGAGATGTTCTTCCCTGTCGTCTCTCTCATATGAGTCGATGCTGTGGCCAGAAACCAGAAGGGGACGGCGAAATTATGTTTGGCTGATTTGAGGCCAATTGCTGGTTTCGCCTAAGCATCAGATGAGCAAGGAGGAGCGGATGTCAAAGAGATGTGAGCGTCAGTGATTATTAGAGGGGTGGGAGGGCAATAGGGGGAGAAGACTAAAGTGCCTCCTTGCTGCGTCTCAGCTTGAATGCGACAGACACAATCTCTCCCACACGTGCTCGGCCTGGCGGCTGGGTGTTATGGGTCTTTGGCAACGCCTGTGGTCCCCCTCTGAAAGTCTGCTGTGGCTGCTGTTGTTGTGACAGCGTGTCAAAATTAACACTCACAGCCACAGCTGTAACTGCTGAACATGTTGAAAGCACAAAGCATTGAACTCACTGCTATTTAGTGCTCTCTGGCCTACTGTTAGCTCTGGTAATTTTTTGTTATAGAGTATAGCTCAGAAATCTGCAGTGTATTGTGCTGTGTGTGTTGGGAAGCCTCTGTTTCAGCAGAATAGGGCTTTGAAAACTTGTTAGATGTGGCTAATCTGAATCACTTGTAAGCTGTTCTAATAGACATTTTAGTTTTGGGTTTGAAAAGATCAAACTAACCTTATGTTTTTATTTTATTTAATATAGAAAAACAATATTGTACTTATATACTGATTAGTGTGCAATTATCTTGCAACAAAGTAAAATATTCTCATAACTCAGAATTAATCCTTTAAAAATAAAGAAAAGCAGGTGCCAGTTTGTGGAAGCAGGCATGTTGCCTCGCCATCTTGAAGTCAAGTTAAGATGGACATCAGCATTTTATGGATATGACTAGAGACTGGCCATATATGTAGTACTTAGAAGAGGAGCTGTAGGTGTTAATGCGCAGTGGAGGCAAATTTTAATTTGTTTTTGTACCTATCCTCTCAAAATGGGTCCGCTTCACCAAAGAAACGAGAACAGGAAGGAAAGAAGCAACACAACCAGTGTCTAAATAAAACATGACCCTTTTCCTCCTCACCTCAAACTTCATCTGGTAATAAGCTAACTGGTAATAAGCTAATTATGCTAGCTAATGCTAGGCTTGAGCGTCCTAAAAGTCAGCAGCTTAAAGCAGCTAACAGCGGCATAAACAGCAGCACTTATCGACAGAAAGGTTCAAGATAAGCTCAAGAATTCACCTCAGTATTGCTGTTATCGGTCAGATACAGCATCAGTAGCTGTGATTATGCACTTGAATTTAGAGGAGTAAGACAACAGAATCCAACTGACCCCTAATCTGCAATCTACTGACATCTAGTGGTGAGATTTTACTCACTGTAACTTTAATCCTCTGCTTAGTTTAACTCGAAGCACAAAAAAAAAGAAAAGATCCAGATTATCAGGTTCATGTTCACGCTCACAAATTATTACAGTTGAAGCAAGAGGAGTAAGCATTACTACAGACTGACAGATAACTGAGTGACTCATCATGGATCATCCGCGCTACATGCAGAAACTCATATTATAGTGACTGACAGGGAGTCGAACTAGTTTCCTGAACATTATCCAGTGTTTCCCCACAGATATGAATTCTATTTGTGGCACGAGTGAGGAGTCTGCATATGCAGGTGTTTTTATGAGAGAATTATTAAATAATATCAAATAAATGTAATATCTTATGCTTCTGTGCAAATATGAGTTGGCCCGCTTTGTAACAAAAAAAATAGAGGAATAAGCAGTGTCTTCTCCAGTATCTTCTAATTTGGTGGTCGAATTCCAACTCTAGCATCTTGGAGCGCAGTTAGTGAAGGTATGCCTCGTTCTGCTCTGCAGCTACAGGATTTAAAAGTCAGCTGAAGGATATCAAGAAGTGAAGTAATGGTGCTGTGAGAGAAACACTGGGCGAACAGGGCTCGCTGGTTAGCAGCAACTGAACTGAATAAAACAAGAGCACATGGATTATCCACTTGTAAATGTTTTTTTCAAACAATTAAAAAATACTTTACTTGTTACTGAAAATACTTGGTAGCTATTATTACTATAAAACTATTGTTTTATGCTTGGGCAGCCAACCCAGTTAGTGTCTACAGTTTGAGTGGGAAACAATTATAGACTTCTTAAATCTGTGTGTGACATGAATAAATAAATGATTTCAAAATTGATACTCAAGACACGGACACGTGCACAGACACATCCACATCAATCTGGAAATAAACAGAAAACTATAAAAACACCAACACACTTTGTGAAACAGGATCGTATCCAGGGCATGATGAGGACGACCAAAGTTGGCCACACCTTCAAAAGATCAATCCATAAAGCGTTGATCAATAATAGACTGAAAGTCTGGGGTATTTCTCTTACGCCACACCTGATAAAGGAGATGAACCACTGTGTGTATGCTGCCATTTAAGAAAAAGGGGAAAAAGGACATTTTTCTTTTTGCTTGACGTATTAAGCTGATATTGCTAAGACCTGTAATAAGAAATTTTGTATTAACTCTGACATGAATGCAAACTACAAGAATCCTCGCGAGTAGCCCCATAATTTTGGATCATAGTGTCTGGTAGCTAACCAAGACCCCAGCCAGTCCACAGCAGTTTCACTGACAGCTTTCAGACTAGCCTAGATTTGCTGTTACCTTATACCTAACCAAACGGGTCTTTACATTGAGTTTACACTATGGCTTTGTCTTTTCACACGGCTACTATATCAGACAGTTCATTACATTAGTGATTAAAGTTTGTGACTTTTTACCATGGCAGAACAGAGGGAGTCAGAGTTGGGCTCACTGTTTAACACAGTCCTCTTCTCCTCATTCTAAAAGATCTAAACGTTGGATTGGCTCATTATTGGACTGATATTTTGTCATGTGACTGTTGCATCATTAAACACTTCTCCGAGGATGCTGTTCTGCGGTTGATGCCGACCTCTAACCTCCCTGCTGAAGCTTCCCCTTCAGGCATCAAGAACGAATCCCTGCCATCTTTTATTTTCAAGCAGAATGCAGTCATGGCCCCCCCCATGTAGAGCCGTAGCACTGCTCTGCCCTTCCTCTGCTATCTAAGTAAGCTGTTATATCAGTAAACACCGTGCTGTTCATGTCAGGTGTGTGCTCCACTTCCTAAAGAGAGGGTATGTCTCCTCTTTGTAACATAACAAAGTGCTGTCTGCTGCATATGCTGTATTTTTAATTCAACAAGGGCGTTTTGGAAGCCTTGTAGCATGTCACACGCTAGCAGCTCGCAGTGGCGTTCCCCTGACGCTGACAGAGAAATCAAACGTAAAATGGAGCACCGGAGCGAGTGAGCGGCGATACAGAACAGATGTTTGCAAGGAATGTTGACTTTTTGTTTGGCCCTTATCTTTGACGCTGCCATCCTCCGGTAAAGCGAGTGACAGAAGAGGAGAGAATAAAGGGAGTGCGGGGGTGAAAGGAAACAACGCGAAGTGAAAGGGAAAAGCGGCGCTGTTGGTAGAACTAAGTGGAAGAAGTGTTGGCAGGCGGGATGTTCGATGGCAGGAAAGTGGGACAGCCACACAGCTGTGTTTTGGCGTCGAGGGACCCCCCGAGATTGGTGTCACTGTATTTCATTGTCAGGGAGAAGACGGGGAGCGAAACACTAGAGACGCTGTGATGTGCAGACAGAGGAGGAGGATCTGGAGGAGGCAGAAAAAAAATTAAAGTAAAAAAGTGAGACAGACCCTGGAGCAGCTGCTCTTATATTGCCTGATGGTGCAGAATAGAGGCAAGAAAAAAAGAGGCTTGTGTTGGCAGTCGGGGGCCAGGTAAACAGAGCCACCTCCTCTTCACACGGGAGAACTGATGCCTGGTTCAATTGCGGGGTGACCTGGCGGCTGCACCCTGTCATTTAAACTCCAGAGACGAAAACAACATTTCCCATGATTCAGCCACTGCTCGATAGGAGCGGTGCTGACATCTTTAAGATCGGCTTGACAGTTTTGCTTGCCACCTCACAATAAATGGCCCTTTTGAGTTATATAACACCCGCTGAGATCTGTAAGAATTTACGATCAGCCATTATTTCATCCTTACAGGGTGATAAATAGGGTGATAAATTCCTGTGGCTGAAGTCGCTGAGGGGTCAGGCCCTTTTCATGTTAGCTATTTCATGTTTATTTTGCACTGAGTTATCTGTCAAGGTGAAGTGGCTGAGTAATGCCCCCAAAGTCAGATGGCGAGGATAGCAAAAGAGTGCAACAACTCAGCAATACTGGCTTTCCCCCGTAGCCTCTGCGGGGAAGTCTCACCTTTTCGTCGTCTGGGCCGAACCGAGGTCTTCAGTTGGAAAAAAAAAAACATCCGCCGCTGATCGATGTCTTATCACTCCAACGGCCACTAAAAGTAACAGCTCGAAGGAGTAAATGTGGTGCCATTGTGGCCATGATTGCTTGCTGCGGCACTTGTGTCATAGTCAGAGTCACTCTCAGAGGCTCAGACAGAGAGAATGATGGCAGGTCTGATTCACACCACCAGCCTCTGTGCTTGTATATATGAGACAGCTGAGGTGAAGGCAGATAAACCGTACCCTGAGAGGGAGAGGAGATCTCGTCCCTGCATGTTTCAGTTTAAATCGTTGCTCTTGTTTGGGATCCTACAGTAGCATCCTTTCTTACAGCCCAGCACTAGAAGTGCTCTTCAAGTTCTTCAAACATAAAAAAAAGCCTCCTCTGTCATAAAATAAAAAAGAAAAGTAGGCAGAAAACGCAAAACAACAACAGATGAATAGGGGAAAAACAACCCATCCCTCCTTTTTTAGCCCTCGGTTCTTAGCGCACTGCTGGTAAACAGCGCATGAACAAGCGGGCTGCAATTTTGAACGCAGCTTTATTTTCCTCCGTTTATTTAAGCCCAAAATGGGTCCTGATGGAGTCATCAGCCCCCACTCGCCAGCTAATGGTTTAATTATGTCCATCTGGAGGAGGCTGGGAAGGGGAGCTCGCCTTACTCTCCAGTCATTCCTCTGGTAATTTGTCTTCCCCCGCACCCACTGACTGCCGTGCTGATGGCACCGAGATGCGGCGAAGCATTCTGGTGGAGGATCAGCCTCCTACCTCCCACCCAGAACTTCCGTCTGATACTCCTTGTACCTCTTTGGGGCACAGCGAGACCCCGCAATCTCTGTTACACTATGTGATCCCTGACCTTCTTGAACATGTTAGCACTCGGATGATGTTTTATATGAACAGAGTTAGAATCCTCAGTGATTTAGCTACGGACACTTGCCGTTCATGTGAGTTACTGCTTTCTTTTTGCATAATAAAGTGATAATCTCCTATACTTTTGGGCTAATGCAAGAACCTTTTGCTACTCTCCACAGCCAGTCGATACAGTTCAGCAGTTACCCAATCTCCTGTGGTTGTGGAAAGAAAACTGAATTTGGAAAGGGAAACGTGCATTGATTTTCGTTCTTGTTTTTAAAGTTTTTTTGTGACTGATCTAAGGAACCTGGGTATTCAGGTTTAAAAAGTGTAGCTGCTATTTCTTGGGCCTTTTTTAAACGATGTACAGTTGATGGATTTGTGGATTAATTCACCTTCATCTTGAAAACAAATCTCTTCTCAAACCAGTCTCTGGGTTTACTGAATTCAGTATGTTGGAGTAAATAGTCGGATGGGCTCATTTGTTGTCTTCCTCAAGAGTTAGGTGAGAATATATAATCTCTCCTGGCCAACAGCATGAGGTTAGCTTAGCTTGGCACAAACTGCCATCTGCCGTGACCTAACCCATTGATTTCTGAAGTCAACATTTTGAAAATTCAATGTTAGCATTTTGCACCGCTAACTTTATGGAGGGTGAATAAGCTGTAGAGAACAAATTCCTTTTTTGTACTATCCATCCATCCATCCATCTATCCATTCACTTCGGCTTATCCTTTTTCAGGGTTGCGGGGGGCGCTGGAGCCAATCCCAGCTGTCTTAGGGCGAGAGGCGGAGTACGCCCTGGATAGGTCGCCAGTCTGTCTTAGGGCTAACACATAGACATAGACATAGACAACCATTCGCGCTCACATTCACTCCCACATTCACACCTATGGGCAATTTAGAGTTTCCACTTAACCTATCCCCACTAATAGTCTGTAAAAATGCTTGTCATGTAGCTAAGGAGTCTGCTGTGATTGCTAAACTTTTCGAGACAGCCTCAAGTGGCCATTAGCAGAACTGCAATGATCCGTTACGGTTTTACGAGGGGTTTTGGCCGGGTGCTACGATGTTCTGTCTCGTCACCATCGTGTACTTAATCCAGCTCAATTCACAAAAGTCTAGCACAAAACAAAAAGAGCAGTGCTAATCTTTGCAGGAAACAGAAAATATGGGGAGCTATATAATTGCTCATTTAGAGTTTGATAGATGAGTGATCTACGTTTAAGTACGTGATAGTTCAGAAACTATAAAGAACTGTATGAATCAATGATAGTCACTTTTGCTTATTAGATAAAGAAAGGACTGTACGTACCTATAAACTTTACATACATTGAAAGTCAGTGTTTTATTATCAAGAAATCCACATTAACTGTTTGACGACAGAGCTTTGAGCAAGTTTAACGGAGACCAGAGCAAGTACTACTGAAAACAACACTGATATTAAAACATATTGGCCCTTTGAAATACTGTGATAATACTAAATACATCTACTATTAGACTTTCCTCTTCTTCTTTTTCTCACTGAGATCTTAACCACTGACCCTGAACTCCATTCCCTCAAGTCTCGAGTGCTCTTAGATCACATTTCATGGCTGATTTGTACATAATGATGTTGTCTCGACTAAGAAGTTGGCTGAGCCTTATGGCTTTGTTAGTTTGCAGGGCGAACATCATTACTTAGTCGGGGTATTGTTACGAGCAGACTAAGCTGTATTCCCCTACCAGGAAGATGACATTGAATTACATGTTGAAGAATTGGGTCAATAAAAAGCGTCAGTGGCAACAGTGAGTGCGTCTGTGTTGTGAGCCACTCTCTCTGGGCGTGTACTGCTTCAACTTTATTAAATTTACATGAATGTGTAAGATGTTTGATTTAAAAGAAGAAAGTCTGCGATGATTCCAGTTGTGTCTTTTTTTTGTGATGGTTCATCTCGGCTGAAAATTCTGGGTCACAATGTCTCATTCAGATGGTTCATTTGAAGCGCCAGGTATTATTGCTGCCGTCTTCTCGGCAGTGCGTGCAGAAATGGCTCATTCCTTTTGCAAGGTGAATTTAACATTTGAATAGAGGCCTGTTCTGCACAGATGACCTAGTTGCCTTTTTACCCCTGAAAGCACACAGTTCTGAATGTGAAGGTCGCACTGACGCATGGACGTAATATGCTGTAAGGGCACAAAAGTAAAAAAGCTACAGGTAGGGGCTCATGTGTTTTATCAGCCCCTTTAAATTAAAGGAAAGTGAATGCTCATACCTTAACTCTCCTTATCTGTTTTTCTCAGTGAAAACCTATTTTTCCTCAGATCTTCAGCTCTGTTTGTTGACTCCAGTGAGCGGGCACCAAAGCCCAAAGCGCTTTCCATCTGATCTTGCCCATGTGCATTAACGTGGAGGATGTATCATTAGTGGATAGGGATAGGTTTTCATTAATAGTTAAGAGCAGAGATGTTGTTCCAGCTCTTGAACTGCTTTTACCTTCACTGGCACCTCAAAGAACAAATTTTCTGTCTGACATTGCCGCCGATCAAACACTGTCAACCGGCAGTGTGAGCCTTTGAACGTTCAAATCCTTTTCCTTTGCCTTCTGACAGAAGACGATGACTTTGATTTTGAGTTTTGCTCTATCTTAACAGAAAAGCCTCACTAATTAAATAACATTGTTAACCACATTGAGCAATTTAGACCACGCTGTCATCCCTACCCACACCTTCTGCTGTTATCTGCTTACATTCGGATCGCTTTTATTTCCCTGCAGTTATTTAACTTCAAAAAAGTGAGTAGATGTTGTTAGCATCTGCTAGTGCATTTAGGTATTTCAGTGCAGAGAATGCTGGCCATCACAGACAGTTGGTGTTTTAAACTCTGAGCTGAAGCTTCACGTAAATAAAAAAAGAGCAAAGAGCAAATAGTTTTAGGGATTAGTAGATGAAGATACAGGGATGCAAAAAGGGAAAGATGTTAAGGTGTGTGTGTGTGTGTGTGTGTGTGTGTGTGTGTGTGTGTGTGTGTGTGTGTGTGTGTGTGTGTGTGTGTGTGTGTGTTGGGGGGCACTGTAAGATGGCAGCCATGGGGGAATGGTATCGGGCTCAATTATGACGGGCAGTGGAGCGATGCTCAGGAGCAGATGAGCTGAGAGCCAGTCCCGTCGGAAAAGTCAGCCGCTGATAGCTGATAATCCCCGGGATGGACCGGGGACAATCTGGTCACAGATGGAGCCGTCCCATGGTCAGGTGTGACAGTGACTGCTGGCAGCGATGCACCAAATAACAGTGCAGCATGAAAATGCGACAATTGTTGAAAATTCTTGTTGGGTATGAAGAGGAGAAGGTGGCGTTACTGTGGCTAAAGGATCCTTCACAATGCCCTGATATTATGTATGCGATGGACCGCACTTTGCTGACCCACTTCTTCATCTTGTAGCTATGCAGTGGCACCAGATGGCACCAGATGTTCCGCAAAATATGTGGAACAACTGGTTTGTAGGTTACTCCTCGCGTTTGTGAAGATGGCAGTAATTCACAAAGAACTTAATTGTAGTGGACTCAAACTCTGTCTTTTCCTGTTCAGCCTAACCTTTCAAACATTGAGCATCCCTCAGGTGCATACTTGTAGCTTGTGCATTGGTTAAATTCTCCATTTCTCTGCATAGTCAAAGAAATGCTAACTAAGGACCATAAATCCATAAAGTTGGGTGGACCACTGTCCAACGTGCTGAAGTCTTTATAGGTTAAACATATGATAACTTTCTAATTCAATTCAGTTCAGTTTTATTTATATTCCACCAAATTGTAACAGCAGTCACCTTAGGCCACTTTAAACTGTAACCCTAGAATAATATGATGATGACCCACTTTCGAGCAAGCTCTCAGGAACAGTGGGAAGGAAAAACTCCCCTTTGACGGGACCTATGTTGGAACCATCATTGTGAACAGTTGAGGATGAGACTTTTGGACCTTTTGGAACAGAAGAAGTTTGCATACATGTATCGCTGCAACGCAGGGTTTACAAAGGGACAAAACTTATGTTTACATTTAAACTGTCTCATCTAACTGTACTAAGTGTCTCCTTGACTCGCACAAGCTCGGGCAAAGGTTTTGAAGTGAATTTCTTTCTTTCAGAGGTGACTATCAAAGTATTTTACGTTCTGTATTGTTACCATCCACGCTGTTTGTTTTCAGTCTTCTTAACTGCTATTAATGGAGCATTACTGAGCTTGTTGACTTATTACCACCCCCTCTATGTATTCCATTGGGAGTCTCCTTGTAGCTGTATAAAGCACATAAGAATAGAGACTCACTTGTTCAAAACAATGCTCCATAGTGCTGAAGGTAAAAAAAACTCGTAGGACTGTAGTAAACTCAGGGGATCTGATGAAACTGAAATGCCAAATGCTACATCATTGCTCATTGTGATCACTTCTATGCAAGATAATGTCGGGAAGTGCTGGCTTGTAGTGTACCTGCACAATAGCATTAAAAAGAAGAGAAAAGACGATAACTGTGCACAGTTTCAGATTATCTATGAATGGAGACGTTGATCAGGTTGCATTCAGCTTTAAGTGTGAAAACTGTCAAATAGTGAGAAAACACAACATCCTCTAATGAGGAGACCAGTCTTGGTGTGACTTCTTGATTGTTGGTTTGATAAGTTACAGATAGTGGTCAACTCTAAGCCCGATCCCTAAAAATCAGTGCGTCAATCTTCAGTTGAAGATCCCAGACTTGACTCTGATTCTTCAGTTTGACTGACAAAATCCTTATTTGTTGATTGGTGTCTGATGCGGAGGGTGCTGGAGGAGTCGGAGGTTGTTTCAGATACTACCTGACCATCCAACATTCAGCTGGGACAGACTTTGCTGAGCGTGGAAAAACCCTGTTTCAGATTTGACAGTGTTTCTGCTTGCAGAATTGTCATTGGCATTGCACAATGTGACCACCTTCTGTCAGTGAAAATGAAAGATATCCAGGTCATAGCTGACAGTCTGCCACCGGGGGAAAGATGAAAAAAGTGGCTGCATCTCAATCTGATTTGGTGCCATGCTGAGGCATGTTTGTATCTATAGAGCAGGAGGCAGTTTGGAATAAAGAAACAGAAGGATCCATGTTTCCATTAGCAGGAAATAGACGCCTTTTTGACCTTTTCATTACCTTTGAAAAGAACATGGGTCCAGGAATTGCTGCACCAGATACGCTTCTGACAAATCATACTTGTGGTGTGCAAACCTGATGTCTCTTGAGCAAAGGAAGCAACATGCTTTAGTCAGAATAAACTCTGTGTCACACTGCCTGAAGCAGCAAAATAAAACGTTGTGTTCATTGATGTTTTTTTCCCCCAGACATGAATCAAAAAGCTGTTCTTAAGAGAAAAATCGAGCACCAAACATCGATAGAAAATGTCATTTGGGAGAGGTACTTGTGATAAAAACTGTTTCAACACCTCATCAAACACTAACACCTGTGATAAATAGAAAAAGACTTGCTTAGGGATGCCCCAAACTATGAGGTGACTTTTTGTGAAGGCTAATATTCATGACTAGTGTGCTCATTTTTCTGCTCACATGTAAATGAAATTTTCAAATAACCCTGGAAGATTTTGACTGGCATGTTATAGCAGACAGAAGCGATGGTGTGCAACTAAATGCCACACGAAATAAGGTAATAAAATGTCAAGTATCTTCACTTGTAAAAGCAACTCTTTCTATATTTCATTTAAATGCATTTTTTTTTTTATCCCTAACATTCACAACAGGGGTCATGTATCGGGAATTAAGTTGTATTGAATTGACATTTCTGCAAGGCGTATTGTATTGACAGGCTAACACATGTAAATAATAGCTATAGAAATACATTTGGAATAAGAAATGCGGTAGCAATAAATGAAATCCAGTCGGGAGCGGGGATGAGGTAAGGGTTTTTTAAGTGTGGGTAGTAAGACGTTTTGCATCATACAAGTGCTTTCCTGAGCTGTTAAAGGCAACAGGTAGACCTGTGTAAGAGGGCCTTACTTTCTTGTTTCTAGAAGGAACATTGCTTTTCTTTGGCTTGCTGAATTAATGAGCTACAGTAGTAACAGTCTGAGAAATCAAAGGCTAGTCTGCTGACTTAGCCCCTGAGGACAAAAGCTAATATTTTAGGGCTTCTGCTGTAGCGAGTGGATAACAACGTGTGTTGCATTTACGCATTGCTGTTAACAAACGCAGGTAATTAAAAAAGAAGACGTTAATAAAAGCTAAACAATTAGGTGATTAGATAATGATCAATGGTTTTGCAATGGCGTTAAAGCAAATGCATTTACTCGGACTGTTTACGTGCATGTAAACATAGTCTGCACATGTGTAACTGGTCAGCAGAAATCAGACAAGCTGACAGCTTTCTTACAGATTCTGCATATTAATAAGAGAATATGAATAGCTGGAACAGTGGTGCTAATGTTATTTACATTTTTTCATAATGGAAAGGGTAGCACACAGGAAACACCATTTGTTATTGCCAGGCCTGCATTGTTTTTTGAAATTCATCATTGGATATTTATTGGTGACTCAAACAAAATTCGGTTGTAGATACAAATTTTGGTGACCGCTAAGTCACGCATGAGCAACGTTCGTTTAACGTGACGTGACACAAAGCAAACTGAGAACATAGCATCACATTCACAGGGGGATAAAACAAACATAATGAAAAGGGAAAAAGTTTAAACTTATGGTAAATCTTTTTTTTTTTTAAAAAACATAGATTTTAATAGTTGCTGCATATGTGACGATGTTCATGCATGTTCATTAATCAAAGGTTAATAATATTTAATGTGAATAACCAGGTACAATGGGTGAGACGGTTACTATTTCTCTATAAAGTAGCAAAAATCATCCTCTTTGCTGTATAAGTAGACAGTGAGTGCAACATAGCAGATTATCTTGATCACTACAAACTGCAAAGATCAGTTTTACTGCAAAACAGTTTAAGCAATTAAAGAACGAGGTAAAGATCACTGTTCTGAATCACTGCCAAAAGCTTTAACAGCTTTACAGGATCTCCTATATCTTCCAAAAAATGACACTTTCTCTGTGCTCTTCACAACAGATGTTACTAAATACCCACAGATCTCACTGATCATGTGGCTCATCAACAATCTGCATGGCAACAAAGAAAATGAGTGTTGAACAGATCTGCTACCTGGCATGCTTTAAACACAGTGCAAACATTAGCTTTCTGGGGACTTCCACTGTAGGTGTGTGCGTTTGTGTGTGTGTGTGTGTGTGTGTGTGTGTGTGTGTGTGTGTGTGTGTGTGTGTGTGTGCGTTATCATCATACAGAGCTGGGGTGCCTCATCAGAACACAGATGCGCCCTGATTAAGGGCGAGCACAGCAATGACAGAACTGCATTAGTGTGATGTATGTGTTGTTAGCCAGCAAGCAGCTAATTCCAAATTTAACACCTGATTCACACAATGCAGTCACACCTGAGTGCAAGCCAAGATTTACTACCCTTGTCAGACCACTGATGGCTTTTATAAGTAATTTTTCGGACTCCCCGATTCATTCTCTCTCGGCGTCGCTGATAATGAATTATGATTCTGGGTAAAGATTCAGCTTAAAAGTGAAATTATAGTCATTTGGAAACTAGGTTGGCGTCAGAGTCACTTCGCTAGAGGGAAAGCCCCCTTAACTCCGCCACACACCCGTGAGGTTTCTTGAAACCGTTTTAAAAGACAAATTTATCTTCGTTTCAGAACATGCAGAATGAATGGGCCACTTTTGTACGTGGCGCCGTGTGCCCCAAAACTGGAACTGCTGAAGTGACGTTTAGCAGTGAACTGCTTTTCTTAGAGTTCCTCACACATTAAATCTCAGATATCGGGTTGACATTAGTTGACAAAGACTTTTGTGTTTAATACCCATTTGCTGCGATTCATGATGACAGTGTGCGAGGTCCTCATGATGGAAAACAAGGGTACGATTCATGTTAGGCACCGCAGGCTTTTGTCTGCTGACAACCTGTGTGATTTTGAACAGGTGTATGCTCTGCCTTGTCCCATCTGGCCTTGGTATAATTCCCAACCTGCTATTTGTCCCGTTTTAGTCCCCCTCACAGTGGAGCACCAATGTGTTTGTGTGTGTCATTGTTTGTGTGGCCTGTGTGTACGGTTGTGGTTCCAGGTCAAGCTGGTCCTGTATAATCACGGTTATGTCAGCAGCTTGCCCGCTCATCACGGCACAAGGATAGCAGCCTTTGACATTGAGCATCCCCCGTGCCTATCACCCCCACCCTTCCCTCCATCTCCACACACAAACACTCACACTATCATCCATTACTTATACAGTAATGGATGTGGAATTAAAGCAGTGGCCTTACTATTACAAAAGTCTCACAGATGACCAAAGGGGACCTGGTTCAAGGTCTGTGGAGCCCAGTGATGCCTCAGATGAGCATGCAGGGGAGATGTGCACACGCTCTTATCATTGGCATTGTGGGGGCTTCAACTAGAAGATCTGATTTCAGCTGGTTAGTGTTAGTAGAGCAGCCGTTGTAGCAGGGTTTGTGCTGGTGACTGGCAGACTACGTGGGGGTGAATTGACACAATGTAATGTTGCATTTTATTCATGTGGCACTATCCAATCAGGCTGCAGAAGAAGAGGGGTTAAACGGAGATAAACGTTGTGTACCAGTGAGAGAGCGTCAAAACATCTTGAACCTCTTTATCCTGAATCAGTATTAGGGTTGTCAAGAAAATCGATACTCAGATATTAATGCTGAAATAAATATAATAACAACAGCGTTGATAGACTGAGTCAATTTCGGACACATTGAGAACTGGGCAGTTCACTAGCTGTGCAGAGCAGTGGGGGGGGGGGGGGGGGGGAACCATAACTGAACTGAGGCGAGAGTCCAAGTGGAGCAAATAAGGAGGGAAATCCAGAGCAGAGCAGCCGAATCAGACAAGTTTCAGACCTGAAAAGCAGAGCTGAGGATGTAAAGAGCTGCAGACGGATGTGGACAAGATAATAAACTTTAGTTATTTCGGATTTTGTGGGATTTCAGTTACAGTATGAACGTCATACTATATTCAGTATGAAAGAAAACCAATGATAATGATGATAAACTCACCAGGAAGGTGTTTACAGAAGTCAGAAAATGTACGGGACTCTTACAATTCTATTCGGTCTTTAAGTAATGATGTGACGAATCCTGCTTCCAGGCGCAAATTACTCTGCGTTTATTAAGGCTGTTGTGTATTTAACATGTTTTAATGCTTTGTATCTTGTTCTATTTAATCTCAACAAGCCCCTAAAAACAGTCAGTGATCACTGTCGGCCTCTCTCCGTTTTTATTACTGCTATTCATTTTAAAGCTCAGTTTTTAAAACCTTACGATGTAACTACAGCCCAGCCCATGCAGCAGTATATTAATGACTAGCCTCGTATTGTGGATCGATTATCTCAGTTGTTCTTCTGACTGAAGTTTGGTCCGTTTACAGCATCCTGCCATGCGATTGCATTTGTCCCTAACCATCGGGAACCCTCACATTCACCTTTATCTTGTGGGAAAAAGTTAGCGTTCATCCTCCAGCTTCACTGTTTATATTATGCTAACATAGCTGTGTTGCTAGCAATCACATAGCACATCATTATATACCAGCTAGCCAAACTTCAGTAACCCTACAAATGTCACTGCTGTTTACTTTCCTGTCTTCATTTATGTCTGAAGTGATAGCAGAGCTGTATGTCTTAATTAGTTTTGTAAATCCCTCATGGAAGATGGTATATTATATTTAGATGGAAGTTAGCGAGCTAACTCCCTGCTAACTTCTAACTCCCGTTAAATTTAATAAATTCTGTTTTCATGGATGCCTGGATGTTAAACTTAAGTGTTACACCTGGTAGAGCAGCAACGCTGATCATTTTATTACAGATGAAAGAATTTAGTGAATTTTTAACTCTCAGTGATGCTGCAGCGATCGTGTGACTTAGCGACCTGCAGCGGAGTTTGGGTCCAGGCACGGCTAATGACGTCAGACTTAAAGACCAGATATAACTCAACACCTTTTAAGATCTGAAGTATCTGGATCAGGAAAGGTATATAATTTATATTTACTCTGTTAATGTAGCTTTAAAGACTATGGTGCCATTAAAAAAACCTTTAAAACTGGCTAGCATGTTAGCATAAATAGAAGTAATCAAACAGATAATATGAGAACTAAAGTCAAGTAGGGATGTAAAGTTCTGGATGTGCATCTGTGCTAATAGGAATTGCTACAGTGCATCTCTGCTCATTTGGGTGTGTGTGTGTGTGTGTGTGTGTGTGTGTGTGTGTGTGTGTGTGTGTGTGTGTGTGTGTGTGTGTGTGTGTGGTTGCGTTTCATTTGAGGCTGGTCTGATTGAGTGTGCAGCTGCATGTCACTTGATTACCCACCCAAACAAACACACACTCTAAAAGTTGTGTCTGTGCCTGTTTTTGTGACAGAATTTGTTAGCCTACATTTGTGTTTAAAGTGGCTGTGAGTGCGTGGGTGCGAGCACGCGCGTTTATGTGGGTGTGTGTTCGTGTGTGAGGATTTGCCTGAGGACAGCAGTCATGCTCCATTAATTAGCACAGCAACCTGCTGACTTTCAAGTGGCAGTGGCAAAATTAACCCTGCATCGCTGAAAGACCCCAGAAAAAGCCTCTGTTATTCTAGCCTTGATTACCACTCTTAGTGGTTTCTTTGCACGGACGTGCCTACATTTCTACATGCAGACTGCACGCATGAACACGTGTGTCTGTGGACACATCTGTGTGTTTGTCATGCCATCAGATATCATCTCTCAACTGGCTTCCCTGCTGAGTGCCTGGAAATGCTGGGAGGGGAAAAAAAGCTGGCTTTCCTTTCGTTAAGAATCCCATCAGATTGGAAAATGCAATCATAACAAAGTGGCAGCTAAACTGATTTTTTTTTCTCAAGAGGAGGAGGGTTGTGGGGATGTGAAATAAACAGATTTCTGGTACATGCATACACAGGAGACTGTTAAATACATTAACATTTTCAGATTCTGAGGTGGAAGTGGATTGCTTTTAGCTAAGACACCTACAGTTTCTTGCAGTATCTAGCTCACAGATTAGCCCTAAGTTGATGAGTGAAGTAGAAACATAAGGGTCAGCTCTCAGGTCATGACTTCTCATATTTACCAGTGATAGTTTTGAAGTACCGCGCTCTGTTCCCCCTCTCCTTCCTCCCAGCATTTGGCCGCCTAAAAGTCTTGCGAGATGTCAACCTGCATTATGGCGCCCTCCCACACCTCCCTCTGGTACAATTACTGACTGTCAGAATGTGTATTGACCCCACAATACAGAACAGGACCCAGCGGCTGGTCCCCGTTCACCACACACACGCACACACACTGAGGCTTGCATGGATGCTCCTGGCACTCCCACCCCCTTTTGGGGGAAAGAGAATGCCAACAGCATCAAAGGTAAAAATGTAAAAAGGAAAAGACTTATGTATGAAACAGCTTCTCTCAGAGAGCTTTGGCTGCTCTCATTGTTTGTCCTCTAATTTAAATGCCTCTCTGTGGGGGAACCAAGTGGTTTAATGGTGATTTTCAGCTCATTGACTCTTCGAAGAGATTTTGTGGGTTTAGGAAAAATTAAAGCCACGCTATAATTTTTAAAAGTAGAAAGAAATCATGTGCAGTGCATTAATTCTAATGGCCACCAGGGGGCAATACCTTTGGATGCCAAGAATTTGGATTTAGTTAAGTCTGACAGAAAATATCCCTCACTTATTTAATAACTTATTATTATTCAGTATAGCATATAGATAACAAATCAGGTTTTGGTTTAGGGCGGGTCTCCTTTGTGATTCACACGTTACTATTGTTAAAGCACACAGGATCCTTGGTTTCTTAGCCACCACCGTTATGAATTGTGACATCGGTTTCAAAAAAGTGAAAAATAGATTGGTCTGCTTACCCAATTCACGGTCATGTTGGGGCTCGAGCCTCTCCAGCTGCCATAGAGTGAAAGAGCGGGACACACCCTGGATTCTGTCGCAGAGCTAACACAGAGAGTCGGACAATCGTTGACGCGCACATTCACACCCACAGACAGAATAGAAAACCTATGCAGGCATGGGTGAACATGCAAACTCTACACAGCAACCAGTAGATTCGAGCGACTATGCTCTCGCTGTGACGCGACCGTGCTAACACAGAACCATCGTTCTGCCCTAGATTGAATACTGGGATCCAGAATTGTCACAGTATTTTTTTATTTTAACGAAAAGATTCAGAATTAATCATTTTTTTAATAACACTTTTATAAATCTAGTACTGAGAAAGCAAAACAGTTAAGACATTAAAACCAGCTAAAAATATTAAATTTGCTAAACAGTTAATTTGGTAACATTCAGTTTGTCATCTGTTGCCAGTTTGTTGTTCTCTCTGTTCTTTCTGTGTCTGACATGGGTCTATTAAACACTGGTTGTCAGAAGCTGTTTCTCAGGATGTTGCTCCCTGAGCCAAGGCGTGCTGATAAGCGTTTAATCTCGCTGTGTCTGAGGCACTTTTGGATTACAGGTAGCAAATGGACAGTTTGTGTACATAAAAAAACAGATTCTCATTTTCCAATAGAAGGCTGTGAATATAAAAACATAGCGTGTGCTCAGCGCTTCCACGAGCGTCGGTGTTTGTCTGGCGTCTGCTGTCATCACTGTGGCCCTTCGGTGAGTGGCGGTGACAGTTGAGCTGGCCTGGATGCTGTCACATGTCCTTCTCTGTCCACTCAGAGTTAGGGGACGCACCTCGCTATTGTCAGCTTCTATTACCTCTTTGCAAACACATCACTCTCTCACACACACTATCCTCAGAGCATGCACATACAATATATGCTTCACATTAACACACTAAAAAACATGCTCTATCTCCCAGGGCTTCATGCCAGTGGCATTTATAGCTTTGCTTCAATCATTGCAGTATCATAGACTTTCATGCAGACAAACACGCGCACATATAAATACTTCCAGGGGGACCTGGTGACCTTCCCTGTCTCCCCTCTCATGCCCCTGTCCATGTTAAGTGTCAGCTCTCCTATGTCATCCCGCCTTCAGCGTCAGCTCCCTCAAGGCTGGATCAGAACTACCGTACTCGGGCCAGGAAAAGAAATCCCTGCCAGGGCTCCAGCCACCACCATAGCGCATTTACCTCTTTCCTCTCAGAGAGCAGCCCCAGTAGCCTACCCGTAAATCGTCTTTATTTTCAAACACCAAGGAAGAAGAGACCCTGAGAGAGACGAGACTGTGCCTGGAACGGTGATTGAAACAACCAGGGGGTGTGCTCGCTTGTCGCCTGAGCTCATTTCAAGACATTTGGCATTCTGAGTTAGCGCCACAGATCAGGCTCGCCTCTGGTGAAATATAAAATGTTGCCTTGTCTCACAGTGACAGCAGCGTTGTCACAAGCAGACTCGGGAGAAAGTCAATAAGACTGTCGAGTTTTTCACAGACCCTGCCAGTCATCAGATTTGAGCAGCGAGCTTTCTTTTTTAGCTTTAAATCCAAATCGCTTTCTGATTTGGCAGGTTTGTTTTGATCTAAGTTAGAGTTCAGTGTTTTCTCATTTTGAACTATCACGACTTGTGAGCATGTGTCTGTGATGTGTGCAGCGAGTATGTGTTATCGCAGCATGGGGATCTGCAATGTCTGGCATCCAATTTCCACACACACACATGTACAGCCACCTCCTCGTGTCCAGGGTTTTCACTTCTCCAATTCAGTAACTCTTCAGCTGTGTCTTTTATTGGAGCACTGATCCACAGCTTTTCTGTGAATGATGTTCTCACCTGTTCAAAAGACTCGATGGATTTTATTATAAGCTAAGTAATTATTATGCTGAAGCACTATGTATGTGATTGTTGTTGCTTGTGCATGAGGAAATCTGGTCTTTTCTTGGCTTTCTAATCTAAACTGCACATGTTAGCATGGCGAGCTAACAAGCTTAAATCTAAACCCAAGTATTACTGCAAAAGCAAGGCAGCATTATGAAGTTAAATTATGTGTAGTTATGGTAATTTAAAGTAATTTAAATGTTTTCTCACATTTGCCAAGTAAAATTTCTGCCAGACACATTACTCATGCTTTCCTTAAAAGCTTTTATTCTTATGATTTTGTAAGTCAGCGGTCCAAAACCTTTTTTGCGCCACGGACCAGTTTATGTCTGACAATATTTTCACAGATCGGCATGTAAGGTGTCACGGATAAATACAACAAAATAAAACCAGTACTGGTACCAAAAAAAGGAAGATTTATTCATAACACATGGGAAAAGACCCAGGGAAACCGAGTTAATGATACAAAAAAATAACGATTAAAAAAATGAAAACCCTGAGAAACCATAAATTTCACACTCAACTCTCGCGGTCTGGTACCAAATGACTCACGGGCCGATACCGGTCCATGGCCCGGGGGTTGGGGAGCGCTGTTGTAAATGAAAATATTGCTAAGCTAAGCCAGAGACAATAGTCCTGGATCCAGTAAGTTGTGATGAATAGCCAGTCAGCTCCATGTGTATTTTAAATAGGTTGAAGCATGGCTGCACAGAAAAACACGCTGAACTGTTCTTATTTTATACCTCTCCAAAAACCAGTACGTCAATCGGTGTGGACTGTGTGGGGCATCCCCTCCCTTGTAGATCAGTAGGACTGGATCCAATATTAGCCGCAGCTGTTGTGCACCACGTTGACAGTTCTGCCTGATATATAGCTAGCTGCTTGTTACTACGAATGTAAAGAGTTTATTTGAAATTGCTCAAATTCAAAGTGTCAGTATAAATATTGCAAAAACATAACTTATCCGCTTTAATTTGACAGGTGAAAATGAATGGAAGTCAGGCTGCAAATGTGTTTGTTGTGCATAAATACAGATGTTTCAATGTTATTTTAGAATAAGTAATGTCCCTTATACTGTCGCTACAGGTACGACGTGCTTGTCATAAGTTTGTTGGGATTTGTTATAGCAACTGAGCGCTGTCAGACGCATTTCTGGACAACAGTCTCAGCAACGCAACAATAAGAGCAGCCTGTCTAATTGCTGGTACACTCAAATATTTTGTGCCATTCCAGCTTTGTCAGGGAAGAATCAATATGTTGTGATTTAAACTCGCTCAAGCTGCCGTACCTCCCAGCAGATCCGACACCTGTTTGACAGGCTCTCAGCTGGCCATTTACCGCATTAGTATAAGCAAGTCCAATTAATTTTTATGTAATGAAAAAAGATGGAGTAGCAAAATCAAAGAAAGAGAGAGACAGGGAGATTTGTTTCGAGGGAAAATATCTAAACAGAGATTTGCCAATCCGGCTAATAATATCTTCATCTAGTAGTGTTTTGTCAGTCATCAGCCATTGCTTCACTTAATCATCAGTGATTTGGCTGATAAAAGCGAGTTTTGATGATTTGATAACAAATGATATCGGATGCAGGGGGAGAGGGAGGGAGAGCGACCCGTGCCGAGGAAAGATGTTGGCGGGGGGAAAAAGAAAAAGAAGTACCCCTCAGAGCGACACCACAATAATTAGCATAGCGGGAGAGAGAGGCGCAGTGCGGGAGAGATAATCATAGCGCCTTAATGTCTGCTGAATGCTATTAATCAGCAGCATTACCCATAGTGCCCTGGCTTTTCTGCACAGTTATCTCACGGTGCGGGGGTGATGATGAGCCTCCCCTCTTGATCCAGAGCCATGTCGGGCGGTGTGTGGAAGTGTGTTTGAAGTGTGTGGTCTCTGGTTCCTATATTTAACATATGAACGTTTCTTCCTTGAATTTCTACCTGTATATCATATCTGCTTTCTCTTCCACACACAAACACACAAGTCCCAGAGGTCCTGAGTATCTTGCAGTAACAGACAGGCATTACTTTCTAATCTGGGTAAGTGACCCAGCGCCGCTGCACGCGTCGATCTGTTCTCCCACAGTGCGTGTCTCTGAATGGGTTTAATGGACCCGTGGTTCATTGGAGGTTAGAGTAACACGGGACTTTTTGCGACCGGGAGGGAATCAGAAGTGAAACTGGGCGAGCAGGAACATGTTTTCTCGTTTGTAATAACCTTCTTTTGACGTGCCTTGTTTACTCATTCTGTATTTAGCATTTTCCTACGTTTCCCAGGGTTCTTTTCAGCAGCCTCGGAGGACTGGTTCAAGTGTCTGTTTTTCAAAAGTAAGAGGTAAAGCGTAAAAGGATGTCAAGAGTTTTTTTCTGTCTTCGAGCTGCGCTGAATTCAAGTCTATAGAGGCTGCTGTCACCGGGAAACTTGACATCCTCTTCTATAATATATTGTTCCCATTGTCATTGTTTGTCAGTGCTAAACAGTGGAGTAGGAGGAAACCCTTGCTCTTTGATTTCAAGGGACTGACATCAGAATGTGGCAATCAAGTCTGACGTGTTATGATCCCTAAAACATTTTGTGAGATCATTCTCTGTTACCCTGTTTGTATTCGACATGATGCGCCCTGTTTTCTGGGCTCAACCAAACATTTGCAGACAAACAGAAAGGAAAGCGGTTGCTGTTGAATGTACACCTTTGGCTTTCATCCACCAGTACCATCATTTTCACACATACAAAATCCTGAGTGGAAATGGAAGAAACGTACAAAAGAGAGTATATTTTTTATGCCGGGTTGAAGTGGAAAAGGTGACATATCAGTAAAGAGAGGGGAAGATAGGCAAAGATAGGAAGAGATTTCTAAAGCCTGCCTCTTCTGCTCTACAGATAAAGCTTCGAGTTCATGCTTCCACTTTATCTGAAAGCCCAAATAATAAAAATATGGCTGGCTCATTGATTAAAAAGCACAAGTGCCATTACTCGGTAAAGTTTGGGTTTGAATTCAGAGTAATAGTTACCTAATTTATAAGGTGTCTGTCTTTACCCAATCGAACAGAGTCTTTTGGATGAGTGTGAGTTGTGATAATAGGTTACACAGTAAATACTGCTCAACTGTGCGTGTTATTATTTTCTTTGTAAATAGGCGTCCATGCTAATGTTAGCATTTGGCTCTAAATAGGGTAAAGATGCAAGTATGACTGTAGACACCTCATAAACTCTCTATTTGTTGGTCACAAGTAGAGACTCCTGGCTCTGGTTGCTTCAGAGGTCAGAGCTGAGGTAAATTTAACTTCGTACCTGTCCGCTTCACTAATGCAACAGTTACAGTATGGAGCATTCGTTGGAGGCCACGGCGCAATCAAAATTATAGCAAGTGTGTGTAATGATCTTGTTTTCTTCAAAGACAGGGACCAGGTTTGCAACCGCTTTCAGTCAGTCTTCAAAACTATTCTGGTGCAAGTGGCAATAAGATGAAGTCAGTGTGCTTACATCCAAACCGTTTACGATAACAGGACAATTCCCTGTGACAAACAGGTGAAAATAACATATCTACTGCTGCCTGTTGAAAATCTGTTACACAGAACACAGAAGTTAACATTAAACAGAAATAGAGATTGACTACTACATTCACAGTCCAGCCAGAACCTCTTCTACAAATAGTGAAGTAGTTGCTGCAAGGCAGTGAATTAACAGCAAAATGAGGTAGGCGCTCCGAAACTTTGTTTCAACCAGTTGAGAGATGCATCACAGACGAGGTGTATTTGTTGGTGTGGACTGATCTCAGTTGATTGAATTGGTTGTTGATTGAATTAGTTGGGCGTTACTTGCAAACATTCACCAATCTGTCTGAGAGTGATTACAGTCAGTCTGAGTCTGACCACGGTTGTTTGGAGATAGATTGCAACCTGTGCAGTCACCTTGTGATTGAAAGTGGTTATCCAGAGGTTGAGGGTGTTGCTCAACCACTGGATGATCAGTTGGTCACTGCATTTGCTCACAATCAGTCGCTTAATGCAAAAACAAAACGGGAACCCTCACGTTAACTTTTATCGAGTGGAAAAAAGTTAGCGTTCATCCTCCAGCTTCACTGTGTTTGTTATGCTAACATAGCTGTGTCGCTAGCGATCATGTAGCACATCATTATATACCAGCTAGCCAAACTTCAGCAACCCTACAAACGTCATTATTGTTTCGTTTTCTGCCTTCATTTATGTTGGAAGTGATAGCAGAGCTGTACGTTTTAATTTTTTCAGAAATCTCTCTGTCAGAACATGGTATATCATGTTTAGCTGGAAACTAGCGAGCTAACTTCCTGTTAACTTCTAACTCCGTTAAATTTAAGAAATTCTGTTTTGATGGATGCCTGGATGTTAAACTTAATTGTTACACCTGGTAGAGCAACAACGCTGATCATTTTTTTATTACAGATGAAAGAATTTAGACAGTTTGTAACTCTCAGTGATGCCACAGTGTTTGTGTTGACTTTGGGACCTAAAGCGGAGTTTGGACCTGGAAACGGCTGACGACGTCAAACTTAAAGACCAGATTAGCCAAAATGGCTATTGTGCCTGTTATTGCTACATGTTACATTTTATCGATATTCCCTCGTTGTTTCTAGCCTCTAATTGTGTGCTTATCTCTTTAGTCTTGGTTGGCATTGATGGTGCTGTAGCTGTTTGTACTTTTTCATCTATAGTATTCAGACAAATGCTTCAAAAACACATAAAAAACATGAATGCAGGTGGAGGTAATAAAATACCATCATGCTAGTATTTCGATTACATCATCACAAAAAGGTAGCAGACAGTCACTGAATCATATATATTTGAGATATTTGCTTAAAACCGTGCACAACGTTTATAATTTAAATATTGACAAGCATCAATAACCAGGACTGGTTTTTGTCTTTTTCGTCACCTGTTTTATCCTCCGCCCTCTCCCCGCCCGGTTCCATTTCTAGCCGTCAGGGAATCCTGCAGTGCATCTTGCCGATCCACCTCTACACATCATTTATCACTATAAACATTGCTCATTGCTCCAAGCAAATATGTTTATTGTTGTCATTCACTCATAGGCCATTTATTTAATGTGTTTTCTCTCTCTCTCCTTTCACTCTCCACATCTGCGTTCATTGTGCGGCGCGAGTGTATTGTGAGGAAATCAAACGCATATTTAACGATAATGGACTGATGTGCGAGTGAATGGAGGGAGATTGGAACAGAACAGCGTGCTGGAAAATCAGATCCCAACATCTCCAAGGTACAAACATAATAGGAAGTCAAAAAGAATGCCTTTGCGCCTCAGCTGTTGTGAATTCTCCTTTTGTCAGTCAGGGCCCGGCCATCTCTGTCATTGTTCCGCTTTTTAGAGAAGGAATTGGATTTTTTTTTCTCAGTGGGTTTTTCTCCCCTTGTGCGTGGCAGACTTAATTAGGACATTTCTGAGTGATTTATTCACAAAAGGATACTGGCTGTACCTTTGACCAGCTCGTTTTGAATAGAAGTGGACAATGCCAGCCAGAAATTGCTAATGGCAATTTATGAAAAATAAGCAATCAAGCTGCTGGGCAGTGATTTATCAAAATGAATTCCAGCTGTAGATGAAGTGAAACCTGTTGGTTTGTGTCTTTCTGGTTTTCCAAAATGCGTTATCGACTAATGAAGCCTGAGCTTTATGGGAAAGTAGACTTTGCAGAACCGACAAGAGGGACAAAGAAAAGGTTGCATGGAATCACACAGGTTTATTTCCTCTGCAGGGTCATACAGTAAACAGTGAAATGATTGATACTGTGCACATACTTGTACTCATTCCCTAAAATGACAGATTGCCCTTTACCTCATCAAACTGCAAATACTCAATCATGCTAACTAAGGTAGTGCAAGGTTTTATGGCATTTAGCTAACATATGCACACACACACGTGTGTATATATATATACACACACACATTTGCACAGCTATCTTCACAAAGGGAAAAGGTCAGCATTTTAATGGCTTTCCTCCCCGTAGTAATCGCCTTTTTGGTTAGCTGTGCAAAGTAAATGAAAAGATGTCGACCCATGTGTGGGGTTAACCTACGCTGCTCCGTTTCAATAAGTGATGTGCCATTAGCCTCACCCTCCACTGCGAGCACCGTGAAGCCGGGTAATCCACTGACTCATTTTGCTGCACATCAGTGAGTGCTGGGGGAGGGGATTTCCCCGTTAAACTCTCACTGCATCACCATTGTCTCAACATGACTCCTTGCCACCATATGGTTGAAGAGCTTGGAGAGTTTAGGAGGGGGAAGATCAAGTTCATCTATCCACCTCTGGACATGGAGTCAGCCCATTATGATTTGCTTCCATCATTATACATATATAGCTGGCCACAAATGCACCAGAGGGACAAGTTTGGCTTATTGCAAATTGGTGTAAACAGTTCGGGAGATCGTCAAAACAAAAGAAGGTACGATATTTAGCTTGTTTGGACTTTTATGCGAGAATTAAATCCTGGACTTGAAGCTAATTAATCTATGATTTAAAATGAAAACTTGACATTTAGGAGAATATACATAATTGCTTTGAGCAGAGATAGATGAGAAGATTAATTTCCAACATGTCCTTCGTGTCCTCGTGGCATTACGGTAAATATAGAGCTACCACCAGCATAAATATTGGACTCAGAGAGAAATGGCTAGCCTAGTTCTGCACGAAACTTTTCTTATTTTGTAGCCTGTTTACCTTTTCTCCATGTTTCTAGTCTAATCTCATTTCCTGGTGTTAGTCATCTCAATTGCTGGCATCTTATCTGACGTCACAATAAGTTGCAGAATTTCCCTGATATTCCACGGTCTCTGGACCCTTTCACACATCTACTCTCTGTCCCGTGTTTACTCCATTTTAGTAGTGCAGCTTATGGTTAGCACTACATGATTCTGCTTCTTCTGGTGTCGGTAAGGCATTTATTCTGTGTGCCTGTATTCTAACAGAAAGCACAAATACATCACAGGTTGTGCAGATAAAACAGAAATTACTTCCCCTTAGCATAAAATCCTGAAATATTTGGGAAATACCATTTACTCAAGGTGAAAACACTGAAAGAAATGTGTGCCTGGGATTCTTGATTTGCAAGAAGGCCTACTTCTAAGGAAACTATGCACACTTTATTGAATTTATATGACTTTAGTTCTGTCCTGTTGAGCTCATCACACATTGAAAAGGCTGACTGAACTAAATGTCTTTGCATTTTTGAAGTCAAAGGAACTGCCATTTCATGCTGCCAGCAAATGCAGCTAATTACAGTCTGGATTCCTTCATTCCTTCATAGAAAAGTCTGGGTTTTACCAGACAAACAAGGGAAAATTAATTCCCCAAATTTGCATTCAGGTCTCTACATGGAAAGGGGGGGGGGGGAAGCTAATAGGAGTAAACAGAATAAGGCGAGTCCTCTGAATGTAGTGAAGTGCAGCATTGCTCCCCTCTTGCTGCAGATGAAGCCCTCCTGATTGGTTTAAGAATACACGCTTGCACAGATAATAAGCATAAACCCATGTGGAAAAATTTCACAAAGTCCACAAGGGTGCCCTTCAGGGAAGAGAGAGGAGTGACAGAAGGGTCCGGAGTCAATGTTGTTTCCACACTCGCCGGCTCGCGTCACGTCCTAATCCTTCCCCCTGGAACCCAGGCAGCGTTAAACTAGCTGAAATGAGTGCCATGCAGGGAGTAAATGGAGGGAGACGGCCATCCACAATGGCCCTGGAAAGTAGCTGCTCTTGTAAACGGGAGGATTAGAGGGAAAGAAATCCTCCTCTCCTTGTGTAGGCGTACCCACAGAGACAAAGCCCGGTGTTTACACTCTTTTTCTGCACGTATAGCCCTCCAACCCCGGGTCTGCTGTGTGATCAGCCGAGCGTAGTTGGAGCGAACACTAGGAGATGAGCTGCTCATTCCATCTCATTCTGGGTGGAATATACTGTACCTTAGTTGTTTTTATCCACGCCAGCAGCATGGCTCTGGTTCCTGGGTAGGTAGGGCAGTTGATGCGACCCTTTCATCAAAACAGGATTGATAAAATTTTGTGCAGACCTTCAGTGGACACAGAGAATAAATATTCCTTATTTTCCATATGCTACTGTGAGAACATTGTTTTTTGTATCCATTATCACCAGATGATGAATTGAAATGACTCTGAGCACCTTACTTTTGCTTTAACCCCAAAAGCAGGTCATTGTTTACAATGACTAGTTAAATGTATTTTAATGACCTACCATTGAACCCAATCACAAGGGTGACATGCTTGTGTAGAATATCACAAATCCAATTGGCGGTATTGTCATGTTTGAGTAGATATCCTTGTGATTGTTTATGGATTCTAACATTAGCAATTGGTTTAAAGCAAGTCTGTCCATTTATTTGGGACAGGGCCGGCGTAGGTTTAGACTCAATGAAACCTAAATCTTACGTTATGCATTCACCGCATTTATTTCTGTGTATCAACTCGTCAGATTGTTAACAAATTGCTGGCAACTTGAGTGCAGTTCTTGCTAAGCAGCACCCATCAGACGGGCTGTGACTAATCACTCAGCCATCGTGTGTCCCTATCACATTAACACTTTAAAGTGAGCTCATTAAACGGTGGCCCTCGAGGTCTCGGTGTACACGCAGGTACCGGCAGCCTGCCATTTGCATTCCACACCTGACCCCACTGTGATTTGGAAAACAGGCTTTCCAGGGAACGTGGACAGGCATGACTGGAGAAAACAGAGCAGCCCCATCACCTCTGCCTTGCTAGCCACCGTCCCCCCATGCCACCCCCCCGGGCAACATTTTACGCCGCTCAGCTCCTTTCCGTCTTGCTCTGTTGCACTTTGCCCTCTTTTTTTCTTTTTAAGAACTTTGTTCCCTGAATTCGTCCGCCTCCCGTCTCTTCTTTTAATGTCAATTTTTCCAATCTGTATCCCGGAACTGCGTCGTACCTGCGTCTGTTTTGTCATTCTCTTATGAAACAAATGGTGCTGCAGTACTATTAAACGCATGTGTATCAGCACAATGTGATGTTTTTTTTCCCTCCCAAATGGATAGAATTCAAGGGAGGTGAATGGAGAAAAGGCTCATTGTAGTATGCCAGCCATTATAGTGGGCACCTGATGATCTATTTAGAGATCTACGCAGCTAACGAGCACTTCATTTTCAGGTCCTGCAATCTCTGATGACACATAAATAACAGTGCATTTCATTATGCAAATATCGGGCAGAAAAAAGGTGTGGGCTAGGAACCGTGGGTGGGATTGCACCTTGTGTTCGTGTGTCCGTGTCAGACTGCAGACCCTGTTCGCTTGATGGAGCCATTCAGTCTCATAGACATGCCCCCCAGAAATAATGTCTGCTAATGTCAGTGTTCCTCTGAGGTGTCTGCGGTGGCATGCCGGGCGCCGTCCGTTCACTCCCCATTTTCCTGTATGACAAACAGCCATAAAGCCTCATACTCAAATTGAAAATGATAAACATGCAGCAAACAGTTTTTCTCAATCAAAACAGGGCTTTGTAGTCTAATCAGTGATGCTCCTCAAACATTGTCAAAGATTGCCTTCCAAATGTTCAGAGTAACAAAGTATACTGGAGCGAAACGCAGAGCACATGTTCATTATTAACAAGTCTTTGGTGTAAATATGGAAGCTAATCAGACAAACCTCGCCTTATGAGGTAATCAGCAGATATACCTGTGTGTGTGTGCGTATGGGTGCATTTGTCTATGTGTGATCGTGCTCCCAGGTAATTATAGCAGACAGCTGCCATGGCATCCTGGATCAGTCCCACGTCAACAAGCCGCAAACACACTCTGATGCGCGCGCACACACAAACACACACAAAATAGGTCCCACATCAACGTGGCGTCATTATTAGCGGGCTGATGCCCAGATTTGTGTCATTTTATTCAGAGTCACAGATAAGCCCATGAAAATTGTGTCTGCGAAGCATCCGGAGCGGCTCGTGCAGAGACGAGATGCACCTGCCTTGCAACACGGGAGAAGGCGCTGCTGCTGAGATAGCGCAGAGACAATGATTTCAAACATTGTTGCGAAGATAGAGATGGCGTTATGCAAAAGCAAGCCCTGCCTTAGACAGAAGACAGGGATGCCGGTCAGTCTCACCCAGCTGACAGAGGTTGAAAACACTGAGGCTGGGTGCAGTTCTCCATATTTAGCCCCTCTTCTTTCCACACCTGATCTTTTCCTTGATGTACCCTGATCTGTCAAACCCTTTCCTCCCTCCTTCCTCTCTGCTGTCTGTCGGTCTCGCTCTCCCTCTCTCTCTAGTCTGTGCTGTGTTCGCCAGGCATGGTGTGGTATCATGCCTGCATGCATCATGGACCCGCTAACAAATTACATAGAGTAGCCACTCCGCTTCCCCTCTCACTCAGCTGTCAAGTGGAGCCACTGAAGCATTCTCGCTCCTCTCCTCTCCACTTCCATCTATCCATCCAGTCATCCCCCCATCTCACCATCCAGCGTTCCTCTTCCCGCCACACTTCTTTGCCCCCCCACCCCCCCGTATGCTATACCTGCACACCCATAAGGGCTGCAGGTATAGCGTATGATCTCCCTCCCCTTTGTCATTCCTCTTCATCTATCCATCCCTCTATCCATCCTTCACCCATTACTTCATCTTCCACTCTGCCCAGATTTCCACCTTTGCACACAAGCACATGAAGAAAGCATCTCTGTGCTTTAAAGGCCTGCTATGTTGTCCAACTGAGCTGACAAAAAACCCCAAAACTGTTATATATATTTTTGAAAAAGAATATTCAGCTTACTATGATCAGTCAATAAATGCTAGATAAGTAAAGCAGGTAGTGTGATACCCCAGGAAAAGGAGCATAAATCAGCTCATGAGGAAATAGAAACAGCTTTAAACAGTGGACACAACACACTGTTTCTGTGTCTAGAAGAGGAAGAATCGGGGTATGTTTTGACATAATGACTACAATTACAATAACTATAACTGTATTTACATTCATGATATTCATGATATGAAAAAAGTCAAATAAACAAATACATACCTATTGAGGATAGTTAATCAAAAGCCAATCTAAAGACGTAAGCTTTACGTTTGTAGTCAAAGATTTCGACACATGCGGCTGCTCTCATGTCCTCTGTCAGTCAGAGCAGAAAAGCTAAAAGCTGTTTCCCTACAGGTTATTTTTCTGCACTTTGGAACAACTAGCAGACTTGTGCCAGAGGACTTAAAGGGTTGTACAGGTTCACACCCTGTAAGCATGTGACACATATATACTGGACCAGGACAAGACAACTGAACTAACAGGAAACAGGACGAGCCTCCTGCTGGTTCTACTAAGCTGTTGATCATTTATTGCATGTTGTGGTAGATCAGATAGCAGAGAATTGTAATAGTCCAGCCTCATTATTATAAAACTCTAGATTAGTTTCACTCAAAGATAGAAAAGGTCACTTTTTAGGAGTGTTCACTGGACCTAAAACTAGTTTATGTGTTGAAAAAGTCCGTTTAAATAGATATTGCATGCTTTCTGGAAGTCTGAAGTATGCACTTTCTTTTAAAACCACAAACCAAATCATTAAACAGCATCTGAAATCTCCTCACCACATGCTTGACTTTACAGTAAACTCAAAATGAACACTCACTTTGCTCAGGCCAGTGTGCGACTGCCTGTATGCAATCTTCACACTTCTGTTGCTTTTCATACGCCCAGACGAGTGCAACATCACAAAATCTTCTGCATGAGACTGTCTGAAACAGTCTTGTTACCACCATGAATGAGATTTTTCTTTCAGAGAAGGTGTAAACTTTCCTCCCTTTAGACATGGAGGGGGGGGCGCAGATTTATACGGTTTCATATCACCGCCTTCGCCTTTAGAGCGTTCAGGAGGTTATGGTAGTGCACCATGGCACAGGAATCCTCATTGCTAATTCTCTGAAGAATTTAGGACTTGATGTGATGAATGGCATTGGTTTTGATGTATTAATGCGGCACAGAGTGAAAGATGCAAGGACTTTCAGAGTGCTTCAACTTGTACACCGTCAGGTCAGCCTGTACATGTGGCTCCTGCTCATGCAATAGTAAAGATTTATCTGGTAACAAAATAACTACTATCACTCGATACCTACTAAGTTGGTTGCATTAAAGTTTGTCCAGTTTAGTCAGATATGTATCAAGTTTGCCCAGGATACATCAAATGATTCAACACGAATGTCAGGTAGAACTAAATAATATATTTACTCGCCAAATTGATCATCCAAAGTTTTTGGCTTAAACAGACACCCAGCAGCTCATCTTTGGGTGACTTAATTATCTTTTCAGGGATTTCGCCTCCGATGGAGCAGATATGTAGGCAGTGAGCTTGTTTGGTAGATGTCTAATCTGACAGGGATCACTAAACACACTGAGCCCAGCCAGTCTATCCTGAGGAGGAAGACACAGCAGTGATTAATAGGCTGACAGTGTAGCTCTGACCTCTGAAGGTTGCAAGGTTGTTTCCTGTTTGACTAGCCACATGGCACGCTTTTTCATAACCAGATACGCGCGCACATAAACAGCTGAATGCATCAATGCCTGTGCATCAGCTCCGCTCAGACAATATTATTTTATTTACTGGCACCTCAAGAGTTTGAAGTGTTTGAGAGCCTCGGTTTTACGTTGACTTTCACTAGCATGTCACAGCGTCATAATACGGCCCCAGCTAAATGGCATGACATAGCCTACTTGGAACTGAAACTGTACCGTATTTCAAAGACAGGCGCATCTCTTCTGCTTAGAGAAGATGGGAACGATGAAGGCCAGACTCTTCTCCCATAACTCATATGACTGGAGCCTTCTGGTCTGAGTGATCATATCCAACACCTTCCTCAAGCTTACCTGCCTTTGTTGGCAGCCAAAAAGACCCCCCCACCCCCCACATACCTTTGATATCAAAGGTGATTTTCTTCCTTACCGCCTCTTTAAAGGAGAAGCTCCATTTATATGCATTGCCTTCCAATAGAGAGCGAGTCTTCCTCTCTAAGGTGTTTGTGGGTGGAGTGGGATGGGTCGTGACCTGCAAAGCCAGGAACAGAATGGGAAAGATGGTTATGCTATCTCCCTGAGAAGTGTGTTTTACTACATGAGCTGGAGGCTCAGACAACTGTATTTGCTTTAAGTCCAATCCAGTATTGGTTTTTGAGTATTTTTAATGTGGTAGTTTGTTGGCATCCCAGTCAGAAGAACTTCTCTTACAAACTCACCACTATAACCCCTACATGTGAAGCTGGTGCTCTCCACAGGTACCGCTGTCTTAAACTATCAAAATGGCTAAAATTGTTCTTCACATTCACATAATAAAGTAAAACAACAAAAAACAAACAACTACAAAAAACTGAAGCTAAAGGTAAGGGTAAGAGGAGGTAAAGGTGGGGGTAAAGGTTAAGTTCTATTCAGAGTCACTTTGAAAATGGTCCCTAACCCTGTAAATGTCAGCAATATATCTACAGTGCATGTTAAACAAAAAGCAGTCAGTGGCAGATTATAGTTTGCCCTAAGGGATATAGACACAGAGATGGCAGTTTAATACCGCCTAAGGGCCTCCCTATGTGCAGACGCCTAGAGGGACCATACCGAAGTTGCACTACTTTATGTGCAGCGGAGGCAAAAGGCAGAGTTGCTGTCATAAGCACAGTGAGAGCATGACTGGTCTTCTACGGCTGCTTTATTTCAGCATTTTAAAACCTTCAAACCGCAGAGAATAAGCCACAGAAATAAGCATGCTGTATTTAAAACCTTCAACCCCCCAAATTTTCTAAATATGTATTCAGTAGTCAGACCAAGGCAATTATCTTCATCCCTTTTAAGAGAAAATGTATAGTAAAATTTCAATAAAATGTTTCAGTAAATTGCTTCACATCTATAAACCACATCTATCAAGTGTTATAACAAGTTTTAAAAAGTAGTATAATTTTAGCTTTTTTAATATGCAAGACTATCATTAAATTAAGATCTGAGTACAGATGCTATTTTTGCCATGCTTATCCGTTCTAAATTAAGTTTTTTCTTTATTTTTTATGTGTGGGGTTTTGTTTTGTTTTTAGTGTTTTTGCCTTGACAAGCTAGCAATCACTGTGAGTTGATGAGTTAAGACTATAAACACTGTGGCACTCCAGAACTACACAAGATGAACAGTTTTTAAAAACCTTGTATGTAGCATTAGCATCAGATAGCAAAAAAGCTATTTAGCATAAAAGTTCAATTAGTTTTAGATTATTTAGATTAATTTTGAGCCATGTAATCTCTAAATTAGTGGAAATAGTCCACAATAACTAACAACTTTTTATTGTTTGCTAATAAACATGATCTGCCTTAATAAAATTAGCAAGATATCTGTGGTATTAGCTAACAGTTAGCTAATACCACAGATATCTTGCTAACTGCTAAACGGTTGCTAACTGCTTTAGCAGACAAACAAATCAAATTAGCTCCAATTTGTTTTTGTTTATTGTAATGTCCATTTCTGAAATTCACAATAACATTTTTTAAGAATAGTGATTGGCAATTTAATGTAAATTTAATGTAAATTTGTGATCTTTTCAGGTCTTTTTAACCCATGTCACCCATGTCACTGACTTTTGAGTTCTTTTCTTTAATCAGATTCTGTCACATGGAAATGTTTATATCAAACTGCAAAAGCAGTTTGATATAAAAAACAAATGATAGAAACTTAATACAGTCACAATCCGTCTTCCTGCTTATTCCACTGCATTGCGTAAAAATGCAATTTAGAAATAGTTTGTAACTGCGGTCCACTTAACGACCAATTTAAATATAGTAGTGACTAAAACCCTCCACACAGAAGCTGAGAGGTGTGAAAATTGTTGACTGTTAATGTGTGTGACCGCCAAAGACCTCACTTCTTCAGCCCTGCTGAGCGAAGTAAATACGTTTGACACTGGCAGGCCCAGGATCTCGTAAATTGCCCAGTGTTCCCTGTTGTCCCAAGATGGCCGAACCCGTTCTGTACTGAGCTGCAGCTGCAGGTAGTAATTACTGATTAGGCTGTGGAAAGTGGGGACAAATGCACTGTATAATCAGAGAGCCCGTCGACAGTGGGAGCCCTTCACAATGGCTTGTAATTAACAAGATAATTGGTGAGAGATGGCAAAGATTTCTTGAGTTCTTCCTTATTTGCATGTCATTTTGCGCAGAGTTCTTTATGACTTCTTTTTTCATCTGTGAAGGGTGAGTCGCTAATGATACTGTGTCCTACTGCGTAACTCGCTCGCGTTGCGGATTCAAACTGGGTGCGTGCAGCCGAAGAGGGAAGTAAAACAGCATGTGTGGCGTGCACCTGTACACTCGCGAGATCCGATATTTGTTTTTGTGAAGTCATTTTCTGCACAAGTGCTATTTACACAGCCTCTCATCATATTTATATGCAACGCATGATCATGCAGCAAGCCTTTTAAGCATTACTTTATCCTGGAAGAAAGCCCTTTAAGGCTGTTTCAACATCAGAGTTCCTTCTTTTAGCCCCCGAGGACGCCTTTCCATACGCATTCATTAGTGTTATTCTTACAATAACTCCAGTAATGAGTGCTCAGGCGGCTTCCTTTTCGAATACCGTTCACTACATCACACACTCAGATAGGAAGATGTTTATCACTCCTTTTCCAATTATATTTCTCCAGATTAAGGTGTCGCCGTGGCACTTGTTTCCTTGACAACACTGTCGTTATTTCACCCTTCTTCCAAGTACCGTAAATCTGAGCGGATATGAAAACTCTTGTGCTTCCCCCACCCCCGCCCCCCCCACCCCAGTTAGCCACACTAGCGCTGTCTGTTCGACCTCTCAAGCCCACTCCATGGGGTTCTTTTATGAGTGACTTAGATGGGCAGGGTGCTCGATGCTTGATTTTCCTCTTACTCACTCTTCCTCTTATTGTGAGCTTGAAGGGACTCCCTGTTGAATTTCATATGTGGCACTGGCTGTTAATATGTTGGATTAAAACAATCGTAGATGCCAGGAACAAACACAATGTTTATTGGATTTTGTCTCATTGAAATTGGAAGAGAAAGAGGAGGAGGGGGTAGAATCTACCTCAGTAAATTGATGAAGCATGAAGGGTGTTAATAATGTATAAGGTTTTTAAAAAAATCAATCACGAAAATGTGCGCAGTTGGAAGTGGGAGGGGGGGCAGAATGGCACAGAACAGAGTGTATTTGACAGGTGACATGATTCCTTTTCGTGTAATTGATTTGCTTTGCCATTTGTTTCCCCATTTTTTCATCTTTTGTGGAACATGGGAGGCAGCGAGTGTGATAGATGAACCTGGGAGAGTTCATTTTTCCCCCCTGCGCACCGCCGTGTAGCCTCCAGTGCATCGAACAGTGGTGCTCTCCTGTGCAGGTTATGGCAGCGTAGTAATGTTTGCCACTTACTATAACATGTCTATAAATCTATGTGGATTTCCACTTTGCGTGCTTTCTTCTTCCCCAAAAGAGAATGCAAGATGATGCAAGTATGGAAATAGAAAATGGTCTTACGAGTTTGACTGTATTAATTTATGTCACCTTTTATTGTCAACACTGAGGAAAGTTACTTTAAAGAGAAACTTGTTACATTGTAGTTATTGTCTTTTAGGCTGCAGTGTTGCCTTATGAGAAAGTAACACAGCAGAATACTTTAGTGCTACAGTACCGTAAATTCGCTTTTCAATTCCTGGTGTAAATTTTTTCCCAGAGAGAAGCCGACTGTATATCTGCCTTTGCTCACTGCACGGTGAGGTTGTATTAGTGGCATTGTCTTCACCTCCTTGTTTTATAATTTTATCAAATGTTAAATTTTTAATATGTACGGGGTCTTGTTCACGAGTGACGGGAGAAGGGGGCGGGAGATCGACAGACGGATTGGTGCTGTACCGGTCTGTTGTAATGAAGAGAGAGCTAAGTATAAAAGCGAAGCTCTCAATTTACCGGTCGATCTACGTCCCTGCCCTCACCTATGGTCACGAGCTGTGGGTAGTGACAGGAAGAATGAGATCGTGGATACAAGCGGCGGAAAAGCTTCCTCCGAAGGGTGGCTGGCCTCTCCCTTAGAGATAGGGTGAGAAGTTCGGCCATCCAGGAGGGGCTCAGAGTAGAGCCGCTGCTCCTCCACATCGAAAGGAGCCAGTTGAGGTGGTTCGGGCCCGGATAAGCGGAAGAAGATGGATGGATGGATGGATGGATGGATGGATGGATGGACAAAATCTCAAATGTTGAAGTCAGTGTAGAGCAAGTGCCGAGAGCTCAGGTTTCAGACTGATATCAGTGAGTTGGGATATCCCTGAGATGGTCAACTCAGCCACGCTGCTCAGGCCGTGAACACAGTTACATTCAAACCCTCTGGAGTCAACAAATCAGACAAAAGTTGATGTAAAGGGAGGTGGAAGGGAGCTAAAATGAACTGTGAGTCAACCAAACCTGCTGTAGTAAAGTCCAAGAATGAAAATATTGGGAACGAGTACAGCATTTAAAAAAAAAACTGAGCAGGGATTGCATTGGGTAATCTGAAAAATGTAACTGATAAGATGTTATGATACTTGCTAGTGGAGCAAATAAGTATTATAGCATGTCAAAAAGAGTGCTAATAACTGTTTTCCTGCTTTTCTTAATGTTTTTCATGCTTTTCCTGATGTTAACCTGGCTCAGGTAAGACTTTTTTATCATTCCGTACATGGTCTACACATTTTATTATGCTTTTTATCGCATCTCGTGCTTGTTACTGACCTTCCACTGAAATGCCCAGGCACCTGACTCATAACCTCTGCCTCATGTTGTCTCACAACACTTGCATCCTCGTGCATTTGTCAGCTCTTTAGAGTGATGAACCCATAAAATATCCATGTATCCATCCGAGAGACGTGTATAATGCTTTAGTTAGCATGCGCTTTCTGACTCGAGCATTATCCTCAAGGTTGGTCTCACTTGACGTTGAACTATCGTCTCAGTCACCGGCGCTTATTATTGCACGCTTCTTCTCTCACCTCGCTTTCTGAGAAAAAAGTTTGTGCCGAGTGTAGCGGCTGCAGCTGCGGCGCGCACACCCGGAGCTTTAAACAGAGCGAGCACTTTGACAATTAAGGCTGAAATAGCACAATGGCAATTGCTCACACCCATTGTAATTCTGTTTTGTCAAACTGCACGCCTTTAGGTGAGAGCCTTGCTGTCTTTGATTTCTCACTTTCAGTCAATGTTTTTTTTTCTTCCTCTCTTCCTTTCGTCTGCTTTATTTTCCTCCAGAATACTCATTCAATTTTTACTGCGGTATGAGACTGTGAACAGCTTGCAGGGCGGGAGCGCAGTAATTACCACGGTTATGTCAGGCGAAGCTGAGGAACGTAGCCTGGGGAGGAGAAAGGCCACTGTGCAGTGATGGCCCCCCGAAATTAATGGAGAATTGGAAATGAATCAATAGCTAATGAAAATGTGTGTTCACTCTATTACTGCTTTTATGACGGCTGCAGCCTCGGGCGGGGCGCTTTGTCACCCGACTACACAGAGAGTGGTGGCACCCGTGTGTGTCTCTCATCATATTCGTCTCTCTTTTCTCATTTCTCTGTGATGCTTTTGCATCTTTGAACCTCTTCTCTTGTGCTTCTTGCTTTCGGTCCCCGTGTTCTTTTTTGGCCTCAAATTAATGGAGGTATGAAAAAGCTTCGTTTAATATGTGGAAGAAAGACACGGTTGCTTGGTGGATGTTAAATGTTAAAGATGTTTGGTTCTTGTCTCTGAACTCCATAGTATTCTTCTGTAATAACCGACTGTTAGCTAAGGCATACCTCGCTGTTAATGGTGACAGCCATGATTATTAGTTTATGAATCTGTGTTGACACATGTGATGCAGGCTTCACTGTCAACTGATTGCCAAGATTTCTTCTTCTTCCAAAATGGCCCTTAAAGGTCTGTCATTCAATACATCAATCTTAGAAAAATAATACAAGTAGAATGGAAAAAAAAAGGTATTGGTCACTGTTTGGGGGCCTTAACACTTGATGTAACAGATGTAACCCTATGCCATAACCTTCCACACCAGTCAGAGTCATTGTAGAGGTGCATCGACCCAACGTGTAGTTACATTTCTCAGGTCAGGTTACGTGAAAGTTACAGCGTAGAATTCCGTCTGAAGCATAATTTGGGCATAAGTGTTCCTTAAGTAAAAGACAGTCTTCATTAGGAGCTGCTAGGGTTGGGGTGGCATGAACACATCCGATAGCTACACGGTGACTGGAGTTTCAAATCTCATCTCTGACCACTTAGATATTAAACAAACTATAAAGGTTGGGAAGCGATCATGGTAAATACAAGCTCTTAGAATGTTAAACACATGTAAGAAAGTTCGATTCTTTAGGTTTCTAAGTAGATCCGCTCCTCTTATAGGTGATGCGACCAGTGCAGATGTTGCACAATTACTCACAGAGATGTTAGAGGTCGCTTCACCTGGTAAAGTTTTTATAGACTGGAATAACACCTTGGATTAATGATCCATCTGGCTAAAGACTGAAGCTAAGGGCAAGGCGTCCTAGGCTGAAAGCTCATGATTAGTGTAGTAATGACCCAAGAGGCGATGAGCTTGGACACAGTGGATGGGCAAAAGTTTGCCAATCTTGTGTCAAAGTTCAGCTCGTTTTCCTATTCAATATCAGTCACTTTTATTAGTTTCACATTAAATTTAGTCTCTTCGTGTTACTGCTTATGACCTCATCTCTGTACTAAAATGAATGTGGGTGTGGAGAGAAGCTGCATGGATCCATTGTCATCTCAGAATGAGAGGAAAAGTACAAAAGAGCCTCTCTGATCTTATGGCTTCTTCCCATTTTAGCTGCTTAGCTTATATTTGTCCACTTCTGTTGTTTCTTGTTGGTGAAATAGAGCGTCTCCTACTGGTGTAATATGTGTTCCTTCTCTTCTTGCTAGAAGTGGGACATAAACAAAGCACAGGTGAGCGAGGGAGCCCTGTTTGGGTCACATGGGACATCTTATAGTGGGTGGATAGCACCACCTTAACAACGACATATTAACATTGGTACATTAAATGTTACAGGAAAAACAATTTATAGGCAGAAGGAAATGTGACTTTAGTTGCCATGTTAACTTACTTGAATATAATGAAAGATGGGAAAGACTGCTGAAGGGGACTTTTTCTAATGTAACCAACAGCACCACTGTGTAACGTTGCTAGCTAATGATATACAATCATAGTGCTGCTGTTGGTGTGGCTTTTAGACATGCTGTAGCGAGGATTTAATCTCATGCTGGGATAAAAGTAGCAAATAGACAATACTATTATCCTTTTGACATTTGAGCTGTTTTTAAGGTATCATCAGAGGGGAAAAAAAGAAAAACATGACATGTCTGACTTCATTGGCCAATGAGACTGTCGAGGAAGAAAAAGAGAGACGTGAGGAGAGGAGGGGAACCTTTTATGTCACTTATCCAGGTTGTACAGGGACACAGAGCTCAGTGCACATTAGTTGACTGCTCCCCCAGGATTCACAGATCATTTCTCTTCCCTGACATGGTACATGCAGCACTGCCAAGGGGTGCCTGACAGTGCGTGACATTGTGTGTGTGTGCATTTGTGTGTGTGTCTGCGTGTTGCACTGGGGCCCAAACCTCCACCCATCAGCACCTCCTGCAGACTGCAAACCCTCAGGGCCCCCCGCCATTCAAGTTGACTGCCTCTCTTTGTTAACAGGCTGTATGATACTGCAGATAAACACAAACTACATCTCCACAAGGTTGCCTTGGACACCATCAACTGAATCAGCTTCAGGACCTTATCTTATTATCCCGCAGCGATGTCGATTGTACGTCAGTACAGAACAACACAGACTCGTTGTTTTATGTTTGGCCACACAATTAAATCCCAGTGAAAGGCAGTTCACTTTCCCAACACTGTTCGCTGTTTATTCAAATTCATTTAAAAGTAATCAATCTATTAAATTACTAGAAATCCATCCCTGTTTGCTTCAGTACCTTTCAGCTTTCTGGTGCTGCTGCTTCCTGCTGGAAATCTCATTCTTCAAAGTAGTCAATCTGTCAACCGCGCGCTGTTATTTCATTACAAACTTTGAGTGTTTTCCCCTCGTTGTCGAACCTAAACAGTAATAAACAGCTGTTTTTGTGCCATGTTATCTGTGATTGATAGAATACAGTAGTGAGTCATGAAAGCCCGTACATGCGAGTTTCGCAAAGAGCGCCAGTCTTGTTGGTGTTTTCTGAAGCAAAAATAATCTTATTCATAGGAGATGCAATAAATGTAGACTCACTCTGTGTTATTTGGTTATGGTGCATGAATTCATTTCAAATGTGTTATGGGCAAATTAAGAAAGGCTTAATTATTAGCTAATATTGTGGCCCTGTCTTGTAGGAGTTCTTTTACAATGTTCACTTTCCTGAATTTAGTGTTGTTCAAACATAGGGACACATGGGAATGGATGGGAGTTTAGAGGGGGTTCCAGCTTAAGAATAATCAGGAATAATGCTAGAAGGACCATTTTTCTTAGCAATAAATTCCACAGTTATCCTTGTGATTTTTCTTTTCTATTTGTTAGTTTTAAATAAGAGCACAGGATTTCATTCCAACTTGGCTGGCTACATTCAAAGGCTGTAGTCAGTTGTCACTGGACTTGTTCATGTAAAAGCATAAATATATTGAAGTATGGCAATTCAGATGTTTGCACTCAAAGCTGAAAGCGTTAAATATTAAGGTTGACAGAATCATAAATGCAAATAGCTTTTTGCAAAGTTTAGGCTCTTCTTTGTTTGCTTGAACAAATGCAGCTGTATGGACGGCTTCTCTGAATTGGTGTCAGTCAGTGTTGAATCTGTGTGAATAAGCATAAATGTTCAACATGACAGACCAAAGAATTTCTAACTAGCTGAGAACGCCCACACTCTGGACTTCTATCAGTTGTGAGTTAGTGCAGATGTGATTTGGCCCTACTGAGCTATGGTACAAAACTCTAACATTTATGGGGTAAACATTTCTTTTTTTCTTCATTATGTTTTTGACATTACGTTTCTTTCTTTTCTTTTTACTGGATTTTGATTGTTATAAAATACCTTTTTTTAGCTTCATCACAGCACCACACCATGATGCAGCGTTTGTCATTTTCATTTCGTGCATCATACAAACAGCAGGAGAGATTTTCTAGCAACAGTCACCATCAACCACTAGCTCCTAGTTGTCATCATTGGAGTTATTTTTGCCCTATATTCTCAACTAGCCAATCACAATACATTAGGAGAATTCTAGGACTTTGTTTTCATTTAACTCTGAAAAATTTTTTTTCCAAAAGCAGGTACAAATAATGATTTATTTCACATGTAAATGCTAGAGCCTGGTCGATATAAAATTTTTTAGACCGATTCTGATATTTGGTGATCTAAAATATAAAATCTAATATTTCAAATTACCAAACTAACATGTAGTTGTGCTTGCTGTGTTACCTCTTTGTTTGAAAAATGGTCTAATCAGCGATTCTGTTGTCTCCCTCAGTGTTCACTTTGTTGGGGCTGTTAGAAATCACTGAAGGACAATTAAGCTGAATCCAGAATATGAATGACTGAACAAACCCAAATGGAGAGCTTGTTTAAATACAACTTCTATTTAGTGGACCTATGAGAACCTCTACTATAAAGCATTAGTAAAACACTACTCCAGAGTAAACAACCCACTCTTACCTATCCGTATTCCCTTTTCGGTGTTTTGTACTTGGTGTAGTGTAGGGGAAAGTTTGCTCCATTAGCATTCTGGCCAGCATGCCAGACCAGAGGAGTCAAAGCACCTCTGGGGTCAAGAGTCCCTCGAGTGATGAAATTAACCATTCGCTAATGTTCCTAGAGAGAGACAGAGAGAGACAGAGAGAGAGGGGGAAGGAGTTAGCTTGCCTTATCATGCCACAGAAACCTGCAATCATCCTTAGAGGCAGATTAGTGAGCGGACCGGTGAGCCTGTGAATATCCTTCAGTGCCTGTGCAGGTGGCCTCCCATACCAAGTAAAGCACATTAATCCAGTCAGTTAACAAATAAGCAGCCTGGCTAATAGAGGCCTGCCAGAAGCATTTGTTTCCACCATCATGGTGTGTGTGGGGGGGCGGGGGCTTGTTTAATTTTCTCCTGCTTTGGAGAGAGAAGCAGAAGGGGAAGAGGGAGAGATGGTGGGGATTAAATGAGGTATAGGATGGCAGGGATTGAGGGGAAGGAGTGAGATAGCTGAAAAAGTGCCCAGCTTGGCAAGCGTGCCGGTAGGTTTAGTATCGTCAGCAGTATCGCTCAGCCTGCTGGCTTGTTGTCAGTCAAAGGTGATGTTAAGAGACCTGCAAATAATGCGTTTAAAAAGAGCTCACAAGAATTCTCAGCAGTAACTCGATATTTGTACTCCAGATATTACAAATGGTCCCGTGGCGTGTGGATTTTGCACGTGCGCATTCATGTGTTCAAACAAAGTGAAACTATTCTGAAGTATTCACAACCTTTAGCCTTCACGAGTCAGAACTCAGTCAATGCCGAGCACACAGACACGAAACGTACAAACATCCATAAATCATCTCAGAACTCTAAGGGGGGAAAATACTCTGCACGACTTGTTTGAGAATCCCCACATTTTCAAGTTTTCTTAAAGTTTTCTTAAACCATTGCTTACAGATGCGTCCTTGGATACTCTGCATGTGGAACGCTGCTAGACGATTCAACACTAGGGTCAGCTTTTTAAAAATGTAAACAAATACAGATTAAGGTGAAGCAGCAACTGTAGCTAATATAACAGTTGCCTTTTGATCCACCATTAGGTTTTTGACTTCCTGTACTCATACTGGTTCTCAACAGTAACCAAAAACATACGTGACATATGTGGACGTCATGATAACTAAAATAGTTTCTGTCTTGCTACACTTTAATACAAAGAGTCAGAAAAGCAGAGGGATAAGCAGTTCTTTCACTGTTAAATACAAAGATCTGAAAAGGTAAGTGATCGTGTCAGTATTATTACCAGGCTGGGGGCTATAAAATTACCCACACGCAATGAGACCACAATCACATATCTGTGCATAAAATGTTAATACTGACTACTAGACTCGATTGTACCTGCTCTATAAAGCTGCTCAGCTTCGTGAGTAGTCTGTGATTTATTTGTGGACGTCTCCAACGTTGCACTGTTTCCTCTCCTGAGGATTGTCCCTCTACTTCCTCCTAGTCCAGGGGCAGCTGTGCTCCCTAATGGGCCCGCTGACATGCGTGCCGCTGTAATGATCACCTCCAGGAAGTCCTCTCTTGCTTTGTCTCAATGACTGAATCAATAACAGGCCCACCGTTGCCGCCCAGGTGACCATTTTCATCAGAAATTTCCGTCTCTGTTTTGGATGAAAGGCTCCAACTGCCCGCTAAGGGCCTCTTCTCTGTTCCTCTGGTTTCTCTCTGCCTTCCTCCCCAACAAATCGTTAGAACCGGCGGCAGCTTCCTTGAAGTCTTTTTTTTTTTAGCGTTTCATTTGAAGTATGCAAAGAGACCAGCATCTGTCTGAATGAGCAGCTAAACGTCAGATTGAATACAACCAAGCGCACTGCAGCAAAGGCTCATATTACTATTCATGCCTGGGGGTATCTTCTGCTTCTGATGGTGCAATATTCCTCTTCTAATCGCTTTAGCTCAATAGTTAAATTGTTTTAATTCATTTTACAGCTTTCTAAAGGCAATTCAAACTAATTTGCTTAAACTACTGTGTTCGATTACTGTAAACCTCCTCGGCAAAGACAAACTGTGAGTGCATTGTAACACTTAGTTTCCAGTGCACAGTAGGCAGTTTCTTTGTTTTTGAGTTGAAAGGAACAAATTGACAACTGTATTCCCATAATCCTTTTCGGAAATGTCGGCCCAAGCTATTTGAGCAATTAGTTGTGAGTTGGTCATTGATTAGTAATTTCTTTCAGGGCCAAAGCGGGCCGGTTAGCAGGCCTCTCGTAAATCCCCTTGTCTTCATCAAGCCTTATTTCCGACTAATGAGGTCTATTAGATTACAACTCTACCTCACACGTTTAACAAAAGATTAAATTGGCAGGCCTCTGCAGGGAATATGTTTTTATAGTACTCCCATAATGAGTGAAAGTTAAGGAAATGAGTAGCGCTAAGCAGGAATAAGTCATTGGACATGCTGAACTAGGCCGGGAGGGCCCGAGCGCTTAAAGAGGCGCGTAATGCTGTCGGATAGCTCCTAAATGAAAGTGACGTGACGGCGCTAATGAGAAGGCTTCGCATTACGTGTGACTCCTGCCTGGGGGAAACATTACAGCTGACTTAATGAGAGGAGATATTGTACACAGGCACTTTTGTAGTTGAGCGATGAGACCGCCAGCCTTGCTGCTGAGGTACAAGCCGCCGCAGCGAGCAAGTGGTTTGTTAACGGGCCTGACAGGCTGAGCTACGGGGAGAGCGCTGGATAAATGCTCATTGCTGAGACTGTGGTGCGGGTGCGGGTTGTAAGATCAGACCTGAAAACAGTCAGATTCATAAATAAATGTCTTAAGTGACTTGTCTGTGCCCAGAAGAGAACTCAGATCTCATCAGAATCAGGGTAAAAGACATTAAAGCAGCCTAAATCTAGGGCCTAACCCAAAGGATGTTGGCTGTTATTGATATTTGGTGATTTAAAAAGTTGATATATTGGCTGATTTTTTACCAAACTTTTATTATGTGTATACGTGTATTAGACTTTATTAAGTTAACATGACAATGCTGTTTAAAAATGATCTTGCTTTATCATCACAGTCATGGATTATAACCAGGGGTGCACATAAGTGGTCCGCAGGTGTGCATTCGCTGTCAAAATAAAAGACGCGCACCAGATTAGAAGTTGCAACGCGCGTTTGCGTGCATATAAAAGGCACTGTTTTTGTCAGCTAGAGTGGGGTTTTCACGGCATATTCTGCACCACATCTCTGTGCGTTCATCATTTGTTTGAAGCCAGCTCACCTCCTGCAACCACTTTTCTGAGAATACGCGCTTCTTTTGCGGTTCGGACTCCTCCTGACATTTCTTTGGAGGTGGAGAAACACCAAAGTAATTGCTTAAAGGAGCTTGCTTCTTTGACATCTTTAAAAGTTCTAAACAAATGTCTGTCCTCCTCCAGAAAATTTTATGTACGCAAACGAGATTGCAACGTCTTATCTGGTGCACGTCTTTTATTTGGACAGCGAATGTGCACCTGCGAACCACTTATGTGCACCCCTGATTATAACTGTTGTTTGTAACATTCCAATGATATGGTGCCAACAGGGAAGTTGCAGAGTGCCCCCTGGTGGGAAAACTATGCAAAATCAGCAGTCATAACATGGATGAAGGGTGTTTCTTCCATTGCTTCGTTACTTTTTTTAAAGCCCTGCCAATGTATCCGTGAGGCCTAACCTAAATTGACAGTACTACTCTGTCAAGTGCTTCACATTTCTACCTTGCCCTAGCGTTTCTGGAGAACCCAGTGTGCCTACACAACTATTCATTTTTTATTGAACTTTCTATGCAGTTCGTTATTAAATAACAAAGATTTGTGGAATTATTTCCAAAGTATCTTCACTTTTGTTTACTGCCTAAAACTTTTACATAGCACCATTAACCCAGAAAAGAATGAAAGGGCCAGGCTAAACTAGAAATCAGTATTGCAAGATATTAGAACTGTTGTCTTTAAGTACTAATTAAGATCACTTTTTAGGAGTGGGTATAAAGCTCACACATTTTACTCTATAAATACCTGCATGTTGTACGTCATGCATACACATAGAAGATGTAAATAACATGGCGTGCCCTCTAAAGAGTCAATTGATTATATTGTGTGACGTTTAGTGTCTTTTCATCTCATAAACAGTTTTAAAACTGGATAATATAAGGAAGGGATCATTTAATATTGATCACTTCTGTTGTTGATCTGTACATCCAGCAGTAGCTTGGTCAGTAGGTTTGCAGTACTGTGATGCTCCGTGTTAGAACTGAAGCTAAAGAAAAAAGAAAAAAAAGTCTGAGCGGTGATACTGAAAACATCCCAATCAGTGAAAAAGAATTAGATTATCATTATCAATTACAGGGCTCTTGTTCAGATTTAATTTATGGGCTGTCATTTTATTTTGTTTACTCAAACCGACATGTAGCATTTTTAAATTTAATTTTGGGTGGGTTTGTTAAATTATACAACAATTTAACAAAGTTAATAGCCATAAATGTGGTCACAGTCATCAGCACTCAAGGGGTGATCTGGTAAGGATGAGTGCATAGACACACTCATCCTTATGAGTGGGTCCAGATTTTTGGGCTGTGGTGCTGTACTTGTACTTTCTTTATATACAAGCAGCCACTTCAGCTGCTACAAAACAGATAAAGCTCTGTGGTTCTTACACGCTGACTTTATTTGGAGAGCAAATCTCCCTTATTTTAAAAAGTTAAGTTTCTGCTTGCCATCTAGCCCTGGCTGGATGACTGGGTGCCTTGATATTATTCAGTTACCTCTCCAGATAGCCTCATGCCCCACGGTTGGACAGACTCCAACTCGACTGTCTTAGGCTGTAGCTGGCAACAACACATCTATTTCTGCTCTGGAGATCTGCCGTGACCTAGAGCACCGCTCTAACCAGAACCTACAGCAGGCGAAGAAGTGGTTCATGCGTCGCTACACCGAGCTCACCGGGGCTGTAGAGAAGAACAAGCGCAACCGTTGCCAACTGCAGTCCCAAGACTGTGGAGCTGAAGTATGTCCGCAAGACAAGATGCTCAATGAAGACGCAGATAAAGAAGAAGTACTCATCAATTAAATGCCATGTGTATTATTTAATACTTTATTATAAAAAAACAAAAATACATTCAGTGGCAAATGACAGAGATTTTAAAATCGGCCTGTTGTGCCTTTCCTTCTTGTTAAGCATGTAATGGCTACAGTTTATGCAAGTTGTAAGTAATATCAGGCTTCAAACTGCACTAAGCGCCGAGTTTTAGACTGTTTCTTTCTTTTCATGGCCTATTTTGATGTCAGCGAAGGGGAACATTTCTCATATGGTCGTCTCAATCAGAAAAAGTTTACAGGGAGATGAATTAAATCGGCCTTTCTGTCATGAACCACTGGATGTCTTAAAGGTACAGTTAGTAATTTTTTGAGGTTATTTAAAAAAAGGATCCTTAAATCCTTAAAGTATATTGTACTCATACATATATACATTGATTACACACATTAGTGTGTAATTACGTCTTCCAACAATTTGATGAGTTCTCATGAACTCAGAATGAATCCATTAAAAATGGATTGGAGGTTTGTGGAACCTGCCATATTCTCCCTCCATATTTGAATACATTGGCCAGGAAGGATGTCTTCCTTCCATTTAACTTCATTTTATGTAAATCCTATGGGTAGAGACATATGCATATGTAGCACACCAAAAACAGAGAGGAGAACTCATAGGTGTTTGCGTGCTGTGGAGGGACATTTAAATTTGTGCCTGCACCTTCACGCTCAACATATGAAGGTTCATATCTATGTTTTATCACAGGAGATGGGGTCCCATTCAGCATGGAAACAAAAACGTTAAGGAAAGACCAGGATCTTAATAAAACGTCACCTTACGCTTTGTCTCCTGACCTAAAGTCGGGCCTCTAACACACTAAAATGTGCATAAACATATTTGTATGGCAATAACTACAGGAGGCTAACAGCAGCTAACAACAACAAAAACAGAAGAACTTATCAAAAGAAATCATTAAGTGCTGTAGGTCTAAACTTATTTTTTTATATCTCTTTTGGCTGACTAAAACATGTTTGTCCTATAGCAGCCACTGTAGCTAGAATCATGCACTTGAACTGGGAGTGGTAAAAAAACAGAACTCAGCTGACCACAGTCTGCACTCTACTGTCATGTAGTGGTAAAAGTTTTACGACTGTAACTTTAAAGTCTTGTGAAACTTAAAAATCAGCTTTTAATGCATAAGATGTGAGTCTTGTTCATTTAGCTTGGTTCAGGAATGAAAATGCAGAGGTGAATATGAGCATGTGGTGGGGCGTGATCCGCGGAGCCGTGCAGGGAGGGCGGACGCACCTGCACGGCATCCTTAATCACGCCCGCCCAGTTAAAACACGGGGAGTCAGGGGTTGGTGGGTGGGTGGTGTGATGCAAGTCAATAAAATGGTTCAAAATTATGATCCCTGGACCCACCATGTCTCATTCACACCACAGAGCATAAATAGGTCCTCTTTAAATCTCTGTAGGTCTCTTTCCAAAAGTGTGAGAATTGCAGTGATGTTCCAGTGAAGCCTCAGCACATGGTTGTTGCAGTCATGTACAGCGTGTTGACATCCTGCTCACTGAGCTCCAGTCAGGCGTCAGTCGTTGTGTGGGTGAGTGATGCACCTCCTGCGTTTATTGACTGGAAAAGCAGAGAGGAAGGGAAAAAAGAGGGTCACCGAGAGGTGTGTGTGTGGAAGGGGGGGTACAATCGTCTGTCCAACTCTCCGCAAGACACAAGTCACACCTCATTAGGAGGTAGTGGAAAAGAGAACAGCAGTTATGTCTGCCGTGAAAGCACCGTCTCACACACACATAAACACAGACACGCTCGCACACAGACACTTCTACCCCAATTACCCCTATCTTGTCCCTCGAGCTGACGGACTGAGTTATGCTGACAGGCACCCCTCTAGAAAGTAGGGGGAGAAAGTCAAAAAGAGAGGGAGGGCAGGCAGGACAGGAGAAGGGGAAAAGTGATGGAGGAGTGAAAGCTGGGGGAGTTCAGAAAGGGGAGGAGAACAGAGGCGAGAGAATAGACAGAAGGTGGGGGTGGGGGCGTCACGCGGCATGAGGCAGAATGAAACATGTCTCCCTGTCACCTGCCACACACTGGAAATGGATGGGCCCGCAATCTTGCCATCAGCGACTTATCTCTGCGGCCTGGAGGGGAAAAAAGGTGGGCAAAAAGAAGAGAAGGAGGCAAGAAAAAAATGGTTGAGAAGAGTTTCTTCTGCTGCAAACTCACAGTAATTTGTTACAATTTCTAAAGACAAATATGACAGGGTGGAATTACTCTGCCACTACGGAGGCAGTCATTTGCAAATGCCATAAAGTGCAGGTATAAATCTCCTACCCGGATCCACTTAATCTCTGACTTCTGGGCTCTTCGGTGGCAGCCGTGTAGTCATGTGTTCACAGCAGAAGCCTTCTCAGTTCTCATATTTTAAAAAGTATTGTACAGTAGTGATGGAAGCGGCTGGTACACTGTGGTGACTAATGCTTTCTGTTGATACTGAAAATAAGTCGAAAGCTTTGGAGGCCATGAAATGATGCTGACAGATCTCCAGCAATCAATGCAAGGACTATTCATGCAACCAGAGGAAGCTCCTAAGAGCATCTTCAGCTCTTAGGAAGAAAGGCAGGAGAAGGTAAGGATAGACAGTTTTATTCAAATAGCAGAGCTGTAATACAGACACACTTACAATTTCAAAGCTCTTATGTATAACTTCCAAATGATCTGAGAGAGCACTTCAATTCAATTTTATTTTTTATTGCGCCAAATCACAACAGTTGCCTCAAGGTACTTGATATTGTAAGGTATCTACAATAATGCAGAGAATATCCCAACCATCAGATGACACCCTATGAGCAAGCACTTAGCGACAACGGGAAGGAAAAACTCCCTTCTTAACAAGAAGAAACCTCCAGGTGATCCAGGCCCAGACTACTCTGCGTTTAATAAGGCTGTTGTGTTTTTAACATGTTTTAATACTTTGTATCTTGTTCTATTTAATCTCAACAAGCCCCTAAAAACAGTCAGTGATCACTGTCGGCCTCTCTCCATTTTTATTACTGCTATTCATTTTAAAGCTCAGTTTTTAAAACCTTACGATGTAACTACAGCCCAGCCCATGCTGCATTATATTAATGACTAACCTCCTATTGTGGATGGATTATCTCAGTTGTTCTCGTGACTGAAGTTTGGTTTGTTTACAGCATCCTGCAATGTGTTTGCATTTGCCCCTAACCATCAGGAACCCTCACGTTAACTTTTATCTTGTGAAAAAAGGTTAGCATTCGTCCTCCAGCTTCACTGTTTATATTATGCTAACATAGCTGTGTCGCTAGCGATCATGTAGCACATCATTATATACCAGCTAGCCAAACTTCAGTAACCCTACAAACGTCACTGCTGTTTAGTTTTCTGTCTTCATTTATGTTGGAAGTGATAGCAGAGCTGTACGTCTTAATTTGTTTCAGAAATCTCTCTGTCAGAACATGGTATATTATATTTTGATGGAAACTAGCGAGCTAACTTCCTGCTAACTTCTAACTCCATTAAATTTAATAAATTCTGTTTTCATGGATGCCTGGATTAAACTTAATTGTTACACCTGGTAGAGTAGCCACACTGATCATTTTATTACAAATGAAAGAATTTAGACAGTTTTTAACTGTGAGTGATGCCGCATGTCATGACTTATGGACCTGCAGCATAGTTTGGGCCCAGTCACAGCTAATGACGTCAGACTTCAAGACCGAATGGCACCATAACTAAGGAGAGGATTCAGGATCACCTGATCCAGCCCTAACTATAAGCTTTATCAAAGTGTACCCTAATCCAAACTGGGAACTGGTTCCACAGAAGAGCGGCCTGAAAGCTGAAGGCTCTGCCTCCCATTCTACTTTTAAATATCCGAGGTCTGAGAGTGAAGTGCTCTTTGATATGGTGCTACGAGGTCCTTAAGATAAGATGAGGACTTTAAATTTGTTCTGGACTTAACAGTGAGCCAATGAGGAGAGAAGCCAAAATGGGAGAAATAGGCTCTCTCTTTGTTGTCCCTGTCTACACTTCATTAATCATGGGATGTTATCAGTGTAAGAGACAGTCTTGCAGTTTTGTTATAAAGTGACCTGAGTTGGACTTGGGTGCACCATTGTTTAAGAAGTAGAGAAATCCCCACTCAGCGCTGATTACCGTTAGTTTTTCTAGCACTCATCATCATCAGCGCTATGGAAAAGACACCTGCATTCATTCGTTTGTCGCTAAGCTTTTCTTCTCTCGCCCGCAGTTAAGCAATTGGCAGCGCTCCTGTTGAAATCGTTAGCCGTCTGCAGTCATGTTGTAGTAAACATCTGACGTGCGGCTAAACAAAATACAAGAGTGCAGGTGCGTGCTCCCATTCGAGGCATTAACAACAGCAACGAGAGATGATCACACAGTGCGCATTATTATTAGCACGCCAGACAGTGAGTGATGAGTCCAGTCACTGCCTTAATTTATGTGTTGCTACTTCGTCTTGTCACCGCTGTTCAGCTCCAAGGATTTTACTTCCACCTCGAGGAAGGCGGGGAGGAGTGAGGCTGAGAGCGAGGCAGGGAGAGTGAGGGAAAAAAAATAACACTGGAAATGTGACTGTAATGCAGCTCGCAAGTGCAAGCGTGGATTTTCTACTTCCTCTCTGACCAAATCCCACCATTTCAGGAGATTAACCTCGGCATGCGATAAATGTTCGACTTCTTCTTCCCCTCCAATTTCCTTGGAGCTAGAAACTCCAGAAGCCAGCACGGCATGTAAGATAAAAAATGATCACCTAATTCACTCAAGCACAAAATACAATTCTGGAGAGAGGAGGAAAAAGCGGGCAGAAGGGAGAAAGACAGGAAAAGGGAGTGTGTCACCAGTGCACTACCTCACATCCACCGCTTAGAATTCACCTCAATCAATTATTATTAAATGAAGCACTTATTCAAACGGACCTGTGCATAGCAAATAGGTTGCAGGACTGTGATTGTCTGTGAAATTTCTTCTTTTTCTCTTATCCTGTGGGATTAATCGTATTGTTCGGCTTTCCCCGCTCCCCATAGTGCACCTCACATGGCAGCTGTGCTCAAATGCTGTTGATTGCTGAAGGTGCCCTCTGCAGATTGCCGCTGCCACCAAGCCATTTAAATAGAGTTGTTAATAAAATGTAGCGATGATTGCCTTTCACGTCCCCCACATTTCTGGTTTGGCAGACGGCTGGTACAGGGCGAACGTAGGATTTGAGCTAACTCTCAAACTAGGCCTAAATGGTAATGATAAATTGAGATTAAAATTCTGTCCTCATTTGGTCGAGTTTGTAATTACCAAAAGAAAAACTTTATCGCCGCCTTACGTTTTTGGATGTGCTTTAGTCAAGACTACTACTCTTTGATGTTGACCTTCACTGGATGGCTTTGCTCAGAGTTTGACGTCTCTTTGGGCTGGTGTCTCCTGGAGGCCAAGCACGGTCAAACAAGTAGTTACCACAAGGGTGGTGTACATGCATCATTAACCGTAGGCGAAATCTTCTATATGATTATCACCTCCACCTACAAGGATTTGGTTTTGTTAGCATTTTCATGCATGTCATTCTGTGTGTAAACACTACAGCTCGAAACGCTGAGTACAGCTGATTAACAATCAATTAAAATTTGGCTTATATCCACCTTCAGGGTCAACTTATTGATTTATTGGTTAAAATGTAACAAAAAGCTTTATAATATAGGGACTATGATTCTTATAAGTGTGGTGTGTGTTGTCAACATATAGAAGCACTGTATAAAGATTTAAAAGGTTAAAGTGTGACAAGACCATGTTGGCATGGAAAATGTTTTGAGTATAGTTAAATGATTTTATTATGACTTTGTTATATACGTTACAGTAGCAGGTTATAACCATTTAAATACATACCAATTTGAGTTTATTTATGTGATATATTTATTGCTGAACAGTGAAATGAATGCTACACATGTACTATAACCACATAAGTAAAAAATAATTGTACTCAAAATGACAGAGATCGACAGACGGATTGGTGCAGCGGCCGCAGTGATGCAGACCCTGCACCGGTCCGTCGTGGTGAAGAGGGAGCTGAGCGTAAAAGCAAAGCTCTTAATTTACCGGTCGATCTACGTCCCTACCCTCACCTATGGTCACGAGCTGTGGGTAGTGACCGAAAGAACGAGATCCCAGATACAAGCGGCAGAAATGAGCTTCCTCCGAAGGGTGGCTGGCCTCTCCCTTAGAGATAGGGTGAGAAGTTTGGCCATCCGGGAGGGGCTCAGAGTAGAGCCGCTGCTCCTCCACATCGAAAGGAGCCAGTTGAGCTGGTTCAGGCATCTGACAAGGATGCCTCCTGGGCGCCTCCTGGGTGAGGTTTTCCGGGCATGTCCCACCGGGAGGAGGCCCCGGGGCAGACCCAGGACACGCTGGAGAATTTATATCTCTCGGCTGGCCTGGGAACGCCTTGGTGTTCCCCCGGACGAGCTGGAGGAGGTGGCTGGGGAGAGGGAGGTCTGGGCTTCTCTGCTTGGGCTGCTGCCCCCACGACCCAGCCCTGGATAAGTGGAAGAAGATGGATGGATGGATTGTGTCTAGTATAATAAAATAAGTTTCTACAGGGCAAATTAAAGCCTGCACTTGTTTTCAGTGCACTACAAACCTCTGAGAGTACAGAAAGAAAACAAAACTAATATATACAAATTATAATATTGTTCCCTTAAAAGTAAATACTGCCCTGAGAGGGAGCTGCCTCGGGGGAGGTTTGCTCTCTGAGTCCTTCTTGTTTATCTTATGAATAAAAAACCTATTTTTAACCATCTCTTCCATGCTGTAAGTGAACTTTTACAACACATTTAAACTTTCTCGTAATACCAGAGTAATTAATACTCAAAGCAGAGTATTTCTGTACAAGCATTTCCTTAGTGACACATTGCTGTTCTCCAAGCGAGTAACATTTAAAAATACCCTGACAGTGGTGGTATTTGTGATTTGATTGATCCATTATCTTTGTGGACAGGCATTTTTGAGAAGCACTGATGCAAAGCAGCTACAAAGAGACATGAAAACTGCTGCCAAGAGATGAAAATCAACTGTATGTAGCTAGAAAAGAAGCCTCAAGGACATTCAAACAACTACGGTCTACAAGCAACATCTTCTCGTTGGGATTCTGGTCACTAATATTTGCTCGATAACAAATCTTTATCTTAACTCGATGATTAGTTGAGCTGGAATATTTGAATATTTTAAATATTTTGGTTTAGCCTGAACGTGCCAGCGTTCTATCGCTGCTGGCAGTCGGCCTCCGAGCTTCATCTCAAACCTCGCCGGGGCAGTTTATTACATCAAGATGTCATCCAAGACATTTTTATCAGCCAAAATTTGCCTCTAATGAGCCATTAAATCTTGGATGTGTTTCTTCACCAACTCTCGCCTTTATTTTAGTGCCGCTCATCGTGTAACTGGCAAAACAAGTTTTATTTACTCCAATGATCCTGAAACCAAACGGCTGTTGTTAATATAGTAAGTAGAGCTCTGTGCATCTACCACAAAACAAAGGAGCTTTCAGATATGAATATGTAAATATTTGTGATTAGCAGAAAATCACTTCATATGGAGGCGAAGAGTGAAGCAATCACATTTTTCTTTCTGGCTTTGCTTGGCCAATATACCTCCTACACAACTGAATAATGCATATGGACAAGTGTTGGACTAATTAATGTCCACCAACCTTCCTCCACCATCAAATAGGCTTCCCCTGACACCACCAGCTAATGAGCCCACTGGTGACGCAGCCACCAGCGCTCTGTTATGGAGGAGGTGAGCAGTAGTCCGTGGGTGGATCATGATGGTGATTAGAACCAGAGGGTCAAGAGGGCTCTTTGAATTGTTATCAATACCCACGAGTTAGGATATCGTGCTACAGCAGTGCTTCGTGTACCCACAGGTTCACACACAGTGCCAGTGGGCACAAGCGTTTGAGTATTAACAGAGGTGGGAAATCCATAAAGTCTCCATCTTGTTGGCAGAGCTTGTTTGTCTGTCCCTGCAGAGTGTTGAACGGATGCCACGGCTGTGTCCGCCTGCATCCTTGTGATAAAACGAGGGAAAAATTACACAGGCTAGACCAGACACTAACATATTCATTAGTGAGGAATGACTGACTGGGCTGGTTGAAATGTCACTGGGCCAAAAGTCTCCCAGGACTAATGGCACTCTAACGTCTGCATAGAGTTGTAACACCCTGAAGATTTTTGGCTTTCCTCATCAAATGACCGCTAAATTGAAGACTTTCCTACCATTTTCTATGAGACACCTGTCCCTGTGAAGAACCTTACACTTGTTTCTTTTCTCTGTGAGTGAAGAGCACTAGTTTATCTCTTCTCCTTTGCTCTCTGTTTCACTGCATGTATATGGGTTGAGAGGTTAACCGAGCAGAGCGGTGCAGAGAACCAACACTCTGAAGATGCTATGTAGCGTCAATGCTAGCAGCTTTCTTGTTGATAACAGCGTCCTTAAGTAACCTGATGATATATTGGAGAGAAATTCTAAACTTTCATGTCTTCCAGCTTCTGTGAGCATTTGCTGCAATTAGTCAAAGAGAAATTAAATAGACAAACATGCACTGATGAAAATAAGCATGACTTGGAGCCAAAAATAACAGTCGAGGATCTGCCACCTGTTTTCGGACAGTTTATTTTAAGTGGGAGATTACAGATTCCTGCGAAAGACACCCACATGTCCCACTTGTAATTACCACATAAAGGCTGACCTGAACGATTTCCCAGGTAGCAGCTGGTATTTTTAGTAAATAACATCATGGATTACATTCTAAGAGGACAGCTGTAATTTGTTTAAGAATGTCAACTTATTTCAGTGATGTGAAGAATTTGTGAAGTTAAAGCTGGAGAAAAAGCTGATCCTCCAGGAGCCCCGGCTACACGTTGGAAACAGCTTTTGCAAATAGTCCGGGTTATGAAGTGTCAGGAGCCGTGATGAATAACTCTAATGATCACACGTGTGTTCTGGGTCACGGCAGTGAAAAGCGGTCAGGGTAGAACAGAATGCAACATGGCAACAACTTGTCCTTGCCGACACCACTGCGGAGGGGTAAAAGCCACACAGGCCGTTCGTGTTAATACACCTGACAAAACAGTCCGTCACTGATGGAACGCTAAAAGCTCTTCTGAGGAAAGCCAGACGGGGGGCTTTTTCTCCCGCGCAGGTGACTGCCGGCTGCCGCTGTCGGCTCCAATCACGTTGCCGTCTGCGCCACGCTGTTCCTCAAACGCTCAAACCGAGCGAGGCTTTTCTCTCGCCACCTTTCCCTTCCCCTGTTGTTTTATTCATGGGGCTAAGGGTTCATTTGCCAAGTCCTCTGTTGTAGATTTAAGAAGACAAACAGTGCTGCAAATCCACCAGAACAGTTTTAGACTAAATGACATTTTGCTTTGCCGCCTGGCTAATCGTAAAGAAAACAGTGGCGGATCAGCGCTTAAACCTCGTGTCTTCGGGCAGATATCATGCTCGGTATCATGGAGGAATCCTTTGAAGTGTTTGCTGTCTTCCAGAGGGCCCTCAGAGGAAACGCTTCCCTCTTTCGCACACAAACACAATCAGACACACGTATGCGTGCTTTTACACACAAGCGCTCGCCCTGAGAGTTAGTTAATGGTAGGGAAGGCATTAAACAACACGCTCCTCTGTGTATTACCGGTTGCATTATCAGTAGCGGCGCTGGCGAGGAACCCTTTGGCGCTTTAGGACCGCTGCGCTCGTGTCTCAGCAGCAGGATTACCTGGGAGAGCCAATAAACGCGTATTAGCCGAGCACAAGTACACAGTGTTCTACACGTGTGTGTGCACGCGCGACCGCAGCAACAGGGGTGGCTGTAAAAGTATATTTGTCAGGTTGGTGCACACACATGCATGGATACAGTAAAAAGATGTGTGTAAAGTACAGGACACATATACATGTTGCGTAGCTGCAGGCAAGAGGCTATAAAAACATATTAGAAAGGAAGACTCCTGCCAGGAAGAAAGCTAACAATGATGGTGGAGGGGAGGTAGGGGGGAAAACTGTGGGATGGCCTGCTTATCTTTGGGTGAGACTCAACGATCCAGATTTAGAACGAGGTACGGCTCCAAGAAGTGATATTAAAAATTGTTTTTTAGTCATGGTCGGCCAATTAGTTGCTACATCTTGAGTCACATCTGAACGGGTGCCACGCGCCTACTCTTAGTTGCATATTTAGCCTTAAAGACAGATCGCGTACCAAAAAAGAAGTCTGAAAATACCCTGCGAAAAGCCTACCTGTGCCAACATTGTGTGAGTGCTGGAAGGCACTGGCAGCCGCACTTTATGTTGTCATACTTATAAATGAATTCATAAAGAAGCTCAACAGTACGCGCTAAGTTAAATGGGTTTTATTCCTTTTGCTTGTGCCCCACAGCCAGTCCAGGCCTTCCTTACACTTAAAGTCACGCTGATGGCTGAGCGTACGCTTTCTGTTGTGCTTCTTCACCTGCAGCCGTGTCTTTGTCAGGGGCAGCGGAGAGCATCTCAGTCCTGCCTCCCTCTGCCTGCCTCTGACTCACAACTTTCTTCCTCCTGTTGTTTGTCTGTGGGTGCTCCAAACTTAGCAGTCTCATGCCGGTCGCGCATGAAGTGTCCAATAAAGAGATACAATGCGGGGAAGGCTGACATCCTGTCAGTAGCCAGCTGTTTGCTAGAGTGTGTCTATGTGTCATAGTTGTTTTGACAGTGACATCGAACACTCGCGTGTTTCCTAACTCTTTGCCTCCATCCATCCGAGCAGCCATCTATTTATCCATCTATCTATTCATCACTGTTATTTAATGAGATGGCATCAACACATCAAGGTTCATTGGCTGTGTGCAGACAAACCCAGATTTAATTAGGCGCCACCACCGAAATGCTTGCCCTCAACAGCGAACGCGCTGGCTTCACAAAATAATGACACATTTACATTTAACCGTCTAACCTATTTCTAATTAGTCAGTTGGGTTTTGTTTTGTTTTTTTTATGATGGCAGAAAGTTCAGCAAAATGACAAACAGATGTATTGCCAATTATCGTGCATTCTGAACACCTCATTATTCCTTCATTTGTTTTTTTTTTAACCGTCATCTACCTACTTTTTTAGCTCTCTAATTTGTACAAGCGAGCTTGTGTAAGCAAGCCGAGAGTCAGAGCTGGCACAACCTGAATGTGGCTCCTTGTGTCTCGACTGGCTCGGCAGTTGCCCCTCTAGCCAGTTGAAATCAATGGGAGCAGTGGGCAACTGTGGCTCTGTGTGGAGCAGATGGCAGAAGAATGGCCCTTCCTCCTACTGTGGCACACTCGGTTACATACAAATGGGTCAGCTCTCATCGCTGGTCACATAATATCATGAAGCCAGCGGCTCAGTGGGGTTGTGCCACGGGGGAGAAATGGTTTCTATAAGCATGTTTTCCTCAGATCTTGAGTTGGATGACAAATTGCGTGATAAATACTTGAAATACAAACAGTGACAGCTGGTGTCAAGTCCTCTTGATGTAGTATAGTGAGTATCATAGCCAAATAATACCAACAAATACAATCCAAAGATACTGAGAGGGAGACTCAAAGCAACTACAGCCACACTGACTGCAGTTTAGGATGAAGTAAACTAGATTTCAGTAAAATGTACATGTGTTTATTATAATCTAATTATAATAAAGTAATAAGGTGTACTTTTTCAGTATTTTGAGTATTTCTACAGGTTCCAGTCTTTATGCTAAGCTAAGCTAAGTCAAAAAACAGATATATGAGAAGTCTTTTTTTCTTTTTTTTTTCAAATATTCAGCTGTCTGGTGATATAGAAAGGTATATAATGGAAAAAGACTATCCTGGCCAAGCTACAGTGTGCTAATGACTTTATATATAGCCCTCATTGTAAGCTAAGCTATTTGCCTCCCAGATACGGCTACATGTTTTGTAAAATACATCTTGTCATCTAACTCCTGGGAAATGGTTGAACTACTTGTTCAAAGGAGGACTGGCGAGTACTACATTTAATGGGAAGTTGTGTCAAATGTGTGTGGTATGCTGTGCACGCTATGGTATTTCTGTAGAACTTATGATTTATACATAATCAGTCTTTATTCTTATCCAGCTGAAGCATACCCAGGTAGTGTCCAACATCTTTCATTCATTCACAACTCCTTCCTCTCTATTCAGGGAATTCTATATAGAGAACTATACAGTAGTAGTAAAAAATGCAAAAGTTGACTGAAACCTATTTTCCCATTTCCAGCTTGCATCTTGTTTAAAGTAGCACGTATTATACCGACAACACGTTCCCAAATTAGTAAGAGTTTTTGCTATGGTGCACTGTGGTTTGTCCTCTCATCAGTCTGTCATTTTTCCTCTGGAACAATCTTATCTTAAGCTCGGGTAAGGACCCCGGGGTAGCTTTTCAGAAAGGAGTGCACCTTTCTGAAAAGTATTGCGGAATAGTTGGAGCACACTATGTGAGTAATTCTTTGTATTAGGGTAGTACTGCAAAATGGTGAATTCACTATATAGGTCACTATAGTGAGAAGTGAGTGATTCCTGCTGTAGCCCTAGAGAAGTTAAATTAATTGCAGGGGTCACTGGGATTAATTAGACCACTTACAGGTGTGTTCGGGCTATTTTTAGAGTAACAGAGTTAAGCTGTTTCACATTGCAGTAACATAACTCCCAGACTGTAGTATCTGATATTGATACTACCTCCAGTGGAAGAAAACTGATTAAAAGAAATTGTTGGTTATTACTACAGATTAACTTCTGCTTAGATATTAACCGAGTTTTCTTAGGCTGATATAAATTCATATGAATTCATGTTAAATGTAATATTTTTCTATCTTGGACTATTCTGTAGACTCTGTTGTCAATCCACATGAATATTGCATAATGAAGTAGAGGAGTGTTTTATATATCCGCTGATGATTTATGGCCCTTCTACCAGAGGTAGGTCTTAATTGCTTAACATGCGTGATGGTGTCAGCCTCACTGTGGTGGATGGATGGCTGCCAGCATGACTCTGTCACATATTCACCCTCATGTTTTTCTCTGAGTGGAGGTGTATTATTTACTCTTTTTCTTGTCTTCCTCATCCCTCACTTACTTACTCCGAGTTCCTCTGCCTTCAGTCGTTTCCCTATCTGTGTTTCTCCGTGCTGGTTTCTCTCAGCGCATCTCTACATTTCTCTTACTTCTCTCCGTTCGCTTTCCTCCCGCTCGTCTGTGCAGTCGATTGTCTGCCGGAGCAACATGTGGCAGGTGGTGAGAGGAAAAAGCAACCGTGAAGACGAAAAAAAGCTCACTGACAAAAGCTCCTTCCCCCGAGCTTGCTTGTAGCTGCAAAAAAATACATCAATTACCTCAATGATTGAATGATGTTAGCACAACTCTGAGGATGTTGCCTCTGTCGAGATGAATGGCGCAGCTCGGCTCAGTGTAGATTTCTGTGTCGACTTGTGTTTGTTTTGCGCGTGCAGCCTCGCCATCAGTAATTATAGCACTGTGTCGCTGTCTGGCTTGGCCTGCCAATCAAATCATGAGAGAGTTATGTACTGCAACGCTGCAACATCTGCGTGGTAGCGGTCTATGTATCTGACTCTTAGTACAGATTCCAGGAGCTCCGATTTCACCACAGAAATAAGCTGGCAACTATGTCAGCAGAATGAGGACAATAGCATAACTGTTCTTTTTGACAACACACAATTAGGTCCATATATTTTTGGATGGTGACACAATTTTTGTTATTTTAGGTGTGCACCAAAATATATTGAAGTTTCTGTTGGACGATGAATATGGACTTCAAATACAGAATTTCAGCTTTAATTGGAGAGGGTCGAGATAAATGTTGCATTACTGGGAAGCTGTCGCTGTGTGAACATGTGGTCAAAGGAGCTTTTAGTGTAAGTTGAATGGGTCATCCTTAGGCCATCTATCAGTGAGTTAGCAGAAACTTTTGGAGTGGGGGGGAAAAGAAACATGGTTAAGGTCAGTAACTTAAAAAGGCCCTTATGTACATAAATGACGGCACTGGTGGATGATTGTGGGATCCTTTCCATGATTAAGGAAAACTTTGGACAGATGAAACTAAGCTCAAGACTGGAGTAAGTTTGGAACAGCTCCTATCTGAAACCCAAACGCTTATATCATCATCCGTAAAACAGTGTGATGGAGAAGTACGCATTGTTTCCAGTCGCACAGGGTCAGTAGCATTTGTTGGTGATGTCGTAGAAGAACTGTATAGAGATACTTTCTGCTCACATGTAGTCAAGTTGACTGAGCAGCGCTTCCCAGTACAGTCGGATAGTGACCCACAACATTCTGCAAAACCAACCCAGGAATTGTTGAAGGTAAGGAAGTGGAAAAAAGTCAGTCGCTTGATGCCAGCTTGGTGGACTGCTTGCTAAACATAAAACTCAAAGCAGGAAGACAACACCCGAAGACAGATTTGGTGTGTCATTTGCTTCTACAGTTTAGGCAGTCAGAGTATTATGAATAGCATTTTATTTACTTTATTTAAAATTTAATATTATTATTGTCCAACTCCCTTTTGGGCACTAAAAATAGAGGACTGCGTATAATAATGAATATTGTTCCTCTACTGGTAAGGTAACATGTTTATTCATTTCCTCATTTTAAGTCTCCACTTTCCACATTCATTATAAACCCTACCAGTGCCAACAAAACATGTCATATTCTGCACTAATAGCATAGTTTTAATTAATTGATGTGTAAGAATGGGGAAAAATCTCATTCTTGGCCTGCGGTACCACATCTATCACCAAACAAATGAGGTCCAAGGCTGCAATGTTACTACAGATGTAATCCACATCTGGCCAGGGCTGTATGATCTGTATGGCAAGCATTAGAGAAGGCTGTTCATCTTTGCAGTGCACACTTCTGTTTGTGCGTGTGTGCGTGTGTTTTTAGCCAAGAAACCTCCTTTGTCTGTCAGTGCCTTGTGGCATGTTCTTGCCTTCTCTCAATTTGTCTGTGTGTCAGTCTCTCCTGTTTCCCTCTTATCTTTATTTGCATATCTTTAGGTCTGCATCTTTAGATCATCTCTGAGTCTAGTATCTTGTCATCTCTTATTCTGCTGGCTTATGTTCCTTGAGTACCGTCCTTTGTGAGGTTGAATGCTAAGTAGCTCTTTTCACCCAGAGGCTGGGAAAATCCTCACCTCAACTAGTATAAGAACTGGTTCACACTCATGTAGTATTAGCCGTGGATCGCCAGGTACCGTTATATACTGTATGCCTACGGTATATAATGACTTTGAATGTACCAAAGCTTATTTCATCAATCCAACGTTCTGTGAATGTCGTCTTATGGTTTTCTGCTCAACCCGCACCTGCTATGAAATCTGTAATTGATTTTAGTAAAGGAAAACACAGCAGATCTTTTCATTTTTGCAGTAATTTAGTTTGTTTAGCATAACTAAGAGTTTGAACTTGATATTCACTGTAAAAATACTTGCTTGCTTTTATAGCTTCATAAAGCCTCTGGCATGGTTCTAGACAGATTACTGCTTGATGAGTGAACAAAATGTTAATTATGACATCTTTGAATAATGATAATAGCTTGTTTTTTAAGTTTAAATATTTAAGTCCCAGTTGACCAAGTATCAAGATGTAAAAAGAAAGCCCAGATAATGTAAAGGTTCTTAAAACCCTCAACAAGAGCCCTGTGGGGTTTAATCGTTGGCAGTTGCAGTTTGTGGTAGTTGGACAAGTTAATAGTAACAAAGAAGCAATTTAAAAAGAAAAGATTAACACATTTTATTGGCTACAATCGTATAACTGTGCTTGATATCCAGAGATGTTCAGGGTTGTTTAGAGGTTGCCTGACAGACCTTACTTTACCTTTAGCGTTTCTCTCAAGTATCGAAGTTTGACAGGTACAGGGATGTTTACAGCAAGAAAAATCATGAAATGACCGCAGCCTTCAGCCACTGGGTCTCCATGAGATAAACCTCATTATTTCATAGACAGCCACATTGTTTGCCAGAGACATATAGGCCTACTTTTAGCCAGAGAATGACATTTTGCTGTTCTCTGGCGTTATCAATGTGCTAAACATTGATAAGGAAAACATGCATTAGGATGCCGACACACAAGGTAATGATAACCTATGCCAATCCTAATAGACTGTCAGAAATCTTGATTGAAATCTCCCGCTTTTGCCTGCTCTATAAAGCCAATCAGCATGCCTATGTTTTCCTAACATCTTAGCTCTATTCTCCCTTTTCTAGTGCTTGCTTTTTAGGGTATGGATATTTGTTTTGGAGCATGTGTATAGCAGGCATAAAACAGTGTTGTGTTGACTGTAATGGTAGAGATGTGAGGAGAGTGTAACCTCTGCAGTTTTCATTAGTTTGTCTATGTCAAAGAATCCTGTAATGAAGCATAATGAAACCTTAGAAGGCTCATTAGCATTATATAAGCATACTAATGCAAGATCATTATCATCAATAATGAACGTACTGTATGAAGAGCATGCATTCGAAGCATTAGTATAATTGCATACAGAGGACTAGTTGTTAAATATCATGTGCTGCTTTGCTCGAAGTCAGACAAGAAAAAGAAAGCCATCCATGTCTGAACAGTAACTATGAACCTATAGCATCAACTTAGCTTAACTTTAGCTTTGCTAGCTTGGCTCTGCCAACAAAATAAAAATAAATACCTTTGGAATCATCATATAAACCTTATTTGGAAACATATAACAAACATACAAAAACTGAACATTTAGTTTTAACATTTACATGACAGATTACTGTTTGACCATTTCCAGGTGCTTCAGCATGTCCAGGGTTAGCCGTATTACAGCCTCTAAGCTAATATTAGCACAGCTCTGAGCAAGGAAATCTTTCCAATATGTATACACTCAAAACTTTAGTGTTTTACATTAATTAATTAAGTGCAATTTGTGTATGTTAGTGAGGTATTGTGTCTGAAGTACTGAGTTTTAAATGTGCTTGTAGTTTGGACAGCTGTTTTCAATTCCAGTCTCACTTCCTGGCTAACGGCACGCTAGCTTTGCAGTAAAAAGCTAAAAAAAAATCTAAAATGTAATTAAAAGGGGGCTCTAGTTTTGCTCTTAATTTGTCAAAAGCAATTCTGACAGTATCACTGACACAAGATAAAGGCTATATACACATATCAGTATGGTTTGATTTGTTTACACTAATTAAACCATGTTAATTGGCCAGTGGTTAATGACACACGAATATGCTTATAAAGCCCACAGCTACTTATATGTATTCAAAGTAATTTCCTGCTGGTAATGTTATCTGTTCTTTTCATGGACTTATAACCTGTTTTAATCTATCACAACAGTGTCTCATAAAGCATAGTTTTTTTCATGCTGCCATTCATGTCAACTTCTTTTGTTTCTCTTCTCTCTCACTTTCTTTGCTGCTGCTGACTCGGTGAAGCAGGTAAGATTGTTATTAGCTGTCTCCTTTCTGTTTCTGCCCCCCCCCCCAGTATATAGTACATTCATATGCCTGTGTAGGTGTGCAAGTGCATGTACATTTCCTTGTGTGTGTGGCAGAGATGGGTTTAGCTGAGATGAGTAAAGCTAGGTCACATGCTGTCTCTGGTGGTGCTGATATTGCTCTGGCTGTGGGGGGCTTACAGGGGGCAATGCTTGCAAGTGAAAGAATTGTGACGCACACACCAGACACACACATCCAGTAGCAGATGCTGATCGGCACACCCGCCGCTGAGGAGTTACAACTGGATGATTCCCGTGTAACGTACTGTAGCTCAGTGCAAGTGGGGTGGTGGTCTGACAGACTTGTTAGTAGAGCTAAGCCTGACCAGATTTGACCAGTGTCAGTGTCTTTGCAATAATTACCCTCTTAAAACCTGCTATTGTAAAACATATAATCACTCTAACTTTCCTGCCCAGCTGTCGTTGGAAAACCAATGGGAGAATTTGTTCCATCACTTCTCATCTTTCCATAATGACATTAGAGAAAAAAATCCAACAGATGAGACAGTCAATAAACAATTGATTTTCTTTAGTCCACATATTAAACATCAGTCAAAATCCTTTATATTAATATTAAACAGTTTCAATTACTGTAATACTTTTACAGCTTAAATTAATTGATAGTTAAGCTCAGCTTTTTGTTACCATAGTCCCTGTGATGTCACTCATTTGTCAGCCATGTCTTTTGCCAGTGCAGTCTCACCCCTTTGGTCATTGCAGTCTTTCCCAGTTGCACATGCTTGACTCTTCTTCTCACGTCTTAGTCCTTCACACCAGAGATAAAGAAGTAGAAGAGAGGAGTAGAGGAAAAAGACATTTAGCAAAAAGAGACTACTTCACCTCCGAGCCATCATTTTAAAACTATGTCATATGACATTTGCATCATAAATAGCTTTGTTATAGCCGGACTGCTGTGTTCTATGGTTTCAGATCTTTCTGTTCAAGGACACTTTAAATCTGGTCTTTAAGTTTGACGTCATCGGCCATTTCCGGGTCCAAACTCTGCTTCAGGTCCCAAAGTCAAACAAACACTGTGGCAGAGAGAGTTACAAACAGTCTAAATTCTTTCATCTGTAATAAAATGATCAGCGTTGTTGCTCTACCAGGTGTAACAATTAAGTTTAACATCCAGGCATCCATCAAAACAGAATTTATTAAGTTTAGTGGTTGGAAGTTAGCAGGGAGTTAGCTCGCTAGTTCCCACCTAAATATGATATACCATGTTCCATGAGGGATTTCTAAAACATTAAAATGTACAGCTCTGTTATGACTTCCAACATAAGTGAAGACAGAACACTAAAAGCAGTGACATATGTAGGGTTACTGAAGTTGGGCTATCTAGTATATAATGATGTTACATTGTGGCTCGCTACACAGCTATGTTAGCATAATATAAACACAGTGAAGCTGGAGGATGAACGCTAACTTGTTTCCACTCGATAAAAGTTAACGTGAGGGTTCCCAATGGTTAGGGACAAATGCCATTGCATGGCAGGATGCTGTAAACGGACCAAACTTCAGTCAGGAGAACAACTGAGATAATCCATCCACAATACGAGGTTAGTCATTAATTTACTGCTGCATGGGCTGGGCTGTAGTTACATTTTAAGGTTTTAAAAACTGAGCTTTAAAACATGCTGCCGATGAATAGCGGTAATAAAAACGGAGAGAGACCAACAGTGATCCCTGACTTTTTTTAGGGGCTTGTTCAAGATACAAAGCATTAAAACATGTTAAAAACACAAACAGCTTTAATATATGAAGAGTAGTTTGGACCCAGAAGCAGAGTTCATACGTCATGACTTGACAACTGGATAAATTAAACAGGTGACAGAATGTAGAAAGATATATATAAACAAAATATATGGAAACACACATCACCTTTAAGGTTACATCAGGTCGGGCATCCAACGTAAAAACTGCCAAATCAAGCATGTGGGGGCTACTCGCTGTGGCGCCCCCTTGTGGCAAGGGAGCAGCTGAAAGTAGTTTTTATATTTTAAAAAAATCGATAGTGTTGTCAGTGTTGTCATCAAACGAGACATTGATAGATACCACAGAGAATTTAAGATATTCTTACTGTTCATCATTTTTACCATAAAATGACACGGCAGTCATCCTAAATATTAATATCGCTGCTGAATGTTTATGCTTGAATTTTTTTGGATGCAGAAGTCGGCTAAAAGGAAAATACTGCACAGCTGCCTCCTGATTAAAGCAGCACCGTCTCACTGTGAAAACTCATTTCTCTGTTGTAATAAATGTAATATCAGTTCTTATATTATTTCTTCTTTATTATTGTGTACAATGCGTCCACCCCCTCCCTCCATCCCCCACAAAGTCCTCAAACTACGGTTATAAGATAAGGACAGAGCCCAGTCACCTCACCAAGTCTTTTTATATTGTTCATACTGTATATAATTTTATATATTAGCTGGTATAATATTAGTGACACGAGATGAAGCAGGTGAAGGGGGAAAAAAAGATTAAGACTGCATTAAACAGCGGGAAAGGTGCAACAATAGTCCTTTTCACATGAAAAGCAGAGGAAGGCAAAGGAGCGAGAGAGGCGTTCTGTGAATATGCAATATTGAGTCCCCCCCCTCCCCATTTTTTTTCTTTTTTTCCCCACATGCCTGCTTGGTGGTACTGTCAAATTTCAATTTAAAAACTGGTTCTCTGTGTTGTAACATTATTCCCCACCATAATAGAAAAGGCAACCTGAGGTTACAATCAAATTCCACATGCAGGCGAAGAGTTTTAAATGAGTGGCTGCTATTTCCTAAATGGTAAAGACAGGGGAAAAGGGGGGGCAGGGGGAAAAATGCATTTCTGTATTATTTTGTAGCCTTTGTTTTGGCGAAGTTGTCTGAAGGTTGTGCACTGAGAAGGACCTTAATTAAGATTTCGTTGCCTGGGGCTCTTTTTGCAAGCTGTAGTACACGGAGAACGCGGGGAGAGCCAGATACAGATCACTGGCTATCCGGGTCAAGTCACATGATTAGTAGAAAACACTAACATTTTCACCACGGCCACCCTTTTGACTTAGCAATCAAATTTCTCGGAGACAGATGGAGGCGAGCGAAGTAATTCGACGCCAGCTGCAGCGTCGCTGAGCTTTTAGCTTGGAGTGACCTTTAATTTGAAAAATGCGAAGAGGTTGCGTTGTAGCCTTTCAGTGACGTGGACGTGTTTGTTTTTGTATAAAAGGTGCCAACAGAGGAGAAAAAAACTCACATATTTATTGATTGAACTTCTCAGAGAAATGTTTGTTTTTGCTGTGATCGCTTGACCACAGCCCGAGCGGAGAGTTTTGCCTCACTTCCTGCCAAGCTCATTTTCATGTTCGCATGGCGGGCCTACTGGGCGCTGTGGTTTTGCTGTTGTGTCCAGGGCAAAACATTCACACCCTCCACAACTGCAGGTTAATATAGCCAGTGACTGACAGCTGGATCACAGTATTGATTGAATCCAGAGTCTCTTTATTTTGCAGCACCCCTCCCTCTCTTTGTGTCTCTCTCCTGCATCCACTTCCTCCTCGCTCGCTCCCCTTCCTGTTTGTTTGAGTTTGAAATTCAGGCTGGTTATTACACGAAGAGGAGAGAAGGTTATTGCCTGGTGCGAGGGGAGGGGTGGGGTGCATTGAGTTAATAGTGGCCACCTTTGGAGCAGCTCGTCTGTCTCTCTCTTGAGACTTCTCGCATCCCCAGTCTTACAACCTCTGCGCAGTCACATGAGGACTCAGGGTTGTCTCCTGCAGGTCCCTCTGTGGTTAATAACGTCAGCTGATCGGAATGAGCACAATATCAACATGACGCAGGGAATTCGTGTGCTTTTCCTTACTTAACTCTTTTTTCTCTCTCTCTAGTTCACCACTTGTTTTGAGTTTCCTCTGTAGATTTTAACAGCTTGCTCAGATTCAAAAGACAAGGAGCGGCATGTAAGAGAATTAGCTTCTAATTCATTACCACATTGCCTTCTTGGAGTGAATATAATTTACACCAGTGTGGGGTTTGTTGTGTCTTTTTTTTTTGCTATATTGTCTAAAGCTTCTGCAAATACAGATATAATGGGATGAAACAAAAAATAGTGAGTATGTGGAGGGAGGGGACTGGCTGAGCCTAGAAGAGACCGCTATTAGCTGTTAATTCTGAAACAAATTATGCAATTAGCTCTGGCATCAGGATGTAGGCCATGAGAGAGGACAGCGTAACCTTCATTTGATCTGTTCTGCGGCGAGCCAGCGAGAGTGAGGGAGGGAGAGAGAGAGAGACCCATTTAATAGGAAAATTTCTTTTGCCTGAGCAAAGCGTTAACAGTATCCATAAGTGCCACTTTGGCTTCCCTTTGAGTGCTTTCTTCTTCCTATTTATGGAGGGATTTTCATAATGTGTGAGTGTGTTTTTTTTTCTTTTTGAGGAATACTCATGTCCTTAAAACAAAGAGGTAATTTGTCTGTGCGTATGAGATAATATTGTCTGGGGAGTCGTACGATTTGCTGCCCCTGCCTGACTGTGAAGCAGAGGGAAGGTGTTGATTTCAGTGTGTGTGTGTGTGTGTGTGTGTGTGTGTGTGTGTGCGTGTGCGTGGCTCCGTCAATAAAGGTCTCAAACAGCAGCAGAACCGATCGTAGCGCTGCTTAAGCGCTGGCCTGCCTCTCGCTGAGGATTGGTCTTTAACGTAACACAATCAAATTTGTCCACAGTGAGGAAGTCATTAATTCTAAGTGGACCATTCATTTAACGTTGTTAGGAGGCAGAGAGGCAAGAGTCCCTCGGCATTAGCAATGTATGTAACACCAAAGAAGCTTCGTCACAGCAGACAGTTACTGGATTACGGTTCAGTTTTACGAGCGTTCACGGTGTAAGAACAACAACAACAAAACGATGCTAATGAAGACAACTTTGCACAGAGATGCTGTATGCAACTGTTTTTTAAATTTTCCCTTGCTGCTTTTCTCACTGATCTAATAACTCAAATGAGCAAAGCGTGTGTGTTTTAAATCCAATCACTTGTTGATGTATCCTAATTTTCTTTCACTCTGTCAATTATGAAAATGATCAATATTAGCTTTTTTCACTGAGACTTAAATTCAGCCAGATCTTGTTTACAACATTCAATTCAATTTTTTCAATTCAGTTTTTTTCATACAGCGCCAAATCATAACAGCAGTCCCTTCATGGCACTTTATATTGTAAGGTAGTCCCTACAATAATACATACAGAGAAAAACCCAGCAATCATATGACCCCCAATGAGCAAGCACCTTGGTGACAGTGGGAAGGAGAAAATCCCTTTTAACAGGAGAAACCTCCGGCAGAACGAGGCTCAGGGAGGGGCGGCCAACTGCAGTCACCGGTTGGGGTGAGATGTTAGGGTTTGATTGTCAAATGTAACATATTTGCATTTTTAGACCTCTACATTATCAATGTGATTTTTTTTCCTAACCCCAAAAAAGCAATAAATTGCACAGAAATGCCAAATTTAGAAAATCCATCCATTCTCTTCCGCTTATCCAATTCAGGGTCATGGGGTGGAGGGCTGGAGCCTATCCCAGCTGTCTTAGGGTGGGAGGTGGGGTACACCCTGGACAGGTCGCCAGTCTGTCAAGGGCTAACACATAGAGACACAGACAACCATTCACACTCACATTCATGCCTATGGGCAATTTAGAGTTATCAGTTAACCTAACTCCACTAACTGCATTTCTTTGGACTGTGGGAGGACAGCCCGTTCTCACTCCCGAGGCGTAACATGCCGACGTTTTGTCACGTCCCGCAGCGTTCCTGAGGAACGCGAAAGGTGACCATCCGCGTTCTTATGGTACGCCCCGGGTTATGGATGAAATCCAGTGGAATGACGGTCCCGCGGTGATAGACATTCCAGGCCTGTATTCCAGCCCTAAACCTAACCTTATCCCTAACCCTAACCATAACCATATTCCTAAGGTTAAACAGCACTTTAATGACATGAAATAGTGTTTTCCCAAGCGATTTTAAGAGAAAGAGCAAACATGCGTAGATTGAGTCCAAACAGTTCTCATATTTCCTCATTTTTCCGATGTCGTCATTTCGGGCACCCAACATTAAGAGTTGGGTGCCCGAAAACGTGATATGTTGACGATTTGTCACCTAGCGTAAAATGTTACGCTTTGGGAGTGAGAATGTGTTGGGGAGGAAGCCGGAGTACTGGGGAGAACCCACGCAAACATGAGGAGAACATGCAAACTCCTCACAGAAAGACCCCGGCCTGATGGTGGAGATTTCATAGTTCAGACTGTATTCACCCTGAACTGTTGCATAGTGGACATTTAGTTTATTATCCATACAGCTGCTTTCAGAACTCGTCTCGTATTTACTCTGCTTGAAGCAGAATTGTTGGCAGCTCATCCGTTGTTACCTGTAGTGTGCTAGCAGGATTAGCCTTAGTAACTGTGGTACTTACCTATTTTTATCCAACTTATATTAGTGCTCACAGAGAGCCTCGCCCACACTAAAGGGGAAAACAGTTCACAGCTGTCTGTTAACTTTGTATTGCTGCCTCCTTGACAATCTTCATTCGATCATGTTATATTATGTAGGAATTTGCACAATGTGTGATTTTTTTAACAATTCAGTCAAAAATCATCTTTATTGAAGAAGAAAGTTTTAAGTAGATGCGCACCAAAAGTCCCAACACATGTAATGTTAATAATACACAACTAAAGTTCTTTTAGCTAACTAGTGATGCAACTAGCATCGCTCCCTGCGCCAACTGCGGCATCCTTCTGCTGGTTGAAGTTTGGTTGCTGGTCCCTGCTTCCTCACCTACCTACATATCCAAATACCTGTTATATACACCAGCACACCATTGATTTGATGACTCATTGTGCTGTGCCTCTGTAGGTACTGTAAATGCCATGTGCCACTACAGCCATAATGTAATGTGACAAAAAGGTAGAAAGTAAATCTTGAATTTTATTGTGACAAGGAGTTGTTGCTGTGTGGCTACACTCATGCAGCCATACTTGTTACCGTGGTTACCAGATGATTGCGGCATCAATATATGACACTTTTTTGAGCCTTATAAATCAATACAGATTTCTTGGTATTTGTTAAAATAAAGTATTTGAATAAATATTTTGTCTAAATTAAGTTTATTAAGTTTATATTTGTTCGACTCAGATAAGATGTTGACACTTAATTTCTCAGTGACCAAACCAAAAATCTGCCTCTCTCTGTGAATTTTCAACCAAAATGCATGAAAAATTCATATCAGGTTTCTTTTCTTTTTTTTTGTTCCCCCTTTGTTTGCTTTTTCCCTCAAGCCCGAGCGTAGTAACGATTTCACGTTTTCTAAAAGCTGAGTGTGACGTCGGTTTGGAGTAACGATTTGGGATGTTATCAGTGCAGAGCAGGAGAGTAAACAGCAGCGCTATCTCCAAAAGGTTAGCCATATGTTAAATCAGTAGCATGGGAGGTGAGGGAGAACAGCTGCCCACGCCCGCTACCACCATCCCCCTCCTCTGCAATCTGACAGCTCGCACACAAAACTACACACGCTTTGTGTGACCGGATCGTGTGCTTGTGTGTTAAAAATAATACATATGCGCTCAAATGTAGCTTTCAGACAGACAGGTGCTTGGAGTCATCTGCAATGCAAAGCGTGTTTGAGGCTCGCTGGATGACCGTGGACTCACCATGCGAAAATGGCAGACACACATGTGGGCGAGACATCTGGAAAGCTAAGCAGACCAGTGATCAAAATCAAGCCAATGTGTAAACAAAACAAGGCGGCTATGCAGTATTAGCTGGCCAGCTGTCAAGATGAAACTTGTGTAAATTAGTCTCTTTCTTGCCATTTCCATTTATTTATTTATTTGTCAGACAGCGGAAGGCATATTAACAATACACTAAACAGAGAGCAGATTTAATGGTCGTTTTTATATCCTGTGCTGGGACGCAGCATGGGCGACGGGGAGCATTTTTTGTGCAATGATAATATAATAATCACACAGACTTTACACAAATGAATACTACGTATAATTACTGCAGTGTTGCATGTGTGTATAATCATACTGTTATCATGGCATTGTCTTTCATGTCCAATGTTTTCACAGATGATTATCTAATTGGCATACAATTTCACACAGTGGAAAGCTCAAAGACTCCTATTATGCACCACTGCTTAATTAAAGTCGCTTTTCGCACTCATGAAATCCTGTCACAAAACCCTTTTCACCATTCCTACATGCAGTCCTCTCACGCATAATTGTATTATGGAATGCGTTACATTGTCCCGCTTTAATTCGCCGCCCACGGCTTACAAATTGCGAAACAAAGACTCGATTGCACGGGAGCTCGCCGCTTTCTGAGTTTTGCTTTGTGATGGCGCAGACTCTGTGATTATTTCCTCGATAGGCTGAAACTCATCCCATCGACTCGTACATCAAAAGTCAGGAGGCGAAACCTAAACTGTAGATCTGGAAGTCATGCAAGTCCCTTCAGAGGACAAAGCTGTGCTTTTTAAATTGAACATTTTGTAACAGCACTTCATTCTGAAACTAAAGGAAACAGAGCTGTGTGGACTTTGATTGCTCAAACGTCAAACTGATCAAAGTTTTCTTCCTAATATTTAATAATATGCAGAAATGGTGGACCCTGCTTGTAACAATGCTGAATGGCTTTAATACGTATTTGTGCTTGGTTTTGTTAAACTTTCATGGATTACAAGATGATGATTTACTAGAAGATCAAAGGAACCCCTTTTTAATTGTACTCCAGATAGAAAATCTAGCTGCAGCTTAGATTTTCCACGCTCCTACATTGAATGACATTCGGGTTGTTTTTGTGTGTTTTTTTTAATGCAAAAGAACGTAGATTAAACATCCTTGTTGGAATTCTTTCCGAGTTACTTTTAGGCTGTTTTGGATGCTGACAAAAAAAAAAAAAAAAGTCCCCCAAGAAAGCAGACTCCACCTCTATGCCAATTATCTGATCCTGTCTCCAGCACTCGAGCGAGCAGCAGATAATGTAACAGCTTTGCCTCTGTATTCCTGCTCCATCACCACTGCCGACACCATCCACTGCAAAGCGCGCATCTGGCACCTCCACATTCACCACTTAGCTAAATTACATTACTTCTAGCCTAGCGCCTCTAACAAGGTGCTCTGTGTATTTCGCTAGCTGGGAAAACAGAAAGGGAACACGGCAAGAGACAAAGAAGTAGAGTAGCTAACACGGTGTTAACAATTGCTCAGTGAGTTCCTCTGCTTCCCATTACACACACTTTGCACCTTTTAACCTTGTTAGCGGGCCACGGCAGCACGCCGCCCCAGAATGCTTGTTCCGTAATTAAGGGTGGCTCAGGTGCTAGATTTATGGAGATTTGCAGGCCTGTGATTAAAATTGAAATTTAATTCTGGTAATCTGGCAGAGGTGAAGGAAGAGGAATATTGAATGGGAAAGGGGGAGGAGGGAAGGACGGTTTGGGTGGTTGGCTAGCCACGTATCAGTGGGAGATACTTCACACAGGCTGTTCAAACATGGACTTAAAACAGGCTTATCTCCCAAAAGGTTAATGAGGAGCGGCTGGCTGCGCTTGTTACAAACGCACAACAGAGGTCTCATCTTCCACTGCACGGCGGCGCGTCAGTCACAGAAATACTCGCATGCATATACACACACACGCACAAACACACACATATGCTGGATAAGCTGCAGGCATCACAAGCCCACAGCCTCACTGACAGAATTCTCGTTTCCAATAACATCCTCAGACGACTTAATTACTTTTCCTTTTGATGCAGCTCACAAGAATAAGCGGACTATAGATGGAATCTCTCTTTTATCCATCCATGTGTGTGTGTCTCTCTCTCTCCTTCCTCAGTGATAACTGATAATTTAGTTGTGGCATTTCAGATGGCTGGCCACCACTCTGAAGTCCATTTCCCCGAGTTGTAATGCAGCTTATTGACTACGCTGCTCACAGGGCAGGTTTGGTGACATAGGCAGCTTTGTTGGCCCTGCGGTGGAAAAAAAAGCATCTAAATGAAGCCGGAGGAAACACTTTTGTGCTTTTGTGTCTCTGTGCATGGTGTCACAGGAAAGAAAAATGCAATAAAAGAAACAAAACAAGGCAAGTAGAAGAAAAAAAGGTCTCTGTACGGAGGCCCATACACACACTCATTTTTTGAATGGCTCAAAAAAAGTGCCCTTTGCCTTTTGTGCTTTTCCTTTGTTATCTAACTCCTGGCCAAAGTGAAAGTGTGCCGCTACGTGATGGAGAAATGTTCCATTTCACCTCGTGGTGCTCCATTTACCATTTTGAACTAACCCTTTTATTCCCCCTGCGCATATGCTTTTCATTCCATTGTTGGCCCCTAAAAATGAATATAGGCTTTGACACTCGTTCCCGGCCTGCAAATCATGCGTATCCTGGACGAGCACACGCTGCAGATTTATGTTGATGCCACAGAGGTGCATTGTAAATGCAGCGCGCCGTGTGAGGCTCAGTGTGTGGATGCCCACCTTGTTTTTCACCTGCAGGGAAGCTAGCGGTTGCTCTATCTTATCAGCGCATGGTGGTGTTTAGGCCTGGCAGGGGGGTGTTTATGAGTGTGTTTGTGTGTGTGAGCGAGTAAAGTAAGGGTTCTCTGTAGAGTTACAGACAAATGCATATTTTTTTGTACTTTATTTTGTAAAAATTATATTATTTTAACTTAATTTTAGATTCATTTTAAATGCAAATCCATTGCATCAAAAACATGTTGGTTTATTTATCCTAAAGGAGTAGTTCCACATTTTAACATATGTGCTCATTCACTGTTTAGAATAGAAGGTGGATTCCACTCTCACAATAATAAGCTTTATTTATACATCACTTTAAAAACACCTTGCAAAGGACTTCGCAATGAAAGCATATAGACAGTATTATATGAAAGAATAAATAAGAGACCACATCAGATAAAAGTAAGTATATAAAAATGTGCTTTCAGAAGTGATTTGAAGGAAGTCACGGATTCTGCCTTATCTCCTCAGGCAGGTCGCTCCAGAGCCAAGGGTCCCTGATGGCAAAAGCATGATCACCTTTAGATTTAAGCCTCGGCTTTGGAACAGCCCCACCTGAGGATCTGAGGCTTTGAACTGGCTCATTAGGGGGCAACATTTCTGCTATGTAGCTTGGGGCCAAACCCCAACATGCTTTTAAAGCGATCAGTAGAATCTTAAAATCAATTTTAAATCATACAGGGAGCCAGTGGAGGGAAGCTAGGATTTGGGCGATGTGAGACCGTCTGCTGAAACCTGTAAGAAGCTGAGCAGCTGCGTTGTGAACTGGTTGAGTTTAGTGAGGCGGTGACTTTTTTGCTAATGCTAATAAAAGGAGGGAGTTGAGGAAATAAATGCATGAACAACTTTTTCCAGGTTGGAATGTGAGAGACTTTGCTTCCTGACTCCTGAATGGAGATCTAGAGGAGAAATGTGTGAAGATAAAGATAGTGGTGGTCCTGCCCCTCCCCCTTTTCCACCTAAGAGCCAATTAACACCCAAAATTGGAAACACAATAACCTGTCATGTTGTTGCACTGACATGTGCACAACTGTTTCAGAAGCTGTCATGTTGTGAAACTGAGCACATGCTTGGTAAGTGAAGTGCTGATTTTTCTCAAAGCTTTGAAGAGTTTTTACTTCATCTGACTGCAGAAGCAGTATATTCAGTTTTTATGTCCCAGTTACTGTTGAACTTTTACTAATGGCCTCTGTCTTCTTCATTTAGACAGAGGCTTCAAAGCAACTGCTCAGATTCGATCCAAGATGGCTGCCAAAGAGACTTGTTTTGCTTCCCAAGTCTTTTGCAACAGGCTTCAGATTAATAAGAGACCGAGTGAACTCTCATTGATGTGTTTTGTTGGTCTGAATAATTAGATTTCTGATTCAGAGCTGTTGCCTTGATTGGAATTTTGTTGTCTCTAACAGTTGATAAATATCACTGATAAAATAACAGTAACTAGGATTTTGAACCTCATATTACATCTCAGGCAATGTGAGCTGAAATGGGTAGGAACTAAATAGTGTTATTTTACGAGAGATTTTAAAAGGTAAGGAGAGAAAAACGAACAAAAGTAGTGTCCTTGATGTCAACACATGTTTCAAGGCTAACTTAGGTAGTGTGATCTGCTTTGTCAAAAGCTGTGATTTGGTCTAAAATGTATACTGCAGAGCTCGCTCTCTTATTAGCTGCTGAAAGGACGTTTGTGGTTACCTTGAGGGCAGTTTTTGTGACGTGTAAAGATCCAAAATGTGACTATAATTTATAATACCTCCTATTTTGACATGAAAAATGGTCAGTCAGGTGCAGTAGAAACCTCTTTAAAAAGAATGTGGGGAAAATGTGAGTTTATAAAACAAAGAACAGTTGTATCAGGATTTTTCTTTTTTTTTTCACTTAAAAAGGCATTTTGAGAAAGTGGCACAGCCATTACAACTCATTAAAATGCTGGAACATCTGTCAGAGGGAATTCATAAAGAAAGTAGAGCAAATATTATCAAGTTTGAATGTGGCTGATTTCATGTGGGATGTGATATCAGATAAAAAGCAAATTGATAATGATTCAAAATTGTCAGAATAACAACTAATACTATGGTCTGTGCGTAGAAAAAAAATTGAGGGTAAAGTTTTTAAAAGTTAACAAGTTAACTAAGTGTTAAAATGTTCATGCATCAGATTTTTTTTAAAGATTGGTAGCATTAACGTTCTGGCATCTCATCTGGTTGCTATTACTAAATACACTATATGGACAAAAGTATTTGTTTGTACCTCTTAATGTTTAAATTTGGGTGTTTTCAGTCCCATTGTGTATAAAATCCAGCTCCTAGCCGTGCAGTCTGCCTTTACAAGTGGTTGTGAAAGAACGGGTGGTTCTAAAGAGCTCACTGAATTGTCTGTGAAGGTTCTCAGTCTTCCAGGTCATCGTAGTCTAAAGACATGCAGACGCTTTTCCTTCCAAGCTTCTTAGACAGCTCACTGAATTCCAGTGCAGTGTCCTAGATATTCCACAATCAGCTGTAAGTGTGATTGTAAAGTGCGAGTGTTTAGGAACCACAGTGGCTCAGACCCCGTAAGTTTACAGAGCAGGTTCACCAAGTACATAGCCTCAGTCAGAGTTCTAAACCTTCTCTCACATTAACATCAGCAGAGGCTGTGTGTGCTGAGAGCTTCATAGCAGTGCTTTCTACAGCCGAGCAGGTCCTGTGAGCATGATGTGGCCCAGGTGGTCCAGTACTTTTGTCCATATAGTATATTTAACCTGAGCATTTTATCAGTCTTTGATAGATCTTTTGTGCTATTTAAACTTTACTGTTTGTTACTACTCACACATAGGTTCATTCAGTCTAACCAGCAGTTGTAAATAGTCATATTTACTCATATGCACCACTATTTCTTTCCATCCATCCTCTTCTACTCATACTATGTGAGGGTCGCAGGGGGGGCTCAAGCTTATCCCAGCTACCATAGGGCGAGAGGCGGGGTACACCCTGGACAGTTCACCAGTATGTTACAAGGTTAACACATAGAGACAGACAACCATTCGCACTCACATTCACACCTATGGGGAATTTAGAATTACTAGTTAACCTGACCCCACTAACTGGATGTTTTTGGACTGTGGGAGGAAGCTGGAGTACCCAGAGAGAACCCACACAAACATGGAGAGAACATGCAAATTGCACCCCGGGCTGATGGTGGAATCAAACTCAGGACCTTCCTGCTGTGAGGCAACAGTGTTAATCACCGCACCACCGTGCTGCCCGTTTTTCAGCTAGCAGCCGCCCGGCCCGCATGTGGCACGGGTGCGTGCACTCGGGGCTGCTGAGCCCTCGGGAGCCCGTGTAGGGCCCCGATGAAGGTGAGGCAACAATTTCTTTAAATTGAAAAATTGTTTTAAAAAGAACCTGGCCCTGAATGGTGATGTTAATGTGACCTTGCTCATTGCAGTGTGCTGTTACAACTTCACTTTCTCAAGTATGACCACTAACCTATGGCACTGCACACTTGCTCCTGCTTCAGGAAATGGGTTTGTGTGCATGTGAGTCAGTCTCCAGGACTTGGTTTTGCTCTGACTGCATCAGCGGGAGTGGTAGTGCTGGCAGCACGGCGTCTCTCCGGCCGGGTTGGTGTCAGCCACAGAGATGAATAACCCTCTGCTCTCAGCCCACTAAGTAATCCAGCCAATGATGAATTGCTGCTCTCACTGACACCCAAATTGGAATCATTGGGTCCGGGAGCCAAAACTGGGGGAAAAAAAGACAAAAAAAAGAGGGCCTCTGGCAGCGGCGTCTAGTCATCTGTTACCGTGTCGCTCCTTGAGGCCGCACCAGGTATTCCCCTCCCCTCTGTGTGCTCAAGGCCTTCAATAAATAGAAAAGACAAAGAACCTTTCAGAAATGTGTCACACTGATATCCTTCCGCATCGAAAGGGTGGCACCATCTCCCTTCTGTTTAGAGTTGTTGGATTGTTATGTGTCCAAGGCCCTTTCGAAGTAAAGAAAATGGTCACTTTAAAGGAATCTATAACCATCTAAATGTAGTTGTTTTTAAGTAAATAGATTTTGAGCTTTTACTGTAACATCTAAAAGTCTGTGTTTACGTCCTTCTGCCCTTTTCGCCTACATTCTACTAGCTGCTGAGTCTGTTGGCGGCGCATGTAAAACAAATCCCCCAACACAAGAAATGACTTAATGAACTTAATGAGGTTTTCTAATTACAGAGGGAAGTTAGCCCATGTCAAATGGGCCTTTTCTGCCTTCCTTGACATGGATTAAGAGCCAGGCTATTAAATCCAGCCCTACTTTATAACACAATCAGTCATATCTGCTGTAATTCTGGCCTACATTTTGACGCATTTGAATAGAATGAAGTTTGTATTTCTAGAGTAGACTAAAGAAGCCTGAGGCAGGAAATGAACCTCCTCTTGAAACCTTCTCAGGGATGGTGAGTGGGGAATAAAACAGGAACAGGATTGTGTTAGTGTCTAAATTATAAAGGCCGCTCCCCTCAGATGAAAAGGTTTGATATATGTTATTATTCTGTGTTATATCAAACTTAGGAGTTTGGACTTCTGCCATTAATTTCTCTACAAATCTACTTTATTCTTTAGTTGTTGTTTTTTTTTCATTGATGCCTTTTCTTTTTTTCTCCTCTCTCTTCATTCTCCCTGCCTGTCTCTTCAACCGGTCCATGGCAGGGAAGATGATTTACTTTGTCATCATTAACACATCAAAAGAGCCAAGTGTGTATTTCAAAGTCATCTGATAACTGATACTCTTTAATGGCGCACTGGAACAGTAATTAATTTCAATAACATCCCATTTATTTGTTCTGGAAGTGAGCGCTCCCGCCAAAGCGGCATAAATCCTGTCTGTTGCTGCAGCTCAAATTAATTTACGTGTTGCGTCTCCTTGCATCTTTTGAGAATTTAATTATCTCAGCAAACAGGCTCTGGGAGTGTTGAATATACATTCTATCGGCGGAGTTGTACTGGAGCCAGTGCAGCATACAGACATGTTGTTTTATTCTGACTCTCTACGCCTCCTCCCGTGTCATTCCAGGCGTCTGCTTCCCACAAACATGGAGACGAAACTTTAAAAAGAAAAGAACAGATGTAGCAGTGATAATAGTATTGAGCGTATTGCAGAGGCAGACTCTGAAAGCCACCCAGCAGAGCCGTCTATTCCAGAAGATTAGAGCGTCCCTGTTAGCACGGTTGATCCAAGTCAGTCCAGAAGCCTCGGTGCTCGGGATTTTTGGGAAGCTTTTTTGAGAGCTTTTGAAAAATGGGAGCAAACCCACTTACATGACAGTCACCCTGTGATAAACGACAGACGGATACACACCAGTGATCACACGGTGACAGCCAGGGCTGACCTGCCTTGACCCTAGCACGGCTCGTCAGTTGACATTCAGAAAGGAGAACACTGCCGTTGCTATCTTTGCTGTCAGGGCCGAGGCTTTGAAGGTATTTATATATCTGCGAATACTGGACTGATCACGCTGGGATAAGGATAATTGCTTCAGCTACCAGGTGTGCATGTTTGATTTTTGGGCTGTTTGGCAATCTGACATGAGACTTTTACATTTTGTAAATATAAGATCTTAAAATTCATTAAAGTAATCTGTAATAAGCTTTAAGTCTAAAGGTACCGGGTCGGATTAAAAACAGTGGAACATCACTACATATTATAAATTGTATATAAAAGATGGACCTAGCTACAGTGATGTTACCCATTGGTTTGTGGACTCTGCATTGGTTACTGTCACTGTGTTTTGTTCTGTTTTTGTTTCTAAAAAGCAGTTGTGAATGTTAAGTCTGTTTCACACAACTAATAAGTACGTATACATTAGAGGTGAGAGAGTGTTACTACCCTGGAACACTCTCTCACAGCCGGTGTCTAAAACCTAAAGAGAACTATGGATTTGATCAACTGGTCTCTGAATGCTATTGACACCCTCTTCTCAACGAGAAGTTTGGGCTCGGGAGAGCCTGAGTGCCCTGGAGGGACCTTCCCTGCTGGATACACGATGGACGGGTGGCAGACATGGAGGATCGTGTGCCTGGCGGGACTGTCGATCGAGGACGCTGAAGATATCTACCTATTCGGAACCATGATAGCAGGGTTCTTGCTGATCGGAGCTGGCTTGGCCCTGGCTTATCGGAGAATCAAGACAGCGGGACTGACTGCTCAAACCCCCACCAAGCTGCCTGCTGAGATTGGATTGACTGGACGAGGCGCGGCTTCTCAGAAAGGGCTCACAGACGGGGACATGGTCAAGAGCTTGGAGGCTATTGCGGCTGCAGTGAATACTCAGAATAACATCTCTGAGCGGATACTGGGACACATCAGGGAAGAATCAGCTCAAATCAACAACTATGGGCGAAAGTTGGACAACATCACGGATCAGTTGGCTGCGGTCGCGAGGTCTCAGAACCGGCTCTGTGAGCAAAAGATTGACAAGACCACGGAATTGAAGGTTAACAACATCATGGAGAAACTGACGGCTATCCAACGGGAGATGGAGAGATCAGTGTCGGAGTGCTAAAACAATACAGCTCGAAATTCTCATGAGCTGTTGGAAAGAAATCACCATCTTAATACGGCTACCCCTCCGGCGCCAGCTGCGGGCTCAAGGCTGGAGCCGATCAAAACAATCCGAGATAACGCCTGTGTTGACATTGTTCCTCCCCATTCTAAGGCCACCTGGGTTGGCTGGCAGACTGTTTACTTAGCCTGGCAGGGCGAAGGACACTGTCTCCGCTGAACTATGGACACGCACACACATACACTTACACTGAAAACCACACACTTATCCCCCTCCCTTTCCAAACGCCTTCGATGCTTGTTTCCTGTGGGGGAACACGGCGGGTCTACGTGCCGCGCTGGATAAGATAGCGCTGTGCGAGGCGGCTGCTGGGTTTGCTTCACATTGCTCCTTACCCATCACCCTACCGTGTGGCTTGTTATGTCTTCCCAATGATGTGTCACATTTATGTGCTTTTTTGTGCAGAGGAGTTTTTTTGTTTCCTGTTCTCGTGCTGTCCTACCATGGAAGCATAGCATGAGAAGGGGTCTCTTTTTTTCCTCTTGTACTTTCCCATTGTAATGCACATTTCAATGTTTTTCTCTCCAATGCTACCAATCTCCGACTGTATCCCCATGTGATGTTTGTGTGTCTATGTAAGGTCGGGGGGGGTCCCATTTCACTGCAGGACCCCCCTGCATGTGACGAATAAAGCCTTGATTGATTGATTGATTGAGGTGGGACTCAACAGACACCCCATTATATGATATTACTGCAATTTTTAACATTTTGTGATATGCTAGGTATTGCAAGAACATTTATCGCTATTTGCCACCTCTTTCAACAGCAAACGATGTCTTCAAAGTTAAACCGTGTTAGTATCTGTATCATCCAATAAGATATAGTTCTCTCACTTCAGTTATTTTTTGCAGTAAAATCAAATTGTCCACCAAACCAACACTGTCACTAAAACCTGCCATAGATGTTGCCATAAGATGGAGTCAGTCTGCTATCAGTCTGATATCACTCTGCAACTGAATGGGGTGACGCTGGCAATTGGATGCAATCTGTTTGTGATAATAAAGCAATCAGTTTTGAACAGTTGTTGAATATACTGTTGCTCTCTACATAGATGAAAATTCACATTAAAGGGAAATTCAGAGAAACTATTACATTTGCTCTCAGCAACCTTCCTGTTTTATAGGAAAATAACCAGAATACAATCAGCTGGCAGCTGGTTTGCAGAAAGGTTGTGCTATCACCTTGCGATCAGAAGAGACTGTGGGAAACCTCCAAGCTCTGGGCAACCATTTAGTCACCGCAAGCTGCATAGGTCGCACAATGTGTAAATCACCAGGCAGCAAGGAAGTTGCTGTCCTACTTTTAATAGTAGGACTGAGCTATTAGCTTGCATTGACTTAGGAGGAAGCTTTGTTAAGCTAGGTGTGTCCGGTGTTGAGCCGATATAATGCAAGTTTATTCGGCTAACTGTATCTCAGTATGGTGTAGCACGAGATGAGCAAGGTTGCCAGGTTCACAAGTTTTAATTTGATTTATGTTTATGTAAATGGGGTAGTACTATAGTGCGGTGGTTAGCACTGTTGCCTCACAGCAAGAACATCCTGCTTCTGAATCCACTGGCTAGCTTTGGCCTGTCTGTGCACATGTTCTGTGTGTGGCTGTATGGGTTCTCCGACTTCCAAAGACAATGTTAATAGGTAACTCAAAACTGGGTGTAGGTTTAAATGGTTGTCTGTCGCTCTGTGTTAGCCCTGTGGTGAACTGGTGACTTGTCCAGGTGTTCCCCCTGTGATGCAACCTTAAATAAACAGGTGAAAGAAAATGGATGTTTTTTTATCTGCATGGTACTTTTAGGTTTGATTTGGAGCAAAGGAATAAAGCTTGACTAGACTAAATCTAAATTGATAAACATATATATATATATTTATAAGTCGAAAGATGCTCCCTCTCGCACACTGGGAAAGATATTTCAGGATGCTTCTCACATGAATTTTTAACTCCAAATCAAACAGAATGGAAGTCATCAACTTTTAAGTCGAGTTAGCAATACGCTGCGCTCCTACTCATTTTCTTTTATTGCTTATTGATTTTGCCTTTCTATTGGGTGGAAGACACTCCAGCGTGTTTCTGTAAACAAGTACGTTTCCTGTAGGCCCATTTTCTTCATCAAAGGGCAACTCGCATATGAAATCAGCTTTGACTGATTTACTGCAGTTGAAATATGGCAATAAAAGAGTTACAGCTCCCTGTCATCTTTGTTTTGACAGACGAGGCTGGCACAGAACACACCGGCACATACAAACAGGCGGACAAACAGATACACATTTATGCACACAAAGTCAGCATGAGTCGTTGGGGATTTTCTCACAAATCGGCCCCCTAAAGGGAAAGAGGCCGGCATAAATCAGCTGGTGTCAGGGCTACAGACACCCACGGCTCCTTATCACCACACGCAGGCGGACACACTCAGAGATTGATAGGTAGATAGTCGGTCTGACAGGCAGGGCGACAGGCAGCCAGGTGGAGAAGCTTACAGAAGCAGGGCGCACAGGGTGGAGGCAGGCGGAGGGAGAGCAAAGGCATCAATACCGATCACAAATCTCAGACTTGATTCTGAGTCACTGATTCTCATTTTAAAAATGTTTTCCATCCATAACCTTTAACTACAGCTAACACAAATACAGCCTACAACCAGTTCAGTTTTTTTTTAAACCTTTTAAACAATTCCAGGAGCTGCTCAAATCAAAAACAAGTAAGAGTTTCTCAGTTGCGTTCCTCAACTGGTAAGGTATTCACCCACGAGGTAACTGGTAATTTGGGGCTGTAAAGCAGCTTCATGCTTTGCAGGTGAGCCTGTGGGGAGAATATGCCACTAAGATCCCCATCAGATGTTCTGTTGGCTTCTTCCTCATGGGTGAGATGAAATAAAATAATCACAGGGCTCTTCTAAACCTTCCAAATATTATTCTACCAAAGCCATTTCACACACTCTGCTCCATTTCCAGTGATTATACACAGGGCTGGTGTGAATCACGTGGTTTATGCAGCAGTTTGGCCACTATGGCTGACTCACCAGCTATCCTACTGCTGTTCCTGGGAGCTGATGTAAAGGTTTTTTATTTGCTCCTCCATCCTGATGGCAGGTTTACTGGAGTTTGGATTTCAGACATACACTAAAATGTTGCAGTTAGTCTCTGGTGGCTGCTGGTTTCACTTGATCCAAATGAAGTCCAGGAGTCATTGGAAAATGTTTTCTATCAGATGGACATATTATAGAGTTACTGATGAGTAACAGCCCAAGGCCAGACCTGCATACTTCCGGAAAAGTCAGCATACTTACTAGCTGTCCACCACATGCCCACTTGGAATTAAAGATGAACAAAAACACCTGAATGTCATGTACTAGTTGCTTCTGTTGCAGAGATTTACGATTCTTCAAATTCAATAAAGAGCCCTGCAGAGCTGCAAATGGGGTGGGGTAAGAATTTTTTAACTGCTTTTTTCCTTTTTTAAAAGAAGGACGTGGAACACGCTGCAGTGTTTCTGCTCTCGTTCATGTTCGTGCCATAGCTCTGCCCCGTGCTGGGAGAAGGCACGCAAGTCTTGATATGTAAAGAACGCGTTTGCAGTGGATTGAAACTGAGTAAAACTCTAACTTTTAGAGTACTACACGCCTCTGTTTCTGTTAAAATACTACAGGCCTTCTCTCTGCTTAGCCAGAGAAGTGCACAAACACTAAAAATATCCATCACAACGCACATCAAGTTAGTGGAACACCAAGAAAACAGCAAACAAAAAACAGTGTTGGAGAATGTAACATTAAATAGTTAGAGTAGCTATAAATAGCATAACTATATAAAAGAAAAGAAAACATTAGCAACAGAACATACAAGGCATAAAAAAGCACACAACATAAAGATTAGAGTGAGACTGTAAAATGTCAATTTAAAAATGACAGAGTCATAAAAATAAAACCGCTTCAGAATTATAAGACATTAACTATTGAACAATCACTGATGGGGACAGGCTGTAGCAAAAGGTCAGCTATGCTTATATCAAGGGATGAAGGCAAAATACGAGTAAAACGATGCATAAAATGAAAGTGAAAGTACAGGCTGGAAGGATACAGCACTCTCCTCTCTTTGATCCCCTTTGCTGTGTGGATGTAAACAGACAAAGGCTTGTATTACTGTCAGGGAGGATTTGGTGCACACTGTATCATGCAAAGCTATGTTGGGTAGCAGTGCAAAACTCCATTTGTTTCCACCCATCAGAGTCTACTGCAGCAATACTAAGCTGGTGTTCCATTTCATGGGCTTGTCTGTTTTGGGTCATGCACCAGAAGCGAAATGCTTTGCCTACACAGAGAGCGGATAACATCTCTGATCCCATTATTTACTCTGTTGAGGACTTACACATTCCTTGGCTTTTTCTTTTGGGAAAACCGCTTAAAGCTGGTTACACGAGGCAGAATTATTGCCAGAGTCTCTTTCTAGTAGTCACAAAACAAGCACAGTCTTGGAATGATTAAATGTGCGGCATCTCCCAGAAATAGCAGATTTCCACTTTTTAAAGAATGTGGAAATCATAGAGGTGTTTCACAGTAGACATTTCAGGGGAGAAAGAAATGCGAGTTTGATGACTTCTCATGCACAAAAATACCTTTTTTTTTCTTTTTTTTTAGAGGCTTTGGAGTCACGGTCTCCTAGCAACCTTGCTTGGTGTCAAGGAGGTCCATCTGTGGACAAATAATGAGTAATAGCTGCAGAAGTAAAAGTCAGGTACATGAAGATATATTTTCAGTGAAGGTGTAGGTCAGTTGAACCACACTGGAAGCAAATAAAATAAACCCAAGTAAGGCAGCAGAATGTTTTTGAAATGTAGCGTCATTCAAGCTTAAAGCATCAATGCAAAAAATATATAGTTTAGTATCTAAAGGTCTTTAAACAGATGTGTAAAATTTGTGCCAATATTTTAATCATTTTCAAGGCTGTTCACTTTTCCAGTTTTTTGGAACAGAATAAACAGATCCGACAACTGTACTTGGCAAATAGTGTGTTGTAGCTCAAAACGTGCACTGGTACTGAATGTATACTGAAATGGAAATAGTAAAACAGTACTACTTTACCTCAGACACACAGTTAGATGCTGCTCCAGGTTAATAATCTCTCTGAAGTGATTTCTGTGCCTCCTAAGATGTTGTCCCAACTCTGCCAACAAGAGCTCAGACTGCCCCAATGACATCCTCAAATATGTGCGAAAGCAGTCGTAATAAAGCTTCAGCTCTTCGATCAAACCATGAAATTCTCCCATAATTTCCAGTTCGTCCTTTTCTTGTTTAATAATCAGGACCAGCTGATCAGATCATGACTTGATCTGAACTTCATTACGTTCATAGTGTTTTTCAGGGTTTTTTTAAGGATGTGTATGCACGCTCTACGCTCATCAACATTGACTTTTGGCTTCATTCGGCCCTCAGAGGTGTTGGCACGCTGTTTAACTCACTGTATCGTCGCATCATGTCTTCTGTCTAAGCGGGCTATTACAACTGCTGACAAGTAAATAACATTGACACCACAAGGCAGCATGCTCCTGGGAAATATTAGGTCATGAGATTCTTGTAGATATTACTTTGACACCACCACCAACATTTCTGCAGCCGAAGCACATGCTCAATGGCAGTGGCACTCCCCAACAGCATCAGTCTCCCTTCCCAAAAGGGGAAAAATCAGCCTGGTCTCTGACGTTCCCACAATACCACCCGCAAGACCCACCTTGCAAAGACCTTGAAATGCCAAAACCTCAGTGTATATAGGGGAATAACAATGATCATCTTCAAATATGTGATTCAGACACATACATTTGAGTCTTGCATCTGTTCTGGCTTAATTAAATATTGAAAATGATGCCGTCATTCTGTTTTTTGTTTTGTTTTTTGCCCTTTCTCTTGTAACGAGAGACTGTGGGCAGGAAATCTACCTACACTCACACAAACATTACACATTACATTTCACTGCAGCTTCCCGCATTGCTGCCATCCAGCATTTAGGGAACTATTGTGGAGGCCCTTCCGAAAATAGATCAGCCTGCTGTAGCTTCAAAAAGATGAAACGGAAATGAGCAGAAACACCAGTCTCCCCACCACGAGTCAGGTGTGCTGCACACTTCAAAGTCAAAGGGAGTCGTGAATGCGGCACAAATGAAGCCTCCGGTACGCCGATTCAAACTTCCACATCTCGATAATGACCTCACTCTCCTACACCATTACTCATCATTCATTGAGCTCCGGCTGAGGTGGGAAGGTAGTGCTGGCTGGTGGATTCAAGGCTCACAGAAGGTGATGGGGGGGCGGGAGCGCCGCGTGAGTTAAAAGCAATTGGGAGCAATTTGAATACAACTTTAATAATCTCTTTTATTTTCTTGTGACGTTTGCCTCTCTTCTCTGTTTGCCTTAAGGAGCTCTTTTCATATTTAACCTAAATATACTGTGATTGCGGCTCGAGACTTCAGTTTGGTGTTACTCTAGCACAGATTTTCAGTCTCAATGCTTCATCTCAGCCTGCAAAGATGATAAGCTCTTTTTTAAGATCTAACTATGCATATATAACCATGAATAAATGGACAAATTTAGTCAAAAGCAAGGTCTTAGCCTGTTTCTATGCACGACTAGCTGTTAGTTTGCAGACCAAAAGCAGGTGGATTGGCCATCGAGAATTTTCACATAGCAGGTTTGTGAGTTTTCATTTAGTTTAAGCTATCTGTGAACTCTTCTGGAAACAATCGATATCGATGAGAAAGCTTCTGGTCTGATCTCCCGATGTCAATCAGAAGCACTGCGTTAGAAAATTAAAAGAAGATGTTATTTTCCAGTAAACACTCACAGATTTAACTGATTTCCATAAGTTAATGGTGGTTTAAAGACTGTGAAGCCGACAATCACAGGTTCCTCAAAGTGTCACAAACTATCCCTTTGTGAACAGTGCAGGGGAGGGGGACCCAGTACAAACACCCATGCAGCCACACAGTGGGTAGGTGTTGGTGAACTGTGGGGTTGTGCGGGCAGGGCAACCCTACACTTACCACTGGATATGACCACACAGGCCCCACAGCAGTTTTGCCATTTGTTGCCCCTATATGGGGTTTCTGTTGGCAAGCCCACTCTAGGCTAGCTCCAAGAAAACCCACGTGGACTTCAAATATTGCTAGGCCATGTGGTATCCATAGAAGTTTTGCTTTTCTGGGTCAACAAGAGGGTTTTTTGTGGGGCACTCATGGTTGGTTTGCCAACAGAAAACCCTTATTGGACCCATGCTGGTTATTGTCATGATGGTGGGCTTGCCTGTAGAAACCCAATATAGGAAAACCAAAGGGCAAAACTGCTGTGGGCCCTGTGTAGGATAGGTGTGGGTTTGCCCTGCCTACACAGTCTCACAGTTCATCAACACAGGCATGTTTGCTGGTACATTATTTATAATAAGTAAACAACCAACGTGGCTATTATGTAGAAAATGAAACCAAAGAACATTTTTTGGATCAGAAATGAGGCTGAGAGAAGATGACTGGTAAAATACAAAAGCTAAACTGGATCTTGCCTTTTCTAAGACAGACCAACATGATTGATTAGATTTAAAAGTTTGTTGCACCTTTTCTGGATTGAGTGGCTCCATGGTGTGGTGGTTTACACATAAGCCAAAGATCATCCTGGTTTGAGCCTGGTGCTACCTGCTGTGGTAACTCCTTGTGAATATTTTTATTTTAATAATTATTTATTTTTAGCAACATACTGGTAAATGGTAAATGGACTGGTTCTTATATACTGATTTTATACTCTAATTGCACTTTATGCAACATCCCTCATTCTCCCATTTACACCCACTTCAAGCACTTATGCTTCCTATCCAACATTAAGAACTTGAGGTTGGTATCTTGCCCAAGGATCTTTGGCATGCAGATTGTAGCAGCCAGGATTCAAACCACCATCCACCTGCTCTGCCTCCTGAGCTACAGCCACCCCATTCTGGTCCCAGGTTTGTTGTAGCGAAGTCTCCTTGAGAAAAGCTTAATTGTTGGTGATGTTAAATTTGCAGCACAACAGCACAGTGGAATCTGTATATTTGTAGAGCTCGATGGATACAGGATTTTTGAGACTGATGCAGATATTTGTTGATTTAAATATTAAAACTAGCGTGCTGTGTGGTTTATTTCACTAACAGTGTATCCAACAAGTCTGTCTTTCAATTTTGGTGAGTCATCCCTAATGCATGCTTGTAATATTTGGTAACTTCAGCACTTCCTGGTCTCATTCAAATATGTCCAGCTGTCAAAAATCTGACACAGAGGCTTCAAATGAGCCACGTCCATCTTTTATATACAGTATGTTGTTCTTTAACCTTCTGCTACAGAAAATTGAATATCTTTGTTTCAGCTGTTGGTCAGGCAAAAGAAGCTATTAGAAGACATTGCCTCGAGTTTCAGTGCGCTTTCTTGGTAATTTACTGTGATGTTTAATTTACATAATTCTTGGCTGATTAATTGATAATATAAGTTGCAGTAATTGTTTTGTTATGTAAATAAAGACGCAGCTTTTGAAGCTGTTAAGTATTTCTTGTCGCAGCTTACCACAGAAAGCGAACCAAAGAACCTCTCCTCTGTGGCTCGTGACCTTTGCTTCACATCAGGAGGACATCACTGTAAATCTGAGGGAGAGTTACAGTTTTAAAGCCCGGCGATGCTGAAGATACTCGGCTTCAGTACATGAGGACAGAGAGCACTAAGGATTATGTTTCATGACGACACAAGTACATACATCTCAATGGCACCAAATCAAAGAAAGACAGCAAAAACCTTTTAGCATGTCTGCGTGCCACATTATACCACTCCATTATTCAGCACTCTTCTCAAGAACTGGTCTCAGTTCAAGAACTGAATATATCTCCCCTTGTTCTCTTCATTTCTGCTTGACTGTACATCCATTTCATGTGAAGGCTTTGATTTCTTTTCTTTTTAAACCAGCTGTGCATTAAACCAGCTGCACAATGATGTTTGCATGAATGCCACACACAAATCATTTGTTGGAATTAAGCGTGTTTTCTCTCCAGAGCCTCTAAATGCTCCGAACAGTGAACAATGTGCGTTTCTACAGTGTATGGGGGATTTTTACCTTAATGTCTCAATTTAGATTTTACAACACTACGAATGCGAGTAATCTCGTACGCTTCCTCCGTCTACAAAGCATACAATCTCTTCGGGTTGTGCCAATTCATAAAAACCCCTACATTTCAGTCCTTTGAATTACAGGAAATCACATTTCCCTACTCTGCCTGCTCATGTCATTTTCAGCCTTCTCTACATGAATTTTGGCAAATTGGAAAATATTTTTAAGTTACCCAGACCTAAATTGAGCTAACCCAAGCCTTAAAGGAAGAAGACCGAGCTTTTCCCTTTCCAATTTATGTACATATAAAAGTGATATTTCTAAGATACTGAGTGCCCTAAAATTTTATAAATCCCTTTGCAGGCAGCATTGCCACCGCTTCATCCTCCCCTGCAACATTAATGTCATTCAGAAGTAGCCAAGGAAAGTGCTTGTCGTCAGATAACAGTGTTTTTTCTTCTTCTCCCTGAAAAATAGATTTCCATTTACATTTCATTCAAAAGCTCCAACATGCCTCTTCTCCAGTCTTCATTTCTGCTTTTATCCTATTTCGTGTAAAAACATCACCAAAACTGTGCGCCAACGCTACCTTCGAATTCCTGTTTCTCCAGGAACTAAATATGGACTGTGTGCACTCTTTCCAATAGCATTCCCAGTAGGATCAGTGCTACGTGACTATGACGTCAATTGATGTTAACGGGGACCAACTAACAAATAACCAGACTGAGGCTCATTTTCAAGCCTGAATACATCAGCATCAAACAGCTGTTTAACTGACTTAGAACAACACCGAATGCAGAGCATAGAATGAGAGAGGGGATATTATGAGCTGTAAAACACATCGGTCCAGACTAGGACTGGGCGATATATCGAGTTTTTAAATATATCGATATATTTTTATACGAGATATGAGATGTGACAATATTGTTTATATTGATATAGTCTATGTTACGTTAATTATTACGTACTTATAATAATAATTATAAGTACTAATTATGCTTGTGGGGCCACAAGTTTGCCTCTCTTTCGTCCACTTTTGTCTCCATGCAAACCTTACTCTGCCTCGCCCATCGCTTCACCTGCAGGCAACGACAAGATGGACACGGCAGCTATCAAAGAGGAGCTGGTCAGTAAAAAGAAAACATTTGGGGATTACTATTTTAGTGCTGTCAGAGTTAATCTCGTTAAAAATGACGTTAACGCCATAACTGCATTAACGCGGCAAATCTCCATTAACGAGTTACCGCGGATCTCCCCGTGCGTGGGGCTGGAGGACGGCGTAAACGCATTAACGAGCTAACCACGCTAATACGTACTGTGCTTCAACGTAATATTACCGTATTGTGTGTGTATAAGGACCATAAATGGCACCTGTAAGAGACGTGGTTACAAAGAGGATTTCAAACTCCAGGCTGTCAGTCACGCAGTAGAATTCAGGAACAGAGCAGCTGTGAAATCTGTCTGTCTTTGTTATTATGCTCAGCGTCTTTTAGTTTACATTTTGACTGCACAGTTGTGAGCTTTTTGTTATGCCGAAATACAAAATTGTTTTATTTTATTTATGGAGCATTATTTTAATAAATGCTGCTAATTTATTTCTGAGTAATTTTTTCATGTGCATCTACGCTGTATGTTAATAAAAGTGCCTGTGTGAGATTTGGGACACAGCTTTGACTAAGAACTCTCTTTTTGTTCTTACTTTATGGCTTTAAAAATAATATCGAGATATATATCGTATATCGGCATCCAGCTAAAGAATATCGAGATATGAATTTTGGGCCATATCGCCCAGCCCTAGTCCAGACCTTCTGAATTTCTGTTGAAAAAATGAAGTTTAGAAATGGAAAGAAAACTTGGAGAGAGAAAGAAGGAACTTTAAGAAATCTGAGATTTCAGTGTCTCAAATTTTGTGGGACATGAAGTTGACCTTTCGCCAAGTGCCTTCACTGAACAGCTATTGCCCAATCATTGCTTAGTAGCCCCATGTTAGTAAGGCGTGTTAGGCCTGTAGTTGCCCCTCCCTGAGCCTGGTTCTGCCAGAGGTTTCTTCCTATTAAAAAAGGGTTTTTTTTCTTTCCCACTGTTACCAAGTGCTTGCTGATAGGGGGTCGTCTCTGTATTATTGTAGGGTCTTTGCCTTACAATGTAAGGTGTCTATAGGTCACTGTTATTGTGATTTAGTGCTATACACATGAAATTGCATTTAATTGAAATTGCATCTTTGACCTCCAGAATATGCATGTAGCAACTGTTCCATTAAGTTATACCTTAACGCATTTTTAAACCCTGGACTTTATTAACACAGACATGTCTTAAAAAGTTTCTGTTCCTGTTCAAAACTTCCTGCATGCTCTAAATATTGGGAGCAGCACGTCCCCTGCGTCCCCACTAAAATTTGCACCTGCACAACTGAGTACGTGCCATTAGAGAAAGGAAAACTCGCCAGACATGACAACAGCATCTCAGTCAATTATCACTCAGATAGGGCTTCCTGTAGTCACACCCACAGTTAGCGCTTCTGACTGAGCTCTTTAAATTCCCTTTTTTATGGGTACTGAGAGTTGATCTGCTTTAAAGCAAAAACTTGCAGACTCTCCGTACTCTTTCTATTTCCCCTTCCTCTCCTTGCACTCAATTGGAGTGTGTGTGTGCGTTGGTGTGTGTGCGTGTGTGTGTGCGTTGGTGTGTGTGCATGTGTGTGAGAGAGAGTCCCGAGTGGCCAACCAGCCAGGCTGCCTGAAACTTCTGACTAGCCATGTTCTTCAAACATCATGCCGCAACCAAAGCATGGCAGGATGACAGATAGTCCCTTCAATATATAGTGACAAACAAATTAGTGCAAAGATGCTTCTCGCTGCATACCAGATGTGTTGGGCTCTGTGGTATGGAACAGCCGATGAAAAACTGTCCACGTCCCATCTGTGCTTTGCCGCGACCATCGGTGCAGCAATTTGTGCTGAACAAAGTAGTGCAAACAGCCAGCCTGATTATATGTGTCATAATGTGAGGCATAAAAACAGTGGCGGGGGAAGATCTCACAGGAGCTCACAGATTTGTTTGAGTTCCGGAGAGGACGGGACAGGGTGCAGGTGACTAAACAGGACGCGGAGAGGACAGGTGAGCCTGAAAGGGAAGAAGGGTAAGCGAATAGAAGCAGGAAAAACAAATTTATTTTAGATTTCCAAACAGATAAATTGTGTTTCATAAGAAGTTGCACCCAAAAGTCAGACTCCTTTCAGCTATTTTTCTCCCTCACACCTTCCCTCCGCTCAGAGTGTTGCTTTTCGGCTCCAGCTGCCGTCCAGGCTTGAGCTGGTGACTGCAGGGGTTTGACACGAGCAGGCCAATTTGTATCTAACCTCACACCTACCTATTGACACCCACACACCCTGAGATTGGAGACCACATGCGGGGGTCACATCACCGTCTTGAGTGCCGTGTCAGCGCAACGCTTTTTTGCTCTCTCTCCCGAGCGCGGCGACAGGCCAGAGTTTCAGCTCTGAGTAAACGAATGTGATGAAAGCGGAGAGACAAGGCTTCTCAAGTCGAGCTGGAGAATGCTTTGCATCCGTGCCGATGACAGCAAGCCCGCGCGGCTCGCTGACAGAAAGAAGGATAAATGTAGGAGAGAGATGAGCACCAGCACACTGAGAGGCAGAGACATTCCTGACCTGCTTAGTGTCATTACGCTGCAGACTTATCTCGCCTGCTCTGCCTTGTAAATACACTTGAGTGCTTGTTATCAAACGAGCGGGGCGACAAACCTCATCCAGGTTTGAGTCTCCGGCTCTCTCCGCTCGCTCGTAAATGAGTCATTCTCATGGATGACAGCCTACATTAATATTCAGTTATGGAGGGAAGCGAGTGCGCATTAAATCCGACACTTATCAGGTGGCGATCGTGATCCGTGTAGAAGTTTTTAAGCGAAAAAAAAAGATTTGCCTGTTTGCTTTTAATTGGCAAGATGTATTCACAGGAACAGACTCTTGACTGCGTGTAGGATTCATTCAGCTTCTTTCTGCCCCTGCTCGATCTCAAGGCCACACTGACATTTCAGCTGGAGCCAAGTTCATTTTTAGGATGATTTGTTGCTCGCGTGTTTTATACACTTGGCTGTTTTCATAAAGGCCTTTCCAGCACTCTAAGTTACTATTGTTACGATGTTGCTATTTTAGCGCTAAAAGCTTTTGCAGTCAAACTGAATGGCATCCAAAAGCAGCGTACTTGGTCTTCACAGCGCGGGATCCAAAGTGAAAAATTTATATATTTTTTCTTACATCGAAAATGCACACTTTCATACAGTTCGCATTTGAGAAATGACATTAAAAGGCTTTTATCAGGAGGGTGCTCTCCAGCTGTATCCCTGCACTGAAAGCAAGCACGGCTCTCAGAGGTGAGTGCTTGAGGAGCTGTGAGCGTGAGTGTTAGGCGGTGGCGTGATCATAAGCCTTCCCCCCCACGCCGTACCATTCCACCGTCTGCCGGGTCTCTACGACAATCCGCAGCCGTCACACACTCTGAGCAGGCTCCTGCAATGACACTCGAGCGTGGCGAGTCGCCTCTGAGGAGCAGAGGAGTGTGTTCTGTGTCTCGCTGTCAAAATGGAAGAGCAAATGTAAAAAAATTTAAAAAGTGAGAGAGAAAGAGATAACGGCATCAGATTTTGCCATGTGCCACAATATGATTAAACAGTCTGCTGGAGTTCTTCTCGTACTCCACAGTGTTGTATTCTGCGCCACCTTAGTTTCAACCTGCCAGCGCTGCTCATGAATTTTCAGGTTCAGCCGAATCTTATCTTTTCTTACATGCACAGAAGTGTCGGTCAGCAGGCCCCCACTGTTTAAGTATTTGCACCCATTAAGAAGCTACATAAGAAGATGGAAGACCAGAAAAGGCGCATTTTAGTTTCCGTTCTCTCTGATCAAGCAGTAAAAGGAAAGTACTGCTCTCTTCCTCGTGTTATAAGAAATGTGACAAAAACAGACTGGAGACAAATGTTTTTAGCTTCTTTTAGCTTTCCTCACTGTCTAAATTTCTAAATTATTCTCTCAAGAACTCAACGCAAGCTTTGCAAAGCAAGAGCTGTGACCATGACTGTATGACAGCAAGCTGTAAAGTATTTATGGGGGTTTGATTCCAAGTCATTAGAGCTAAAACCAAAGAAATGCATGTTGGTACACCAGAATTTAGTAGACTGTGTTTTTATTTTTTCTGAAATACTCTTACTTACTATAAGATGAGCTAATTGCTAAACATAGCATAAAGGCAGGAGACATGGTGAAAAGACCAACCTGCTAATGCCTCATTTGCTTGTTAAGAATAGGTTCAAATGCTGTTAGCGCCCAAGAGACAAACAAGCTCAGAGGCGCCATTTAAAGCTAAAATCAGCCCAGATTCTTTCAGCTTCATTAAATTGACGAGTGGAGCTAATAGTCAATGTTAAGTTGGGTAACTAGTTGGCAAAGTATCTCATGTTGATGCTGTTAGGACATCATTGTAATAACGTTGTTATTCGCCAAGATCAACAACTGACCAGTGACATTATCTGAGCATTCAGTTAGCATTAGCCAAGAAGTTAGCTAACGCTTTTAAAAACTATCACTAATAAACCAACATGATAATCTAATTGGGCTAACAGCAAAACTAACTTGATAATATAGCTATTATATTGTACAAATTATTTGTACAAATTATTTTAAAAAATATGTTACCAAAAGTTAATTATCCAAAGAGTCATAACAACATAACCGGTTAGCGCCAATGTTGATCCTGGACCAATAAGATGCACCAGCTAGCTTATGTTCAAAAAAACAAAACTGTGATATATAACTTTGGATGGAAACAAAGAGTGAAAATACACTCGACAGAGATCAGGAGCACATGACTGGAAAAAGACGCCAAAAATGACAAAAACTCATCTGAGGTAACATCTGAAATGAGCTCATCCACAACATGGAGGTTAGCCTTTAATATGAGACTGTGTGGTTTGGATTACATGCCTGGATGAAGATTTGATCCTAAGCTTAACGTCCGCACTGAAATCTTAGTCAGCCAGAGGATGATTCTTTTCTGAAGTGCTAAAATTTGGTGTCCAGGGACACTGAGAGTTAATAAGAACAGCTTAAAGCCCAAAGGTGGAGGCTCATTCCTTAAAAAGAAACAAACTCAGGAGACGTTTGGACTTGGGAACAGGTGTATCATTTGCTGGCCTACTGATGCAGGATTTATCTGCCAGATCCTTGTAAGGAGTCATGTTGCAGATATTCAAGTTTGTTCCCTCCTAATTAATTCTATTTTTTATCTTCTTACTTGTTGTAATTATCATAGGAGGCGAAGTTAGACACTAATTGCAAACAAATCAAATGAGAAAAGTGCAAGATTATGAAGAATTCCACACAAGTTTAATCAGTCTAAGTCTCAAAGGTTGTCTCGCACACACGCAGCTTTTAACATGATTAAATGAAAAGTAATACCTGCCAACCTCAGTCACTAATGAGAACCAGAAATTGGAGTTAACAAAGCAGAAAGTGATACATCCGCCTAAAACACAAAGTGATACATCCCACTAGCACCGCATTGTTCAAGTTGTTCAAACTGAACATAGCGTAGCTGCAAAAACAACCGGTGACCATGTATCTATGATGATTGTGAAGATCTATGGGTGATAAAGGTCACATTAATCTGTAAACGGCATAACATCTGCTCAAAAAGACAACAAAATGACATGCAGCGTGTAGCAAAGGGTGTCTACAGCGAAGCCTGCCCTTGTCATGCATGCATGTCCAGGGGAGCAAATGTAAAGCAGATGGCCTGGCTACTTTGTCCTCATTGCTGCTAATCAGGTGCTAAATATCCATCAGTGTGTGCTAAAGTGTCCCCCTACTCTTTTTGTTTTTTTACTCCCATTTTCATAGCATACTGTACATGCCTTTCTTTTTTGTCCTCCAGCACCACTCTCAACACACACTGAACGTCAACAGCGATTAAAACACCTCTTCCTAACACAGAAGTTCACGCACATTTGTGTTGACAGGTCGGTGATACCTGAGCGTGAAGAAAAAAAGCCCATATCCTGTCAGTGGTCGATGCGAGGGGCTTTCTACAGCCGAGTGTTTTTACTCGACGGGAAATAAGCGCGGAGCTCAACACGAGAGAAATCATATGAGGAATGTAGACACTGAGCACAGAGGCTAAATAACACATCCAGCCACATTACAGCTGTTTGGTTATTCAGAAAATCTACTGTGGGTGGGGACCACAGCAGTGTTGGTGTTATTTATGGTTTTGTTGTTGGAGTTACTGTATGTTGCTAAAGCCCATTTTTTATGTCTGTCAAACAGCAAAAACACAATATGAAAGCAGCCTCTGCATGTTTCCCCTTAGATGTTTGACTGATGTGTGTACAGAGGCCTGCAGACGCATAGCACAAAGCCTTTCCCCCATGTGTGGACAACACAGGCACACTCGTGAAAAAATGTATTGTATCATTACGCTATAAATGACTCTTCATCCTCGGCGAACGTGAAGCAGTCATTTTGAGTAAAATGTAACAGAAATGAAAATCAAAGGTTTATTTATTCAAATAATTGATCATTAAAGAAAATGTTGCTTGGTGTAAAGTGAATGTAAACCAATCAAGTGCATTACATTACATTTCACATTTTACATTTTACTAATGTGCCAACATTACAAGGACATTTTACATTTAATCAGTTCACTTAAAGTCAGCATTTTGTGAGTGTGTCATGAGACATCACTAACAGTCAGAAAGGACATTTTTAATAATATTCTGGTGGGGTTTTTTAATTGTAGATTTTTTTGATATATTTTTTAAGTTTAATATTACAGGTTGTGATTAAAGTTCCATAATTAGCAGAAAATACAGTCAAATTATAATTTATGTCTAGTGCATATAGATTTTCACCATTGCCTGTGACTGAATGGAAACACCAACAGTTTGACCTGGTAAAAGTCATGCAATACTATGCAAAGGTTTTCTTGAGCAATAGTTCCCCAGGCTTTCTGAATGTCTTTCAAAGTTTTTCTTTGGACATTGGCTGCTTTTTCTCTCATTTCCATTCCAGTCCTTGTGCCAGACCAGAGGGATGTTATTTTGGTTCGTTTCCTTGTCAAGCCACTTAACACTAACCTTTTGACTCATCCAAGCATAAAACGATACCTAACTAAAGCGTGAATCAGTGTTTTGCCTACACATAAAAGACAACTTTCACATTTTCAATTGTATTTTTGGCACTTTGTTACCAGCATCCTGTTGGAAAACCACATTATTTGTTTCCATTTCTTTAGCTGACTCTATGAAAAATGACAAAGTTTGACAGGTATAAAATTATATGCTTTGCACCAACAAGGTGTTTCCCAAAGAGGCATTAGCTGAAAACTTGGCACATCTCAGCATGATGTGGCCTTAAAAATGGACGAAAGAAGAAGTGCAGGCTGTCAAAAAAAATTCGGCAGATAAAAGCCATGTCCTTCAGAAATAAGAAAACATCCAGCAAAGACCTGAGAGATGCATCTGGCTTTACTGATTCCTTATCGGAAATGGTGTCAGTGGAAGGGTGGCTATCAAGAATCCATTATTACGAAAAGGAGAAAGGGAAAAAGGCTGAAGTACACCAAATTACACAAAAAATAGACTCAGTCGCAATAACTTCTAGAATTATGAATTTAAGAAGGACTGAGTTTCAAATAATGAAAACTTTCTGTTAGCGGAATTTTAAAGTGGACTCAAATCACGCGTACGGGCATAGAGCAAATCTTTTTAATTGAAGACGTAAAGAAAAATGTAGGTAGATTCCAGGATATACAACCTGAAATCAGTCAGAAAAATAAAAACAAGCAGGGAGGCAAAGAGATGACCTGACAAAGATGAAGGGAAAGACGGGGAGACACAGGTGGAAACATTCAAATACAGACAAACAAGGAGTGCAGGACGGGACGAGGGAAAAGACGAAAGCATGTGAGAAAACTAGCTTTCAAAGTACAACAAAAAGCAGCTGAGACATAACAACAAGGGGCAACATTATTGTACTAGATCATATTATTATAATATTGCTGCGTTCCATTAAACTTGGCTATAAAACCTATACTATGCATCTGTATGTGTCAATAGAGTGGTTACCTGAGCAGGTGCTCAGTATACTGCCTTTGGACTTGAACTGTGTTTTCAGCGTTTTTGCTGAGTCCGAGCTTTGAGTTGCTATGAAGAGTAACACTGTACATGATGGCAGAAAGGCGGGGAAAGTAGAAGCGAAGCAAAATCAGCAGATATGAAATAGACCGTAACACTTTCTGGTGAATCACTCCTCCAATCAGGAGAGATCTGTGACATCCTTTATTAGATGTTGCCTCTATTCCAGACCTTTTAGCCAGCGGTAAATGTAGGATAAAATTCATGATGAAGGAGGGCCCAAACCTATGAAAGAGCTTATATTGCTTATATTAAGCAAACATAAGAACCCATTCTGCTTCCAACACTTCATCCACTGGGCTCCTCAGTCCTGAAACACATTCGGTGGCAAAAGAAGTGGTGATGCAACACAGTGGTAAAGATGCCCCTGTCCCAGTTTTTTTGAAGCTCTTTGTGACATAAAATTCAAAGCTTTCGTTTTCAGAACAATCAAATTTCTCGGTTGCGTTTCTTAGTGTTTTTTCAGTCAAACACAGATTCTGCATGATTTACAGATTGTCAGTTTCTGCTTTGATTTACGTTTAACACTGCGTCCAGACTTCTTTAGAGACAAGCTTGTAAAGAAACAATACAGCCTCTCATTTAGTGGCTCAGTGGCTTTCAGTATTAAGAAGAGTTTGAGAGAAAAATACAGAAAGGGAAAGAGAGAAAGTCAAACAGAGAGTGAGAGTCAATGATTTCCCCCAGCACCTGTTTCACTAGTGTCTCCTGTCGCTCATCTGACCCATTCGTTATGCTGAGCCATGGGGAAATCTGATTGGGCTCATTACCCTCTCCTCAGAACTGATTCAGGAAGTGCGAGGAGAGAAAGAGAGGGCCTGTTCGGCGGCTCATTGTGAATGGAAACCATCATCAGGGTTGTCACTATCAGGAACGTCTGGCCATCTGCCAAGGCTCTCCCTATCTAACCTGGCTCTCCTCCACCTCCCAGCCTTTCCGCGGTGGAAACAAATGAGTGTCGTCTCCTCTCGCTGTGTCCTGGTGCAGTGGGGGATGGACGTAGTGAGCTGAGACTATTGGCATGCATTGTCTCATTCATTCAGGCCCACTGCTGAATAAGAAGGGATGGATGAAAGATACCGTGAAGGGCATGTAAGGTAACGGGGTTCACATCTGCGGAGGTGATCGGTGATACGTTTGATGAACTTCGTAGCAGACGGGATTTTTCCTCTTAGCTTTGAGGTGACGCTTTGACAGGGAAGGTTGCACATTCACCTTATTTGCCCCGATATACTGGACGGGTATAATGGGTGTATAATTTGGAAATATGAAGCTGGCCTCACAGTCAGCCTCAATCTCATATCAGTGCTAACTAACAGAAGAAGAGTATTTATGCTGCTTTAAGAGCGATTTCTGTTAAAGAAGCTTTCAGGTGGTCTCGGCAATCTGGTCTCCATATGGACTTCCCGAAGCATAAACTTAAAACTGCTCAAATTAATTTGTTATCAGCTGTGAAAATCTGCTATATTTCTGGGAAAATCAGTAGCACTACAAGCTGTAAATCACCGAGGGAAAAAAATGCCTCTGATGTTACTCAGAGCTCACTTATAAATCAGAGAATAGTGCGCTTGTGCCGGCGCTTCATGAACCTTTGAAAACACAGTCAGAGGTGGCATTTCAGAGATGACCTCTAAACTGTGCTGCTTACTGCTGCACAGTTGATTCAACATCAGAGTTATTGAAACCACAGTGATATTTTCTACTCAATAGCTACTTCCTGAGACATTTGAAGTGAACAGTGCTCCACTGAAAGTGAAAAGAATTGTTTTGGAAGGTTGTGTGAAATTATACAGACTGGAGGAGCTCTATAGACAAAAAACCTCTATTCTGACTGTGAATGTTCAAATAAAAAGCCTTTGAATGCAGAATAAAAGGGTCTGTGCAGGCTTTCATAAAGCCTGGTGATAAGTCCAGCACATTAGGAAGCAGGGAGGACAGTGCATTGAATCTGGTTCCTCCTTACATCATTGACTGCGTAGGGATGATATTTCATCTGTCAGTGTGTGTGCTTTTAGCGTTTTGGTCAACACACAAATATTTCAACATCGTGATGGCCAGAGGATAAAGCCAATCGAGATGTGATTACCTAACATTTCATCGAGTGCCATCATCAGGTCATTATAGATAGAATTTTAATTTTACTTACATGCCGTTAGGTCTCATTTACACTTTGGATGATAATGCTATTGCATCACATTAGCATTAATTGGAAATAAACTAGCAGGTTTTTCCCTGATTTGTTTGGAGGGAAAAATAAAATATCTTTTCTTGTTTTTTTATTAACATGACTGCAGCTAAAGAAAATAAAGATTTACACTGTAAGTAAAAGATGCCCCATTTATTGGTTATTGGTTGGCTAGACAAAAAGGTTGAGTTAGAAAGGATGTGCAGCAGGTTAGGGTGAATAAGGAAAGGGATGGAAGTGAGCTGCCAGGCAGGAGGGAAAAAGGAAGACCAGAGAGAAGAGTCGTGGATGTACGGAAGGAGAACATGCAGAGGGTGAAGAACAAGAGAAAAAGAAGAAATGATTTCACCCGCTGGTTGGTTGGCTAGCATTTTAAATATCTGGAGAAGAAGATTGGGGTGGTCACAGGCAGTATAAAAGATCTCCCGGGTCTGTAAAATAAAGCCAATGGAAAGTGCCTTAAACTTGCATTATTATGAATGTTCACCAGGGGGCAATATCTGTAGCTCCAACCCTCAGCGTTGGCTTTTATAAACAGTCAGGTATTCATTTCAATTCTGACTGTATAAAACCCTAAGTCCATTTTAAAACTTTAGCCCAATTAAACTAACATAATGAGGATACCGATCTCATTCCCGATTCGTAAAATACCAACGATTTGTCACGTTCCGAGGCGTCCCATAGGAACGCAGAAGGTAACCTTCTCTATGATACGTGCCGGATTGTGGATGGAATCTAATAGAACGACGCTCCCAGTGGTAAAACACGTTTCCCTAACCTTATTCCTAACCTTAACTACAGTCTTAATCATATTAGATGGTGTTTTCCAAAGCGATTCATGTTGAGAAAGTAAAAATACATGTGTAGATTCATTCCAAACGGTTCTCATGTTTCCTGACGTTTCCGAACACATAACATAGAAATGTGTTGGGTGGCTGAAAGCATAACATACCTTTAATTTGTCACATGGCGTAATATGTTACGCTTTGGGATGAGAATGTATTGGGCTTATTAACAACAAGTTGTTAGCCAAGATCACGTGGTTTCACAGTCTGACACGTCCCTCACCTGGTACATCCGGTTTCAAACACCTCACCTCCTGGCTTCATGACAGGATTTCACGTCCCAGTGAGGTGAGGTCACAGTTGCTTTATCAGTCCTTTGTACCATCTATAAATGTGACTCAAAAAAAGTTTGTCCCTTAATAAAACTAATAATAACTATGATGGTAAATTTGGGTTGCAATTGCCTTTAATAGCTTTAAAACCACATCTACATGTAAGAACAACTGAACCGTGGGTTTCATTTTAGGAAATGTAATCAAGCTGTGATACCTGTATTGTAGCCACTTGTCAGTGACAGTGATTAAAGCATATCCTGCTTTATTGCCTATTTAAGTGAACCCACAGTTTACAAAGTGAACATCATGCTGTATTAAGGAAGACTTAAAACTACTAATTAAAAACATAAACTAATTAGGAAAACATATATGCAGGTCATCGATCAACTAAGCCATAATAAGCCTTTTCTCTTCAGTCAGACTTCATTTTACAAGCCAAAGATTTTCCTCCTAAAGAATGCTGGGTTAGTGCATTTATCACTGGCAGACCTGGATCCTACAATCACAGCACAGTATTAACGGCTGCCGTCTCCTCTCCGTTGTAAACCTCCAGATTTGAGCGCTCCGAAAGTCAGCCTCGTATTTCCAAAGGAGGATGCATTTTCGTATGTCAGAGCGGCTCCCGATTTTCAGTCTGTTTATGCAAAGCCTTGGTGTCTCATTGCCCAGTGGGGCTTTTCACTTGGCAATAGCTGATGAGTGGGTTGTTAAGACCCCTTGGTGGAACAGGATTATCAAATATAGATTACAGGCGTTTGGGGCCCCAGTGTGAAAGCTCGGGCTCCTGAGTGTTAATTGCTGGCCTCGCTGTGCTCTCCAATTTCATGCTTGAAGTGAACATTTGTCTTTCACGCTACAAAGGCGCCGGCTACATTTGTGTATAAATGCAAGAATGAGCTAAGATATGCTGTACCAGCCAACAGACCCTTAAAAAACACTAATTTTTCCACATTTGTAAATACAGCAGACAGTCGTATGTATGTGTGTGTGTTTTCTTACTGTAAATGGGGCTTTAGGGGGTTTAAAAACAATATAGACTGATTTGAAAATGGCCTGTATAATGACACTGTTGGCCAGGGGAGTCATTTAGGCCCAAATTGCTGCCTGTGTTGGGCTTCGGTCCGTAATTAGGTCAGAATGCAAATGCGTGTATTGTGATGTTGGCCCACGAGGACTAGCACAGCTCCAGCCTCAGTGTTTAGAGTGTAACCATGTGTGTCAGAGTGACTCATTGAGCCCCTCTAGTGCTGCTGAACTGCGAGAAGAGAGAGAGCACTGGGGGCCGAGCTCATTCACAACCTTGTGCTCTTATCAAAATGTGTTTACTGCACTGTAATGCTGCGTCCCATTTAGGCAGCATTTAGCAACGTTAAACTGTTGCCGCCCTGGGCCTGAATGCTGGGGCGGAGGCACAAAGGGCCTGGGATGCATCGTGACCTCTGGCTCACCCTCTAACCCTGCACACACTGACATCAATTCATTCTGCCTTTATTTCTCCCTCTTCATCACCTCATTGTACTTTTTGTACAGCCCTGTCTTTCCTCCCGTCCTGATGCCTCTCCCTTACATTTGTCTTCTATTGATCATTAGGTGGTGTTGAGAAGAGAGGGGAGGTTTAATTAAGGAGCCAGACTGGTCTGTCAATTCTGCTCAGCGCTGCATGGAGTGCACTAGACCAAGCAATGGCTCTAATAGGGCTTCATACAGTAAACAACACGCACACCTGGACAGCAGTGGGCCCCAGGGAGGAACAGGAGAGAGCTGCGGTAGATAAAGAGAGTTTATCATCATAGGTGTGGCGCATGAGTGTGGAAGATTTCAAATGGTTAAAACGCCTGAAAATTAAAGAAGAATCAAAGAAGAAACGTTGCTTATTTTGCATTTTGGGTTTAATTAATTGAGCTATTTTTCACTGTGACTTGAATCTCACATGCCACATTACATGAAAATTGTAGCACTGACAGCAAAGTGAAGATTGCTTATCGGTGTGATCCAGCAGACAGTAGCAAACCTGACAATATTAAATAAAAAATCTTGTTATTATCCCTCATGAGAGGGTGCAAGAAAAATCAAATGCCTAGTCACAGTTCTGCGATTCTGAGCAGTGCTGACACAATTATTGCGACTACTACTGATATGAAAAAAAAAACCTGCGGGCAGGTTTTGTATGGCACAGACACGAGTGGTTAATTTGTCTTGCTAGTCTTAAAATCTTCGTTATACCACTGATTATTGTCAGATGACAAAAACTTGGTTGTTTATAAATGGAGACTGTAACATGGCGTTCACAGGGGGATGAGGAAATGAGCATAATGTGTATGCAAATCAAAAGAATGGGGATTTATAATACGTGTGTTTTAAGCATATACATGTTCATTATTGCTGTATGCATGTTTGTATGTGTGCATATGGTCCTTCTGACTGGCCCACTTGTTAAGAGGGTATGGACAAGGATTAGGGCCACTGGAAAAAAAGGAGGGGTCCTTTGGATTCCAAATTTGAATTATTACTTAAAATTATTACTAAAAAAAACCCCAAAATATTATATATACTATATGTGCTGCATAATGTTGACAGTACTGGAAACAAAAGAGCTTTGCTGAACTATATGATGAGCCAATTTTTTAATTATTACTTAAATATTTTCTTTTGCATTATTTTCTTTTTGCTAAACGGTCTGTTGGATATACTAATACTGACATATCTGTAACAGGCCAACCAATATATCGATCTGGGTCTGATTACAGTGACCTGAAACAAACAGCGTTCATAATTAAGCCTAATGATTTTAGATGTGTGAGTGAGAGGTAGAGTGGATTGCATGACTTTTTTTGGCATATTTGGACACAACAGCTTACACATATTATTAGAGTAACACCTGAAGAAGTCCTTTCATGCCCACAGCTGTGATATTGTCCTGTCTAAAATCTGAACAGACCACTTTGATTTAGAAAGCTGCTTTGTTGCGTCTAATGTTGCATTTTCTCTGGCGACGCCGCTGATTCTGCAGACATGAATATTTTCCTTTAAGCTCTATGGTGATTTTTGTGAATGAAGCAGCAAAATAGGACAGTCCACAAAACAGCAAACGTTGTAGTGTGAGTCACAGTGGACGAATGTGTGGATTTTTATTTGACCACTCGTGTGTGCGCACTGCGCTCCATGCATGGGTGACAGGCTTGTGTGCATAGTTCTGCTCGCTTATGCTTCATCTCTGGCCCCGCGTTGGGGCCGATGATGATCCGAGACTTTAATCGATAAAACTATCAAAACATCTCCTCCGCTGCCCTGTTGTTGACTCTGCGTGTCTCTTGTCTCCCCTCCAGAGAAAGTCAGTATGCTGTCGGCATTGATTGCTCCCTTCAAGTACATAAGCCCTGGGACCAGCAGCACAGAGGACGAGGACAGTTTAAGTAAGCTGCTGCGTCTTTTTCCTTCTCTCTGTCAGCACACACGCTAGCTCTCTCAGTGGCAGGCCTAATATGGAAATGATCTCTCTGTCGCCCCGCATAATTAATTATTTGGCAGATGAGCTCTTTGATTACACACTGGTGTCAGCTTGCACGTTAAAATTCTGTATTCCTTTAAAAGCGAGCGATTAAATATTAAATCCGAGTGTTCATGATAATTAAGTCATTAGATAGGTAAATGCATGCCTGCATACGCTATCATCTAGACCTACAATCTGCCCACCAATGAATGCCTCCCATGCCACCATTAACATTCTTCTGGCAGGATCTGAACACCCTGTTTTTGTTCATTTCCCATCAGAAATGCAATACGCCACCACTACCCCGTAACTAGGTTTGAAGAGCGTATCACAGCTGTTCAGACTTTGCTCTCACGGAGGATAAGAAGTGTGAAATAAAGCGGGCTACAGACATTTCTCTCATCCTTTTCTCGGAATGCCTGCCACTCGACGAGATCCCCACCCCCTGTTACAAATAGGATTGATGCTTTGCATTGGCCGCGGGGACCAGTGTTTCCCCACTTGCGACACAGATTCAGAACTAATTTGGAGGCAGATTACAGGATGATTTGGCAGATAACATCGCCATTTTAGGGGATTTGTATTTGGGGTTTTAAAATACTTAAATATGATAGAGCCCCGTGGTATGAAGTGGGCTCGGCTCAGGGAGACGATTGCAGACATGTTCATTACCATTTCATTGTGTATCGAGTGGCTCAATCTGCCTTGAGAGATTTTCCTTGATTCGTCTTGTTCAGTCAGGATAAACGTGCCTCTTTTCACTCTTGTGTTTTGACTATTTTCTTATCACTTGGAATGACATTGTTTTTCCTTTTATCACAGGCACTAGCAGTGCAGAGGTGAAGGAAAACCGCAATATTGGTAACTTAGAGGATCGCTCCATAGGGCCCGGGGAGTGTCAGTCAACAAGAAGCGGGAGCTCTGGTCTGAAGAGGAAACGGCCACTGGAGGAAGACAATAACGGGCACCTGTGTCAACTCCGTCTGATCTATAAGAAACTGTCCTGGTCTGAGGCTCCAAAGAACGCGCTGGTACAGCTGAATGAGCTGCGGCCCGGCCTGCAGTACCGGATGGTGTCTCAGACGGGCCCCGTCCATGCTCCTGTCTTCTCCATCGCTGTGGAAGTCAACGGGCTGACCTTTGAGGGCACAGGCCCCACGAAGAAGAAAGCCAAGATGAGGGCCGCAGAGCTGGCCCTCAAGTCCTTCATCCAGTTCCCCAATGCTCCTCAGGCCCACCTAGCCATGGGAAACATTTCAAACCCTTCAGCCGACTTCACCTCAGACCAGGCCGACTTTCCCGACACGCTCTTTAAGGAGTTTGAGTCTTCGTCGTGCTCCGACCGCCTCTCGCTCTGCAACTCGGAAACCGAAAGCGAGTTACTTTCCAGCGAGCTGCTCAGACACGGGCGGTTGCTGCGCCACACCTTGGACCTGATGGTGCAGGCGCAGCAGAGGCTCGGTGGAATTGTCCAAGAGCCCGAGGCCCCTAAGAGCCCCGTGGCTGTGCTCAATGAGCTGCGGCCGGGCTTGCGCTACGCCTGTCTTTCGGAGCGAGCCGAAGGCCGACGACTGCGCAGCTTTGTGATGGCTGTGCGCGTGGACGGGCGGATTTTCGAGGGCTATGGCCGCAGCAAGAAGCTGGCCAAGAATCAGGCAGCCCAGTGTGCTCTTCAGGCCCTCTTCAACATCAGGACGGCACCCGAGGGGAGAACAGGTCTCAAAGCCAGCAGGCAGAGTTGTCCTCATTTACCCCAGGTGAGTGCAGACACATCCCCAGCGCCTGTCTTTTGCTAAGCTTCTTTGGCAGACACTCCACTTCCGACAGGGGCCTGTAATGACCAAAACAGCAGGCGTGCGGTGAAAATCCAAACACCTTCCAACAAGTAATTAAGGAGGAAAGGAGATAGGAGCTAAAGAGAGCCCAATTCAAGCAGAAATAAAGATATGTGTGAGCAAGCTGGCCTTTATCTGTTGTCCAAAATAGGTCTTACAGCAAAAGTTAAAGATGCGCCATTCTTTTTTTTTTTTTGCACATCTGCTCATGGGTGTGTGCTCTGCGAAGCCTTCATCTAGGGTAAACAAATATCTGTTTGTTGGCCTGTTTAATAGAAAAGCATGTAAATGAAGCTAATTATTGTCCCCGTGCCTCTGACACATGAGAAATCTTTGTCACAAACCCAAATGAGGTTTTTTTTTCCTTTTTTTCGTCAGTCTTATGTGTTTGCAGAGCTGTAATTGGGTGAGTTTTGTAATTTTGCAAAATCTCCTGTTTCCTCATGTGTGGCATCACAGTGTCTACAAACATTAATTCAATCTGTTGCCCAAAGGAAATAGAAAAGCAAAGAGCAAATCGACAAACAAACCACTGAGACCAATCCCATGCTCATTTACCCAAATATGTAAATAGCAATCAGAGCGAGGAAACTAGTTTGTGAGAAACTTGAGGAAATTGGAGAGCCTAAAGACACGGTGGCTGGATCGGCTGGCACTTGTTGACAGCCATTTAAAGCTCCATTGCAGCTGCAGGACTTTATCTCAAGTAAAACTGCCCTGAGTAGATAGTCACACTGATTTTCATTGTTTACTATTGTTTGCATAGCGAGGAACTCTGCAGCCAAGCTGTCCAGGTCACCCCAGCAGAAAGAACATGTAAAACACCACCGTCTCGAGGTCTTGAATTGAAAAAATTAAGCTGTTCACATCCAAAGCGTCCTCTCCCTAAAGTCTTCCCTTGAAGACTTTTGTGTCGACACACAACGCGCCCTGTAGGGTATGCGTTGTGTTAATATTCTTCCCTAGCCTTGAAGAAATAAACTGGCAAAAGTGTCCTTCCCCAGAGCCCGACATCAACCCAACAAACCTGCACATGTTTGCCTGGGAGAAACTTTCTTTTTCTCCCCACTGCCACGGTGTCTAAAAGGATTTTAAGAGGATTTGCCGCACCCGTTTAGTTCCAGAAAGCACTCGCTTGTGGAATTTCTTGAAAGTCAGCCGTGCCGTCTGCCAGGCTCGAGAAACGTTTTATTTTCATTGCCGTTGAAGGACAAAGGCGTTAATATAATATTCATGCGTGCGTGAATAAACATGTGGCCAGGCGTGTGTTCATGGATATATAATGTGTTACATGTTGCGTAACCTTAATGCAAAGCCCTCCGGCTCTTATACGCTCTCACTATGTTCACATTTGAGTCAGTCTTCTTGCCAAACACTGATTGCACGGGCAGTGGTTGACTACACTGCAGATGTGACACGTAATGTGGGGGTGGTTGCCAGCTGTAGCCTGAGGGTAGAGCAAACGTTATGGTGGTATGCCAAATTATGTTGTGCCAGCTCAGGCTGTTCTCTTTCTTCAGAATTCCCTTTAGCTACCTGTTGCAGAACACAGCTTTGATGCATAGATGTTTTCTGTGTATCGTAGCCTGTATCATTAACCCTCACCAAGACTTTAGAAAAGAGTCAGAAAACCTAGTCATGGTTCATAACCCTTAACTAAGTTTACTGCCTAACCCTAACCCGAAACAGGTCTGTGATGACTTGGTTGTTGTTGGTAACCTTCTTCTCAGAGTTGTTGCATCCAGTTGCACGTGTATATTTTTAGATAAGGTCAAACTTGACATGCATAGATGAGAACAAGTGAAATCCAACTATCGTTGGTTCTGCAGCCAGTGGAAGTCTGCCTGACTGTATATAAAAGATGGACATAGCTCCAGTTTGTCGAGTTCTGTATTTTTGGCCGCTGCCGTCTGACTACATGACTGATATCATATGATAACTTGTCAGTTGCACCATTTGGCATCCATTCTAATCTAAATAGGATGGTAATTTACACAATCAGCATTGGTTTGTTTTAAATAAGACTTGAAACTAGCCTTAAGAGAAGTAGCTTGTTAGGAAACTGTCTTCTTTGTATACTTCTCTTTGTAACCAGAGTGCAGTACATGCTTCCTGCTGGCCAATAGAAAAAGCACAGGTCTAAAGGGGAATTTGTTGTTCAGTGACGGTAGCCCACTGTGGCCCACTCTTGCTTGTGCTATTGTTGGTCAGTCAGAGTGAAGTTCTAACACACAGAGCAAAGTGAAACCGAGTGTTAAAAAAGTGAACTATCTGTGCTATCTGCTATATTTTGAATCTTTAGTGTTTGTTTCACTGTTTGCCTGTTCCCAGTGAACTTTACTGTTGTTCTGCTCTTTGTTCCCGCCCACTTGTCAACCAGTCAGCATTTGGCGTCCAGCCACGCACAGTTGGGATTCTGGAGGACTGCATAGAAGCACATCTCTGGTGGGTGAAAGCCCTTCTATGCTCACTGTCTGAACAGAAACAGTGTGCAGCATGAAGCACTTCTCCACTGGCGTCATGTTTCAGACCCTAGACTTGACACCCACGGGAACTAAAGCTAACCTGTTTCAGACTGAAGCTAACCTGAGAAGCTCTTTTAAGAGTCAGCATCATATAACTCAGGAGGACGGGGTATAGCGTCAAGTTTTTGAACACTTATTTTAAAGCTGTGCCACACCAGGAACCTAACCCAAGTGCCCAATTACTGGTCATAGTATTGCCTCTACTTAAAATCAGTGGGTCATCTTCATGGTAGCAAAGAGTTTTGTGTTTTGAAAGACATCTTACAACAACTAATGTCTAGCACTGAGTGAAAGGAACAGTAAGAGACGTCCCATTTTTCTTTTTGAAAAATGAATTTGGGAACACAAAGAAGTGACAACACTTAAATACAATGATTTTGACAGTGAAACGAAGGAATCCATGGCTGGCCACCTATCCAGGATAGTGTATTAACTCAAAAGAGTGTTGGGAAGGTTACTTTTAAAATGTATTCCACTACAGATTACAGAATACATGCCCCAAAATGTATTTTGTAACGTATTCCGTTACATTATTCGATGAGAGTAACGTATTCTGAATACTTTGGATTACTTAATATATTATCATGCTTTTTACAACTACATGAATGTGATTTATTACTGAAGGTTACTTGCCATACCAATAGCAACTAGATTTTTAAATCTTAATATAAAATGAGTAACAGTAGGGTGGACATTAGGTAAGGCTGCACTTTTTGCAGTGATCTCGTATAGAAAACTATTCCGCGCGTATATAAAACAGGTCCGCGGCTCCGAACTGTAGTAAAGGGACCTCTGGCTAATACGTAACGGCGGTACATGTATTCCGTTACTCCCCAACACTGCAAACGAGTGAGAGCTTGCAGAAGGCCTTCAAGCTGGATTGAGCTGGTAACTCCAGAATGTGTCTCCAAATGAAATATTTAAACGCACCAGAACCACATGGTTCTGTATTCCTCTCAGACCTTTCCATCTTCACGTAAATGTACTAAGGGATATAAGAGGGAGACTGACAAGGCAAGAATCTGAGTGCAGAACCACATACAACAGATTCTCCTGCAGTAACAGCCTGCACCGTCCTCCATCCCTCCCACACTCACGTGTCTGGGAACTCACTTTAACAATCACAGCAGAAATGAGGCATCGGGCCACTGTCTGCTTGGCATTAAAGAGCTATTTATCTTCCAGCGAGGACTTTCATTTTCCGTTCCTTCATTTAACCTTTATTTATCGAGGGAAATCAAACGAGAATGTATTCTGCCGAGATATCTCGCCTTATATTCGCTTCGCTCCTCTTACTCAGCGCTCAGAGACTCGGTACCATCGCAGGCTCGGGTTGAGAGCTAGCCGCCTTGCTCAACAGCACATTCACGGTCGCAGTTTAGGGAATGGGGGTATCCTTAACAGTTTAAGGATTTAAACATAGTAGCCTTCTTGTCTCAATTTAAGGAGCTGCACAAGAGGGTTGCAGAATTACATACGGCCTACCTTTCCTTCGAATATGTGAGAAAAGCAACTGAAAGTAACTAAACCGACTCTATATTTTTAATAAAATGTTGCTAAATATATGATTTCTATAACCCTGTACAAAAGGGTTTGTGCACTGCAGTGTTTTCTCATCATGTTATGTTCAAATAGCAATATTTTTTAATCAGTTGTGCTGTGGTAACAATAGCAGTTGCTCTGGTTATCTTTAGGGAGTGTGTTTTTATAAAGGGTGGAGCCTAAACATAACCATAAATAATAATAATAAAACAGAAATATGAAGAAATAAGAGAAATAAGACTCGTTGTCTTTTCACTGAACTCTCTTCTCTCCTCATAGATTTTCTTTACAGTCCCTGAACTCAAGGTTACATCAGCTTCTAGGAACATAATTGTTCATCTTCATTATTAATCAATCAGCAGGAAGTTGTTCTTGAATCCTATCCGCCGTGCTCGAGTTACAGGAAAATGTCTTTGCTTTATTACAGCCTGCACAGTGAAGTGAGAAAGTGCTAGAATAATTCTGACACCCATTTTACCAAGTGGAATGATTACCCCACTGTTCAGGCCTTGATTGGCCACTTAATCTCCACTCGCCGTCACAACGCACTGCGGTGTTGCCAAGTCAACTGAGCCCGAGATTTGTGTGCAGCCGCGGGAAGGCTGGGAGTCTGCAGGTCCGCGCACGGGAAGGACAGTAGGGAGGTCAGTGGTCAGGATGCTGCGCTCTGCCACCTCGGATTAAGCTCCATTTGAATAGAGAAATCTGTTTAGTGGCAGGAGCGGCTGAAAATTTGGGTTAATGGATGAGCTGAGGCATGAAAAGCCTGCAGCTTTTCAAAAATTAAGTTCTTCTCTCTTTTGACTGCAAATAGCGTAACAGGATATTTTAATTGCTCGTCGCATTAGCCGAGATCAAATGTGACTGCAGCTTGTCTTTTATTTTCTTGCTGTTCAGCTTGATTTGATTTAGTTATCTGTAAGTGTGGAGCACCACAGATAGGGAAGGATACAGACTGGTCAAGTGGAGTCATTTCCCCGCCTTCCCCACGGCAAATTGAATATGATTTCAGACACGTGAAGGTGACCCCTGTCAGCCGTTGAGCCTCTCGCAGATTGTTTTCTTTGTCTAATCTCTCCCACTTCTAATCTGTCTCAATATAAACAGCTGTGACAGGCTGATCATTAATTAATATTGCCACAACAAATTAGCGACAGCGATCGCCCGGCCAAACACCCCGTCTAAGATAGAAATCCACCAATTCGTGCAGAGAGGAGGGGGGGGAGAGGGAGAAGGTGTGAACAACACATTAGAGAGGAGTTGATTAACAGCTTTGGGGACCTTGCAGATAGTGTTACTGCCTCAGCATGTGGACAGCGTAGTGACAGCCACAGCAGCAGACTGTACTCGCTCTGTGATTATCACCACAAGTGGCACAGTGCAAACAGCCTGATAAAACATCTGCATTTATCACTACCTACTGATTCAGATTAGGTGTCTTTCACAGTTGCAGGGTGTTTATTCAAGAAAGTGTACAAGCGTCATCAGGCGTCGTCCAGCAAATGTTTCGTTTAAGCTTATCAAAATGAACTAATCTGCAGTATGAAGGCTCAGACAAAGGGTGAAAAATACCAGCTTAAAGTCATTTGTTTATTCGAGTTTTTGATGATTTTAGTTTTTGCTGTACTTTAAAGACAAGCAAACATAGAACATTTTATCATAAAAATAACTCATTTATGATCTTTATGATGATATTTAGCCAGTGCAGAAAAACAGATGAGTCAGTTTTCAACAGGACGATGGCCGTCCACAAGGCAATACCAATATTTTGCTGATATATCGGACTACTGTCCATATCACGTTAGTTGCAGCTATTTCAAAATGTGGTAAAAATAACAAATGGACTGCTTCTATCTAATCCAATGCTTCTCTTGTTTTGCTGCTACTTCTTCTCCCTTTTGGAGTCGTCACACTGCCTCAGCTGCCTCAGCCTAGCTTCCTTCTATCTTCCATCCTCTCCACATGTCCAAACCATCTCATCGTTGCCTCTCTGCTTTGTCTACAAACTGCTCAACCTGAGCTTGTCCCTCTGATTTACTCATTTCTAATCCTAGTCGATCCAAAATTAAAAATCTTAGCATCTTTAACTCTTCCACCTCCACCAAGAAAACGAAAGAGGTCATAGAGGTTTAAAGGAGAAGTATATAGAAGAAATGATGAAGCTAGTACCCAAACTGTCACGTTCATCTGAGTTTCCTAATTTAACTTTAAACTATGTGCTCACTGTGTGACAGTTTTGTCATGTAGTGATAGCTTATAAGGCAGTTTTAAGGTTTTACCTCTATTGTCAGAGCTGAATGCATGATACCATGCAGCTATCGTGGGCTTTGAATGTCATGGTCGTTTAGGGGTTTTTTGATTTCCTTGAAATCTCCTTTTTCCAGGGTGGAATGATTGTACAACATCTTTAACAACTTTGTGCACACGTTTGATATTACTTTGGATTTTCTCTAATTCACAAAGGGTTAAAAGTACACATGCACCCCTACATGGTTCTCCTTCTTAGATCTTCACTGAGTTGTGAAATGTATGTGTATAATATATATGTTGTATACCTTTGATTAAAGAAAATCCCAAATAAATTCAAACTTGTGGACCAAATTCTTGTTTTTTAAAGTCGTTAAAGATGTTTCCTGTATGATCATTCCACCTGGGAAAAACAACAATTTAAAGAAATAATTAAAAGCCTAAATTACCACAATCTTCATGCACATGAGGAGTGTGTGTAAACTTCAGACTTCTGTAAAGATTTGCTTTTATGCACATCTTGAGGCTGCAATCGAAAAGCCTATTCAGATGCTAAAATACCCATTTTATTAAATGTGCAAATACTGATGATATTCGAAATAATATGATGAAAAAGTAACAGCGTACTCGTAGAATCACCGTCATTAGACTGACGTAGAGACATTTTTTTACAAAATAAAAGTTTAAGAAAGTTTTAAACTGATCTCTGAACATCGAGAATCTACAGAATAGAAAGAAACTTACATTTAAAGAAGTCCAGTCACGTAGACCAGTGTTTCCCAACCACTGTCCCGTGGCACATAGGTGTGCCGTGAGAAATGATCAGGTGTGCCGTGGAAGATTATCTGGTTCCACCTGATTAGCACTCTCAGCGACCTGCGTAAGTAACGAGCAGAACAATTACATTCTCTTCCACTAGAGGGCAGTACAGCTACCTGCTCTAATTAAATGGGTTGCCAACTGCCAGTAAAACAGAAGAAGAAATTACATAATAGTCATGTTGTGAGATGACACGCAATAGCTACAGATAAATATCTGAAAAGAAAAAAGAAGTCAGTCTGAGCTGAGTCCTGGAGAAAATTCTAACCCAGGTAAAGGTCCTAGCATGAGTAGTGGTCAGAAGAAAGCAAAAAAGGTATACTGGGGACAAACCGAGTCAATTCCACTATATCTTGGTGCGCAGGGAAAAATTATCAGTGTGGTTTTTGTGACATTTTTGTTTGGTGTTGTGCCGTGTGATTTTTCTAATGTGAAATATGTGCCGTGACTCCAAAAGGTTGGGAAACACTGTCTTAGACTACCATGGACTGGATACCTCAGAAATTCCACAGACAACAGAATAAAACCTTTTCTATTCTAGTCTACTGAAACATTTATAGAAGAAAAAACTTGCTAGATGCTGTTACTGTTTTCTAGAACCTCATAGATAACTGTAAGTCTTTAAAAACACATTTTGCTCTTATTATTTTGGTCACACATAAAGCATTAATTTCTGTTGTATGTATCATTAGAAATCATTTCTTTTAAACTCTACATATGTAGATCATATGACAATAATCTGAGTATAATACTATTTGAGCATAAACTATGCACATTGCCATGAACTCCATGGAGCAGTAGTTCTTGTTGTGTTTTAAACCAAATTTGAGCTTAAACTGCTGTAAAGCAGATCTGACCCTATGCACTTCCACAAGGTGTCTCATTACAATTTGTCATATGAGTGCAAAAAGCTGCTTTTTGCTTTTAGACTGTCTGCGTGCCCTTTTACCAACCACTTAGCTCATCATTTGGTATTTAAAGAAAAAGCAGCAAGGGAGAGTGGAGATTTGTGTGTGAAATTACCAAACAATAATGTTCCCCCATCTGAATGTGAGCCCCCTGTACGTGGAAAGGTTAGAATCATCCCAATCTGCCTAATATGTATGCAAAATATGACCTATGAGGCTGCAGGCTGTTCAATCTAATGTACCGCGTCAGCATGCAGCTTTGAGGGAAAATCCCTTAGCAGGGAAGAATTGAAATGGGGTTGGTCGGGTCAAGTCACCTCGCACATACAGTAAAACACCCCTGTAATCTATTCCAAAGAAGCGTGGCGCGGCTGTGTGCACCTCCGCTTGCCCTACAGTATCCTGAGTCGCTGCTACCAAGTCTTCATTCTTTGTGACAATCCTCCAGTCCTCGCTTTCCTCCATTCTCCCTCCTCCTTTTCCCTGCACAGCCCATAGCTGTGAGCCAGAGCACAGCTATAATCATTTCTGAGGAACCTCTCACACTTCATTAAAAGCATAATCAAGTTCATTACAATTTCATAGGCGTTCAGGTAGCAAATGGCTTCTGATAAATCACGACTATTGGTCCTGTGTGGCTGGCATGTGTAGGTTTATCTCTGGTTCTCAGGCAGGGGGAGATGGGTAGAGGAGGGAGGAGGTGAGGGGTCTGGATGTCTGGCCTTTAAATGACCTTCCAGCTTGGAGCAGTGGACCGTTCTGTTATACGCGCTGAACGGCAACACGTGAACGGCCAACATTAGCATGCATCGCAGCTGGGAGATGTAATTTCTCATGAAGCCAGTGGGGTCACGTACAGTGAGGAGATCAACAGATGCAGCATCAAAGGATCGTGTAAAAACTCCCCGACACTGAGTGATTCATTTCATTCTGAGCTGGCGTGGATGGTGATGTGTGACATCTAATAATCTACAGTATACTAACTTCCACGTCCTCGGGCCTCGGCCATAATCAGAGTGACTGTGTGCATTAGCATCTGGGACGGTGCTCTCATTATTTTAAGACACAGAAACTGTAGCCAGGATTTTTCTGATTGGTTAATCACAAAAATCACTTCTATTTATAACATGTGTTTTGCAGAAATCACCAGGACATCTTTGTCTTACTCAGTACCCACTTGTGCACTTATTTTATTAGTTGTTTCTTGAAAACAAGATGGCGAACAACAACACTGCAAATACATCGTTGTGAACTCGAAAACAGCTGTTGTTCTTTTTTCTGAAGCGCTTGCTCTCAGCTCATTCTCTGGGTAAAGACTGCTGCTGTAAGTGTTCAGACTTGACCCTTCCTTCATGACTCAAAGAGCCGTGATGGTCGAGCAAGCTAGCAGAGTGAATGAGGAGAGGGAGGGAAAAAGCAATGAATCATTGTTGTAGAGCACAAACACGCTGTTGCCACCTCGTTCGTATCAGAGACTTGACACTTCTTATAGTCCAATCTGTCTGTAATCTATTTTTACTTTAGAATCATTTTCTGCTGGAAAAAATGTTGCACCACATTTATGTGAGAACCTTACTGATTTTGCAAATAAAATGCACAGTTTCTAAAATATTATGCTTTATTCCATGTTAAACTACCCAAAAGTATAGGAGCAAAGTGTAACTGCTGCTGTAAAATTGTTACGTTTATTTTTTCATGTGTAAATCATTAAAAAAACATTTAAAATGTGTCAGTTTTCTTCACTGTTTTCTTCTTAAAGTTTGAGGTTTGGACTGTCATGTGATAGTGAGCTCTAGGGAAACAGTTACTTACAGACAAACAAGCAACTGATTATTCGTTGATACAGGATTATCTTGGAATAATTTAACTGTCAATTTGAATGTATTTTTATTATTTAAATATAAAGAAGAGGAAAAAGCAGCTCGAACTGGAAGGGAAGTTCAGACAGACTGTGGGATGCAGGACTCAGCACATGTGGGAGAAACCGCCGTTAAACTTTAATAATCTGTAGTACATGCTACAATATCTGTCAGTCTGACACAAATAGAGAATTGAACAAGGGGAAAAAAATATAATCGGAAAAACGCAGGGAGCTATGTTTTTTTCAAAGAGCTATTAACCCGTTACTATAATCTATTTGCAGTTATGTGTTTCATAGTTTTTAACATCATATCAGCTTACCTTCTGCACCATAATAATCTAGATATTGTCTAGAAAATAGTCTTGAGTGTGACGTGTGTGTTTGTTAAAATAATATAATTAGCCCTGGGACCAAAACAAATGTCCAAAATATTGTTGCTGCAGAAAATGACAGACATCCCTTGACAGTGATTGTCCCTCGTCGACTACTCACACGCCTGGATGGTCACTGGGACCCTCTGGGCCTCCTAAATCTCCGTAGATGTTTTCCCGAGTGGTTTTCCAAACTGTGTTCCATAGTTTACTCGTGCTGTTGCCGTGGTCTGCTTGAGTTTACGGTGGATGCACCTCCTGTTATGTTAACATGCTCAGCTGTGCAATAGCTTTTGAATGCATCCACTCAAAGATAAAGTGTAATGAAAATGTAATTAAACAGCAATATAATAATAATAAACACACTATTCGCCAAACTGCAACCCCCTGCAGTTCCTCTAGTGGCCACTTGAGGCTGCTGTTAAAGGTGAGTCCATCCACATGCACTCCCATTTTAAAACCCCCAACTTTACAGCTTTACAAAGCATCTATGCAACAGGTACAAAGTGGTTTTGGCCTCTATGCACAGTTTTCTTCTTAATAACAACCTTTAAAAAAAAACGTGTTTAACCTGAACTTTGTATTTGGCTGATTTGTTTTACAGGTGTTCTGGCTTCTGTCAGACATTGAGTTAATAAACCAGACTCCACTGTGTTTGGGCTGTTGGTGCCTTTCAGAGCATTTTTAAATGAATTATCTGACATATGTTATAGCTCGCTGTGTGGTACAGACCATCCAAGAAGGCTGTAATCCAGTTTCAGTGAGTGAAATTCTAGCGTTTCATTAATCAGTTGGCAAACAGCGGCTGATTTCTGTGCCTGTGTAACATACCTGTGCAGTTTATGGACGCAACTTCCTGACCATACTTGTCAGACTCATATGATAACTATGGAAGCCCATTTCCGCCACTAAAAAAAAAAAAAAAACAAGTATCCATAAGTCGAAATTTCGAGTTATGGATCCTTTTTCTAAGTGGCGGAAACGGGCTTCCATAGATAACTGTCCAATCCACCTTGTCCACTTTTGGTTCCCACAAAACAAGGTACTGGTGGCAGCGACCATCTTTTATGCTCTCCATTGTATTTACATGTTCACATGTCATCATTCTCTCACTTAATCCTAAATGGTTAATTATTATGACTATTTGCTTATTTGCCTATGATTTTATGCAACATATAAGACCAAAGGTAGGAGTCAGTTAGATTATCTTAGCATAAAGATGGTAAAACAGCTTGCTCAACAAGCGAGTGGTTCTGGTCAATGTTTTGATCATCATCAGAAGTCCCCAACCATTTCGATAACTATTGTAAACATATAACTTTGCATTAGTATTAGTCTGCTGCTACACCTTCGTAATTAATAAATAAGACCATAAAAGAGTTTGGGAAGAGCATAATTAGTAGAATACTGTGAAAAGTGTAAAAACAGTCATGCATTTGTTTTTCTTGACTAAAAGTATGTGCGGGGAGGGAGCAAAAGCAAAACATCTGTTACCTGTGCCCTGCTCTTTGGGACTGTAATGTGCCTCTCATGGGGAAGACAAAATAGGAGAGGCTGGAATGAGGTATGACAATGTGTGTATGTGGTGAAGGAGGGGTAAAAACCGAGCTGGCAGGGGGAAAGGATGAGAGGGAGGCAGTGGGGGTGTGGGAGGGGAGAATGGATGGAGTGCAGTGGGGGGAAAGAGAGAAAAACCTCAGCGGAACAAAAGACCTTCAGGATTAATTAGGCGTCAGATTGGTTGCAGGGCACAGTGGGGGGAGAAAGGGAGAGAGTGGGTGAGAGATGGGGGGGGGGAGAAAGAGTTTAGCATTCTGGGAAGACCTCATGTCCTCAGACCTCATATTTCAGCCTGCCTGCCCACGAGTATACAACAGCCAGCTAGTTAAGGCCTGCGCTGTGCCTGGAACCACTGTCCACTGAGTTATGGATGGAGCCCCTGCTCCATCTTCATGTATTTTTATGTTATCCCACCGGGCAATAAGAGGAAGCACAGAGGTCATATATGTTACTCATAATGTTTACATGATGGGTTTCACAGCCCCGTGTTAGAATGTGTGGATATTTTAAATGTAACCAGGTGTGCATGCGTGCGCGTGTGAAATCACAGGGGGAAAGGTGAAGCATTATTCACTCCATATAGCAGCATTTCTTTCTGCCCCTTTGCGATAGCTGAGCCCTGCCAGATTAGCAAAGTATGAATACGCAAAATAAAGGCGGCTGAACTCTTACTGAACTTCATACTTTCTCTGCTATCATCAAATGGCTCTTTTCTTCCTCCCTTTTTTCATAACAATTGCTTTTAGAAATGCTGAACTGCTGATTCGGGTCACAGACGTCACCTCTAAATTTGTGAGGCGGCCTGTTAATACCAGCTTCCATTGTCATTGTCACAGAGGGATGTTTCTGGGGCGACCTTTGATGGCACTTCCTCCCCTCCGATACAGGAAGCGCTGAACTCTGCATACAGATGACAGACAGGGTTGCCGTGAGTCATAACATCTTTGCCCGATTCATCTCCCCGCAAAGCACTTAGCAGATCAAATGCGAGCCATTCTGGAGGCTAGAGCAAATCATGCCCTTACAACATTTGTACCAATCATTCGCACTATCACAGAGGTGGATTGTTCGTACAGCTTCAACATATCTCAGCGGTGTGAACTTTCGAACAAAGTCTTCTGGCTAGATGGGCTGATTAGCCATTCGATTGGCTGCACAGTAGAGTGATAAAGCTTTGACAGATTGCGTTATACAGAAACAAAATCCATGGCTCACAGCATGAATAGTTATCATATACTTTAGTCAGGAGCTGAAAGGGAAAGTTTTCACTTGCACTGACTTTAAAGCTTTTAGTCTGAGAAAAACTCTGACCCAGCTCGCTGCACTTATCCATCACATTGGCTAAAAAAGATGAAAAACTAATAGCACTCGCATACTTGTCCTCAAGTTGCATAAAACTTTAAGAAAGCGCAAACTCTGACTTTTAATACTTTCCTACCGTTGCTTTAGCACCTGGTAGTACGTCAGCAGGTACATAACAAATCCATTCTCGTTGCCCTGTCTCTTGTCTCTGCATCCCGGCTGTATTTCAGGGCCACTATTGCAGGATGATGAACACGCACCACTCCTGCTGATGGAGAAATGAAACGCCACGGTTGCCGGCAGACGCATATGGTTTGACGCGGAGAGCTTTTAGCACAAAAGGGATAAACAAAAAAATGGCTAAGCTTAAAGCAGCGGTGCTATATGATGTGACATCCTTCTTTTTGAGAATGATTCATCTCAGCTCACATGCTTGAAGAAACATGCATGCTGACAGCTTCCTGCATCTTGCTTTATCACCTTTATTATCACATTTCTGCACTCCCTCCTGCCTTAAGAATTGTAAAATATTATTACTTCTGTTTTTATCATCAATGATGAGTTCTGGAAACATTTTTTAGAACCCTTTAAGAAAAAGCAGTAATACCACAATATGAAAAAAAAAACACTACACCATCCATCCTCTTCCGTTTATCCTTATCAGGGTTGCAGGTGGAGTCTCTGCCAGCTACTATATGCCAAGAGGCGGAGCAAACCCTGGACAGGCCATCAATCTGACATAGGGCTAACACTGAGAGACAGACAACAACTGAAACTCACAACTATAGGCAATTTAGAATGACCCAAAGATATCTAATTGCATATCTTTGGACTGTGGAAGGAAACTAGAATACCCGGCCCCCACCCAGATGATGAAGTCAAACTCAGGACCTTCTTACTATGAGGCAACAGTGCTAACCATCACACCAACTGGTTGCCCAACTATGGATAAAATTGTATTTTTGGCAAACTGTCCATAAAGTATCAAAATTAAAAGTCGTTATTGTGCAGAAAAATGTTATATGGATCAGAATTAATACAGATATTTAAGGCTGAGATCATTTGAAATATTAAATTCTGTTAGATCTACAGTAATGCATCATGTCTGGCTGTCCTGTGGAGATCGCTTCAAATATATATTTGTAATGAGCTCAGAACAATGGGCCTATGCATTAAAGAAGAAAAGAAAGAAAAAAGGCTGTCGACCTCTTAACTTGTCCAGCTCAAGCCATTGCTAACAGGACGCGGACTTGTCCATGAAACTGAGAGACGCTACAGATGGCAGTGGATTTAGAGGCAAGCAGAGTTAATCCTGCTTCCAGAAACAATAGCCAGCTGTGGCCACAAGATGGCAGTAATTTGAAGAATAGCGCAACAGGCACTAAGAAAAGCTTCTGTGACATAACAACACTGAAATACAAAGAGAGGGATCGGTTTAATTTTAGTTTATATTGATGTTGATATTTATTTCACTGGAGAAGCAATGATCGCCTTGCTTGCCCTGGCAGAATCTTGCTGGTAGCCATACACCAGACAGGCTATAACAGCGAACTTGTTAAAAACAGTAAAAGCACCAACACAAAGGGAGAAAAATGGATAAAAGGGAAATAATATGAAGGATTGGATAGATTTTAGCATAGAATTTTGCTTGTGCTTGAACACTCCTGCACATTGTTCCAAATAAAATAATATGTGTTACACCATTGCTATCTTAGCTACACTGGCTTCCTGTTGAATTCAGAGTCCATTTTAAGATCCTGGTCTTGACTTATAGAGCTTTGCATGGACTGGCACCAGCCTACATCTCTGATATGCTACAGCCCTATGTCCCTAGCAGGTCCCTGAGGTCATCTGATCAGGGCTTGTTATAAAACAAACTAAGATGAGAACTAAGGGTGTTAGAGCTTTTGCCACTGTGGCCCTGTGGACCCTCTCCCCCAGACCTTTAGAACTTTGGACTCAGTAGTTGTTTTTTTAAAAAAGAACCCTCAAAACTCACCTTTTAAAAACTGCTTTTGGTTAATTTTTGCCTGTTTTATATTGTCTGTTTGACCTTTTTATGACTTTTTATCTCATGTGGAGCACTTTGTGACTCTGTCTAGAAAGGTGCTATATAACCAGGGGTGCACATAAGTGGTCCGCAGGTGCGCATTTGCTGTCAAAATAAAAGACGCGCACCACATAAGAAGTTGCAACGCACGTTTGCGTACATATAAAAGACAGTGTTTTTGTCCGCTAGAGTGGGATTTTCATGGCATATTCTGCACTATTTGTTTGAAGCCAGCTCACCTCCTGCAACCGCTTTTACGAGAATACGCGCTTCTTTTGCGGTTCGGACTCCTTCTGACATTTCTTTGGAGGTGGAGGAACACCAAAGTAATTGCATAAAGGAGCTTGCTTCTTCAACATCTTTAAGAGCTCTAAACAAATGTCTGTCTTATGTACGTAAACGCGCGTTTCAACTTCTTATCTGGTGCACGTCTTTTATTTTGACAGCAAATGCGCACCTGCGGACCACTTATGTGCACCCCTGTATATAAATAAAAAGAAAATTATTTATTTATTTAAAATATAGTGTAGGCCAATGTTTTAGCAGTGCTCAGAGCCTTTCACTGTAGTTATGAACATAGAGTTTAAAAAGAAGCACAAGGGCTACCCGGCACATCTCATTATGTTATGTTGTAGTAATAAATACGATGTCAGAGAATTGCAACAGAGACCAGAACAGATTTTATTACAACACAGCAAAATGACTTGCTTATCTGAGAACAGCTCATTCTGACTGTTAAATATAATCTAATGTGATAATTTAACCAATATGGGCATTAAAAAATGAAAAATACCTTCAGAAAATTATATTTTTTCTCTTTTTTTGTGTTTCAGTGATACCCTCCACTGTGTTATATTTCCTCTAACTTTTAATAGACATTTTACATTTTCCCCCACTATTGCTTTGCTGTCATCCAGGGACACGTATATATGCACTATACATCCTCTGCACCCCTTACTCGTTTTTCTCACCTTCTTTCTCGTTTTGCTTCCCTTACAACAACCCCCCGTGTCAAGCACCATCTCCTCTGAACCACTTTATAGAAACACAGTTACAGCTTTGGCTTGTTTAGTTGTGGCAGCTACTTCCCACAAAGAGCCCGACTCTCCAGCATAGCTGACATTCAGTGCTTTCTCTCAGTACTGTTAACATAACCGCCGGTTGAGCTTGAAGCTTTTACATTTTGTGAAGGTAGAGAAACGGTGATCTCGCCGTCTAAAGGTGAAACGCTCATTTGACTCCATTTCTTTTCATGTTCAAGCTTCACCTTGACTCCCTTACACGTCAACAACACAAGTTGCATAAGCTGCAGGGAGGACAAAGAGCATTTAAGTCAAGGAATAAAGAAAACAGCTTGTTAACTCTCCTGTGCAGCATCTGGAAGCTTGACACGCATTCATTAGAAAGAGTGTCTAATGCATCAGAGTTCAGAGCGGTAGTGTGTAATTTAACACTTTCAAAAGGAAGCATAGGCTTAAAAGTAAAACACACACAATAGGTATAGTACTTCAATGTTCTTTGCTTTTTTTTTTCCTCCTCAGTTCGATATTGACTCTCCTTTCAGTCTATTGTCATGCCTTTCCCGCTCTCTCTGTTGGCCTTCTGCAGGAGCTTATGAACGCTGTGTATGCACACGACTCTAGTGTGTGTGTGTGTGTGTGTGTGCACTTGAAAGGTCTGGTGGAAAGGAAAGAAAAGGTGACAAAAGAGAGCATGTGCATTTGTTACAGTCTATCTGGTGTTCTGCTTACTCTGCAAACGCCACCTGATGGATTTTTAGTAAATGTTAAAAGAGCAGAGGCCACAGACTGATTTCTCTGGCACGCTCAAAAGGCTTTCTCATGCGGTTATTTGCATTCATTTCATCCGCAGGCAGTGAAGTGCATATTATATTGTGTCGCCCCAGCTCTGTGTATGTGTGTGTGCGCGAACGTAGCGGTTGGCGGTGAGAAGGATCATGCACTGTTTAAGCCTCTTCTGTCAGAGGATGTTTGTTAGAACCCACATTCATCAGTGCAGAAAAGAGCAGCGCTGTTTTCTCCAAAGGGCAGGTGTAAACATATAGCCACTGTCTCGAGGATAAACATACTGTATCACTGCTGGGTGAAAACCTCACATCTCTGAAATGTCAGCTGAACAGCTCTGTTTGACATACATGCATTCAGTCTGCCTGAAAGTAGGTCCTCCACAGAGGAATGGTTCAGTCCCTGCTGAAACGTGACAATCAGTGAATTTTTGTTTAATGTGCTCTCACACAATGCACCAGACAGAGCGCACAGGGTCGCAGTGCACAACCCTGCATTCAGAGGGAAACTGACCAGCTCGGATCTCAAAAGTTTTCAGTGGTTTATGTATTTATTTTGTGTCAGTCACAATCTTGATCAATGTTTTAGACCAACATTTGCTTTTATCTGGGCCTCTTCTCACATCATGTATAAACCTTGCATTCTTCTAGAAAAATCATTAGTTCACCTCTTTGTTTTAAATTTCCTATTTCTACAGCCATCTTTAAGAGATCCACAGCTTTTATATAACTTCAGCATGATGGGTTCAAGCTGTTTAATAGAAGTTGTGTTAAACATGTAATTAATAAAAGAAAAAACTACTATGGGGGGAAAAAAATCTAAGCAAAACCATGTCCTGCAAAAAGAAAATAGGCCTTGCATGACATGTTCGTTTGTTTTTATCCTCATTTGTAATCTAATTCATGAAAAAAATGGCAAACCAGTCACATATCCAAATAGTTTAACTAACTCAAAACATCCATCCATTAAAATTGTGCTTATCCAAAGTCAGGTAAAGATTAGTTTATACTTCTGCATTGGTTGTGTAGGTGTGTAGGGGTTGCTGCTGTTGTTGTTGTTGTTGTTTTCATTTTTTTCTGGAAGTTCTGGTCTTCAAGCAGTTGCAGTGTCTCCCTCTGTATAAATTGGGAATCTCTGAGCTCCTGTACTGATCGAAATGGCGGTAAAAAACAGGCCCACTCGTGCACTCATGTGTTCAGCCTGACTGCGCCATGCACAAAAATCAATCACAGACTGAAAATGCAAGGCACGACAGATATTAGCAGTTGCGATGTCACATGAGGCAACCATAAGCTAGGTATAAGCAGGCATGCTTACCCACAGCAGCACTACCTTTTAGCTCCTCCTCAGGGATCCCTGGGTGTTCCCAGGCAAGTTGACATATATAATCTGTATCGCAGGTTCTGCACCAGGGTCTCCTCCCAGTTGTTCGTGCTCAGAAAAATCTCAGAAGGGGACGCTCAGGAGGCAAACTAGACTAACACAAAACATCAAAACCCCAGTATTCTCTTTTCAGAAACACAGTATGTTACAATTTGTTGTAATTGCTACTTTCAGTACCAATGCACAAAGTGAAACCTTGACGTACCAAATTGGATCAAGAGGTTAGAGTGTTATTTATTATAAAAGCATTCTTTCCTCAACCTCACGCAGGGATTCACATCAATTCTTGAACCCATAGTTTCTGCCACAGTCATAATCAACCATGCTGTATTTCCATCAGTGTTACAGTGTAACCCATCACTCAGTCAGAAAGCATTTTTCAAATACTTCATTTTCAAAACCAGATAAATTAACGAGAATAAACTGTTATTTGACCTCAGACAAAAAAATGGTTTACCATTTATAAGAAGTGGAGATTTACCAGTTACAAACTTAAAGTACAGCACAAAGTCAGCAAATGTCCATTGAGAACACCATCAAATCTCTTTAAGTACTTGCAAAGACAACATCGTGACGCAAAGCTGCTAAAAGACCCCACAGACCCAGAGTGAAGCTCAAGATGAGTGTATGTTGATCCTTACTAAACAGCCAGAACTTGAAGATAACACATGGACAGATTGAGAGGGTTGTAGTATAGAGGAGATGCAGTAGGCGTCATTTTTTTCACCCACTTTCCTCAGCTTTGTGTAATATCTAAATATTTTTACAGAAAGATATTGAGTATGTCATCCTTGTTAGAAACGGTTGTGCTGATATGTGGGCGTCTGCAGGCTAATGCAAAAATAAATATCAAGTAGTTGTAAAATAAGTAAAGCATTACAGTCCAGAGTCCAGAATTTGCAGAGTCATGCACCATTATTAACTTATTTTTCCATTTTTGCTGTCATGAAATTCTAGCCAGTGCAGCACACACACTAAAGGCCCATTAACTCAAGATAAAGTTACCTGTCCTAACCAGTTCCATTATTTTTACCAATTTTCCTCATGTCAGTGAGGCGCCCCAAACCAACACAACACTGACATTTACCCATGATCCCTTGTTGACTGTTAGGGATTCAGAAAGAGCACCCAGAGCTATGAATCAAATGTCAGCCGTGGCGCTGTGGTGGAAGCGTATCAATATCTGATGATGTATGGCTGGCTCTAGGGCCCTTTTGGCCACAGCAGCACCCACAGCCACGATGCAGAGTCTGGTCCACACTTAGTCATCACCAGCCGAGGGAAGGCCTCTGGATAAATGACTCCTTCAGAAGCAAATGGACTCGCCACAATGCAAAAGAAAATACAGCTGCATAAGTTAAACAGTCTTGCACTCAGTCATCAAACTTGTTCTGCTTCAGACACAAACAAAGGCAGACAAAGGGAGCTGATATTTATTTCCAGTGCGTGCCCTGCTCTACTCAATGGTTCAGCGTTGCTGTGCAGAAGCACGTGATGTTTTTAGTCACTCGAGTCAGCATGTTGTTGTATTCATGTAAATTAGTAAGTTTTGTATTGCTATTAGCAGCACATTGTACCCTTGACAGAACATTATGTTAGACATTGCTTGACAGGGGGGACAGACAAGCCTCTGAAAGCACCAGTGTTTCCCCTCGTCTTCGCCTCTAATCTCCAAGCCAAGAGGAAAAGCGGCGCTTGGCAACAGATGTTCACGGGCACCGTTCAAAGGGTGGCGCTGAGGTTTGAAGTCTCGCTGATTGCCAGGGTCGAGCCCACCAAAAAAAGCCACAGCGGTATCTTCAAGAGCAGCAGAGATGGAGGCGCGGCCGCTGCGTCTGGGCTGAGGCCGACACAATCGGCCACCCTTTGGAGGGAGCCATCGCAGTGCTTCAGAGGAGCCATTCCACTCTTTTAAGACATGAAAGCCAATTCTAGAGTCTCCCTTCCCCCTGAAATGTTTTAACTCCGTTGCTGCAGTCTCTCCACCTGTCGAAAAAGCAAACAGTTTTCCTGGATTTATTATTTCTGTGGCTTCGCTCTGTCTGGCATAAAATATTACTGATTCCAGACAGAAAAGCTCTGTTGGGAGATGGAGAATAGAGTTGGACTGATAAATCCGTGAGCTGACACGTCATACCAATATATGACTTTTATTAAAAAAGTCAGTGTCCCACACCTCTGTTACGATAGAGTCCATCTCTGACCACAGCAGGTGAATATTATTTTGCTGTGATTATTTCCTTCTATCAGATATGTGGCTTCAGAGATGCTCCTAGTGGGCGAAGGTCATATTAACAGAGAGTGAAGCCTGCACTGCTCCTCAGCCTGGTTTTTAATCCACATTTGTCTAAATGCTGATTCACAAAGGCATGAAGAGAACGGCCATTTTGCTGACTTCATCAAGGATCTCCCTCCAGGTTTCCAGCCAGGTGTATTTGTTGTATTTGACATAATCACCCTGCAGCAGGTCAGCTGACATAAATATCCATGCCAGTTTGTTATGTGTCTGAGGCTGTGATTCGCTTTTTTCCTTAGCTGAAGAGCTGCATTGAGCTTTTGCACTGATTGGAGAGTGGCACTTAGAGCCAAACAAAGGTGCATCAGTGAAATATGCTAGACTGAAATAAATCTGTATTGTCCCTTAAATTTAACAAAAAATAGGTTGTAGATACAAACAGCATCAGGGAGCATTAAGAGGTAGGGCTGTTCGATATGACGATATATCGGATGACGATATGAAAACATCTATCGTTTCATATTATACGCTATCGTTTCGTGTTGTCACAAAATAAACTGTTTACGGCAATATTTTTTCATCGTTTTGATGGTCACTGTAGTGGCTGTATTAATTTCTTAAAGTTCTCTCTTTCTCTTATATTTAAAATAGCCACACTTTTACGTGTACTTTCGTTAGCAACAATGACGGTAAAACCATCATGTGGCTCCGCCGTCTGCATGTATATTTTCGAACTGCATTGTTGCTGATGTCTGATTGTTAGCAGACATTCCAGCATATGATTGCCAAGGTAACCCTCAAATGTATTTACCACTTAGTTGCTTTAACTGCTAACCTCAATTTTTCAGCAAAATTTGCCAGTGGGTATTGCTCCCATCATCACCTGAAGTCTCTGAATTTCAGTGACATTCAAAGGTCTGGAGTCGCCACGTCGCCACTTGACACTTCCTCCAACAAAGTTGAGTATAAAGTTTTCCTCCTGGTGCTCTGAGTCGACGTCACTTCAGTTCTGAAAACAAAGATAAGAGCTAAAGACTTGATACAGATGAAATTTGAATACTTTTCCCAACAGGAACAGCAACATAGTCTAGCTTAGCTTTATAGCATTACGTAACCTGTGGTGTGTAACCAGCGTCTCAAATGGCATTCTTCTGTAAATATACTTCCTATAGTTTGTGCATTTTAGTTAAGTTGAATGTGGAAGAGTGTAATTTTTTCACCCTCAGTGGTCAGCCTCTTGGCTAGTAGCAGAAGAGGAAAGAGCACAAATAATCTTCAGCTAGCAAAAGAATATGGAAACGTCGATGCTAGCAAGCTAGCTAACAACTGCAGGTTTTCATCAAGTACTGACATTGTGGGTGCTGTTTGGTGTTTATGTGTAAAAAAAATTAGCATCTTTAGTATAAAAGACAGTTTATAAATGGTCACATAATGCAGTGGTTTGTGCAAAAGTCTAATGTTGGATCGTTTTTTCTGGTGATTTGAGGTAATGGGACTGTGTCAAACTTCACACGTTACATGTGAATTAAATGTATCGCGTACTACATGTAGGTTTAATAATGGAAGTATCCATATTGTGGAATATGGGGTCTTATTTGAATACGTTAAGAGCTTTTCAATGCTAGGAAAGGAATCCTGTAATTTTAGCTCCCAACATTTAGCCCTAGTTGTTGTAGAGATCTTTCTGATTCATTCTCTCAGTTGAAACACAGCAGCAATTAACCCAGAAGTCTCTTACACATGAAGTCCCTCAGGATTAATAACTATTGATTTTTTTTTAAGTGACAGTTGCAATTGGTAAGCGCTTAATTGAGATTGTGACTGCAAAGTGTCTCTGGGGCAGTAGACTGTCCACTGCTGCTTCCGTTATTCCTTACTACACACATATAAAACTTGGAGCAAAGAGGTCGGTCTCTTTCAGGCTCTCTCTCCGTCTCTCTGTTAAATCATGGGCAAATTAATGGGAGTTGTGTGAACAGCCCTCGGGGGCCTCTGGAGTGGCTTCCTCCTCCTCCATCCTCCCTTAGTCAACAATGTACTGTAGATGATAGACTCTTGTTAAATCCTCATGGCTGACCCTCTCATTTCCTCCTCCGTCTCCATACAGAATCTTTTCCCCTCTCTCTCCACCCTTCCCTCCATCTCTCTCGGGGGTGGGTCGTGTTATCTTTTCACAGGAGTCCCTCTGCTGGCCTTTGGTGCATAATGTATAAAGCCGCTGGTGTGTGTTTTACACTGTGCCTGACATTATTAAGTCGTTTTAGGCATATCGCTGCTTTTATCTCCAGCGTGGAGGTTAATCAGAGGGGATTTATACCGAGACGACTTAGGCGCGCTCCATCTGTTGTCATCGTGAACCTTTTATTTATTTCTTTTTTTCTCTTGCTCCCTGTGATCTCCTTGCCCTGTGCATATTTTGAAGACAAATTCAGGAAGAGCATGTTAACTCATCTGTGAGCTGTAAGGTGAAACAGAAGTGCCATAAAATATCTGTCAAACGCCACAAAGGACTTTTTGAGGCATTAAGACTCTGAAAATGTGACATAATTGCATAGAAAGGTTTTAGATTGTGGCAGATGCTAACCCACATTTGCAAGACTTAGGCTTTCGTTTTTTTATCAGGCACACTCTGCTGCTGTTTATTCATTATTTGTTGCTGCTTGTACCTCTCTGCTCACCACATAGGGTAATTTAAATGACAGGAGAGAAACAATTCTCCATGACCATCGCTGAACTGTAAAATCACCACAGACTGCAGTTTTGTTTTGTCAACTTTCACCTGCCCTGTTCCTTCTCTGGATCAGTAATTACTAATAACTGGATACAAAGTGAGACGGTGCATGTTCTCCCGCTACCTGTCCACAGTCCAAAGACATGTATGTCAGGTTAACTGGATGGATAAGTGGAAGATAATGAATAAACTGATACAAAGCGGTTAATATTCATACCAAATCGTGGCATTTCAGGGGCAGAAAGACAAAAGTTTATAGGATGAAAGCAAAAAAGAAGGAATTTTTTTATTTAAAAAATAAATAAATAATATGTTCAGTACATGCACATGCATTATAATCAAGTGTATGTTGAATTTTCTCAAGTCTTGAGTCTGATTTCGTGATTATCCTTTACATAAAGACATTTCTATAAGCTGATGCAGTAAAGGTAACACCATCATCTCACTCTTTGGTTGCACAGAAGAGGAAATAACTATTTAGAAAGTGCTGGTTTAATAAAAAACAAAGCTTATTGAGGGACCTGGCAACCATGGTTTCCAGATTACAACCACACAAAACATAGAGCCACAGATGGGCCGAGCCCTGATAGCATCTATGTTGTATCTGGCTGAGCTTGTTTGATCAGATGAAGAGAATTAAGATTGATAATGAGTTTCAGAGACAGTCATGCATAGCATCTGCCCTTGTTGGTTATGATTCAGTAGCTTCAGCTCGATCTGGCTTGAATGCTGGGGTTTCATTTCCCAAATTAATGTTTGGATTTAGGCTTAAGTGCATTAGTAACTTTGAACAGATGTAACCAATCAGGAGACATATGAAGTTTAGCTTTTACCAAAGGTTGGGAAACACTATTTAACTTTAAATCATCGATGACAAACTTGTTGGGAGTTTGAAGGGTGAACATGTGCATTCAGCTCAATTCAGCTTTATTTATATAGCACCAAATCACAACAACAGCGGCCTCAAGGTGCTTGAGGACCTTGTAGATCAGAATATTTTTTTAGAAGCAGGAAAAGCCTTGTTCTGACATGCAGTGTTTTAAAACGGTGACAGTGCTTGAAATACTGTCCAGAAATGACTAAGTGACAAGCTGCTGTAGTTGTGACTCTAAGATGATTCAAGTTCCTGAGTGTCAAAATCACACAGTTGCTTATTGGCGCTTGGCCTGAGATGGGCGATTGTGTCTCTGCTGGGAGTGAAATATATTTTATATTTTCATAGTGGGATTTAGTCTCTGGGGACCAGAAGATGGTGAGATCGTTTTAAGAACATGTGAAGATGACCTCCTTGAGCTCAAGGTCATTAGGATTCATCAGGACATTGAATGTTTGTACCAAATTTAATGGCAATCCATCCATTAGCTGTCAGAATATTTTACTATGAATATCAGAGGGAGTCAGCAGGATAACTTCCCTGAGGCTCATGAGTGCCTCTGCAAATGTCTGTGTCCATCAAGTGTGTTTTTAAAATATATAAATAATTGTTTGATATGTGTGTGTGGTGGTGCTTGGCAGGATTAACTAAAATCATTAAGATATAAACCCTAGGGACCATGAGAAACTTTTAAAAAATCACGAAAAGCCAAAAAAAAGACACCGTTCATACCAAACTGTACATCAACTGTACACATTTTCCTCTGGGCAGCAGTGCTGTTAATGCATCTGGATCTAGCATCTAGCCTTCTCTAATCTACAGTGGAACCAGATGGCACTTTCCTAATACATAACAAATGCTGCAACAGTGTCTCTTTATTAAAAGGCACTTATTTCTGCACAGTGATAAGGTTTATTGTTGTAGTTCAGTAGAAATAAAACAGTTACTCATTGATGCTCTTCACAGGGTGTGTGCATGATTTCTGCAGAGATCTCTACAACCGATACCTCCCAACCTAGCCAGGTAAATGAAGAGCGCTGTAGGCCAGATCAAATTTGTTGGGGTTTTTTTGGTGGAATAAACTGGCCCTTTAAGACTGGATCCACATGGACATTTGTTTTATCCAGTGATCTGTCTGCATCCAAAGTGGCGGACCATCCAGTGAATCCACAGGCTTACGTTATCGTCCTCAGAGACACGCCGGGTCTGTGGCTAAAAATCCCATTGTACATATATTCTAAGTGGTCGCTTGCCCTTGTCATGAATTTGGCTGCACAGGAGGGATGGATCGTTACACTGTAACACAGGGATTGATTGCAGCTCCAAGTGGAGAACATCAAAGCCATAGTGAAACACATCTATGTTTAGCATCATTTCTAGAAAGCGGTGCCCTTGGTTTTTTGGATGAGGTTATCATTTTTGTGGTAGCTCATCCTTGACTCTGATCCTTACCACATGCACCAAGCTCGTTGTCGTGGTTCCCACCTTTTCAAGCCTAATGAGGAATCTCTGCTTGAGCTCTGCTTTGCTGCTGGAAACCTGTGGTGCAACATTGCATCTTCCCCCTATCTCTCACCCACACTGGGGAAAGACGGAGAGGAGCGCTGTGGCAAAGACAGATCAAATGCACCATCTCTGTCATTCTCTCTCACTCTCTCTGGTGCTCCTTCATCTGCCTTTGTTCTCTCTTGCTAACATCAAGCATGTGGTTTGAAAGGGAAAAAGCCTCTTGTTATGATGACGACGGCCGCATGGTGCAGCCCGGCTGCCTGATCTGACTGACAAGGCCCCGCTGTTCAGGCAGAAAGTTTGACACACACACACACAGTGAAATCTGTTCCATGGGCTGCAGGGCCATCTGGCCATAGCGCAGGAAAAGGTTAGATCTGGTTAGAGGCGAGGTGCAAAAGTGTTTCACAGCGTTCCCCAAATTTTACACAGTTCAAGTCCTGCAGGTTGCACTTTGTCGCTGTCACGTGGCACAACCACATCTCTCACTGTCAACAAAAGGCAAGACAGCAGAGCGACCGCTGAAAGGAGATCTGAGAAGTGACATATGAGTTTTGTTTTGATTTTCCTCTTATGATACAGATCGAGAGGCCAGCAAGAGAAGAAGCAGAAAGATTTAGGAGCGAGAGCGATGCTTTACATCATATGGAGAACAAACAAGAGGGAAATCTGTCTCACCGTGAGGAGTCGGGCTTTTTTGAGAATCTAAAAAGCCCCCAGAGGCAGCGTTTCCGCCAAATGAATAGATATCCATTTTCAAAAGCCTCATGCTCGGCGGCAGGCGAGAGATGGGGAGAAGGGAGGCAGGGCTGATGGTGGAGGCACAGGGTGGGTGGGTGGTGGTGGAGGTGGGCGGGGGGGATATCTAGGCAGAGGGCAGACACTATTAAAACTCGGGAGAATGAATTGTTAAATACCTCTATAAAGAAATATAAGACATGGCCCCATTTTTATGCTGCCTGGGCTGCTCTGCAGGCGGGTGATAAGGTGTGAGGGTGGTGGGTTGAAGTGTGTGTGTGTGTGTGTGTGTGTGTGTGTGTGTGTGTGTGTGTGTGTGTGTGTGTGTGTGTGTGTGTGTGTGTGTGTGTTTCCCCGAGGGTGGGGTAAAAATCATGCAGTGATGTTCATGGAGGAGTGACACACATGGACACACACACACTCATCATGGCTGCTTCAGTTTCACCAGATTAACTGAGGATGTGCAGAAACATACAGGCAGCGTTACCGAGGGCCTTAAACACAATCAGTGATGAAGCTGGAGTTTCCTGTCAGTATTTCCATTTGAGGGCCGTAGTGCTAAACAATAAATTACACAGTTGAACTTTTTTTTTCCTGTCGCGCACACACAGGCACACACGCCATCGCCCCTGCCAGCACACGCAGACTTCTAGGTCAAGCAGCAGTGGAGAAAATTTTCCTGTTGACATTTTGTGTTTCTGGCACAATATTGACTTCAGAGGAAAGGCAGCAGGAGGACTGTTGGTGAATTTCCACATTACCTTGGAGGAAGACGCCAAACTGTTTACGTACACAAACAGACGGGGGGCGGTGAGGGGTGAATGGTGGGATGGACAGATAAAAATATGATAGCAGTGTATTGAAAATTCTTACCTACATTTAACTTCATTCTTTATCACACTCACAAATAATTTGAAGACCAGAAACCTGCAGATATGCTTTTTACTGTTGTCTCAGTGTCTTTGTTTTGGTTTTGTGACTTATGAAAGCTGTGATAAATAATCTTTTGACAGTAAGAGTTTAAATGCATTTACGTCAAATGATATAGCACTATATTGCACTGTATTATTACACCATTATGTTACTGTTTATGCTTTATCTGTAGCATGCTTCTTGTTTCCAACCAAACAGCAGCTAGCTAGTTAGCAGAGGGGTACTTTTATCTTTAGCTGCTAGATTCTAACTAAAGGGATGATTGGTTGCTTGAATGCTGATGTTGTAGTCATGAGGAATATGCACCACAGTTGGTCGTATATCTGGCTACAGTATTTTTTACAGGGATCCATGCTAAGAGGAGATGGCGGTTAATTACTTCTTGCTTTAAAATCTGATCTATTTTGATGTCTCAACATGAACATTTTCACCATTTCACTCTTGATGTTTTGAAGCCAGCTATAACAAGCAACTTATCAATCGGTGGTTGTTAGCAAATGAGCATGAAACTTATTACTTATATTTACAACAGAGGCTCAACGTTTTACCTGAAATGTGTGTCTGAGCCTATAAACTCATAAGGAAAGTCTTTACAGAGGACAAGTCCAAGGTAGGACTTAAACAGTCTTTTTAAGTCTTTCCAACCACAAGTATCGCCCCCTGGTGGCTATTAAAAGAATGTAGGTTTAGGCACTTTTGCACTGGGTGCACTTTTCAGACCACGTCCATCTTTTGCACTGTCCGTGGCCCTTTTGATGAGTTTCAAGTTTGATGAGTAATATGTTAAATAATCGCGTTCTCAGGTCTGACCAGAATAATTGCTTTAAACAGCAGAGGCAGAACTACATTTTTGTATATAACCACCTACAAATATGTAGAATCACATGTATTCAAGCATGTCAGTGCTTGACTGGTTGCTAAAGGGTTGCCAAATGTTGCTAACTGATGTAGTTACAAACAGGCTTGAGTGCGACTTGGATTTCAGTCAGACCAGACGGAGTCAGAGGTCACTGTTTCTTTCTAATTTTGCTTTAATTTTGCTAATTTCAGCTCCCCCTGATTCGAGCTGATTGTGATATTACGGCAGTAAATTTCATCGTGCGCAGCTGCAGATGTTACTAAATAACCGCCGTTGCTTGTTTTCTCCACCCTCGGGATGCCCGGAGGAATTGCCAAGTAAATTGGTCAGAACTAATGCGGCAAAGACACCAGGTGGGCTGAGCAACACAACAGCCACTACAGCAGTTTCCTGAGGTGCATTCAGAGTGCAGTTTATATCAGTTACCTGAGACAGAGTTTGAATACCAAATTCCCAAACGTAGCTGTAGAGGAGCGGCGCTAACCTTGATGTTGATCCGAAAGCAAGCCAGCCGGCCCTCCTTCTCGCTGTGCGGCAGGCCGAACTGATGTTCTCCCTGACCGAGGAGTGAGATCCTTGGCCCCGTTTTTCTGCCACATTAGGCCCACACTAAAGGTGGCACTCAACTCCCCCACTGAGGAATGAGTGTGTGTATGCGTGTGCCAATGTGAGGAAAATGATAGGGGGACACCGTACAGACAGAGGTATGTATTTAGATATTTGATAATATAAACAGAGAAAAGAGAATGCAGGAAGGGAGCTGAGGCCTTTTTTTCTTTTCAGTCGGGTGATGCAGATTAGGTTCATGATTATGCTGTTTCCATGTGGAAATTATAGGTTCTGAATCACAGTCGGCACATCACTGCCCTCTATCCCAAACCAACCTGAGAGACAGAGTTAGCAGGAGGAGGAAAAAGGAAGAGAGGAAAGGAATGAAAAGGCAAGGAGGTAAAAAGATGAGACGAGAATGAGGAAAGACGACTCGACAGAGAGAGAGAGTGACAGAGATGAGAGGAGAGAGAGTTAAAGGAGAGTTGGAGGAGGAGGAAGAAGCAGGAGGGAGGGACAAAAAGCTGGGCTGTTTGCCAGGGTCTATTCCACCTTTGCTCTCCGGGCCTTTCCAAGCTGCCACGTTCTCTCACCTCTGTAATGTCATCAATGAAAAGGCCTTTAGGAGGGATGGAGGACTTGACTCTGGGTTCAGAATGTGCCCGACACCAGCTGACGCTGCCAAGCCAAGCAGGATTCTGTTCAAATTAATTGGATGTCACTTTCAGGAGCAAGAACCAAGGCAGGGGTTTTTTTTCCCCACAGGTTTTGTTACTGCGTGTAGAATCAGAACATTTTGCAGGACTCGTGGCAGAGCGAGGCCGGTTTTCTCTTGGTAATCTTCTACATACTAGGGATTATTTTAACTGTGGAATTTTAATTATAAACTCAGAATAAATTGACAGAAATGTTGCCAAATATTACAAAATTATCATTAAATTTCCTTGTCTTTTGGCAAAAATCTATGTGATTTATATTTTTGTTGGTTTTACTCGACATTTAATGAATAACAACTATCCACACTTTGCTCTAACTTTGTGTTTTTTAAAGGACAACATCCACAAAGTCTTACTGGACATTTTATACAAGGCAAAGCAAATGACTGGGTAACAAAAACAATTGAGGCTCTTTGTGTTCATATGAAATTATATGTTTAGTTCATTTTTCAAGCATATTGTCAAAAAAAAAAACAACAACACATGGTTACCAGGTTGTTCTTTATTTCTTTACTGCTGTAGAAACGTGTTATTCTGACATGTGAGATTTATGCTTTTTATTTTACACCCTCTACAGGTCATTCACTACACAACAGGTGTTCCACCCATTACAGGTATCAAATTTAGACTGTCAGTGTCAGGTTTACTAAACAGGACGAAATAGCTTGTTAGCAGCGCTCCCAAATAACGCTCGTAGGTGCGAATATCTTTACAGGCGATTGATAAATTTACACAAATTATGTGTTTGTTAGTTGTCTTTATTATGTCTTTTGCAAAAGTGGTGGAAGAGTAAACTAAAAATAGAATTTCACTGTCACCACGTAACATCTAACAGGTTTTAATGGAGTCATTCATTCGTCCCTCTTTTGTAAACTTTGATGGTTTTACAGCAACAGCTGTCAATATTGTTGTACAGTTAATATAGTTATAATTTTAGATATTCATAACTATGTAACTATATAGTTATTCATATTAACGATAAAGTGAAAGAAAAAGACTGAGTGTCCAAGTCCATCTGCTGTGCTGACATAAAAATACATTAGTGAGTATCAGCTGTTTCCTATTAACAACAGCACAAAAGGTTGGATGTCTCTGAAAGAGAAATATTTTTTTAACAGGGAAACTAATTACTGTTATTCCACACATGCTGCAGGTCACTGAGTAGGGCTGTGCGTATTAAAGGTGCAGACTGTTATTTTAAAAGTGGATTAAAGCTACTTACAGTAAATGTGTCTGTTTAAGACCTTGAAAAATGATCTGAAGCGACTGATAAAATGAAGAAAGTGAAGAAATCTCCTCTATAGCTTTATGCTGTGTTGTAGAGCAGCTGTCCTCAACCTTTTTTGTGCCACGGACCGGTTTATGTCTGACAATATTTTCACGAACCGGCCTTTAAGGTGTCACGGATAAATACAACAAAATAAAACCAGTACTGGTACCAAAAAAAAAGAAGATTTATTCATAACACACGGGAAAAGACCCAGGGAAACCGAGTTAACGATAAAAACGATAAAAAAAAGTAATGATAAAAACCGATAAAAACCTTGAAAACCATAAATTTCACCCCCGAGCCTCAACTCTCGCAGTTGGGGAGCACTGTTGTAGAGAGATCAACTGAAGCTGGGCTATGGCAAAGCTGTTGTTCTGGTCAGTCTGTATTCCTGTTATTTATGGCTGCAGGGTCTGGATAGTGACCTCAAGAATAAGGCTACATTCACACTGCAGGCGAGAATCCAACTTTTTTGACCCTATGCGACCCATATCCGATCATGGTATGACAGTGTGAACAGCACAAATCCGATATTTTCAAATTCGACCTGGGTCACTTTCATATGTGGTACTGAATCCGATACATATCTGATGTTTTAGAAAGTGACTGCTGTTTGAACGGTCATGTCGCATTAAATCCGTCTTTTACGTCACTGACACAAGACAGACGCCAATTATCAGCGCCGGAGAAGCGCCTGAGAAGACATCGTGAACGCTTCCTGGCCATCCAGTGTAGATGTCAGTGAAACTGTTGGGAAGACAACGTTGGAGAAACGTGAACATTTTATTTGTACTGTATAATCTGCCGATTCTGACAGAAATCTGCAACTATCCTTTGAAGCACCGCTCCTCTCTGAAACAGCAATAAGGATAATTATTAGGCCATTTGTAAATAACAAAATAACTTTATAACTTAAAGCAAAATTTGGAAACATAAAGTCCGAAACAAGTCTTTATATTAACGGCCATCAGTCAAACAATACTGTTTGCTCTGGGTCTAAACAGAGCGCGTTGTGTGTGACGTCTTCTTTTGCGCATGCGGGTTCACACTAGAGCGCGTTTGCTGTCACATTTTATTTGTAGTGTGAACAAACAGACAAAAAAATCGGATTTGATCAAAAAATCAGAATTGCAGCCTAAGATCCCAGACTAGAGCCACTACTCCTCAACATCAGGAGCCAGCTGAGGTGGTTCAAGCAGTTCAGGGTCTCTCCAAAGATCCTCAGGATCTTCTATACAGGCGCTGTGGAGAGCATCCTCACACAGAACATGACATCGTGGTTTGGAAACAGCTGTGTGAAGGACCAAAAAGCTCTCCAGAGAGTGATCCGTACAGCAGAACGCTGCTGCAGGATTGCTCTCCCCCCGCTTCAGGACACCTACACCAGGAGATGCCGGACTAGAGCAGCGCAGATACTGGTAGAAGGTTCCGCATCATCCGGGCAAGGACAGAGAGACTCAAGAGGAGCTTCTATCCCCAAGCCATCCGGGCCCTAAACCAACACACTGGAGGGATTACATCTCTCAGCTGACTTGGAAATGGCTTGGTGTCCCCTCATCAGCTGGGGTGGGTGGCTGGGGAGAAGAAGGGCTGCCCTGTAGATCAGACCCAGATAAGCAACAGAAAATGGTTGGATATCTATCAGAATGTAGATGCTAGCCTTGCTATGTGTTTGTCCAACATGAAAGAAAGGCCAGAGATGTTATTCTTCTTTTTTAACGACTCTATAATTCCAACCTTCTGCTGCTCGTGTTGTAAACCAAGTAGTTGTGTTGGCTGAAACTCTTGGCAAACGGCCATGATGGAGTCCAGAAGATGCCAGTTTTCTTTTGGACTGGAGGCACAGTCCAAAATGTTGTGCAGTTGTTCCAGTAGATCATCATGTGGGTTGACTGTGTGCAATATTTGGCAGTGCAGACTCTCTAGAGTAATATAAGATGAATTGTAAATGCACTGGCACTTTTCTACTCTACTTGAGCACTCAAAGCTCTTTATACAGCATGTCTTATTCAAGTGTCTTCTATCTAACATTCACATGTGTTCATACTCCAATGAATGCATCAGAGACCAATTTAGGGTTAGTATCTTGCCTAAGGATACTTAGGCAGCAGCCAGGGATCCGAGCACCAACCTTTGGATTAGTAGATGACCGGCTGTACCTCCTTACCTACCTACAGCCACCCCACATATTCTACTTACTGCACCTTTAAAAGTGTTGTCTTGAATTGAAAAAAGAGGCATTTTTGTATACCTGTTTATTCACTTGTGATACGTCTAAAACATTATTGTCATAGTCCATGTCCCAAACTTTATTTGGTTTTGAGCTGTCTCGTAAAGAGTTTCTTGGCTTTAAAATGTCTTTTGCCATGACAAAGCAAAATATGCCTGATTACTATATTTCAGAGGTGAATCTGGAATGAGGATGTTCACTGATCATTGCTGCTGACCGTAAAAATGGCGGAAAAAGTGGCAGCAATGCCGAGTAACAGTGAAGTGTTAGCCCAGCATGAAGTAAATAGCGGTAGAGGAAATGTGTCTTTTCTTCTTGTCTTTGTTGTCTGTTGTTAAAAATAAGGAGACTCGCCTCAGTTGTGACCTGTCACCCAACCGTTAGCTGAGAACCTCTGTGCTAAGTTATTGACCGTGATGACTTTTCGCCGCTCCTTCCTGTTCTACTCGCCGAAAAAGCTTCGGGCTGACACCGGTGTCAAAGCACCAATATGCCATGCATACACACCCACACGCCACCCACCGCAACACAAGCTGTGAGCACCTCCACCGCCGGTTCCTACTGTGAGAGTATTTCACAGCCTTGACGAGGGCTATAATGTGCAATATGCTCACTAATTCATTTGCTCTCCTCGCCTTTTTTTTCTGTTTGCCCTTAATCTCACTGCTTCTCTCTCACTCTGTACGTCTGTTACTGTGGCATCTGTTGATGTCCTTTTAGCCACTGCGGGCTTCAATCTGTCCAAAAGGCCCACTCCACTGTCACTCTGTTGCCATCTCCCAGTGATCCGTTTGCGCTCTACAGTTGGCGTGGAGACTGCTTGGAGACTAAGCCCTTAATTACTACTCGAGTAAAGAGCATTAAAAATTCCAAAGGGTCCGAAAACCGTGCCCATGTCTCGGCAAACATCTGGTGAACAGTGTGGATTTAGTGGATGTCTGGTGAGAAGTGTTGAGTCGGAGGTGGAGGGGTAAATGTACATAGAGAGCACAGTTTTATTTCATACTTTGCATTTTATCTCCAGTAAATCAGCATGTGTAATGTCGGTCAGAGCGAGAAGCAAAAACAGCAAGTTTTTAGAGGCGCTCCAAATGGCAGATGGTGGAGGAAATGAGAACTGAAAAATGGTGTCCAGCACGATCGTGCACTCCAGTGAAGTCAGACAGGAAACAATGGGGTCTGGGACAAGTGGCTTTTATTTTGGGATATATAAATGACAGCATATAGCCAACTCTTCTGCTGTTAAAGTTAACGGCTACTCAATGAAAACTTTACATTTGCATCACAATTGCAACACTGCTAGGTTAAGTAGGTTAAGTAGGGAAGAGCTTAACAAAATGTGTATGTTGTGTCTCTTTAACAACCTGATGAGGATATAAAGATTAAATGCATCATCTAAGATCTAAAACACACATGGCTATCAGGTATCATTGATTTAATAACACTGTGTGTAGAGCTTTCCAGCTGAAACCTTTCAATAATAATCAAGTTGCTGTGTGCTACTGTTGGAAATCTTTTTTTATACCGATGCCTCGAGCATTTCGATGATATCTCTATGCACTCATAGCTAAACAGGTAAGTTGGCTTTTAGGATAATCTCCCTAAACCTCACTCTGTTTACCTGAACAGGTTAACTAAGTGCAGCAAATTTAAACCCGGGTAGTCGTTCTCCACAGATTGTGTCCAGTAGAAATTAAGGGAGCGATTGTGTTTTTCAGGACTTTGCTGATTCAATATTCCACTTGGTGAGGGAGAAGTACCGGTCGCTGGTGGGCGGCTGCAGTCCTGCGCACGCTCGGCACAAATCCCTGGCAGGCATCGTAATGACCCGAGGTATGGCAAATTTCATTGACTTTTATATATCACTTTGAATTATTGAAGTGGTGCAATATAAATTGAGACAGTAAGGTGGGGGGGTAGGAAAAAAGAGTGAGTGAGTGAAGGAGGGAGAACAAGGAAGGGATGGGGAAGGGACTGTAGGTTGAGAAAGAAATGACAAACTGAGGGTGGGAAGAGAGAGAAAGTTTCCACTCCATGCTGTACCTTGCACCCATGCATGAGAGTATACCTTCCTGATGAATTATTGACTGCTTAGAGTCTCTGAGGAGAATGAGACATGGTAGTGAATGTCAGTCATCCTCACTGCATACTGGACTTTCAGTGCTCAAGGAGCTTTGACAGGAGTTCCAGATGTCACAGTGGGAATCTTAACTAGATCACCTTAATCTGAAACCTGACGGAGTGACTCAGTGAAGGAACAGTAAGTAGGAGGAGGCTTCAATCTGCTTTTCTCCTAAAGTGTGAAACAATGAGTTCCATTACTAGACATTTACATGACTACATCTTTGTCTTACAGGAGTGCTGTTTGTTGTAGTCGAATGGGGCCTCCCACACACAGACGTGTGTTATTTCTGCTTCAGCATATTCCACACGCACTCCACATCACTTATAATAATTCTATAGAGTTGCATGGCACACATCCACGCCAGGATGATCTCACATTAAGTTTATACAAAGTAAGCTGTCAGGTTTCTAAATCTGTTTTTTATAAGCAGGGGTGCACAAAAGTGGTCCGCAGGTGCGCATTCGCTGTCAAAATGAAAGACGTGCACCAGATAAGAAGTTGCAACGCGCGTTTACGTACATAAGATTTTCTGGAGGAGGACAGACATTTGTTTAGAACTCTTAAAGATGTTGAAGAAGCAAGCTCCTTTAAGCAATTACTTTGGTGTTCCTCCACCTTCAAAGAAATGTCAGAAGAAGTCCGAACCGCAAAAGAAGCGCGTATTCTCGGAAAAGTGGTTGCAGGAAGTGAGCTGGCTTCAAACAAATGATGAACGCACAGAGATGTGGTGCAGAATATGCCGTGAAAATCCCACTCTAGCGGACAAAAACAGTGCCTTTTATATGTACGCAAACGCACGTTGCAACTTCATATCTGGTGCGTTACATAAATGTAAGGTTAATCGCACCAAAGAACTTTGTCTTGAACGTTCCTAGCTGTTCCTATCTGATGGTGTGCATTTCTGCTGTTAGCTTGTGTGTCATTGTCTGTTACTGAAAATTGTTGCTGGGATATGCTAGCTTTAGCTGTTAGCTGTTGCTGTTAAGGTCCCATTTCATTGCTAACCTTGTTAGCATTATTCTTACAAGGTTAGTATTCTCCTGAACAGTAGTTGTCGCCACTCAGACTAAACCTCCACATCCTCCACACAGGAGGAGAAGTCGTTAAAACCCGTCAAAACTCAGCAGCAGCACAAAAACTACCACCTGTGGCTTGTGACCACAGATGTGATGTAAATTTAATGTCAGTAGCTAGCTGGCTAGCTAGCTGGTGTTTTTTCAGTCAGACGGGAGAGTTTTTAAGTTTGAAACACCAGGGAAGCTGACCAGTTTATCACTGAGACCTTTTGTTCATTGGTACCCTAGAAAGACCTCACAATAGATAAGATGAAGGCTGAAAGGCTTTTGGTTAGCTTTTTTCTGCACAAAGGACAGTGTCTGAACAGCTAACCCTTTCAACCGTTATCATTCCAAACACACACACAAGATCGTTAAACAACCTTTGTGTAACAATTCACTTTAAACTTTGTTAACCTTTTTTATTTATAGGTGGAAAATTCAGAATTTCCATTACACAGTCTGAGAGCAGGGTAAGACAACCTAACCTAACCTGTAACAGACTCTGTTTTCTGTTTTGTTTTGGGGGTTTTTTTTATCATTTAAAGATAAAAAAAAAATCATAAAAAAATAATGGATCAAGTATTAACTAAAAAATAAAAAAAACAAAGAATGAGCCAAATTTTGACATATTTTCTTCACATATCAGTAAATAAAACAATAACCTCCACCCCAAAAAATGAAAGCCACACGTAAATTGAGATAAATAACTTATGCAGCAATGCTATATGAGAAGATATATAGTAAAAGTCATGGTACGAAACACAGGGCCTTCGCTCTCTCTGGGATCTACTGTAATATAAAAAATGACCACACACACACAGACACACACAGGTGTCTTATCTGGCTCTGTGGCTGCAGGCTGTGGGGGTGCAGGGGTCAGCGAGAAGGGATTGGTATCTCAACTGTCTTTGGAGTGCAGCAGCTCATCAGTTTAGACTAAAGTGAGGCCGGCGCTCGTCCTGACCTAATCCAAACCCTCTCCTCTCCCTCCCAGTAATTGCTTCTGTTTGTTTATTAATAGCACACATTATCTTCAAAGATCCAGACATAGGGCTGCCGAGTATTCGCAGTAAGGCGGCGGCGGCAGCAGTGTGGTGGCCAGAATCCGTGCAGTCAGACACCAAACTTGACAGGAACACTGGGGAGTCCTGTTCTGCACCCCGCCCTCCTTTTCTGCCTCTCTCCGTGTCTCCGTGGCTTTTGCCTCGAGAATATTAATCAGGGTCCGTCTTTTAACCATAGACAGACAGCGAACCCTCCTCCCCCACCCTTGCAGGAGTCCCACCGAGACATTTGAGCTTCAACCTGAGTGAGATTAGCCTCACCACCAGGCTGAGAGTTGTGAGACGACTACCAAAGTAAAGTGCCAGAACGCATCGTCAGAAAGTGTGGAAAATCTCATTTGAATCAATCTGAATCGCATCAGCTGTCTGGTGATGGTAAACAGTGCTCATAGAAAGATGCTAAAAAAGAAGCACGCCCTTTTGCTCCTTTCTTCTTTCTACACATTTGTTTGTTGGGATGGAGTGAGAAAGCCGTCCTCCGAGGCTTACCCCAGGGACCGAGAGAAGAGACGATAACAAAGGGTTTCAAACAAGTTGATTACAAGTCTAAGTTAAGCTATGGTTCGAAGTCTTCGTATCCATTTTCAAATAAGGATTTCTCTACTCCTAATCTGGTTTTATGGATGTTGCAAATTTTAACATTTAACAATCACGTCCGACAACAGAGCAGAGACGCATGCGGGATTTGTTGCGGCAGCGAGAATTTGAGAGCTCCAGCAGCATTCCACAAAGACAGCCTTATATGTTGAGAGCGATTTCCTGTTAAAGCTAATAAAGATTCAACAGGGTGCGTTCTCTACTCTTGCCAAGTTGTGTGTGTGCGTGTTTTTTCCTTTTCCTCTCCCCTGCTGCTGAGCATTTTCAGAGATTTGCTGCGATTCAGACGACACGGTTTGGATGACATTCAGCGTAATCACCCAACATCTTGTGATGAAAGAACACATGAAAGATAGGATTTATGAAGCACAACCTAAATGGCATATAAATGAGTTGACTAAAAGTTGACCTTGAGAGCTTAGTCTGCTTCAGAAAAAAATGTTTTAACGTCTGCGTTATGGTGCTCAGAGATAATGGGTGGCTTATTAAGAAACATTTTCCCTGTTTTATAACCATAGAGAATAAAGGGATTCTGATAATCGCTTTCCAGTGTCTTTGAGTTGCAGCTGGCATGTATAATAATGGATCATTGCAAAGTTCACGGTCATGTCACTCCCTGTGGTTTCTTACAGTTATTGCCTGTAAAGTATCCTCAGCAATTTGTGCTCACTTTTCACTTCAAACATGTAATAGCTTTTTTTGTTGAAGTCTTATATTTTCGGGAATAATTCACAGCAGCTCGCTGACTGTCGGTTTAGGTTTCAGCAGGTTTATTTAGGAATTCCAGCAGACAAGTATTCAGATCCTGTACTCCAAAAATAACACTACAGCACTTTACAAACCCTCTGTTACAGAGAAAGTGAAGTTTTTCCTTTAAATGTTTTAATTGAACTAAAAGTACAGATTGATTTTTGATACTTTCTGGTGATGACAAAGTTTTCATTATATTTCAGTGTCACTTTTGCTTACTTGCATTTCTTACAAAGCGATTATTGATTAGTCGACTCTCTAGGATAAGAACATTTTTCCACTGAAATCAACTTTGCTTTACTTTAATCCATTCATCCAACAAGAAATCTGCTCAATCATTGTAGGGGAGAATAAACCAGTATAAGGACAGTATTTAAATCAACACATTTCTGTACATACTTCCTTAAACTACCTGTTAAGTGTGCAATAAACACTCCTGATTACTGGTTTATCAAAAACCACTGGCCTCAGACCAGAACTTGCATTAGGATTGGGACAAGGTGTAATAAGAACATTTCTTTTACAAATAAATTAGTTAGAACAGTTTGGAAGAGCCATTTATTTTAGCTGCATGATATCAGCAAATTAGCATCTTAATTCATTAAACTATCATATTAAAGTTTAAAGAAGGGTTAACCTGGCCTCGATGGTTCATCAGCGAGTGCAAGCACAACCTTTAAAACTCTCTGTTCTACTTTTTGAGTGTTGCATTGTCTTATATTGCAATTAGAGGTGTTGATGTAATGCAAAAGATTTTTAGATTTCAAATTAGATGAAATTCTGGGAATGGCTGCAATAAAGCATGTCCTCCTTTAACACCTGTTTCAAGCTAACTTACAAAGTTAACATTATACTACTTTAAATGAGATTTAAAACTAACAATTAAGACCATTCAAAGTGTTATTTAGGTCAAAGATGAAACAGGAAGTAGGGTCATTTTCCTATTGTCGTTTTGCACATTGGACATTGTTTTTGCTACACTTGCCCAGTCTAAAAGAATGCTTAAAGGGAATTTAAAATGATCTGAATATTGTGAACTCAAAAAAGGACTATTCATTAAACTATGTGCCTAAAAATGTTTAAATTGGATACATAAAAGACAACCTGACAAAGAATGAATGACAGCAGACCACATAAATACACACAAGAGTGATTAGGAAGTGGAAACACACAGGGAACACAGCTGATGCAAATTAACATGACGCCACATGGGAAGCAAAGCTAAACACACTGAACATGGAACACAAGACTTTCAAAATAAAACAGAAAACATGGAGACATAAACTGGGAGGGGACACATGCACAGAAACACAGACACAAAGAGGACAAAGACACACTGAAACACACAAGGGGGCGAGGGAGACTAACACCGGGGACATGACACACTTGCACACTGAAGACACGACACTATAACTAACATAGTGGGGAAGACAGACATGGGAGGAACCTAGACAGACAAGAACTAAATAGAGAAACAGAACTCAATATCAACAGAACTGACTGAAGCCTAAAGTATACAAACAAGAACGTCATAATACAAAAAGGCATAAAACTCAAAATGCTGGAAGAAAAGAAACAGCCCATGACAGAACGAGTGGAATAGATGTGAGGAGGAAGTCAGAACATTTAACTCATTCAATGTACTTTTAAAATAAAAGTTTTCAAATCAGGTGGTTAACACATTTAAAAGTGGAGTGTGATTGAATTTTTAGTTTTTGTCTTTATTTGTTTTATCTTTAATTATTTTCTTTGGTAGAAGAACTTTTCATTGACCCAATTTCAACGGCTTCTACTCCTGAACCATCACTGATGTCTGTATCGTTCAGGAGAATACTACAGGGGGTAATCATACCATCAGAGCTGTGTACTTTTAAACTACTCTAAAACAATGAACAAACATTACGCTAACCACCTGTCACATCTTACTTCTCCTGGTGTTATGAGCAACAGTACAGCAGCTCCCTGAGTATTCGAGCCCATACCAAATGAAATCTCCAAAATCGCAATGTTGATGGAAAGAAATGATGCTTAAAGGAATATTTTCTTCATTGTTGGTCTGCCAATCAAGCTGGACAAACTGGAGTCAGGTACATGCTACTTATTCCGCCTCATAACAACAAAAGTGCCTAAGCTAAAAAAACCAAAAACCAAAACTCTATGCCTCCAAAATACTCTGGATTTTCAGCTGGCAGAAAATACTTTGGTGTACCGAAAAGTCTATATCGCAGCTCTGCACCTATACACTGAGTGAAACTGCAAGCTTGTTTTTTTCCCCGTATGTGTCACTGTTGGTGTCGATGACCTGACTGAACCACGCTGTTTTCCAGCCTCTTTTAAACACAGTCCTGGCCTCGTAAAGCAAAATGTGAATTTAGTGAAGTTGTGGCATCTAAGAGCCTAACGCCTGCCCCGCAGTCTGCCGCAGTGCTGTGTAATGTAGTGTGATGCAGCCTGGTGGTGAGGGGCCATTTTGCCAACATGGCGACAGACACAAGTGGAATGGACCATATTGTGGGGTGAAAGTAATGCAGCATTAAGCATAAACACACAGGAAGTGCATACAGTAGCTTTTTGATAAATGTGTTGACTTACTTTGAGATGCAAGAATAAAACAACCTGGTTCAGCATAAAAAAGTACCTCACTTTTGATTTCCTTTTGTGGCTAAAGAGCTCCTGCTCATTGGAGACTGTTAGCTCTGTCTCTTTAGTCTTTACTTGAGATACAGTAGAAGAACATAATGTTCTGCTTTGTTGAAGGAGGCACTGGCCAAAGTGGCCCAAACAAGCAGTTAATGGTGCACAATTTGCATGTTCAGGACAGTTTTGTGGCACACTTGAAGGCACAAGGACATTAGGTAAAGGAACATTTTAGTCACGGGTACTGACACCAATCAAGACCAATGAAATTAACTCACTTTAACAGCACTCGAGCCATTTTGTGACACACGAAGCAGCGATATGCCACACAGCTGACCACAGTGTTCAGTCAAATAAGTTAAACTGCCCAACTTGACCTCAATTGACGCCAGTAATAATCGTGAATATGATTTGTCTGGGTGCCAATCACTTGAATATGAGTGCAATTTTCTCACACTTTGACCTGGCAGGCCTGCGCAAATTCCCTTTAATTCTTGACAGGGAAATTGCACTGCTTTGCTTGATTATTACCACTCCTCCTACCTCACTTTTCCCTCCATGTAGGCTAAGTCAAGTTCAGGAGCAGTAATCAAAATACCATTAAAAAAACATACCTGTATGTACCGAGGGCTTTGCAGGAGGGGGGGGTCTTAGCTCTATGTGGCGTCAAAAAGTGTGTTTACCTTCTGGGTTGCTATAGTGAGGCGGTGTGAGCTTTGTTCTCCAGTTAAAGGGCTCTGACAGGTTTGGGCACTGACTAGTGTAGTGCAGCTGCCATAATGAGCAGTTCCAGGTCTCGCTCTGATGTACATGCTTTCTGAAAGTGCTGTTATCCCGAGGTGTGACATCTTTGAATCACCAGTAATCAACAGATGTATTTGTGTGTGAAGAGTGCCTCAGGCCTTTGACTCTACTCTACCTCGATCCTTTCGACCATCTCTTTTTGTACTTGTGAGATGCAGCTGATTATTCCTGGTTTAAAAACAGCATACTGCCTGTGGGCTCTCTGCCTACCTCTCCCACTTTCTCTCTCTCTCTCTTTCATTCATTTCTCGTCCTACCCCTCCTCTTCTTTCTCCTGCAAACTGAAGGCAACCTCAGTGCCAATTTCATGGGAGGGTAGCAAGCAGCGCTGCAGAAATTATCCACTGCAAAATTGATCTAAACAATCGCAAAGTGGAACGGCAAGGAAAAGCAGGAGAATGAAATTGGGAGAGTCTGTTACCTTTTTGAACTTGCTTTATCACTGAGAAGGGGTTGGACTGCATTGCTTACAGGGAATGTCAATGGCTGAACTCACAATACTGTTTTTCTCAGGATTGTACAGTCTTCATATTGTATGTTTTACTGTAATAGTGCAGAATTTTAAACTTACTTTTTTCAGTGAAAATTGACTTGTGATTACATCAAATTGCACAGGATTATGTGTTTCTGAAACTACACACACCAAATTATGTTAATGACCAGTTTACACATTGAAAAGAGCTTGTTTTTTGTGAGTGGTACACTGAACAGGAATCATTGTCTTTTTATCTCTGAGCAGCTGAAATATACACTGATCAGGCATAACTTTTTGTTCTGGTCCCCCTTTTGTCACCAAAACAGCCCTGATCCATCAAGGCATGGACTCCAATAGACCCCTAAAAGTGTATTGTGGAATCTAATTTTTAAGTTATGGAAGTGGACTTAAAGTATCATCCCACAGATGCTTGACTGGTTTGAGATCTGGGGAATTTGTAGGCCAAGCCAACACCTCAGACTCGTGCTCCTCAAACCATTCCTGAACCATTTTTGCTTTGAGGCAGGGTGCATTATCTTGCTGAAAGACGCCACGGCCATCAGAGAATACCGTTTCCATGAAAGTGTGTGCACAGTTTGCAGCAATACTTAGGTAGGTGGTGCGTGTCAAAGTAACATCAACATGGTTGGCAGGACCCAAGGTTTCCCAGCAGAACATTGCCCAAAGCATCACACCTCTGCTGAGTTGCCATCTTCCCATAGTCTGGCATCTTGGTGCCAGGTGTTCCCCAGGTAATTTGTCAGGCCAGGAAAACTTCCTCTGTTGCTCGTGTCCAGTTCTCACATGTCCATTCTTGGCATTTTTCGGCAGGGGACGGGGTCGGCATGGGCACCACGATTGGTCTGACCACCGCAGACCAGGAACACCCACATGAGCCACAGTTTCTAACCATCACAGTTTGGCACTTGTCAAAATCACTCAAATCCTTACACTTGCCCATTTTCCATGCTACTAACACATCAACTCTGAGGACAAAATGTTCACTTGTTCCCTAATATATCCTACCCACTAACAGGTGCCATCATGATGAGATAATCAGTGTTATTCACTTCACCTGTCAGTGATCATAATGTTATGCCTTATCAGTGTATATATTGACCATCACTGGCCCAAATACAATCCTAATAAAAAATTCTACTGCTGTATTTTGAATGGCAACAAATGTTGACTCACCATAAGAGTCGAGGAAACAGAAGCTCCCATAACGAACTCAGTTTAAAGAGTTCTTTGTGATGTTGAACAGGTCCTTACTTAAACTAACCAGTGTGTTAAGCCTAGTGAAATATTTAGCTCCCAAAGAGCCATATATTCTGTAGAAGCTGGTGGAGACCAAAACATGAGCAATAAACAGAGTAAATATTGGACTTATTCACATGGCCCAGTCAATAATGCTGCTAAGTATCTGTTAGTTGCATAAATAAACAGTTGTTTACCTAAGACCTCAAATTTGCTAACCTGAAATGTGATAATATGTCAACAATGACTTTAGAACTTGTTTTGCTTCCAAGAAAATGTTATAAATATATTGAAAACTGTGGCTACTGCCACAGATAGTAGATACAAATAATAAAGCACATTGAGTTTAACGATATTTAAATACATTTTTTAATGCATTCAGTTTTTAAGTCAAATACTTATTTTCAGGTATTCTGCTTTCAAGAGTAAAAGTTTAATTTACCTTACCTAGACTTTTCCTTTCTTCTTTACTGGTCTATTTTTTCTATAACTGCCCCCCCACCACACACACACACACACAGTCATGCACCCTCCTCTCCCGTTCAGCCTTTCTTTTTTCCTCCCCTGCCCTCCTTCCTTCTCCTCATCACTGAAGGTGTCAGGACTCTAACGCTGCAGTGCCATCTGGGCCGAGGCTGATAAAAGCTCATGTGCCGGTCCGGCGATGCCTGCAGGTCTGCCAGAAGCCAGCGAAGCCTGACTTTCAGAGGCGATGGGAGAGATTTGTGGCAGAAAGGAAGGAATGGCAAGCCGTGAACGTGCTGATCCAGCGCCCCCACCCCCACTTTCCCTCCTCCCCCCTTCCTCTGCACCACCTCTGTCTATCTGTCAGTCAGTCACATGGCCCCGCACTGGCCTGAATCCTTACTTAGGAAAAGGCTCCTTTTTTGTTCAAGGAAAACCAACATGAGACAGGATGGCTTTTTGATCTCTCTTGTGGCTATTGGGAATTCTGTTTGGGTGACCTCTCTTTTGTGCCATATTATCCCAAACAGAGTGAGTTAGAATATGAATCTTCCACCATATTGTTAATTTTAGATAAGACCATGCAGTCGCTTTTTAGCACTTTTAAAACCAGATTCTGGATACAGCAGATTTCTTCCTTGCTGTCTGGACTGCTAACCTGCAAACTCCATTTCTATAAAAACACTGACAGATGTAGCTGCTTGTTTTGAAAATAGAGATAATTCCTACAGTTAGCCAAAATGAGTAGCAGTGCTGGTATACTGTATTTAAATGTACTTGCTAGCTAGGTAGATTTTAAAGTTTTTAGCCGCTACATATTTACAAGTAGTATCATCATACTAGACAGCATAGGGATGCAGCAGTGAAACATCTGAATTGTCCATATTATTGCTGTTACTGGTTTATCAGTAAGTAAGAGGGCATGTACGGGAAGCACACCTACTCTGTTTTTTTCTCTTTCAACATGATGACTTGCACAACAAGCTAATGTTGTTGCAGTGACCCAATGATAGCTTAACATCAATGCAAATGAGTAGGAAACAGGAATGATAAGACTGAAACGTCTTGTTTAGTTTGCAGCTTGCAAACCAGGGAAGATGCCGTGCTTTATGCCCTTTTTACAGTGCAGATTTCTAAAGGGTGGGTATGTAAAGATGAAAACTTTGTTGTAAAATAGTTTCTGTAGTGACTAGTCTTCCTTGAGTTCGTCTGTAGGAGCGGTAGTAAGCCTTGTAGGCTCTGTGGATGTGTCCTTTTTTTGTTTTTTTAATTGATAATCATTGGGTGATTAAAGGAAACCATGCACGGCACTCTTTTGCTTTGTCAGATCAAAGCAGAGATGTGCATGTTCTACCATTTTTTCTTAATAATGATAAAATGCCTCCTACGGATCGAAAGGTGAGAAAGGACATGCTGTTGATATTAAGGGTTACTATTAAGCTTATTGATTGAGGAATCAATGTAGTCAATGGAACGTGTGACAACTGCAATAATGTGAGCATTTGTCTGTATTTGTTCAACAGGTCTGGACCTGAGACACGCCCAGGTGGTGGCGTTATCTACTGGCACCAAGTGCATCAACGGAGAGTATCTGAGTGATCAGGGACAAGTAGTCAATGACTGTCACGCTGAAGTCACAGCCCGACGAGCCTTGCTACGCTTCCTCTACTCCCAACTTGAACTCTTCGTGAGGTAAAAGCTTTATCTTCTGCTGTATCGTTAAAGCACACAGACATTTCCTGAGCACCGCATGTGCACATGTTACAGCTTTGAAATCTTTCAGCACCTGACACGGCCCGATAACACTTGCTGTCACTAGTTAGTTGGTTATCTGCGAGGCCTGTTTTTGACCAGTCACTTGCCTTCAACTTTAGCTTTTTTGCTGATCATTACACCGACTTAGAGAAAACTTCTGTTTCATCTTGAAAGTTGAATTTTTACCTTTGTAGGAGTTTGACCCACTGATTGCTGAATGTAAAATGACAATCAGCCTGTGAAATCATCTCTCTAAATCCAGGTGATTAAACCGAACAGTTCGAGCGAGACTTGAATTATTCAAAGTTTCATCATAAATCAAAGTCGATGTTAGTTTGCTTTTAAATGCAGCTGCAGAGCTGAGTTCATGGAGGCTGCAGCGCATTTAACACAGTGGTGCAATAAGTACACTTTAACTATTTGGATGAACATAAAAAAATCATGGAAAGAATTTCCACGTGATTAAATTGCTTTATTTTAGCATTATGTAATTCCGTTATTCCAACTTAATTGAGTTGGATCAACTAAATTAATTAATGATGAATAAACGTATTTAATGCAGTGGAGTCCAACTTAATTTAATTGAAGTGATTCAACCCATGCAAAATACGTTAGTCCAACAAAGGTATTTGATGCAATAAATCCAATTTAATGGATTCAGGACACAGCTCTCACTCCATCCACCCTTTTCCACTTGTCCTCATCAGGGTCGCGAGGTGCAGGAGGTGGGGCACAACCTGGACTGGTCACCAGTCTATTGCAGGGAGAAAGTATATAGTACAACTGTTAACACTCACATCTACGGGCAATTTAGAATCATTAACCTAACCTCACTAACTGCATGTACCCAGAGAGAGACGAATACAGGGATAACATGCAAACTCCACCCAGAAGGCCGTGGCCAGTTTGTGGATTTGAACTCAGGACTAGGTGGTGCTAACCACCACACCACCAAGCTGCCACTCCATACGTAAAAAACAGTAGGAAAGCTATGATTACAGGGTTTTATACAGAATTTTCTTCATGTTTCTGTCCTTGACAGGTTAGGCCACAATAAAGAGCAATAGCATACACCTGGTGTGTGTAGGCTTGATTCTCCTGTGGTTTGAAATGTCACATGATCTCACGAGTCCAGGCAACAACTTTTACTAGATTAGATCACATCATCTCACTAGAATACATTTAACTAGTGTTAAGATGTTGAATGTCATGCAGAGTGTACATAATTTAATTACATTCACCATAGAAACATAAAATTATTTTGTTCAAATTACATGTAAATGTAGCAACTGTCCAATTTCACTTTCTTGAGTGTACTTGAGTGAAAAGTAGGAATGCAAAAAAGACAAACAAGTGTTCAAAATTCCTTCTTCTGAGACTCCTGGTTACACATTTTCACCGAATGGGAAACTTTGAGTTTAGAACCACAGTAACTATTTCACAACTTCTTTTCCACACCTAGTTTCACAGTTATTGAAACCTCCTTGGAACTACTCAACACCCAGAGCTTTAAAAGTGTTTTTACATCTTTGCCCCAGTTTATGCCTTGATAACTTTATAGTGGGCATTTACAGAGTGTTTGTTTAAGTTTCAGGACTTTTTATTTTTCCTGCCATGCAGTCTGAATGCAGGAACAGCATATATAAGGGTTTCTAAAATGTGTCCAAGCCTTTCGAGACTCATCTAGAGGATAATATTGAGTGGCACAACAAAGGGTCTGAATGTCTAAAATCACTTTGTAATTTTGGGATTTTAGACAAAGACTGATTTATAGGTTTGATCCATTTAAAATTGCGTCTACAACGAACCAAAATAAAGCAAAGCCTGAATTCTTTATGAAGAATCAATATGCTTCATCGAGTATGAAGTAGTAGCAACGTCTCTGCAAAGTGCACGAGGAAATATCTTACATTCTCACAGTGACTTCACTTTAATCGCTAATTTAAACTCTTGCCATCATGCTGCGTAGGCTTCACAAACTTGAGTTTCCAAGGCTTCTCTAACAGCTATAACATGCATTACATTGTATTACTCGATACAGTATGCTTAATAGCATTACATGTTTTTGTTATGACCTCCCCCTGCAGTGCCAAAGAATACTCTCTCCTCTACAATAAGCTCCATGGAAACGGCACCGCTTTGTTCGCAAGAGACTTTTCAATAATCAACGAGCCATATGTGCGCTGTTCTCTTCAGCTAACTAAGCATACTATCACACACTCAACCGGTTCAGCTCCGTGTCTCAGTGGCCTATTTGTTTTTAGTGCTGTTTTATCTACTTTGTGGGCATTTGCTACCTGTACAGCGCGCGCTGGTGCACACAAACTCACCAAGCTTTTCACCAGTATCACGAGACAGCCCTGACGAGTTTTGACTCCTAACTGCCTCCAGTGCATGAGCATATATTATGTTTTTGTGCTCCCCCAGGAGCTCGATTGCAAGGCTGATGTATCAGATTAGTGGATAGAAGTCTAGATGGCTGAATGTCATATTTGCATACACAGCACTGACTTTTTGTCTTAGCACAATGCTGGATGGCAGGTAGGGAGACTTTGCAGCTGAGTAAAATGGCTAATGGGGAAGATAACTCATAATGAAACGACCAAACAAAATGCCAGAACTGCCATATTTACACTCAGTGAAAGGACATCAGAAACAGAGGAGAGGTTATATAAAGAGTGCGGTCGTGCTTTGCATTATGAGGCATAGTTTTTATATAATACCGTATGTGAATGTGAGTGATGACAGCTTTATTCCTACACACAAGAAAAAAAATAGATGATTATTTCCTGTTGGCAATTTTATAAGCATTTACCTTACCAACAGAAGATGTTTTATAAACATAAACTGTCCTAAAACAATATTGGAACCTGCTGTTTTATCACTAATCGGTTTTTATTTAGAAAATGCTGCCATCTTTTCTTATGGATCAAGTATTGACGTTTAATATAAATTAGAAACACTAGATTATTTCTATTTGATGCTACTTTATACTTGCTAGCCAGATGCTGATAATCAAATCTACTCAATTAGTTCATCATCAGCAACTGTCAAGCACGGCGGTGGAGGGGTAATGATTTGTGTTTATTTTAGCAATGGGACTTGGGCACCTTGCAGTCACTAAGATCAGCGGTCCCCAACCAGTTTAATGTCGGACAATATTTTCACAGACCGGCCTTTAAGGTGTCATGGATAAATACAACAAAATAAAATGACACCACCAAGACAAAAATGTGGTATTTTGTAAATATAATAATAAACGTGAATTCAATGTGTAATTGTGTAACTTTATTAGCAGTGTCCTCTTGAAATGCGCCAAAAACATTGAGGGTAACATCCTCCTCTCTGCCCCTTAATGCTCTCTGGTCGCTGTGGTAACGTGTAAATATTTCTTTGGAAATACAGTCGTGTGAGAAAATTAGGACACCCTAAATTTTAAAATACATTTGGAGATATGGATATTTAACATACATTTTAACAATACTGAGGCATCCAAATAATATAACTAAACAATTAAAAAATAAGAAAAGCCTTTTTAAAACTTTATGTGAAATGTAATTTAAAAAGAATGCAATTTCTGGTGAGGAATAAATTAGGACACCCCCACATGTTATCGCACTTAAAATGGTTAAAATCACACACAGGTGTATCACATCAGGTTCACATGATCAGTACATTGTTATCCAGCATTTTAAACGAGCCTTGCCCTATTTAAACCTCAGATTTAGTTTTGTGTGCTCCTGACTGTTGACGTGTTGAATTGAGCGCCATGGTGAAATCTAAAGAGCTGTGTGATCCCCTCAGAAAGAAGATTGTGGCCGCTTATGAGTCTGGTAAGGGATTCAAAAACATCTCAAAAGAATTTGACATCAACCATTCCACCATCCGGAAAATTGTTTACAAGTGGAGGACATTCAAAACAACTGCCACCACGCCCAGGTCTGGCCGTCCAAGCATATTCACCCCCAGAGCAGACCGCAAGATGCTCAAAGAAGCCATCAAAAATCCTAAAATGTCATCACAGGAACTACAGCAGGCTCTGGCTACTGTCGATGTGAAAGTGCACGACTCTACTATCAGAAAGAGACTACACAAGTTTGACTTTCATGGGAGGTGTGCAAGGAGGAAACCTTTGCTCTCTAAGAGAAACATTAAGGCCAGACTGAAGTTTGCCAGAGCGAACGTAGACCAAGACCACGACTTCTGGAATAATGTTCTTTGGACAGATGAATCTAAAACTGAATTATTTGGGCACCAGAACAGTAGACATGTTTGGCATAACCAAATACAGCCTTCCAAGCAAAGAACCTTATACCAACTGTGAAGCATGGAGGTGGCAGTATCCTAGTTTGGGGATGCTTTGCTGCAGCAGCACCTGCAGCTCACCATCATAGAATCCATCATGAATCCAACTGTGTATTGGGGGGTGCTTGAAGAACATGTGAAACCATCTGTTAAAAAATTAAAGCTGAAGCAGAACTGGACACTGCAACATGACAATGACCCAAAGTATACCAGCAAATCCACCAAGAACTGTCTAAAAACTAAGTAGAGAGTCCTGGAATGGCCAAGTCAAAGCCCTGATCTTAATCCCATTGAGATGCTGTGGGGTGACTTGAAACAGACTGTACATGCAAGAAAACCCTCAAACTTCTCACAGCTGAAAGAATTCTGCATTGAGAAGTGGCCCAAACTTGCTTCTGATGTCAGAGACTGGTAAAAGGCTACAAAAGGTGTCTCACGGAAGTTATATCAGCCAAAGGGGGCAACACTAGTTATTAGGGGGTAGAGTGTCCTAACTTTTTCCTCCATTAAAATACACATTTTTGTTCATATCTTTTTTTTTTTGATGTGTAATTTTTTTTTATTTTTGTTGTTTAATTGCAATTAAGTCACTTTCTTTTCCAGTAACACATGAAAACATGATTGGACATTGATTGATATGTGAACATTTCTTAATAAAGAGCCGATTATTTAATGGGGTGTCCTAATTTTCTCACATGACTGTAAAACACGCGACTACAACACGGGAAAAGACCCAGGGAAACCATAAAACCATAAATTTCACACCCGAGCCTCAACTCTTGCGGCCTGGTACCAAACGACTCACGGACCGCCGCCGGTCCATGGCCTGGGGGTTGGGGACCCCTGATTAAGATGGCCATAAACTCTTCTCTATGCCAGAGTATTCAGTTGTATTCACATGAGACAAATGTGAGGCTATCTGTCCAGCAACTACAGCTTGGCTGAAATTGATGTCATACACGATAACGACACCGAGCAAACCAGCAAATCTACAACAGAATAGCTGAAAAACAAAAGACTTAAAGTTTTGAATATGTGTATGGCAAACTTAAGAGAACAAACCTCAATAAACTGAAGCAACAGTGTAAATAAAGTGTAAAGAAGAACTGGCAGAAATTCCTGCACAGTAATGTGAGGATCTGATAAACTCATACCGATTATGATTACTGCAAGTTATTGGTGCTAAAGGTGGTCCTACAAGCTACTGAAGCATAGAGTGTACTTGTGTTGTAACTAGAGTGCAAACACTAGAACATATGGACTACACATCAACGTTTCACAATCAGAATTGGTTATGATCATATCTTGTTAGCTATACATGACTTCCACTAATGTTAGCCAAACAGTCCGTCAGATACCTGGGACAGTTAGCACATATTACACAGAGCAACTAATTTTGTAATTTGAAACAGGAAGTGCTAAAGTCACGTGATAAGGAAAGCTCCAGTCAATGGATGTTTGTTGTATAATTCCCCAAATATAGCGGTCCACAGTGGCTGCTGTGGTCATGTTGTACAGAGCTGCTGAACACAGTTTTGCAGTTTGCTTTGTGGGCTCTACTCCTGGGATCTCTTAGTTCGTCTATCTTTTTTAGCCCACTCGTGTTTTTCATGTTACACGGTTGAATTTTGTCTGAGTACATATAATCAATGTCTATCTAACAACTTCCTGTTAATGGACTCAAACCCATGCTGTACTTTTTTTTTCATTTTCTGTACATTTGTTTTATATTAAATGATATTTACTTCGTTTGGCCTTCACAATGCCTGTGTCGTGACTCAAAGGTGTGTACTTGCCAACAGGTTAAACTCATTCCCCCTGTTTGCTCTGACTATTATGGGCAGCATGAGTAATGTCCAGGACTCCGTCTGACAGAGGAGAATTGTCTGTGGTCAGAGAGAGGGCCAGTGTCCATCTCTGTCCATGTCAACTCACTTCATCACTGGAAAAGAAAAGTGCAGATCTGTGTCCTTTGCTGTGATAAATGCTTCTACCTTTCTCATCAATCTCCCTCCTTCTTGTTGTCTTTTCCCTTTTATGCTGCCAAAGTAAAAGGCCGGAGGACTGGGAGGAGTCGATATTTGTGCACCACAAAGAGTGCGGCTACAGGTTGAGAGACAACATCCATTTCCACATGTACATCAGCACCTCGCCGTGTGGAGACGGGAGGCTCAACTCTCCATACGAAATCACTGCTGACCGTAAGAAACCCTCTCTTTCTGTTTCCTTGTTTTCCATAAAGTCGACATCATTCAATGAATAAAACGCAGCTATTTTAATACACATATAATCCATTTTACTGCTGCCATTCTCTCAGTTTCTCAGACAGTGTCTTACGTTATAAAGAGATCATTTTCTCTGGCAGACTTTCTGAAAGCCACCGCTCTCCTTGTATTATTTCACAAGAAGCTGCCATCCTTTTCATGTCACATTCTGTCTTTGGCCTCTTTTCAGTTGCACTGTGCTGACTAGATGACATTTTATTGCTTACCTACTGAATATAAATTGTATACTCATTTAGATGGTTTGCCCAGCAGTTTTCTGGTGGCCTACGAGTTCAGAAATGTAATCTGGTCCTTCGCTGACTGACGCTGCTTTTTTAAGCTCTGCGAGTACATTAATACAGTGAAATTTTCATGAAACCAGCACAGACGGAAAGAAAGAAGGAGAAAGGCTGTCATTAGACAGAGCTTTTACACTTTTTAGGCATTAAACATTTTAAATTTAATGCTGTGCACTCTCGCAGATTACAAAATTACCGAGCACCTTTTCCCGACAGTTCTTAAACATTTCTGAGTTGGAAGTCGGCGCTTAAGTTTTAGCTGCTGTCAGATCAGCCGCAGCAGCAGCCGTGGAGGAGAGAGGAAAAGGAAGAGCGTGTCACTGTGGGGTGTAAGGCTCAAAAAAGGAAACAGAAACAGCGATTGCATATGTACATTTGGTCACGGTGCAACAAAGGCGTATATATTGCTATAGAGTGTCACAGGGGTGACACGCAGCGAGACACAGAGAAGCTACAGCGGCACGGGGAGAACATGCAAACTGCACTCAGGCATGATCCAAACAGTAAGAAACATTTGACTTTAACTACCACTGTCAGCACCTGTGGAGGTCATGCTACACTGCACGCCCACGCTAAACCACGTGAAATTGTCTTAAATGGATCAAGGAACTTGCGCTCTTGCTAACAGTGTCAATAAAGCAAGGATTTCTCTGTCAGTTTGAAAAAAATAAAATAGAAACTTTCAAAAGGGCATCGCTCCAGGGAGAAGGCTTCCTCCTCCCTCCCAAAAATCACAGCCCACGCATTCATAAACAGTCCAGTCAAGTGTTTGCTTCATTAGTGGTAAGGCAGCAGGCAGTCGCAAACTAATACGTTTAATTCCCTACTCCAAACTTTAAACTTGCATATCAGTAATGTTTTCTTGTTTATCTGCTTTTTCTGTTATACCTTTTGAAAGTACACAGCTTCATACACACAGACTGTAACAGCTGAGAGCTTTGCAACTCATGCAAACAATTCAACTCCTACTTAAGACGTGCTGTATATTCGCATGTAATGTATTTAAAGACATATTGGAAAACCCTCTTGACTGCTGAGAGATGAGATCTGCGACTTCAATACTGGCAGACTGCATGACGCTGGCTGGTGTTGTGTAGTAAGAAATGATTTTGTAAAGTAGTAAAACTGCGATCGTGCGCATTATTCTTTCAGTGCACAGCAGCAGACACTTAATGAGGAAGCATCGGAGTCACCTGCGGACTAAAATCGAGTCGGGCGAGGGGACGGTGCCGGTGCGTTGCCGGGGACCCGCCCAGACCTGGGACGGTGTCCTTCAGGGTGAACATCTCATCACCATGTCCTGCACAGACAAGCTCACAAGGTCAGTGCGCTCACGTGTTCCCAACATTTCCTGCGCTTAAAGTCGCATTTTCTTGTGTGTGTCCAGAATAACACACACATATCCTGCATCCATTCTTTTTTTACATCCACCAAGGAGGTTGTGGTTTTGGTTGTGTTTGCATGCGTGCCATCATTCTGTCTGTAAACACGATAGATTGAAGAGTTTTGAATCAATTCCTGTAAAACCTTGTAGGCATGTCAAGTGGTGTCATGTTAACAAGCCAGTCAAATTTGGTTTATATGGTTATATATGGTTTAAGTCTTCAAGATCAACTTAATGATTTATTTGTCAACAAAAAGTCTTATAACTTAGAAACTATGATTCTTACAAGTGGGTCACATTTGACCTCTGACCTCATTTTTTTCTTTCGACTTGGCTCCAAGTATTCTCAAGAAAAAGAGAATAAGCTGATTAGTTAGTTAGAAATATTCTGTAGTATTATATAATTTAATGAGCTCAAGTAATTCATTTCCAGTTATTATACATACATAATGTTTGTGTAATCACTGTAAACAGCTGCCATGCTGTTCTTATCTGATTTTTACCTGCATTACAAACTTGTTCAAGTATGTTTCGAAAGAACAAAGAAAACAATTAATATATACAAAATACAATACTGTTGCCTTAAAAGTCCATTCTGGCCAGAGACTGAGCTTCCTTGGCAGAGCTTTCCCCTCTCTGAGTGCTTCTTAGGAGAGTGCTGCCCTCGCCCACTCTTGTTGAGATTAAGTAGGTTTGTCTCACAGGTTTTAGTTTTGACTTTTGGTGATAGATACACTTTTCAAAAATTGCTACTTTTGTTCAGTTCGCAGCTTTGACTTATAATTTGTTTTTATGCCTCATTTATTGAAATCATAATCGAATTATATGAGTGAGCACTGCAGTTATTACTGCATGGATTGTGCTCATTTAAAAGAGAAAAAGAAAAGACAAAAAAACAGCTCACCCCCTTCACCCGGGAGATGTCTGGTCTACTTAAGAGATGAAAGCTAAAGTGATTGGTGGAAAGGTTAACCTTATTAGGAGATTAGCTTCCTTATGAGAAGGAAAGATCTCTGTTTAAATAAAGCACTTTTAGATGTGATGTAAGGAGAGGGTTCTCTGATATTTACCTAATGCATCAGTGTGTGTGTGTGTGGGATGGTGTGTTAACATGAGCTGTGCAGAGTGAGAAATCTTTTGTAGTCCGGGGGGGCGGGGGGGGGGGGTGACTATTGATTTCCCATATGTGACTTGAATAGCTAATCCCATTCTAATGAATTAGTGTATTAATCACGGCTTTGTTTAGATCTGTAGTGCTGCCTGTTATTTAGCTAACATATTAGTCATACAATCCTTTACACACTGTGGTCTATAGTTGGTAAAGGCTGCTATGACTAATATTCCAACCTCAAGGCTTCTGCAGCCCACTTTAGGGACAGAAAAACCTCTGTGGTCTGCCCAAACCCTTAATTACATCTCTAATCAACACTAAGATGTCTTCTGTTCTCACACTTGTAAAAACCAACAATAGGTGCTCGCTTTTTGTTGCTACTTCTCTTCGTTTTCATAGATTAATTTTGCTGTTGCTGTGAGCTGCTTGTTGATGATAATTAGCCATGAAAGACTTTTCTTTTGCCACCTTTTCAGTACCATTTCCATAAAACTGATGAATTCTTCTGTCAGTTACAATTTCCAAACAATTAAGTGAAATAAAAAATAGACCTCGGGTCAAAAACTGGCCAAATAAATGAAAAATAATGCACAATTAAAATGTTCTTCATTGTAAATATTAGATTACTCACCCAGTCCACCTGAAGTGTTGGTTCTGGACTGCAAATTTTAGCATTGATCTGATGCCAAGTAAATACAGGGCTACTATTGCCGATACCGATACCAGTACCGATACTTTAAAATGCCCAAGTCCAAGACCAAGTTATGATTTATGAGATGTATAATTTTCAATTTGAGCACAAAATGGCTGTGACGATTTTTACTTTCCGTAATAATAAGTTAAAACAATAAAACACACTTTTAGGCTTTTTATGTGTTTTTGAGACCTAGAATGTAAATAAGCTTGTCTCTAAAGCACTTTTGGTCAGATTTTGTTGTTTATCATGCTATAGCCTATAAATAAAATAGACATCAATCGTCAGTCAACACTGACACGTTTCATTAAACATGTTTGATGTATGTTTTTTCTTTTCTAAAAAAATTATTTAATACAATTTATTGGGCTATGTACCTAACTTAAAGAATAGAAACAAAGTATTGACGCTTTCACACTAGTATCGATCTGATATCAATATCAGTATCGATACCAATACCGGTACCGCCCACCTCTAACCTGTAGTGCCGTCTCAGCCCACTAGAGGGCAGCAGTTTACAGTTGAAAACTGTGGTTTTAATCACTTATTTCTAATTCATTGATTTCTGTGATTCCTGGCACAACAGTGTTAGTTTAGAACAGACTCAGTGACCCAGTAATATATGATGAGAGAGCAAAACTACTATAGAACCCATGTCCACACGTTGTCAGGCCAGTTTAGGACAGATGGCCACGTTACATCAGGACAGCTTTGCTCTTCTGCCTCCAGCTTCACGCTGTCCTTGTGTGAAGAGTGGAGGCTTAAGTGTGGTCACACTGGAGGCTGCTACACATGCATACATATTCAAAAAACGTAATAATGTTAAATATATTTCCAAATACATTCCAAATTTAAAGTTGTGAGGTGGTATTTGAGGTGATAAGTGATTATAATGATTCTTATAGTAAATAAATATGTTATTATTTTGGCTGTGCTCAGTTTCTGCTGCAACATTCAGATGGTGGGGTCAGAATTTTGCATAAACATCATGAAAGCATGGAGCCATCCTGTGCTGATGGTGGTGCAGTAGTGTGGGGATATTTGCCTCCTTTATACACCACCTGGATGGCCTGGCAGAGGCCACAGGCTAAAACACGTTGATCAGGTAATAAAGTCATTCTTCATACCACTAGTGTTGGTGGAGCTACGGCCTCCTTAGATTATTGCTCTTCCCCAATGCACCGAGGAAGCAGGTGAAGTTGTGCCAAAAATTTCCTTTTTGCTTGCAGCAGGATAAAATGCTGTGTCACAAAGCTCAAATCTTCTTGAACATGACGGGCAGTTCACTGAGATCACAGTCACCAGATCTCAGTCCAACAGAGCGCCTTTTGGATGTGGAGGAGCAGGAGATTAGCTAAATGCATGTGCAGCTGAAGAATCTGCAAGCACCTGTGTGATGCTGTCATGTCAACATGAACCAAAATCTCTGAGGAATGTTTCCAGCATCTTACTGAACCTAGGCCATGAAGCCGAATAAGCTGTTTGGCAAGTTTTTCATGGGAGCCACCAACAAATGTGACACCATTTAAGGAGAAATAAACTTTCACACATGATAAGATTTATTGCCAAGAAGCATCGTTACAACAAAGAAATAATCGCTCAAACACAAATTTCTTTACTTTTTAAGCAATTTAGCCCTTACAACGGCATGTCACAAAACTGTGATTGTCTCCAGTAAAGCCATTCCTTCCCACTGAAATATTCCAAATTTGCTAGCACGGCTAAAAACATTCACCGCTGTACCGAGTAAAGAAATTCAACAATTGTAATTCTTCTCTTCTACACCTGACGTTCTCTGAAATATCTGAAATCAATTTTTAATATAGTCTCAGTTGTTCTGCCACGACTCTGCCTCAACAGGAGCCGAACCCGTGAATTTAGCTTAGTAAGCACCACGCTGTGCCAGCCGAGCCGTACAGGACTACAGCTGAGCCGCTGCTGTGCGTGTGTGTGCATGTGTGTGTGTGTGTGTGTGTGTGTGTGTGTGTGTCAAAGGAGCGACACAGAGAGAAAGAGAGAGCGCACGAGCGAGAGGTGAACCCTTCTCCTGTGTAGCCGCTGTTAATTTGACCAATTTGATTCAGTTGGCCAGGGCTGGAGATGGTGTGATTAAATCTACCCAGGTCACCAACAGGGGTGAAAGCAATTACTTTACAAAAAAATAGAGTGACGGGGGAGGGAGAAGGGACAACCCTGCTTTCCTCCCCCACCGCCCACCCGCTCACCACCTTCTTCACCGCATCCCGCCCGGCCAGACAGCAGACGCGCTCTCCTTGCTCCACAGCTTCCTCTTTCCTCTTTTTTTTATATCGCTGTAAATGATCGGTGGCCATCGTTAAACTGAGTGGGTCACAGAGGGCCAGTTTATCAAGGTCAGGAGTGGAAGGTGGAAGTGAGAGGAGCTTAGAGCTACAGAGTGAACACACACACACACACACACCAGCACACACTGCAATCTTAAAGCAATCCCCTGGATACTCTTTTTGTCCTCTGTCACGCTCATTTTGCAACCTCCCATTACTTTTTTATTCCCCTTCACTTCCTCCCACTTCCTGCACTTTATTATCGTTAGTTCAGCTTTTGACCAGAGGGGATATTAGGATCTTTGCTCTTATCATAAACACAGCTGATAACAGTGGCCGTTGCATCACCCGCCGATTGTCATCGTGTTTTCTTAAGGCCGGGGCCTCGGTGAAGATTCTTCACTAATATTTGATTCGAAGCCGACAGCTGGATTTAATTGAGGGGCCTAAATGGCTTTCATATAACGATGATGTTCTCCATTCCACCGCAGTTTTATGCAGATGAACACATTACTTTAATGGTCGGCGTTTACTGAGGGTGGGAGAGAGAGAGAGAAAGAGGAGGTCCTCTCCCCTCTCCTCTCTCTAGATTCACACGCCCAAGCCAGATGGCTGTCTTTTCTTGCATGAGATTAGAAGATGTTTCTGATTCACGGTGTCGCTTTCTGGGTAAATTAATATTTCAGGCTAAAGTATTTTCTGTTTGCTTTTTGAACAAAACTCCTCCTCTCTGTTTGGGAAGGAAGGACAGATCTTGGTGACAGATTGCAGGTAAAGCAGAGGCGGGCGGGCTGCTGCTTTGTGAGCCCGTTTAAGTGATTCCCAGAAAGCCGGTGATGTTAATTGACTGCTTGGGGAAGCAAAGGAAGCCGTAATGAGTGATTATTAAGCTGGAAAGGGGTGGTGGGGGGGATGCGGGGTGTAATTGCATCCATGATAAGGAGACATTGATTAACAAAAAGAACAGTGATGTAAAAATTAGAAGCCTCCGATGAAAGTCCGGTGCACAGCTCAGGTAAACAGCAGGATTCCTCTTCATTTACGAAGGGCAGGGATTATAATAAACACGCTAATTATCATTTTATATCCATAAATTAGCATCTGCTGCTTAAATTCAGATTGGGCCGGCTACACTTTGAGGTGCCCACGTGGCCTGTGGGATTAGCCCCACAGTGATTTTGTGTCACTTGTGGATCACTAAACAAACCACAAGGGGATCCGCGTGCAGCGAGCAGTCGACTGAGGCTCTTCTGCAGCCCTGCAGTGTATTAACCTCTGTGGCACTGATGAATGCACACGTTGGTAATGTGTTGTTCCAGGTAATGAATGCTGATGTACTGACCTTTGGCGGTGTTGTTGTTGGTGATGACGGTTTGTGTTTCTGGGGGAAGAGGACGTTTATGCGTGAAGAGCGTGTGTGGTCACTTGCTGCTATTCATCACGTCCCACATCAAGATAATGATCAAATTGTCTCCACCTGTCATCAAAGCTCTCACATCTGCCTCGTTGTCTCATTTTCCCCACTTTGCCTCTCTCTATCCACCGCTCCACCCCTCCATCTCCTCCTTCTTTTTCGTCCCTTCGGCCAACTGTTGCGTTTCGTTCTTCCTTTCACCCACACACCTCATCCTACACTCGCACCTTCGCCCACATTTTCACGAATGCTGTTCATTCCATCTTTTCTCCTCTCTTCCCTCCTTAACTTCTTCTCTCTTCTCTTCCTCCCACCTCCTCCCTACCCCTAGATGGAACATCCTGGGCCTGCAGGGGGCATTGCTGAGCCATTTTGTGGAACCAGTGTACCTGCATAGCATGACCGTTGGCAGCCTGCGTCACACGGGCCATCTGGGCAGAGTTCTGAACCAGCGTCAGGAGCGCCTGGGCCCACTGCCTGCCACATACAGACGCAACCAGCCCCTGCTCAGCGGTATGACCACAACATAATCAGCCACACAGCATCTCTGGGCAGTAGCTGTAAAATACACTTATAAATACACTCTATGCACTTTGGGAAGTCTCCACACAATAGAAAGTGATACAATAAAAAAAATCTTTTCAATATACTTTTACTTTTTGCTTCTGATGTAGCACATAAAGGTCTGAGGGGTTTTTGTCTGCTTTAAGTTTGGAGCTTCTTTGGGTGGCATTGCTTTAAACAGGTCCCAAATGTCAAGATTGTGATGTTCATTATAATTGAAAACTACATGGAAAAATTACCTGGATCTAATCCAATGTAACCACTGGATTTGGACTTTGCATTTTGAAATTTCAGTGTTAGAATTTTAATAATAATAATGGTAAAATGGCCTGTATTTGTATAGCGCTTTACTTAGTCCCTATGGACCCCAAAGCGCTTTACACTACATTCAGTCATCCATACACTGGTGATGGCAAGCTACATTGTAGCCACAGCCACCCTGGGGCGCACTGACAGAGGCGAGGCTACCGGACACTGGCGCCACCGGGCCCTCTGACCACCACCAGTAGGCAACGGGTGAAGTGTCTTGCCCAAGGACACAACGACCAAGACTGTCGGAGCCGGGGCTCGAACCGGCAACTTTCCGATTGCAAGACGAACTGCCAACTCTTGAGCCACGATCGCCCCAGAATGTATAAAAATAATACATTTTATTTGAGGGCGCCTTTCTAAAACCCAAGGTCACCTTACAAAGAGAAAAAGACATCAATAAAACAGTAGATTAAACTGGATTCCACAAACAACAAAATAAAAAATAAAAAAAACCACACGATTTGACAGCAAGTAAAATCTGTATTAAAGCGAGTAAGCCAGTTTAAACAAGTAGGTTTTGAGTTGTGACTTAAATAAGGGAAGGGAATCTATATTTCTTAAGGCTGAAGGAAGTGAGTTCCAGAGCCGAGGAGCAGAGCGACTGAAAGCTCTGTGCCCCATAGTGATAAGGCAGAAGGAACAACAAGATGAGTGGCAGATGAAGATCTGAGAGAGCGGGAAACTGTGGTGATATAAAGCAGATCACAGAGATAAGGAGGGGCAAGGTTATGAATACACTTAAACGTGAGAACTAATATTTTAAAGTTTATCCTGGCTTCTATGGGCAACCAGTGAAGCTGTTGAAGAATCGGAGTTATATAGTCTCTTAAGGGAGTACGAGTTATGACCCGAGCTGCAGAATTCTGAAGAAGTTGAAGTTTATGGAGGGACTTACTGGGGAGACCAAATAGGAGGGAGTTGCAATAATTGATCCAGGAAGTAATAAGACTATGGAAAAGGATGGCAGCAGCATAGGGAATAAGGAAGGGACGAAGTCGGTTAATGTTACGTAAGTGAAAGTATGCAGACCGGGCTATGTAATTAATGTGAGACTGAAATGAGAGAGTACTGTCAAGTATGACACCCAAACTCTTTACCTGCGGGGAAGGAAGGATGGGGGAATTTTCAATATTAATGGAGAAACTATAAGATTTGGTTAAGGTAGAGGCTGTGCCAACGAGTAAAACTTCTGTTTTATTACTGTTACGTTTGAGAAAATTGGAGGAGAACCAAGATCTGATCTCCATAAGACAGTTCAAGAGGGAGAAGGTGGAAGGGATGAATTAGGTTTGGAGGAAATGTAGAGTTGGGTGTCATCAGCATAACAATGAAAATTGATATTATATTTTCGAAATATTTGGCCAAAAGGGATCATGTAGATAATGAATAAAAGAGGCCCTAATACTGAACCCTGGGGCACGCCAGCAGAAACAGGATAGAGACTTCAAGAGTGGGATTTAAATTGGATAAACTGACTGTCCTGTTAGGTGGGCTATATTCGTTCCCCTTAGAGTTGTTATAAAGTGAGTAGTTACCCATAGAGGCCCAGACTGCTTTCTTGTGTTAGGCTGGAAACAATTTTTTCAGTGGTCTATCTAAAGGATGATCTGATATCGTCGTGTTGGTGTTGTTCCCACATCATCATGAAAATGTTGTTCCAGGTTCAACATTGCAAGTGACCAATCACATTGTTGTGACGTTATTCTTTTGCGCGCCAAGCCATTCGTGCATTTATGAAATTCCAATGTTGCAAGGACAATATCAATTCTGCTTACCGTTTATTAAAGGGTTAGGGTTGGGGTTAGGGTCCGTTGATCGGCGGACAGAGGCGGTTTCTCGCAGCTTAAGTACAGTTTTTTGTTTTACGGCGGTTTGTTCCGAAGTCGCAAAAATATGACGTCACAACAATGTGATTGGTCACTTGCAATGTTGATCCTGGAAAACATTTAGTATGATGATCTGGGAACAACACCAACACGACGATATCAGATCGTGCCTATCTAAACATCACCGGCTGTATATTAAAGTTGGATGTAGCCTTTGGTTCTAAAAACTGACCAACAGGGGGCACCTTCTCTGGTTGCAAAGAAAATTCTAACTTGATTTATGACATCAGAGAACATTTTTCTGATGGATTTATGGATTCAGTTACTTTTACCAAGTCTTGTTTACTACATTATTGTGTTCCTTGTGTATAAGATGGCCCAAGTTTGAATAAACTAGTAAAATAAACAGGAGAATTAGGACTAGTGTTCTTGGGTTATCACTGTAGTCATCTCCACCTACACCCTGTCATCCATATACGTGTTTCAAAATCCAGTATTTTGTGGGCCAAAATGACAAAACCAAGGCTTCAAAATAGTAGTCCATTAACTTTATTGCTAACTTTAAAGTCTATGGTAGGATAAACATGTAGAGGGTTCCTCTTTCAAGTGTAAGAGCAGAAGCTAGCTAGCTTGATTAGCAAGGAACATTCATAGCTCCCAAATTATTCTGATATTACTTTGGATACTAAAAGTACATGTTTGAGTCTCCTGTAAAGTGATCTTCAATGTGGATTGACTCACTTCCAGAGACAACAGGTTGTTTCTTGGGAATACCCCTAAAATATCCTTAAACACAAGCACCAGCCTGTAGCCTACTCAGCAAAACTGTTAAAACCCACTAAACATGTATTCTGTGCTTGGATCACTTTCAGCCTTTTCTGTATTTCCTCTTTTCAGCTTACAGTCTGCTTTCTATTCTCACCTTGCCTTCATATAGCGACTTACCCACACATGCTTAGAGATCTGCACTACATAAATGTCCTCGTATACAGTACTCTGTTTTCACGTATTCTTTTTAAGGAATGTCAGCTACAGGCGCGATGCATCATAACAGATCATATGTTACACCCCCTTCTCACACACACACAAACACACGTTCTCGCACTCTTAGCAAACTCGTACACCACTTCTTCTCTACACTTACATTTTGCCAGTCAGACAAGCAAAAACTAAGAAGTTGTTTGGCGCGTCTGCTTCCAGGGCTCCGCTGAGACTCGAGGCTTGTGTTTGTAGTGAGGATGAATGCTGGAAGAGGATGTGAATGACACCCAACTGGTAGAAACTGCATCAGCCATCACTTCAGATCTAGGCCAGGCAGAGCCGCTGAGCGACAGGCACGCACAGAGATGTAGGACACATTTGGTTGCTAGGGATCATTGATATAAACAAAGAGAGTGACAGTCACTTACAGGGAAACACATTATATCATATCAACAGCTCCCTGTGGCTAACATCTCCATATCTACTATACATGGCTTTGCATGCTCTTCTTGAAGGGCGCAGGGGCTCTGTGGTTGCCTTGGTGGCGAAGATTTTCTGAGGCCCGTCCTTATCGAGATTGATAATTGTGCTGAAATGTCCTCTGGTGATGGTTGCTGGGGTGAATTTATCACCGAACCCTCAGACCGCAGCCTCAGCGAGCATTTCTCATGATTTGGCTTTTTAAATGGAGTCATTTGAGTCTTTGCTTTTAGATATTACAAGCTGCGGTTAATATTTGGAAAATTGTGGTCAGGTTTGATCTTTTTGTTCATAGTTCTTCCTTATCTCATTTTTTATCATAGCTACAAAGAGTGTTTAATGACTGTTATAGGTTCTTTTTCCCACCAGTTAAAGCTATACTAATGCTGTCGAATGTCCTTTACGCCATTTCTTGAGGTGTCCTGCACATGCTCTGTCGTCCTGTCTAACAGTGATTGTGTGTTTTCTGTGTGTGTGTGTCTCAGACTGTCAGATCTTTACACCTGCAGTACTATGAGTAGTTTATTGAAGGGTGAAGGCAGGGAGAGAGATGGACAGAGAGTGGAGATGGCCCTACGCCAAATCAATGTAATCACAGCCCTTATCGGACAGCCATTCAATCTGAGAGGGAGCTCGGACCGAGAGAGAGACAGGCTGAGGAAAACAAGGGGAGACAGCAAGGCAGGGCGGGAATAAAGAAACGCAGAGCTTCACTCGCATTCAGATGTCTGCACGTGTATCGCCCCCTCCCATTCCTCTCATCTCCTCCGCCAGCCTTTCATTGCCTCTGATGAGCTCCCTGGCTATTGTGAGTCCAGGGTTATTTAAAAGCGACACCCCCAGAAGAAATTCCTGGGGATCGCAGGGCCCGTTCTTATCGCACACAGCCAAAGTGGCTCCACCTGAACCCCGAGGGCCAAACGCATCGATGGACTGACTTGTCCTTCACTCCTCGTCCTGCTGTTGAGCGAACGCAAACTGTGGCGGGGCTTTGTTGTTTCGGGATAAGAGGAATCGGAACAACAGCAGATAAAGGAAACATTAATAACGTTCGTGCTCCACTTTTGGAGCTTTGCAGATAGATCGGTGCACATGCATGTTTTACAGCTACACCCTCTTTTCTCTACGTGTTGAAATTCATATTTTAGCTTTTGCTGTTCTGAGGTCTGATACATGTTTGCATTAAGATGCTGTCACTGTGAGGAAAGTTACTTGAAAAATGTAATCAGTTACTCATTACATATTAACATCAAGTAATCATCGGCAATCCATCAGTGGTGCTGTTAAACATTTGATGCCCTGCTGAATTTATAAGTTTGCTTACTTACAATGAAATGATCAGTTACTATTTTTTATTATTGTTTTTTGGGAAAAGAAATTAAGAGACAGAATATCAACCTAAAATCTGTTGGGGTTTTTTTTTGTTGTTGTTTTTTTTTAAAGAAACATTACATAAAAAGTATAAATTAATCTGCATGTCATTGAGTAAAATAAGTATTTGATCTCTGACAACCCAGCCACTATTCTGGCTTCCACAGATTGGCTATATGTCCATGTGGCACACAGATTGCAGTCAATCAATCAATCAATCAACAAGACCAAAGAGCTGTCGAAAGACATCAGTGACTGCAGATCTGCGCAGGCTGGACTGAGCTACAAGACCATCAGCAAGAAGTTTGGTAACAATGTGACAACTCCTGGTGTGTTCATTCGGCAATGGAAGAAATTGAAAGATGATGGTTCATGGGGTGATCATAAGAAAGGTGACAGATCCTTAGCTGAGACCCCATTCACCAAGAACCACATTGGTAACCTACTACACCATAATGGATTGAAATTTTGCAGTGCCTACAAGGTCCCCCTGCTTAAGTAGGCAAATGTACATACCCGTCTTAAGTTTGCCAGTAAACATCTAAATGAGAAGGCTTAAGAGAAATTGCAGGGATCAAATAAAACAAAATCAAGCTCTTTGACATCAACTTGATGTCTCATTTTTAGAGGAAGGGAAATGATGTGTACCGTCCCCACAGTCAAGCAGGGAGGTGGAAACATTATGCTTTGGGGCTGATTTTTTGCTAAGAGTACCGAACAACTTTACCACACTAAGAGGCCAATGAAGGCGGCCATGTACCGTAAAATTTTGGGTCATGGATGGTCTTTTTGCAGGTCTTTAACCACACTGGAGGGGTTTCGAGCATGAATCCCTGTTTAAGGTCATGCATAAGTATCTCAATTGGATTTATGTCCAAACTTTGACTAGGCCACTCCAGCTGTTCCTAGTTTTCCCCAGTTTTCCTCCAGCCTTGGTTTGCTGGAGTTCCAAAGTCCTAAAATGCCTTTGTAACCCTTTCCAGACTGACTCTGCTGTTCTTGAGTTGCTTTAGATTTTGGCATGATGTGTTGATTTTTGAGATATTTTAGTCTACTTCGCTTTGACAAAGACTTTCTATTTAAAGGATTTCCTGATCCAACAGGTCGACGAGTACTGTGGCTAGTGAAACTGAACTCAGCTTTCCAAAAACTGTGGTTAATCACAGTGAATTCATGACTTAACAAGGGGGACAGTTACTTTTTCACACAGGGCCAAATAAAGTTTGATAGCTTTTTTTCCCTTAATGAATGAAATCAATTTAAAATCTGCATTTTCCCTTTTCTTGGGTTACCTTTCTTTAAAATCTGGTCTTTAAAATATGTTTATAGAAAGTGCTTTAAAGGATTTGAGCCAGCAACCTTTCATTTATAATCCAGTCGTTGACACAGAAAATGAGTAAGTTCCTCTTTTCACATACCTGTTGCTTCACTTCTCCTCCACTTCTTCTCCACCCAACAAGGCGCACATTTACAGCCCTGCAGTACTACAATAATGCAGGATAGATGCACTGTGTACACATGAACGCACAGCAGCCTCAGATATTAAGCTGCTCCTGTGTGTACTGTACAGTTCTGAATCCCATAACCAAAGGCTTTAATTCTGCCTTTTTCATGTCTGCCAAACACTTCCCAGAAGAGAAATTGATCAAGTCCTCAATGAAGGAAACATCAAATTGGCTATTACAGAAACAGAGGAGTCAAGCCCATTGAAGGGAAGAAATGAGCCATGAATGGAGCGAGAAGGGTGGAAAAAAGCAGGATGGATAGGAGGGTCTTTTGTTCAAAGAGGTGCGTCTGCACAAGAGAGAAGAGATGGGTAATACATAAGAGACACGGAGGATTGTTACCGTGGCAGGCGATTCATTCCAGCTCCAAGGAGCAACAGAAAAGGAGAGGTGAGATTGGTAAATGGAAGAGTGAAGACAGGAAAATCAGTGTGGAAAAGGAGGAAATGATCTGCAGGCATGTATTGTGGTATTGTAGATCTGGTATTGTAATATAACAAGCTGTCTGTCAGGCGATGAGATCAGAAGCAACTGTTATTCAGCCGTCACAGAGACTCTGCCCGCTGATTTTCTATAAGGGGAGCCTTTAATGTTGCATGATGTAATAAATAACTCAAGCTGGAATCAAAGACAGCGATTCTTTTTTAAAGACATCTTATAGCTGTGATTATTAATGCTCCAGTGTGCAGAATTTACAGGGCTCTATTCCTAGAAATGTAATACAGTATTGATTTTATTTTTCATTAGCATATAATCGCCTCTAAGTACATCTCGTTGTGGTTTTGTTAGCTTAGAATGGGCTCCTTCTATCTACATAGGGAGTGGGCCCAGTATGCTTCTGTAGTAGTCCAGAAAAGCCTTCCAGTTCTTTAAAGGTAGCTTTACATAAAATACAGCAGTTATCAATGGATAACACATGATCTCAATTAGCGTATATACAAATATACAATCAAAATTTAGTTCTAGGAGGCATCTGTCCTATGTGATTTAACCACAGACTGTGTATGACAGATGGCTGAGGCACCCATTTGTTTGTGGACCAACAATGTGAGGTCTCGCATTTGGCATGTTGGCCTTTGTCATGTCGGTTTTTAGAGGCAGAATGGAGTACAAAATTATCAGCTACTACAAATTAGTTTGGTTCACATCTGTGAACTGTATGGGTGCATCGGACAGATATGGATAAGTGCTAATTAGTGCTAATAAATAAATAAATATCACTAAAATTCTACTCACCAAAAACACTTGAGCAATGCAGTTAAGAGAATAAGCCAAGGTGATATGTAGCCGGTAGTTTGTGCCTGTTATGGCAACAAATTTATACTTAAAGGTACAGTCAGTAATTTTTTGAAGTTATTTAATTAAAAAAAAAAAGATATTGTACTGATCATTACAATAATGATAATTACATCTTATCACTATATTTAAATGCTGTGGCTGGGAAGGACTAATTGCATTTTATGTATGTGGGAGACCGGCTACATACGTATGGGCCAAAGGTGGAGAAGAAAAAAAGTCATCAGCGGCACTAGCATCTTAATAAAATGACATCCTCTTCCTCTTCATCTCAAGCTTCATCTGCTGAACTAAAGCTAGGGCTCTAAGACACAAAACATGTATAAATATGCTTATTATTGTCACAATTACTAATTGTCAGCAGGTTAGACGTGCGACCCTCCCATAACTGGATAAATGGGAAGAACAGGCTACAACAACAGCTGGTTATAAGCTAACATTATGCCAGCTAACATTAGACTCGAGTATCCTTTCCTTTTCTTTTCTTCTGATAAACATTTTATTTACAATCTCACATTGTATGAGGATTTATTTGCTAAATGCCTCAGTCAAACTGTTACATCTACTTCTGAGAAAGTTTCATGAACGAACTGCAGCTAACAGCAGCAAAAACAGCACTGCTACCTAACAACTCACTCAGTATGACTGTCATCGATCAAAAGAGAGCTTCTCTGGCTCACTGACCTGTATCGGATCCTTTCAGAAAGTTTTACAGCCTCTTCCAGAGTAAATAAAGGTGGACACTTCTCACTCGGCATTGACAGCTGAGGTAAACAGCGGGCTGGACATGTTCCTTAGAACTGGATTTGATCGGTAGGCTGGTAGAAATATGCCGACTGGCCACAACTATTATGTGGTATAATCTAAATATAGTTTTGATCTCTTTTGGCTGACTGAAACACAGCAGCTAGGATTATGTACTTGAATTGGGAGGGGTACAAAAACAGAACTCAGTTAACTGCAATCTGCAATCTACTGACATCTAGTGGTGAGAATTTGACATCCTCTGCAAACTTTAATAGTGCATATCTTTAATACATGAGATAATTTAATGGTTAAGTTGTAAAGCAATCCACACCCATACTGTGTGAAAGGCATATTAGCAATAGAGATCAAAATTTTTCTTGTACCAGGATTTAAATATAGTTATTTCTGCAGTAAAAATTGGCATTTTAACTTGGGAGTCTCTGGGGATTGACTTGCTTTTTGTATCCAGCCTCAAGTGGCCTTTTGAAGAAATGCAGATTTTGGCACTCCATATTTGTTACATTTTCTGCCCCAGAAAGTGCCGCTTAGATTCAACATTTTCTCCTGCTTCAGGCTGTACAATCGGGTGTGAATCCAAACTCCTATGCAGCTTCTATGAAACGCCCACGCTGGCCTCTCAGGAACATTTTGCCTTGAGCCCTCATTTGCTCCTCACCCTGCTGTCAGCTCTGTTCCCGCCACAGGCCCAGCACCTCTGCCAGTGCCTGTGTTCTCAGTGCAGGCGGCTAATTCTCTCCACGGAACCCGTGTGATCGCCGCTCACCTCCACTTTCCATCTACCGCTGTCTCTTTTTCACTTGCCTCTGCTGATCGCTTTGTGTGCTTTGCTGCGAGGCTAATTATTTCAAAAAGAAATGTAGAGAGTGGAGAACAGAGTGACAGTCCAGTGTAGGCAGCAGTCGATCTTAGAGTCTGGAGATGATATTTACAGCATAAAAAGACATTGCTTATGTGCTTCATTCCTTTTCCAACCTGCTCTCTAAAGGTGTATCAAAACTATAATACTTACATAGCCATCGTATCGTTTTTGTGCATCCCTGTATGTCTTCCAGCCTCAGGGCAAGAGTGAGGCGAGGGTGGAAGAAGGTTAAACGAAATAACAAAGCAGAGGTTTAGAAAACATACAGATGCAAAATTTCACTCACAAAACCATGTGACATTTGTATTTTCTTGTCTTCCACATAGGCTTGAGCAGTGCCGATTATCAGCAGCCGGGGAAGGCGTCATGTGTGTGCGTCAACTGGACGTTGGGTGACGCACAGTTGGAGGTGGTCAACACCGCAACCGGACGGAGACGAGACTCAGGGACACCCTCGCGTCTCTGCAAGCACGCCCTGTTCACCCGCTGGAACAGACTGTACCGCAAGGTGAGGGAAGGCACCTGTGGCGAAGGTCAAGTGGCTGAGACCTTATGACACCAATTCACAACAACAGTCACCTCGAGGCCATTTATATAGTAGGGTAAATGCCCTACAAAATACAATATAATATTTAAAAAAAACAACAACAATCAGACAAACCCCCTATGACCAAGCGCTTAGCAACCGTAGGAAGGAAAAACTCCCTTTTAACAGGAAGAAACCTCCACAGAGAAACCAGAATCAGGGAGGGGCGACCATCTGCTGTAACCGAATGGGGGTGAGGGGAAAATTGTGTATAAACACACAGGGAGAGAAAATAGGTGAGTGAAGAAGAAATACTTGCATCAGCCTAGGCCCATCGCAGCATAACTAAGGGGGATTCAGGGTCACCTGAGCCAGCCCTAACTATAAGCTTTATCTAAAAGGAAAGTTTCAAGCCTGATCTTAAAAGTAGAGAGGGTGTCTGTCTCCTGAATCCAAACTGGGAGCTGGTTTCACAGAGGAGGAGCCTGAAAGCTGAAGGCTCTGCCTCCCATTCTACGTTTAAATACCAGAGGAACCACAAGTAAGACTGCAGTCAGAGAGTGAAGTGCTCTACTAGCATAATAATGTACTGCAAGGTCTTTAAGTTATGATGGGCTCGTTAACTACTTGACAAACACCACATCAGTCCAGATCAGTGACTCAGATCATCTGAGGCGATGCCTAGCAGACAGCTCATGCAGTGCAATGGCAGTGCAGCAATAATGCATTTCTTTGAGCCTTGATACAGTTAATACAATGAGATATATATAATTCAGCTACCTCAGGGTTGCTATGAAGACATAGATTAGCAATAAAGACAAAAATAATTTTTCTTGTTTCAGTTTGAAACCTGTTTATTTCCTTTTGTAAAGTTGAGCATTGACTCTCAGCTCGAGCCTCAAGTGGGCATTTGAGGAACTACAGTGACCTCCAGATGAGCTTAGTTAATTCCAGTTTTCTTCGATTCATCAGAATCACTGACTCCTTCTGCAGGACTTTCTCACAGCAAACATTTAGACTCTTGCGATGTTTTAGAGAAAACACCTAAACGGAACGCGGCCCCCGTCACACTACTAATTACACCGTTCTTTTGTTTGCTATGATGTGCAGAAATGTCTGCTGTGGATAAAGTTCCACGAAATAAAAAGTTAATTAAAACTAAACAAAACACTGCCCACATTGTATCTTTTAGTTCCCAGAAAAATATTATGATGTCCTATTTAATTAATATAAGCCTGAACAATAATCACATCTTACACGTTTCAGCGCTCTGTGCCCTGCAAGTGCTCTCGTGCAGCAAAGCCAAAGGCATTGCTCAGTTATTGTTGGAAACAATATGGAATCCACTGCTATTAGGAATCCCGTGCGCACAGCCGCTACACACAAGCATTAACTACAGTGATGCATGCCAGCAGTCAAAAGGCACAGACACGCGTAGACGCAGAGAGCTCTGTGCAGTGGAAATGTGGAATCTCCTCTCTGCCGTAGATACATTTGTCTGCCTGGCAACATCTGCTGTCTGTGCGGCTTATCAAAAAACTGGCAGCTCGGATCTTTACCCGCCGCACTCTCATTTCCATTCTGAAACTTTACGTAACAGACACTGCCTGCATCGCCAAATGGCGGCCGTTAAAGCATAATGACTATGAAACCATAATTATTTGGAGAAGTACTCGAGGAGGCCCCCACCCTAAGTGCTCCCTGCGCGCCGTATATAAGGGGCCACGCAAGAGCAGTCGCACTAATCTCCAAAAGAAACTTTTGCTCTCTCCCTCTCTCTCTCCCCACTTGTCTCTCCGCCGATCTTCTTTGCCCCCCCCCCTCCTCATGACAATAGGAATGCACAAAAAGCACAGAGAATGTTCAATTGCTTGTGAAATTTAAATGGGGAGATTACACAGCTGTTGAAGCCCCCCTCCACCCTGCGCCTGCTCCCAGCCCCCACCCAAATGCATTTGTGCCGGCTCATTCGCTTTGTTTTGCTCGCTAAACCTTTCGCCCCTCTGCCCCGGCTTTATTTCTCTCTCTCTTTCTGTTCTCCATCCCCGTCTTCACGTCTGACTCCGCTCTTATCTGACTCTCAATTTCTCTCTTCTTGTTTTTTTTTCCCTCTCCACCCATCACTTTCTCTCCCTCTCTCTCCTGGACATCCTCGCCCTCTTCAGTTGGGGATCCACGCGTCCAGCTCGGCGGACCGCCAACTCATGTACGGCGAGGCCAAGATGGCGGCGCGCCCTTACCAGACAGCGAAGCAGCAGTGGTTCAGGTCTCTGCAGGAAATGGGCCTCGGCACCTGGGTCAAAAAACCCCCAGAGCAGGAGCAGTTCCTGCTGTCGGACTGAGTGAGAGAGAGTGTGTGTGTGAGGGTGTGTTTGTTTAACCATCTCTTTTTTTTTGGGTCCAATGAGTCTATGTTTCACAACCCAGTTTAACCTCTAAACTCAAGGCTGTCAGCCCAGCATGTGTGTGTGTGTCTGCATTTCATTCTCCACGTACACCCAGGACGACAGGCGGAAGGTTAACTGGACGGCTGAAAAGAAACGGGACACGAGGGTGGACTTGGTGTTCTTTAAGCACACAAACACACGAGTTTAAGCAAACACCCACCTAAATGTGACCCCCCCCCCCCCCCCCCCCCCCCTTCCACCACCACCACCCCCAAGCTCTTCTGTGGCTGTCAGGGAAGGGTGGGGTAACCTTGAGCGGGAATGAAAGGCAGCCACTATCTTGTCATCAGCTATTTCCGGGCCCCAAGGCTCCCGCTGAGGAGTAGAGCCACGGGGGAGAGAGCGAGACAGACAGAAGCAGAGGGAAAAAAGAGAGGGAGAGGTCCTCGTCCAATTACCGGCCCTGTCAGAGTGACGGGTGATAGAGAAAGAGGAAGGGAAGAATGAGTGAGGAAAAAGAAGGACGGAGCGTCGCTTCAGAGCTCACCTTTCTCTCTCTTTCTCGTTCTATCTCTGTCCTCCTCCTCTTAACTCACCCTTTGACTCTCCGTCGCTCCCTCCTTTGCCCTCTTTTCTGTCTCCTTCCTTGCCTCCACCTCCTCGTCCTCCTCTCCTCACCTCTCCCCGCCACGCTTGGAGTTTAACATGACACGAGGACAGGTTAATACACCACCCTTTTTTTCCCCCATCCCTCCCTTCCTCTCATCTTCACCCCTCTGGGTAAAAAGAGAAAGCGAGGTACATAAACGCAGCCATTACAGCTCGCCCTGAGTGCGTGGAGTGATGGAGGAGAAGGGGGAGTGGTGTATTTACTCTCCTCCTTTTGTCTTTTGACCTGCCTGACCTGAGTTTTTGTTTTGTTTTGTTTTGTTCCACCTGGTTTCATGCCCATTTCCACGCATCTTAATCGCTAATCTTGTCGCCACCAATAGCAGCTGCTTATGGAGGCGAGTCATCAGCGACGCCTCGTTGACCCGAGCAAGCTGTCATTCTGTGGTCATGACCACCCTGGAGTGAAGTTTGTTTTGTTTCTTTTTGTAAATTTGCACCTCACACTATTTTATGTCTTTGCATATTTCATGAACGCAGCATTTTAGGTGATTTTTTCCCTTTTTTTGTCTTTTAAATCAGTTAAATGTTTATAGTCTTCATATTGCTCTGTCATTGCTGTTTTTCTCTTTAGTCAAGGTAGCGGTGCGGCCCAGTTCAGAGTAGTGAGAGTGACATCTAGTGGTTGCTCTTGTGTTTTGTCCTGCCCCTGCTGTGAGCCCCTGTCCTGGCAGCATTACAGTGTCAAAGCTGGAGGGCTAAGCCTTTACTGGAGATCAGACGACTGGACACACGGGCGGCTTTACACAAAAACTGCATGTGGAAGAGTTTCTTCTTACATTTGAAATTTTAAAAAGCTGCAGAAGTGATTCTCCACATAAAGATGCGTTTAACAAAATGCTTTAAAACTGGAAAGTTTGCACTCAAACACTGTGTGACATCCCCTTTTACCTAATTATGCTCCCCTGCCTGAGAGACCAGGCCTCAGGGTTTATGTTGCTCCCTAAAGCTGGATTTATTATGATCGTATCCATAATGACATTATGATCACCTGTGGAACACTGAGTGACTGGGTGATGTTGTGATTGGACTTTGTGATGAAGATTAATAGCACTGGAGCTGCCGTCTATAGGTGACTCTTAATGACCACCACCTCTGTGGAGTCACTGTATTCACATTCTTTCATTCATGCTGGGCAGCCGTTGTTGTGAGCAGCGTAATCGCTTTGTTAGATGTTTAAAAAGGAGGCCATTCATCCTTGCTGTTGTACAAACGGTGAGAAAACGCAGGCAGCCCGTCGCGCTTCCTGCAGTCCCCGTGAGGCCCCAGATGTGTGTTTACATTTTAGAGAAGGCAAACTTACTGTAAGCTAGAAAAATGATCTGGGATTGAGGGTTTTTTTTAAGTTTCCTGACAAATTTTAAATCTTAATATGAGTGGAAACTGTGTCATTGTGTATAAATCCAGCTTTAGTAATGGCAATTTTAATAGATTCAACTTCATGTGGACCTGTTACGCTCATTTCTGTATTTGTATTCTTCCTTCTGACTAGAGTTGCTTTGCATTAGCCACATATCATTCTATCTTTATCTTGAACTGGGACTAAGTGCAGCCCGTTGTTGTCTGAAATAAGCCATTCTACCTCCTCTCCCGTTAAAGCTCCTTTTTGGAAATACCCTCTGCAGAGTTGAAGCTGAATTTTCACCCCCAGGGGGCAGCGATTTACCCCAGGCTGTGCTGAGGTGTTTCAGATGCATGCTGATGTTTAGCTTCTCCTTCTGGCTACACCCATATCCTCAAAATGCTCCAATCATAGGTAACTTCCTTCTGAAGTTATCACGTTAACAAGATTTTCAGAAAACTTGACCTCTGACCTTGACATTGAGGTCGAGGTCATCCAGTCTTTAAGTGATGGCGTGATGAACCCTGCTTCCGGGCCCAAACTACTCTGCATTTAATAAGGCTGTTGTGCCTCTCTCGGTTTTTATTACCGCTAATCATTTTAAAGCTCAGTTTTTAAAACCTTATGATGTAACTACAGCCCAGCCCATGCAGCAGCAGTATATGAATGACTAGCCTCCTATTGTGGATGGATTATCTCGGCGGTTCTCCTGACTGAAGTTTGGTCCGTTTGCAGCATCCTGCCATGTGATTGCATTTGTCCCTAACCAATGTGAACACTCACGTTAACTTTTATCGAGTGGAAAAAAGTCCTCCGTTCGTTAGCGTTCGTCCTCCAGCTTCCCTGTTTATATTATGCTAACATAGCTGTGCCGCTAGCGATCACGTAGCATATCATTATATACCAGCTAGCCCAACCCTACAAACATCACTGCTGTTTACTTTCCTGTCTCCATTTATGTGGGAAGTGATAGCAGAGCTGTACGTCTTAATTTGTTTCAGAAATGTTCAGAATGTTCTGTCAGAACATGTTATATTATGTTTAGATGGAAACTAGCGAGCTAACTCCATGCTAGCTTTTAACTTTTTTTTAGCTGACAACAATACTCAGTCATCAGCCTTTTACAGCTGCGGGGTAAGAAGAACGTGTAAAATGAAGGCTACATTTACTCATGACGCCTTCTTGTGGTACAAATCAGTATCACACTAAAGTACAGCTTGGCCCTAGTTAGACTCCATTTGATGTCTCGACTTAAGTTCAATTTGGAAGGTTTGAAACAGTTTTATAAAAAGCGATGTTTGGGATATTGAGCCTCTGTGTCACATTAGAATAATTCAAGTGTGAAGCCTGGGTTTTTGGCTCACGGGGATTACTTACCCTGGTATTTAAAACTTTGACCACGTTTAATGCAAGCATCAACCACTAGAAAAGTATCCACATACATTACAGAAAAGCATAAGAGGTCCTCTTCGATGTGCTCACATTTAATGTAACTAATGCAACATTGGTAATCCAAGCTAGTTTCAGTGAGAGCACTCCAGTTGTTAGACCTTACCTGTGCTTAAAAAAGCAGCAGACTCAAATCTCGGGTTTTGTGTAAACGCCGTCTGTGTGTCAGAACACAGAGTTGGTCCTTCGTCGCATCGCGCTGCACATTTGAATTGTCTGAGAAGCCACATATTCAGACTTGCTTTGACGACATTTGTCATCGTTTCTGCACCATGTTCGATAGTGGCTTCATTAGCCATCACACAGATTTTCACACATTTATTTTCAGAGATATAATAAATATAGGCTGTGTCTGAATGGCAATATTCTACAAACAATGTACATATGTAAAAAAAAAATATAGAAAAAGTATAAAAGACAAAGTTGACAAAGATGTGAAAGAGATTCTAAAATGTCTAATTAAGATGTAAATTAAAGTCTATGAAGAATTGCTGCTAAGGTCTGTAAATTGCACTTCAGTAACAAATACAAAGTGAATGTTTGTACTGTATATGTGAATAAAACCTCAAAATCTTGTAATTTTATTTTAGTCTTTGAAGTTTTTTTCTCGTCACATTTACTGTCAGTTTGATTGCAGGGTGAAAGAGAACGTTTGACCCGGTAGAAGGAGAATATTTGGTCTATACTGAGCACTGATATTGGCCTGTTCCCATTTTCTCATGGCCACCTTTTTGTGCCATCATATTCTGAGGCTCAGAGCATCCAGACTATTATTAAAGAGGCCTCCCTTCTCCTGCATCTCCCAGGGGAAATCCATGGGGAAATGGTTAATCTCTGTTAAGCTCAGTGGCAGGTGTCACACAGACCAGCCACCAAAAATTAGCCTGGAGGAAGAATCGAGTGAGGACGAAGAGGGGGGAGGCGCAGGGAGTTTAAGGTATGTCTCCTCAGTAGCTTCCACCTCTTCCCCTAAGGCCACGGAGTCGGCTGTGTGCTCAACAATATACATCGTAATTGACAATTTGCTCCAGCGGCTGGTCACAGCCAGCCAGCTCTAATCTAATGGACGAGGACGGAGAGGTGAAGCTCCACAGCGTATTCTGACTCCGTTTCATGCTGCTTCTCAATGAAATCTAGGAACCAGAACACATGATATTGTGTCATCATGTAGGGTTACACCAGCGGGGTATGGTCTACAACAGTTTCAGATTTAAAAAAAAAGATTTTGTTTAATATGGAAATAGAGTGTAATAAATCCTTATTATATTCAAGTATAAGGTAAATATTAAAAATGCACTGGGACAAAGAAGTTGTTCTCAGTTTCTGACAGATGGTTACAATATGTCAAAACTAAGTAGGGACAAGTGGCTCAAGATTAGCAGGAACATGTGAACTTGTTAAATCTGGGGAAAAAACAGAATCCCTGATTTCATGATGAACTGTTTATGAAGAAACAAATATTACAGAGGAAACTGAACTTGTGAGCAATGGAAACCGTGCAAACTTAATTTCTTCAAGTTGAACACTAGACCATAATAAGTGTATGATCAGAGGTGTGGCAGAGTTTTAAGCTAACTGTGTCTCATAGTAGTTTAGTCTACTGCAGATATGAATGTCTGTGAGCTAGGTGGGAAACCAGTTTTTCACACTTGCCTGTTTAGTTCAGAAAAACAATCTTCACAAAATGATGCCACTTTTATTTTTTTCAAGTGTACGTGTTATTGCGCAGACTTACTAAACCACAGCCCCACGACCTCAGTATTCCCAACCTTTAATTTCTGCAAAAACATGAAAGCTTCATATGAAAATTTTTAGTTTGTGTTATCCACAGACTTTATTTCAGGGATCAAATCGGAAAATCACTGATTTCAAGATGAGGGACCCACAAGCATAAAAATGCTCTTTTCCAGGTTTCCAATATTATTTACTTTGTTAAGGTGAATGTTGTACTTTATTTGCTGCTTTTTTGCTTTGGTGTTATCACTGATAACATTTTCTGATTTCCAGTAGCCTCCTGATTGGTTCTTTCTTTATATAGTTAAGGAGGTGGTGTCTGGGCATCCTAAGCCAAGCCCCTTGTTGACCTGGGGAAGCAAAAGAAGCAGACGGATCCTTTTTATGTTCTTGGACATTAACGAAAAAGAGAAATAGAAGTTGTTGAACACTAAGAAATAAAGTAGCTGCATGCCTGCTATGTGCATCGCTGTGGCTGCCACATGGCTTCCTTTAAGAACGAGTTAACAAGCAAATTAAAAGTCTCATTAAATCCACACACCTCTTAAATCTGTTCTCATCAACACCATTTTTACATTTTTTTCCGAAGCCACCTGATGAGTAAAGTGCGCCTTTCAAAAACACATCTGAAGTGAACATAAGTGAACAAGGGACTTGTGTTTGAATAGGATGAAAAAGATGTGAGACTGGAAAAAGGAAATCACACGTTTTATTGGAAAGTGTCAAGAGAGCACGTACCCGTCACAATAAAGTATGCAAAGTAGATCACATAATGAAGTTTGAGGTGAATATGATTCGCTACAGTGAAGCGAAGCCCATCCACTCTCTTTTTTTTTTTTTACCCCTATAGCCTGGCACACAATAATTTAATGTATCAATCCAAAATCATATTTCCTCCAGGTTGAAATTCATAAGCGGGGCACGAATCGGGCCGTGCCGTTCTACCTGCAGATTAAAATGACATTGATACCGGTGGGCGCCAAATTGAGTTCCCTGAATGAAACAGGAATAAAAATCCTATCTTTGCTGCGCTCGGGAACACAATTAGTTCTTTAACAAGCATTTGGAAAAGTGCACTGATGCTTGGATGGATAAGGCCCATGCACCGGGTTTTTTCTCCTCAATGCAATGTAAGGCATTTCAATAAGATTATTACACTTTCAGATTCATGCTACTTCAAAATGCATCCCGTTTGTGTTGTGGGTAGAAACAGCAGTGAAGTCTGAAGCCAGATTTTTCAGTAAGTCACCTTTATACACTGAGCTACAGCTACAGCAGTCACACAGGTACACAAAGTCATTTGTATGGGTTTTACAGCACTGAAGTCGATTAAACGTGTGAGAAACTACAGCATGACTTCATGTTTAAAATATTGCACAAGTGTAACAATTGAAGCTTCCTGGAATCCAGTTAAGCCTATTTCTAGACAGGTCAGAACTCAAACTGAGATTCAGTGTGTATTTCAAGTTATAGTCACTGATTTCAAAATGGAAGAAAACAAAAAAGAAAGACCCGGGCTTCACTCCGAGCACCAGAAACATCAAGTCAAGCTGGGTTATTGCTTCTGTTTTTGGATAAAGAGCGCTCCTTGCAGAGAGTAAAAGCGCCGTCAGCGACAAAGATGCAGGAAGTTATAGAAGACTGAGGGCTCAACACAAACTGCGAGAGCATGTTGACAGGAGCGCTACTGAAGCACAGAAATGACCTGACAAGTTCACTTAAGGATCACACAGTACAGCAACGCAGGGCTCAGGAGCTGGCAGCAAGCTAAAGAGGACGAGTCTATACTGAGCTTATGGACACACAGACCAGCAGCACGTAGGGAATACTGGATTGATAATGCACAACACATTCCTGTTCACAGAGAGTCATTATTGCTATGCTCTTGACACTTTACATCCTTACAGAAAAGGCAGAAAAAAGCAACATGTTTAAAAAAAATAAAAATCCACTGTAAACACGGAACAAGGCAGAGTTACAGTTTCAACTATACTGGAAATATGGAGGCTGGCTGTGAAACTGAAAGCATCAAAGGTAACAGGCGAGGGAGCGAATCTCAATCTGTCAAAGGTTTCCCACAACGCCTCAGACGCCGTTTGAAGCGCTCACCGACTGGCCCGGCAGCCCGCTCGCTGCACAGGTGATATGGCGGAGATTTGTGATATGTTTCTGCGATAAGAAATCTTCCAAATATTTGACCAAAAGGATAAAATAAAATAAAAGAATCACAGAACTGTCTCTGCCAAACTGTAAGACACATTAGCTAACAACAACCTGCGACACAGGTCACTTTAAACAGGCCACAATATATTATTTACACATCGTATTCTACAAACGGTTCTATTCTCTTGTGACTTTACAAGTAACATTTGCAAACTGAGTTTATCTACATGCAAGAGTGACCATTCAGCAGTAACTAAACAACAGTGACGTGATCGGCAGCCACGCGGCAGACGGGTCAGAAATATATAGAGGAGGCTGGGGGCGGATAGATCGGCCGAGCCTTGTCACAATTCACGATCCATGCTAAATAAGTGAAGGGTCAGACGCAGAAGGTCGGCTGTGTGGCCTCGTACACGCGTGTTCAGATGACCTGAAAAGGCTTTTATGTGAGAGTAATTGAGGAGCAATTATTGTCTGAACTTGTAGCTCACTGCTGGGAAGCTGTGAAGCACACGACAACCAAACTGCTCGACAGAGGAAACACGCGTGTGCGAGGCCACGGGTTACAGTGCAGACGTGTGCTGCGCCGTCTGTACACGGAGGGACTCTGATCACTTCTCCTGCAGCAGGGCGGGAATGTTGATGTTCCAGCCGATAGCCTGCCGGTCGAAGCCGCACGTGAACAGGTTGCACGACTGGTTTTCTTCATTCCATGCCGTGCAGCACACCATTCGCCTGTGACCCTGCATGCGCGCGCACACACACACACACACACACACACACAGAGGTTTTAGTTTATGGTAACCGATGCCGAGCTAACAACCGCGTTCCCGTCCAGGTTATTCTGCTCTTACCATTCTGTTGCTGCGTGGAAGTCTGGCCAGCCTCACCCCGCTCATGTCAAACAGGCGTACTTGTCGATTGTCGTGTGGCAGAGCAATGATCTTCTGGTTGGCAGAGACGCTGATCCTGAAAGATCAGATGTAGTCGCACTTTAAACTGGAGCCATAGTTTATCTGCTGACCCGAGTTCTCCTGATTGACTGGACCGACTCTATGACAGTGATTTACTGAAAGAATAGAATTTAAATCTAGCCACGTCTGAAGCACATTTTCACTTTCTGTTTGCATAAACAGCACAACGATGACATAAACCACTTACAATCTTGTCTGGTAAATGGTGGTGTGGTGCACTTTAAAGGAAGATGAAGATGAGGAACACTAGCCATGTTAATACGAACATCTAACTGCCTTAACAGTACATACAATGGTTAACAAGTTTATTAGACCAGTGTTTCCCCACCACTGTCCTGCAGCACATAGGTGTGCACTCTAAGCCATTGGCGTGAGTAACATGCAGAACAATTACATTCTCTTCCACTAGAGGGCACTACAACTACCTGCTCTAATTAAATGGGATGCCAACTGCCAGTAAAACAGAAGAAGATGAAGCAAAAAATTACATAATAGTAGCAATAGATAGTTATTTGAAAAGAAAAAGTAGTCAGTCTGACCTGGGTCCTGGAGAAAAGCATGAGTAGTGGTCAGAAGAAAGCAAAAAAAGGTAGACTGGGGACAAACTGAGCCAATTCCACTATATCTGGTGCGTGGGGAAAAATGATCAATATGCTTTTTGTGGCATTTTTGTTTGGTGGTGTGCGGTGTGATTTTTCTAATGTGAAATATGTGCCGTGGCTCCAAAAGGTTGGGAAACACCGTTTTAGATCCCCAGTCACTAATAGAAAACACAAGTATTTTTTTAAAAAATCGGTTTCAAACTAAAAATTCTACTCTTATTTATTATACAAATGACAAAGTGAATTTAAACCCAAATTTAAGCCGGCATGCATAGGTTCATCTAGCATAAACCCACTGCTGGAACGCCAAGACAATTCTACTTCAACAGCAAAAGCATTAGACACCAGGCTGAACTCTTTGGGTAATCTCGTGCACGAGGGAGAGAACCGTGACAAGCGCCGTTCGTTCCGCTCGAACCCCAGTCACTCTCAGTTAGCTCCCCGTAGCACTGCTCTTTATTGTGGTTACATGAATATGCATAGGTTCATTGACATATGACATCTTACACAGGCATGCATGTGACCAAAGAGTACCTTGTCTGTGTGTACGTATAGGCATGCGTGAGTGTGTGGGGTCAAGATGTGACCCTGTGAAGACTCCCCAGACCTGCTGGTACCAGGAGTCCAGCGGTCCACCTAAACAAAGGGCTCTTATACTAAAACAGATACAGAGTAGGTGTCCTTCTATACCATAAATCAGTAAGAGAAGGTACGACCTCTCTCATGACCTTAGGATGTGTGTGTATGCCAGAACCCTCTGGAAGGCACACAGAGTCTTTGCAGACTGCTAAGGATCAGACATCCAATCAATATGCAATCAATTATATAACTCTAAGCATATATGAGTATATATTTCTAAGCATAAATGACAATCCAACAATATAAACATAACACTGGACTCCTCTGAGAAGTCCAAAATTGATTAAGTGTAACATTCATCCATCTATCCATTCTGCTGCTTATCCAGGTTCAGGTCACGGGGGCAGCAGTCTAAGCAGAGAAGTTCAGAATTCCCTCACCCTGGCCATCTCTTCCAGCTCAGACCAGAGGTCTCCTACCAGCAGGACATGCCCGAAACAATGTGCCAAGGTTGCATTTAGGAACCATCCTGCTTAAACCACCTCAACTGGCGCTATTCGATGTGGAGGAGCAGCACCTCTGCTCTAAGTCCTTCTCAAATGACCGAGCTCCTCAACCCATCTGTAAGGGAGAGCCCAGCCACCCTTTGAATCAAACTAATTTCCATCACTTGCATCTATGACCTCATTTAAGAACATTCAATAACTAAAACTAATTTTTCTATTCAGGAATGCAAGTGAATAACTGTAATTTGACATTTAATCAAAAATAACAGTGTGCTATTTTTTATTATTTTTTTCAGCTTTAAACCCCCCCCCAGTGAATTTTAAATTTCATGGATAACAACAGTAATTACATTTTAGCATTAAAAATATCATTTAGACTAAAGAGCTTGCGCATACTGGTAATTACCAGTATTGGTAGTTACCATCACTTCTAAATTAGAGCAGCGGTTGCATAAACCGTACATCGGGTGGTTTTCTAATACATTTGTTAAGCATAAAGTATAATACACAAAACAAATTTGATGCCCAAAATGCTGACTTTAACTACATCAGCCTAATTTAATTACTTGTAAAATTTTCATTCAATTTATACTTTATAATTGAATAAATAAACCTCAAAGCAATCTATGACTTTAAATTAATTTATAGTGTTGACAACCACTGACAGAGTGCTCAACCAGCCAACATATCAATTTAACACCATAGTAACGTGCAGCACCGAGTGCTACAGTTTCTCTCCTCCTTTCACCTACCTGTTCACAGCTGAGTCAGTGCGGATGGTTGCTATAGGCGACCTCATGTTCTTCAGATCCCACACCTTGACAGTACGGTCATCACTTCCTGAAACCACATTGTCACCCACTGTGAACACCGCAGACGTCACCGTGCTGCAAGACAAACACACACAACAGCGTTACACGCTTGTTACGCACGAAAACATTTAAGCAGCAAACAGAGGTGGTAATGAGCTGCTGTATAGTTTTCTATTTCAGAGATCATAGTTACACATCTCTACCAGTCACGGAACGAATCAAGTTTTCTGAGTGACAAGTTATTAGTCACCCCCTCCCACAGTGCAGTGCTATTATTGTTAATACATAAAAGATGACACGATCCGCACACATGCGTCACGGTGATATGCAAAGACACTTGGAGCCACAGAGGGTGTGTCAGGTACAACACTGTAAAGCTGACACTGTGTGCTTCTTCATTTATAATGCGACTCTGCATTGTTAAAACCTTAAAGTGTCATTTTGCCACTTGAAGTTGGCAGGATCTCACTCGTGCACAGAGGACGTCACAGAGATGCGGCAGTCGGGACAAAGTGAAGAGCTAAATAATGACTTGAAAGCATTCACACCACCAAACGTGTTTGAGCCATCAGGATGCTGTGAACGATGATTTCCTCTCGATGCATTGGCTTTTAGTCACGTTTTCTTTCTTTCAGTTTACGATTAAATATGATGAACCACATGCTCCGAAGTTTGGGAACATTATACATATAACATAATACATACAAGTGTAATACATGGTTGCTCCTGATGCATTCATCAGAGCGTGAACATTAGACAGAAAGCACTTAGAAATGTAGAGCAAAGTGCTTGTATGAATGTATAAAGCTCTTTGAGTACTCAAGTAGAGGACACAAGCACTATATAAGAACCAGTCTGTTTACCATGTCCTCTCAGAGCCTTTTGAGGTAACCTCAAGTACCCCATGACTTGCAGCACTTTCGATGTATGCTTGGGCACCCCTAAACTATACACAAGTGTTTTATTGTTATGGTTTTTTATTAGTCTCAGAGCCAATACAACAGAGCCACACCAATACAGTATATATATAGATCCGCGATAACTCGCTAACATTTGATACCAGTGTTAACTTTATAGTGGAAATCTCCATGTGTTCAGAAACTTAAATGTTCTTTTGTCATATTGTTAACAAAAACAAATGTGTGCTCAAATTCAGGCAGTACTTTATTTAGCTGATCCTGTTGACAAGGATGTTGGGCACACTGGAGGAAGTGGTGCATACACCCATCCCTTCCTCCGCCACCCTATATTCAGCCAGGCATGACTCCTCTTTCCCCACGTTAGGACTAAGGTCTATATATATTTAAAATGACGATACATCAGTTGCGTTCTCTTTTGTTCCTACTCATACATGGAGGCAAGTAAAACCAAAAGCCTGAATAGGCTTTCTCGATCTTTATTAACGTTAGTGTTGCCTTTACACACACTGCACTATCTTGGCTTCTACATCCCATCTTTTTAGCTAAAACTGGCTTCCTGCTTAATTTAAATCGACATGGCATTAAGGGCTAATTAGCGGACTAAACTTTGTGCTATTAGGGAGGCTGCGGCTCAAAGAAACTGCTCTATCGTTACAGGCACCTTCTGACATTGCAGGGTACAGCCCACCTGGGAATACACAAAGAGCAGGGAGAGATAGCGAAGAGGAAAGATAGGAGGTGTGTTAGGTGGGAGGTGTGAGGGGAGTGTAATCAGACGAGATAATTGATTAAAAGGTTGATTAAGGTTAAAGGGTTTTTAGAATGGGTGTGAGGAAGGAGGGGAATGTTCAGTAGTACTTAATGCTTTGCAGTGTCTCTGACAGCCAAGGTCGAGATTCTTTGTGAGACTTTGGGTGCTGGAGAAGAAGCGAGAGATGGTCGTTCATGCACACAAATACTGACGCTGCCACGGTTCGGTAGGATTTACACCAGCACTGAGCGTGCGAGTACAGGCTGCAGTATTCTCCTGAACAATAGGTGTCATGACTCAGATAAGATGTGAAGAAAATGAGAACAATGCAAAACTTCCAACTTTTGACCAACTGTGATGATCTGAAACTCAAACTTATTCTCACAAAGAAAACAGATCATTTCAATTCAGTTCAATTTCATTTCTACAGCAACAAATCACAACAACAGTCACTTCAAGGTGCTTTACATTATAAGGTAAAGACCCTACAATAGAGCGTTTTATCTCGCTGTCACTCATGTGTGTGAAAGAGTGAATCTCGAGAAGGCAGAAAGCTACAATCTGCTCATGCACAGCCACTCGGTGAGTGTTTTCTTGGGGCTGTGCTTTTTCAAAACAGAAACTTTATAAAAGCCTCATGTGATACGTTTAAGGGACATCACAGCCCAGGACACACCTGTAGCTTTAGCATCTACAAAGAAAGCCATTTGGACAGTTACAGCTAGTCTTCACGTGAAGCTTCGGCCCAATCTTCAAATGAAAATACTTTCCCGAAATATGATAAGACATTTTTAACAGCACTCTGAATGTCTTTGTGTTGCTGCGTTAAATTTTTCTGTGCATTATAAATGCAAATATCACATGAAAGCAGTGTGTAAAATGATCTGGCTAGACTTATTATAACAGTTTGTAAGACTCCTTTGTATTGTTGATATTGACACCAAACTGCATGTTAATTTTTCTTATGTAAAACTGTTAAGTGGACTGGAGTTTTTTGTTCTGGCACTGAGGCTTTGGTCTAAATGACTGCATTTAAATGTATGGAAATCTCAAAGAACCTTAACATGTACTCACTGTTGAGTGGGTGAGAGCATAAGCCTAAAATGTTAATGAAAATATTCAGATAGCAACGACTAAGAGGTTTAAGAGCACTCTGTTATTTTGCCATGCTGCAGATCTGACAGTCGCTGAGAACCCGGTAAGTGCTGTTGTATTCCTCCAGAGACAGGATGTCACATCTGCATGCAGACACACACAAGCACACATACGTACAGAGTTGCATTTCTCCAAAACTGCAATCAGATGTCACCGAAAGCTGTCGACGGCAGCAGAGACAAACGTGACATGGCAGTCCGTCTGTAGAGCAAGTCCGCTGTCATTTCTCGTTTGCTCTCGGTCGTTTTGTTAGCTCACGCGCAGTTGTCATTACACTGCAATTACGGCGGGGGTGGCGGGACAGAGGGGGCGCGCGGCACTTTTAGCTGCCAAGGTTCGCTGTCAGGGAGCGTTAGCTGTAATTGCCAGTGAAGACGGTGAAAACGAGAGGCTGTCTCCCCTCTAGCTCTCAACCTCGTCTGCCTATTAAACTATTCACACTCTACTCTTTCTGATGTTTCCACAGGAGGGACGGGGAGATTATGCCATTTATGCCACACCATTATGTCATATTGGAGATCCTGGGAAATTAGTAGGAGGAATGGCAACCTGTTAGTGCTCTAAGGCACTGTTAAAACAAGGATACCTCACAAGTAGTAACGTGGGGAAACTGTAAAAACACACAGAGTCAATGAGCTTCTTTCCAGTGTCCTGTCCATTATGCTCTCCTGCTCGCCCAAACATACAGCAAAAGCCATGAGTTGATAAACAGAGTACGCCTGTCTCAACTCCTCTTCTGCTTACTACTCTTCCAAACCATTAAAGCGAGTATTTAGGAGTTTTTAGCATATTTGTTGGACCAAAATCACCAAGATATCAACACTGAGCTCTAATCAGATTCTGTGTCTTATTATGTTTACAGGCACTTGGCAGCAGTGTCACCATGTTCTTTATAAAGTAAATAACAGGACTAAATATATTTAATAATTACAGAGCGAAAGGCAGAGAATGGATTTGCAAGCAATTAACAAACTAAACCAATTAATTCATCTTTGAAGTCATTTTTAGCAAAGTGTACATTGTGTTACTTGTTTACATCTCAGCTAAATTAGTATTGTTGGGTTTTCAACTCACTGATGCACACCTCATGAGTGAAAACATGACATCTGAAGACTTTAAAGTTGTGTTCTTCTGAGATGGGCATCATCCTTCATTTATACATATTTACAAAACTAAACTATTAATCAGCAAGTTGAAAAACAGCTCAGCTGCATTCTTATTTACACTGAGTGTGTCAAGTGGCAGAAATACTATTACAGACTAGGCTTTTTGCAGTCCTGTAATGAGCCTACAGAAGTTTGGGGAATCAGTACGTCTGCCTGAAGGTCTACTTGTTGCTTTAAATGCAGCGCCACAAAGAAAGTGGCCATTTGTGAAGGAAATAAGGATGGAGGGAAGGAAAGGAGGGGAGGAGGGCTGTTGTTAACTGTGAAACACTGGTGCTTAATCTCATTACAGCAATTGTCTATGGGAGAGAATTAGAGTGGGATCTGCGGGAATTATACATGTTGGGGTCGTACATAATGAGCTCTGCCATAATCCCCCCACTTGCAATCAAAGGCTGCCAGCCAGCCGGCACACGCATGTAGGCACACACACACACACACACACACACACTTACACTTCTTGCGCCTTTTAAAGAGCACTGCCATTGAAAGCCACAGACAAGCCTGACAGTCATCGTTTTGAAATGAGCGGCTGCAATTGAGTGTTAACAGCAAGCGAAGTGCCAAATTACACAGAGTGGGGGGATTAACGCAGAAACGGACAGATAAATGAACGGGGGAGGGAGGGAGAACGAGAGGTACGAAGAGCAGAGAGAGGAGAAAGAGAAGCAAACTGTTGAAGTGAGGAGAAGTGCTCCGTAATGAATGAGAGGCAAGTGGAGGATTTGGCTTAGAGCAACAGGGTCTGTAAATTAATGTAAAAGGAAAAAGAAAATGTTGGAGGGATTTATGGAGAGGTGAGATGCTACAGCACCACCCTGTGGGCAAATTAAAGACTGCACCCACATTTAAGTATCTGTCAGGGAACCAGGAAGGAGGAGCGTGGGTGAAAGACTCACTCAGTGTGTCCCTGGAAGACGTTGACAGAATGGATGGATGGGTCTCTGAAGTCCCACAGTCTGAAGGTGGTGTCTCTGGATGAAGTGACCACCAGCCGCTGGGTTGGGTGGGTACAGCAGTGAGTCAGCTCCTGGTCATGGCCTGAACACACACACACAGCACATTGTGTTGCATAAAATCACACCTTTTTAAGTAATCTCAACATAAAAAACAACAACAAAAACAACAGCATGTGATTTTTACAGATCTTCTTTGGATTAAACCAGTGTAGGTGGAGCATGGACAAGAAGGTGAAAAATATGAGGCTGAATGTGATTTCATGGAAAAGAAGAAAGCTTGTTGGTGCTATTGCTCTGACCTTTTTAGTAAAATTCAACCTGGATCGTTTAGTATTAATAATGACTTTTAAAAGTTGTAAGTTGGCAGCTTTTGAAAAGAGTTTGAGAAACACTGAAAGAAGCAAGCTGGCTCCACAAACTACATGGATTTTATAATGTCTGTGCCCAACATCAAACATCAGCATGGAGGAGAGGAAGGCACTCACATCGCTTAGTGACGACAACATACATTATCACCTGTCTAGCAGACAAGGGTAGGTGCACGGTTTTGCTAAACCAGAAAGACTATCATGAGAACATTTTGTCACTGCTGCTACAACTGCTGCCTGAGCAAAAACCTGTAGTGATCCGTCATGTGTCAGGAGTATTGGAACAGCTGAAACACATTTTCTCTAAACACCGGGTCTCTGTGGCTTTCAAACCCCAAAACACGCTGCACCAAAAACAGGTCAACCCCAAGGATCGGGCCCCTGACACAAACAGAGTAACATAGTGTACGCTGTTAAGTGCCAGGAGGATTGCCATAATTTATACATCAGGGAAACCAAACAACCTCTGGCTAAGCAGATGGAACAACACAGAAGAGCTACCTCGTCAGGCCAGGAATCTGCAGTCTATTTACACCTACAGGTGAGTGGACAATAATGAGGATGTACACATCCTGGACAGGGAGGAATGCTGGTTCAAGCAAGGAGTCAAGGAAAAGGGAAAGACCATCTCTGAATCAAGGAGGGGGCCTGAGGGTACATCTTTCATCATCCTACAATGCTTTGATTGCAGCCATTCCCCAACTCTCTGTGAATGGTACTCATGGTCATTGATCAGTGCTTGTTGATCAGGTTGGGGAAACCTGCAGTCAGCTGAGACTGAAGAAGTCACTTGGATGAGTGGTTTTCCCCACTGAAAACGCTACGTCGAGATGAACAGAATCAACCTTTTGGGATTTCCTTATCTGGATGAGTGAGCATGCATCAAGATAAAATGTCTGTAGTTTCATATTTGACCTTTAATAACAGTCTGGTTGAACTGTATTAATTCCTCTTTAGAGTGGCATACAAAGTACACTAATGAGGAAGAAAAATAACAAAAACCCTGACTTCTGTTTACGACTCCTCTGCCATTACATACCAGTGAGCGTGTGAACCAGTTCAGAAGTCTCAACCTCGTACAGGTTGGCAGCACGATCCCAGGAAGCTGTCACCACTTGTCGGCCTCCCACTAACCAATCAGCTGCTATTACGACGCCCTGGTGGCTCTTGAGTGTTGCAGTAGCAACCCGGACCGTGGGCACTTCACAAGGGCCCTCGCCATCCACCTCGCCTTCCTCTCTGTCCGAAGAATCCTGGTCTTCATCGCACGGAGCCTGTGAAAGACGCAAAACAAAAGCTCAGTCGAGCTCCTGTCTTGTTTTGGTTTGATTCATTTGCGAGTAAAGTGACCTATTGTAGAAACACTGGGAAGAGAACAAGTTCAAAGCTACTCACACTGACATCTGGTGGTGGCTGTGGGGCTGGAAGCTGCACCATGTACCGCCAGATGTGAGCCGTCTGGTCCCCAGAGGCTGTGGAAAGTACAAATCAACAAAGAGCACAGCTCACATCTACACACGAGTGACTGCTGGAGGCAACAGATGCAGCAGAAAACGGTTGAAACGACGACAAGGAGAACAAACCTGTTGAAACAGATGCTATATTTAACGTAGTCGATTTGACAAGTCAAACATGCATTCAAATGCTTACCTGTGAGTGCCATCTGCTCTGTGGGGTGGAATTTGATGGAGTTGACTGTGGCAAAGGGAACAATGAAGAGACGTCATCTAACAGGCCGTGTAAGCAAATGCTGACAGACAGTGTTACATCTAAGAATAAGCTTCGAAATGCTTCTGCCATGAGCCAGGCAGTGTTTATTAACAAGAGGTGTCGCACGACAGGCTGTACGTCACACTAAATATTGTTATTATAAGCACTCAGCATTCCATTAGAAAAAATATAAACGATTTAGAATAATTTTTTTGTATGGACTTTGAAAAGTGTGAATGTCTGTAGACAAATAAAGCTTTTGGCTGTGATTACCTGATCCTGCATGGCCAGCATACCTCAGCAGACATTTGCCAGTCTCTATACTCCACAGCAGCGCTGAGTGGTCTGTTAAGGGAGAGCAGGTATAAACAACATGTAGCCATTTCCATTTTTACAGTATCTAGCTAATGATTTCACGCTGTATGATCCTGCATTTACGTAATGGGCTGTATAGTCTGAGTGGATGTGGTAAGAAATTTCTGGATTGTTTAATGAGCTTCCTTAAAGATAAAACGAGGCCAACATGTTGTTTCTGAAGGACTGGTTTGGATAAATATTGATACTAAAACACTACTTGCGCTGCATCAACAGATGTAATCAATCATCTTAAGTATGTTCTCATTTTCTGCTAATTGCACCGAGGCATCACAATTAATTTGACAAAGATATAATGATGCAAATATTGCTTGCAGCACCTTTAGTCCTTGCTATTTATTCTTATTTAAAACTAGGGTGCCACATGCTGCCTGTGTGTACAACAAAGCTATCATGATTGATTTATATAGTCTGTGAAGGGACTTCTTTTTTTTTTTTTACCTGCAGAGGCAGTGCCCAGCACCACTGGCTGAGTTCGGGTGACACTGAGGTCCCAGATCCCATCCCGATGGCCCACATACTCCTTGAGCAGCTGGCACAAAGCCCGGGAGCCGGTGGTGGCTTTGAAACTGGACACGATCTGAAGTGAGTGTGAGGGAGAGAAAAGTAAAACGGCTTAACAGCACTCAGTTAAATTATTAAAAAATGTAAGTAACAGTAGGCTCGCAGACACAAGTATTACACTGATTACAAAACATAAGAATATGTAGAGTTTAACTTGTAGTTCTCCTGTTTTACTGCACAGCTTCATTTAGGCTCCATAAATACTGATATAACTCCTAACTAACACCTGGCTACATACAGGTATTGCCAGTTAACTGTTACTCACTGTCAAACAGAGTAAAAGCTAATGTACTGCTTGCCAGATTAGATCAAGGGTGTGTATCACAAAACAAGGTCACCTGGAAAGGCGTCTTCTTAGGAAATAGGTTAAGTCTCTTTGAGACGTCATTAAACCCAACTGCACAGCTAAATGGCTCCAAAGCAATTTAACTTAAGGACATGGGAACAAAGCCAGCCTGACACATGATCATAATGACCGCAAAGGTTTTCATTAAAGAGATGAGCAATAAGAATAATAAGTTGTTTTTACTTTTGGTGATAATTATGTCAGAGATAAAAAGTTTTTTTTCCATGTCCAGTTTTACTACAAACTGAAGTTCAATAACCAATTACAATGAAATATTAACTGTGCATGCTGTTTATGAATTCAGTTAATTAAAAAAGCAAAGTTAGAGCTTTATCGCGTACCTGTTTTATTTTTCAGCACAGACTATCTGTACTGGTCACCCTCTGCATTGGCAGGTCGAGCCTTCCTTAACTTTTAACTGTTTTTAATGTTTATCAGTTTATAACCGCTCATGTTGAAAATGCCAAACACATTAAAAAGACTTCACTTTGTGGTAATTCTGTTTGTTTAAACACATTAGTTATATTATCGGGAAGTTATTTGAATATCTCTATACTGTGTTTCTCTATTTAAAGTTATAAGTTTTCATTGTTAAATGTCAGCTTATCAGAATAATTTAAACTGGCTTTGTGATACAGACCCCAAGTGTGTTTGTACACTGCAAAAAAAAGCGCTCTTCTTTTATGTTTGCCATATTTGTGATTTCAGATTGCACCACACTGCATGTCACTAGAGTATCAAATTATCGAGAGGACAGATTGTGATTGTCCTTGTAAACGACCGGTGCAACCTCTAAAAATAACTAGTGGTCTGATTGCACATGGACCTATCACTGCAGGCTACCAGATAAACAAACTAAAGTGCAGTTTCACTTGTCACAGAGCTGTCACAGCCAGTACTTTACATGCTGCTGCAGACAGCTGACCACAGCAACAAGCTAACAACATTGCTAGACATTAGATGCAGCAGCAGCAAAGTATTTTGTTCATGAGTGCCAGACTGTGTTAATATAAACTCTTATTCTGTCCCGAGTGTTTATATTCACCTTGCACTCTGATGCAACCTTACTATACACCTCCTGTTGTTAGAGCAAAATAAGTAGACAAGATGAGTGAATAGCCCAGTCAATGTCAACCCCGTACAACACTGAAGCTATAGTTAGTGAGGATCATTAGTTTCAAGTCCCCTCCATCTTTCCAAAATTAGTTTTTGGTTATGTTTCTTAGCCAGCTGAGAGGTTAGTGGTATTGTACATAGCTGCTACTTCTGTCATGGGGTTAATTAAAGAAGCCTTTTCTTGATTCCCTCAATGCTCTTTTCACTGTGGCTATATTCAAGGTGTTTCTCTGCATTAAAAAAGCAGAACAGCATTTTACATAGAACACAAAAGAAGAGAAAAATTATTCTCCTATTACTGTAAATGTAGCAATGAAAAAAAAGATAAATATTTATTTTAGGTATTTTTCTATTTTACTAATTTTATCTGCACTCGTGTAATTTTTAGCTCACACCAGTTTCCTCTCCTCTGCTCACTGTGTGTGCATGAATGTGGAGAGGAGCAGAGCAAAGTAGGTAAAGTGAAGATAGAATATGGTAGCTTTTTCATTACAACAGATTTCGATCAGACAGAGATCAGCCCTAAACGTTTTAACCAGATGTAAAGATGCTAGAAGCTATACTGCTAGTGGCAGGGATGCTAGCTTGAGGGCATCAGCTGTCCTGCTGATGTTTCATCTGTAACCTGATGGCAAGCACAGATACAGGTTTTTACCAATTAGAGAGGAAACACTTCATCTAGCTTTATAAGACAAAAGGCATCAATTTGTCAGATTAATGAAAAAATCTGATGTTATTTTTTTTCAAAATCCAAATTTTCTGAAATAGTTTTACAAAAACTATCTGTTAATTTCAAAGGCAGAATAATAGTAATTATTACTAACAACATCTGTATGGGAAAGAAAACAAAAAGAAGCTGAAAGCAGACCTGTCCAACATAAGCCGATTCGGGGGAACACTGATCAAAACAAACAAAAAAAAACAACAACAACAAATAAACAAAAAACAAAACAAAAAAAACAACAACTACAAAACACTAATCACTGGTCAAGTTGCCAGTTAACTGTGGATAACATAAAATCTGAAAACAGGAAAAACAGTCAAAACAAGGCATAATCTGCTTCCTGGCACACAAAATCTTTTATATCAATTGTTTGAACTGTGCAAAAACTTAACTGTAAAAACAACAAAACTTTATGAAGGCAGGGATCATGTGCCAGACTAATTTTTTAAGGCAACCAGCAGAAACTTGAAATTACTAGCACAAAAGTTCCACAGAAATCATTGTTGATAGATATATTATGTTACCTTTCGGGCAATACAATGTTGCTTCCTCATTGCAAGTCTTTAGGCCTAGTCTTTGTGCTTAGCTAAGCTATGCAGCTACTAACGTCAGCTCCCCCCAAAATTGGGACTGATTTTGATCTTCTCATCTAGCAAAAAGGTAAGTGTAGCCAACTGACACGGTGTTTGAAATAGCTGATGAAAAGTGACTCAAAGAATCGCCAAAGTAATGAAAGGCGATACAAAAAAGGATAAACAAATAAAATAAAAAGTAACACTTTGTACATCTAACAAATGCAGCTTTGCCCAAATGACTTGAGTATGAGTGCAGAGCAGAGAAGGAGTCAAGTTCAGACTGCAGTTAAAGAGACATTCAAGCCACCACCGCCTCCCCCATGATGCTTAGTGGCAAACAGAGCATTCAGGAAGTTACCCATGAATCTCCGCCCCACAACTCCCATGTTGCCACACTGAAGTTGCGAGGTCCACCTAATTTGCCCTGGAAAGTGTACAAGCACTGTGTCAGAGAGTCAAGAGATTACAAAGGACAAAGTCATGGGAGATGACATTTTGTGGTAAATGCTGTAGTAAACACACGATTTCTTTTACCCCTGTGATTAAAATCTTCAATCATATCAGTGAATTATTTGTTTACCCACTTTTTTAAACACATTATGATCTCCTCGGAGGAAGATTCTTCCTTCCTCTCACTCAGCATTACAGGGGCTTTCCACAGTCAGTTACTTCACACAGGCCTGAATCCCAAAAGCTCAAATATTTACACACATGACACGTTTTACGAGCTCTATTGAACAGGCTAACGTGGCTTGTGCCAGGTACCTTGCTGGTAGAGGCTTTGTAGGTCGTCTTCAGCTTCTGTGACAGTTGACTGGTGCTGTGGCTGGCTGTGTGACAGAGACACAAAGAACAATGAATGAAATTCATTACCCAGTGACAGAACTCTCACTTGCTTTTATTCACTGCTGCAGTAACGGCCTCATAAAGTGTCAAGATTTTAAAATAGCACACACCTCGACAATACAAAGCCTTGTTGAGCGTTTCTAGTTATGAGTTGTTAATACTATCTGCACTGCTGCTAATGACTTTTGAACATTTATGCGGTGTAAATGTCCCCGTGTCCAGCAAGGACGGAGCTGTGAAAATACTGTCGAGAGCTCAGCTTCACAAAGTGTGATCACCAGTTAAACTGAGCTTATTTTAGAAATCCAGGCTGGCTTTAAGGATATTAGGTGTCACAACAGAGGGTTTACATAAGTCTGACCTATGTGAGTGTCTCACCCCAAGCAGTAATGAACGTCGATCAGTTTACAGAACGTGTCACCATTGTTTGTACAATTTTTATATGGCATCTTATAGTGATTCACAGATTTCAGTCATGTGACCAACCTGCTAACCTGGTGGGCAAAACGTTACTCCATCATGACAGACGATAGTGGACACTCAGTAATACTGCAGGACTAAAGTGTCTGGGGGGGGTTTTCACCTTGCACTGCTGCCAGGTTGGAAGCTTACAGCTACATGTATTTTCATATGTATTCCAATCTCATGTCTTGTGGAAATTTACAGTGCTTATTAGTGCATCTGATAGCACAGGAACCTTCTGGTATTTTCGGTAAGTTAAACTTATAGACTTTCAAAGGGCCGCCATACTGTTTTTGCCCTCCAGGTGGGCATGTGCCTCGAGCTCTGAAGTCAAATGAAAACTATGGATGCTGCAGTGAAAATCGAGGTAACTGTTGGCATTGAAAACACATTTACTAAAAACAGGGATACACAGCCAGGCGGAGGGTTACTGGAGAGTATTTTCATCTTATGGAGGCTGCTGGATGCCCAAATAGTAAAATCCAAGTAAACATTAGCTCCTAGAAAATGTTCACTCACCCTGTATCATCATACAAAGAAAAAACAGGTGGCTCATGCAAATGTGTAGCCATGTCACATAGCAGCCTGGTCAGCATATAGACACAACATAAACAAACACAGCTGGTACAAACGTCTGCCATAAAAAGTTTCAAAAAAAATGAAATGATAAATTGTCTTTTTAGGCTGTGCAGGTAGTGTCTGCCTGTCTGAGAGAGCTGATAAAACATCTCAAATTAAACTTTGTTGTACTAATATGCTTTCATTAACCTTCACTTTAATTCTTATTCGTTACAGCATTTTTTAAAGGTAGAAAATATCCGTGACTTTGAGTCCTTCGCTATTTTATCTTGAATATTTTAAAGTTATTTTGGTATTATCTATAATTTTGTAAACATTTAGTTGCTTGTATCTTTGTACTTATCTTCTTCTCGAATGCTATCGTATGTTTGATTGATTTGGGGGCAGATTTCCCTTCAATTTGTGTTCCTGGACTCCTGGTAGTTTGGGTCCAAAACGTTTTTTGTGATACTTTTTGAGAAATTTCATGACATGCATGTGATGCAGAACACGAAAAGCTAGCTAGAGACAGAGTGGGAATAACACTGTTTGTAATATCTCTCAGATCAATGCAGGAGAAATCAGTTTACTGAAAAGTCCCACACGCCTTTGTGGGTGTTACGGTGCCACTCAGCCGGCGAAATTCACCGCCTTTGTGATGCTGGCGACTCCTGTCTTTAGCCTGTGGCGATAACACTGTGTGGACTGTGATCAACAACTTCTTGGAGTTTTAATCAGCAGTTTAATCATTTACGAACGCCCTACAAGTCACCATTTATCTATCTGCATCGTGACTAAACCACAGTAACTCAAAGAACAAACACAGTTTGGCTTCCTAAAGGTAAAAATAAAAACAACTGCTCATATGTGTACAGCTGTTTTACGACAGTCTGTCACAAACATGACACATAAGTAACATGTCAATTTAAATCTTTATGTTTAGGGAGATTACTTCAGCCACCATGGGATGAGATATCCACTTTAAACACAATCAGTATTTTCCATTTCAATTTCCAAAGACTTCTATTAACTGTACTCAGTGTAAATTACAGACTTAAATAGATTTGTGTTGGAAATTACGGACCTTTTGTTTTCAAGGCTCCCTTGGTGGGGTCTCCTCCCTCAACAGCCTGTCCATCTCCAGTCAGCCGCTCGTTCAGTGATTCAATTTCCCGACGTACTGCAACGTAAGCACAGCGATGACGTGTCAGTATTTAAACACTGAAAACGTCCACTCAGTAAATGAACACTGAAGCGTACACTGTCAGTTACTCACATTCAAGGTTTTCTATGTAGAGATTCTCAAACTCCCGTTCAATCTGACCAAACAGGTCAAGAAGATTGCTCCGCAAAGCGAGAGGCAGCTTGGAGTCCTGGACAGACAGAAAACAGAACCAAACACACAGTAAGGTCATACACACGGCACGCTTCAAGGTCAGGAATGTAGAGCAGGAATTCACTCCACATCCTCCTCAAGTGTGGCGTAACATAATGTAGCATAATGCTATGCCAAAAATGCAGAACAACAACAATGTTCTGTTATTACAATCGGAAGTGAGGTTTGTGAGTCTTAAAGGTAAAACGATTAACTGAACACACGTGTTTACACGATTTAATCAGGCAGCAGATGAACTTGTGCGAACTCTTGGCCACAGTTTGAGCTACAGAGCTACAAGCTAAAAACAAATAACTACACAACAGGAGTGTCCAACCAGCCTCTACTAACTTACCTCCATGGTGCAGTCCTAGATGTACCCAGTTACCAGCTGACCACCAATCTCCACCAGACTAGCATGTGAAGACACATAAAAGCTGCCATGAAAACACTAGATTCAGAAGGCTGCGTCTCACAGCTCCCCCTGAGAGCTGCTGCTCAGTCCTTCAGCCGCCCAAAAGACAACGATACCAAACACTTCACTTGTCACCCTTCAGCTGAGGCATGTGTTAAAAAAACCAACCGCTTGGCACAATGACGTTAGCCGCATGACCGTTCTGTCATCACCACGTTCACACACTTTATCAAAAAAAGCCCAAACAAATAAATAAAGGTCATTTAAGAAGTAACAGGCAGGCCTTATGAATTTAAAGCTGCTTTAGTAGTGGCACTTAAACCTGCAGCTTACTCAGGCCAAAGCCAAAGTTACAAGTGAGGAAGAATATCTGTTCTGTGTAAAATATGGGTCCATAAAACTGTCTGTGTATGTGTAGCTAGTGCTGCAGGGAATAGAGGAGGTACATAAACAGCGCCAGCCAGTCTTGGCAATAAACAAAAAAGGAGTGTTGAAAAGACTAATCAGACCTGAACAAGCGGCCCATATTAAAACTTGATGAGACAACAGGCGAGTGCAAGCTGAGCTCTAGTTTTAGTGGCTGACAAAGCGCAGAAAGTAAAAGGCAAAGGATTTCCATGGTCTCGCACACTGACAAATTCAACCATCCCATTTTTGAGAGCGACTGATAAGTAGGTCATCCAACATGTTTTTCATTTTAATCCTACACGTTGTCTATCATCTCCCCTGATAGGAGAAACCTGTCAATACAATGTAACACACTCACAAACCATCTGTTGGTCTTATCTGGGAGATGACTTTCAATAAGGTCGCTGTAAAGCCAACTCCCAAAAGTTAACAACCAGGATATTCTTGATCAAACAGAAACAGTTTTTATTATCTCAGAAGGGAAGAAGCAACTGGTCTGCACCAGGAAATGGCTGCTCGTGAACAGGTTCTCAGGCTTCCCTTTTCTGGAAGAAATAAATCAATTGTAGCCCTAATTTAGAGAACCGTGTTTGGAGAAAGTTAATAACCAACTTGATACCAGAGACACAGGCGAGTACTTTGTTTTAAAACAAAGAAATGAGTAACCAAAGTCTAAACCCACAGAGGACAGAGACAGCATTAACTTTTTGACTAAAAAATATCTGCCCAAAACTAAGAAACTGCAGCTACTGTTTCACAAAGAGGGAGAAACTCATAAACACATGAAAGCATGGCGTTGTTGATGTTGCAAGTACAAAATAAAAGAAATGCTGCTTAACCGGCTCATACTGTACTCTTGCGAATGAAAGAACCAGCCTCGCACCAAAGCAGCCTAACAATAAAAATGCTAATTATGCGAGAACAGCCTGCTCAGTGTTTTAAAGTGAAACTCTGTGTGTTTTACACCTAACATATGTTATTACGCTGTCTTCAAAACTGCAAGTTAACACAGATTGCTGGTCTGCTGTTGTCAATTTGTTTGTGTGTAAATGAGAAAACCCATGGATCCGTGTCTTTGAGTATTTCCCCCTCACCTGTCCATCCAGCATGTCTCCTCTTTGGATGCCTCCCGGCCTCTCCTCTGTGCTGTTGGTGCGCCTGATAGACAAACTGTGAGCCTTGCGCTTCTGCTTGGGGTGACGGGCAGCTGAAGCAGAGCCGCTGCTGCTTCCGCCCTCCACGGGCATCCCTCCTACCTCGTGGGTGGCCCTGCCCCCTGTTCACACCCTACCTGAGAAACAGGTAAACAATGGCTGGACTTTCTGGTTGGCTGGTTCAGGCTTTCAGTTATCGCCACCTGTCTGTCAGTGAAAAGAAAGGAAAATGCAGGTTTAGCCCCATTACATGAATTCTTTAAGGTAAAACAACCTAAATTCTAAATCCATTCAAAAATACCAACAATTTAACTATGTGTTCACGTTATTCTTTTACACAGGGAAATAATAGATATAGAAAGTGCATTTAGACCTTTTGTTCAATTAATAAAGAGTCCCGAGGTAAATGGTGTCGCCTGAATTTACAATAGACAGCCAGTAAAGCCTGAAAGACCCGATCATCTTCTAAATCGTACATTTCTTTGCCAGCAGACATCACATTAATTTTGAAGTTCTGCAGCGCTGTATGTCCGCTGCTTCCGTTATTATAGCGCAGTATGATAGTAAGCCAGAGGACAACGGGTAATAAATATAAGCCAACAGAAATTTTATAGGACAGGCAATGATGTGTAATAAATATTAGTTCGCTTGTTATATATATATGAGCGTGAAACTGAGACTGGAAACGGTAAACGCGCCTGAACGCGTCGATTCATAAAACAGTACGTCTATTAACTACCTATGAAAAATTAAAAGGTAATTTGACATCATTTTGATATACAGGTACACGAAACAAGACGACACACACCACTGTCATTACCTGACTGAATCTATATACGCCAAGCAGCCCGAAAAATTACTAGAGCTAAACGCTAGCACGAGCTAACTGCCACATATCAGCTTCCTCGCGGCATCTTAGACCAAACAGCGCACAGCAGCTAAAGGACACGACGGGTTATATCATCTCTAACGTCACACGAGCTCGTGTACGCTAACAAGTTTGCATTTTTGACAAGGCTGTGACTCATTAGTTTGAAAAATGGGTGATAAATTATAGTTTTATTACAAAAAGTATCAGAATTTTATTAGAAAATTTTGACACATGACGTATATTATTTGTGCACTCTACTTCCGTGTAACGTAGACCGTGTTTGCACTTTGTTAGCCAATGAGCTGTCACGCGGCTGGGAGGACAACGAATGAAAAACCGTGAGGTTAGTAACTGGAAGCGCTAGTCGTTCCGACAGACTGCGCCCTAAAACACCGTCGAAACACGGTAAAAGACGTGATTTGTAAACCTTAAAGAAAGTACAGCTTTCGTGAGTAATTGAATGCTTTGTCGCTTTCTCCGTAGCGTGTATATACAACAGCCGGTGCATACTTATGTTCAGTTGACAGAAGCTTGGGTGGCGCAGATGTGCTGTGCAGTGGTCTGATTGCGCGTTGACAGTCGGGGCTTGGAGGAAAACATGAAGCAGAGTCTACGGGAACGGAGCTGTTGGGTCATTACCATTTTCAGCTTAGCCCTTAAAGTTGTTTTATGCAATTGCATTTTAACTTGGGGTGTTTAGGGATTTGTACTTTACTTCTTGTTTGCTCCTTTATTCCTTTTATTTTGTGTGGCCACTAATAAAAATATGAGTTACCAGGTAGAATAAATGTTAGATGGATTCATTGCACCATCTTGTGGTACAACTTGGTATTGCCCTTCTTTCTTCACCTTCTCTTGATAGCTTTAGTAAACAGGTAAGGAAGGTTTTGACGATGCCAATTTAAAATAAGTAACTTTAATGTTTTATTAATACATAACTACACTTAAATGATTAATATAACGCAATCATACTTGTGTTTGCGTAAACTTTGGAGTAGTTTATTCCTATACCATGTTCCTAATATATATATTTTTTTTTTATCAAAGTTGCATCGTCGAAATATGTCCTCCTCACTAAATTACATATATGTAATATGATGCAGTTCCATTATAAATGCAGGGCCAGACTGTCACAAGTTGTTCGGGTTGCCTTTTAAAGATGGCTGTCTGCATATTTATAAGCATATATGCATAGTACACTTATGGAGAGGTGTAGCCACAGTTATAAAAGTGCAAAAATGTCTCTGTTAGATTGCAGAGGCAAAACAAGAGAGGCATTTTCCAGGGTGTAGAAGTGGATCACTAGCACAATAGCCTCATCACATTTTCATTTTATTTGTTTTGCCATTTTTGAGTAGAGCCATGCTTTAAAGCTAGCTGTACACCTGGTGAATCACCTTGTACTGGTTTCAAAGAGACATGAAAGATACTTCCCAAAATCGGATCGTATCGGCTCAGTGTCCTCCTGGTTACCGTGATTGTTGCAGAAGCAATTATGTGAATAATAAGTTGGAATGATTAATGGAGCTTGAACTGCATTAACTTACTGGAAATATAGGTGTTTGAGAGTTTCACTACCGAATTGTATGAATTAGTGTAACTTACAGTCAAAACAGATCAGTAGAATTCAGTTGAAGGGACATAGTGGGCTTGATAAGCGAGCCTGCACCTTGGAGACTTGCATGTGCATTCCCAGTGACAACACTGCTGGAGAACGTCTTGTTATATACAAGTAGCAGACTCAGACTCAAAGTAATATACTAGATTTAGTTATCAGGTAAGGACAAACACCTGGAAAAAAGAACACCTATTACAGTTCTTTGATCCCGTCACTGGCCTTTGGTTAGGCCCTGGATTAAGTTCTATGGCTTTCCTATATGGATGTAACATGAACTGCACTTGATCTAAAACAGGAACCTTAATGCTAAAAAATCGAGCGTTTGAACAGCACTTGATAGCCGAGCTCTCTCTCTCTTGTGTCATTGTAAGTTAAATATATCTGAATTATAGAGTGGTGGTAATCTGGCAGAATAACCTTGTCAAGAAGCGTGATTTAACCTTCCGATCCCGACCCACTGCGATCCTGGCCGTTTTTTACCGACAGCCACACCCCGGTCCCTGTGATTGGTTTTCTGTTTCTCTCAGGCCATGGCGCGGGCTGTGTGGGCGGTCCTCCGGATGCTATCCAGGGAGGGAGCCGCTGTGCTGAAATCAAACGCACCTTGTGCCACCACAGGAGCTTTACGGAGATCCAGACCTGCGTGCGCAGCTGTTACTACCTGCGGCAGAGCGATATCCAGGTAAGACGGAAGACGTAGGTTTCTGAAACAGGTCCAAAATAGTGAGCTTAAAAGCCAGCTAACGGTTAAGCTTATTAGCCGTAAACAGGAAGTAACGCTGTTTTTTGGGCTATTGATAGCTGAGTGCCGCAGCGCGTTTGTTTGTATGCTCCGGGTTATCACAGCTACCAACAAAACTCAGGCCAAATTCTGTCTAAAACAAAGTCTTGCACTTGACATAGCTTTAAATAATGGTTCAAGTACACACTGTTATGATCGTGGCTCAAATCCTCAGTATATTGTCGCCAGTACGGCATGCTTTATATGTTGTAGAAGGTGTATTTAGTAAACTTTGGTCTTAATATAAAAGCTATACAGAGCTAGCAAGATACCAACGTTTCATGTGTTTCGCTGTTTCAAAGAGGGTTTCTTGATCATTTCACGGAGTGTCTTGGTTTTGGATTTTCAGTGTTATTGCTATACAATATTCCTTGAGTGAGAATTTTGAATCCTAAACTTGGAATAAAACTCAAGGTCCACTTTCTAGAGCTTTCAGGAGCACCTCACAGTAATCCTTTTTTCATCTACTGTAAAACCACAGAAAAAAATACTATGGTGAAGCCTCTCATTCAAAGGAAAGGTGACATTTAACACTGATAAATTGGTGAATCATGAACTGTTTGCTACCCTGTGCGCTGCAGTGAAGTCAGACACCTGCAGTCTGCAGCCAGAATGCCCGAAGTAACCACCGATCACCTGGATGAGAAGCAGGTGCAGCTTCTGTCCGAGATGTGCATCCTCATCGACGAGAACGACCGCAAGATCGGAGCGGACACTAAGAAAAACTGCCACCTCAACTCCAACATCGACAAAGGTGCCTATCTTCCACATTAGGATCCACATAGATCCACACAGGTATTGTTCTGCATCACTCATTTCTATGCATGTTGTTTGTTCTTGCCAACAGGTTTGCTGCACAGAGCTTTCAGCGTCTTTATTTTCAACAGCGAGGAGAAGCTGCTTTTACAGCAGAGGTCTGATGCCAAAATCACTTTTCCAGGTCAGTCTCACTACTTTTAAATTCTCCTGCGGTCCCCTCAGATGCTGCTTTATCAAGGCTAAGTAGTATTTATAGGTTTTAACAATCCTCTGTGTCTCTCTGTGTGTTTTTGTGCAGGCTGCTTCACAAACACATGCTGCAGTCATCCTCTACACACAGACAGTGAGCTGGAGGAGAAGGATGCGTTGGGGGTGAGGAGAGCTGCTCAGAGGAGACTCGGCGCAGAGCTCGGTATTCCCATGGAGCAGGTGCGTGTTTCAATTCTGGCTTCTACACACACTGGAAGAGGATTACTAAGGATTGTGGCAAATCTTCGCTTGTGTGTGAACTCCGCTTTCCTATTTCTCCTCAGGTGACTCCAGATGAAATGACATACCTAACAAGAATCCATTACAAGGCCCAGTCCGATGGGGTTTGGGGAGAACATGAGATTGACTACATCCTTTTTGTGCAGAAGGTAGTGCTGTAGTATCTGTTAGACCTCAAATATATGCAGTGGATATAAATGGTGTGCATGACCCTCAAAGCTTTTCCCATGTGTAATGTGCATACAACCTGTATAGTTCAGTTGAAAAACATTCAAATCTGTTATGGGAAAAAATCTAAGACAGAAAATGGACAATAGGCTGCTCGCATAAGCATGCACACATTTAAACTAAAACTTTGTTGAAGCAACTTTTTATTTAATTACAGCATTTACCCTTTTGGGGTAAGAATCCATCAGCATGGCACATCTTGATTTGGCAACATTTGCCCACTCTTCCTTGTAAAATTGCTCCAGCTGTCAGATTGTGAGGTCATTTCCAGTGTAAAACTTTCACTAAAAGAAAATATTTCTTATCTTGATCTGGATATATGCTTGGGGTCATTGGAGGTGAAATTTCTCTTCATCTTCAGCTTTCAAGCAGATGACTGAAGGTTTTGAGCCAAAAGCGACTGGTATTTGGTGTTCATAATTCCCTCCACCTCGACTAAAGCTCCAGTTCCAGCTGATAAAAATCAACTTCAAAGCATGATACCGCCGCCACCATGGCTCACCATGGGAATGGTAACATGCTTTTGAGAGACTTTAGCATTTTTTTTAATTTTTTTTGCAAATTGTGCCTGGGATTGGATGTCTTTCTTTGTCAGAGAAGGCTTCCGTCTTGAAACCCTGCCCCATAGTCCACACGTATGACAACATACAGGATGTTGTCATATGTAGCACACAACCAGTACATGCCAGAAATACCTGCACATCCTTCAGTATTGCTGTAGGTATCTTGGCAGCCTCCCTTATTGTATGTTTTTAATTATTCATATTTTTTCCCCACAACAGATCCGTTTGTTTTTCAGTTGAATTGTGCAGAGGTCAAAGTTCATGTTAATGGTGGGAAAAGATTTGAAATAATTTTTTTGTGGTCTTGTTTTTTTAACATCATAAAAACCTGGCATTTTAACAGGGATGTGTACACTTTTTATATCCACTGTACTCAGTGATTTTTCTTTTAACCTGAAAGGCTAAATCTACCTTACACAGTGTGCAGGCTTGATGTGACAGCTTCATTTCACCCGTGTAAATAACAAGCCTTGGCCTGAGTTTACCTCTGAGTAAATGAGTTCTGCGGATTCAAAAGAATAGCTTCATTTAGGAATATGCTTCAGGATGTAATCATTAAGCTCTTCAAACTAACTTGTGGCTACTCTGCAGGACACTGATGTGAGGTGGACCTGCCTCAGGTGAAACTGCTCTTAATTTTTGCATGCCAGTCACAAACACACACATTAAATGCACATATATTAGGTGCATGTTAGCTCAGTGAGTCACTGACCACAATCATACAACTGAATATTATCACCTTAAATTTTAAGGTTTTCCTACAGATACGGATACAATTCCATGATGATTTAAAGTTAAGCATGCAAACTGTGACAGCTCACATTAAACATTGTCCAGTTTTTCCTATAATGAGGTCAGCGTATGTGCAAGTAATGGCTCATCACTCTGTATCATATAGAGAGCATCCCTGTGGTCTCAAAGGCATACAGCTCTGGGTATGAGCACAGAGGCCTCATGTTTACAAGGTGCAGACAATATGAGAGAGTACCAGCTTAGAGGAAGCAGGAATGGAGCAAAAACATGATTACTCCTGAGCAAATTAACTTTACAGACAGCTGTTTTCATTTATCTTGATGTAGCATGTATCTGGATTTCATTTGTCTGTGAGTCTGCCTTTTGTCTATCAGTTATGCATCAAAGACAATCCTTTCTTATGCCTCTCCACAGGACGTGGACTTGAATCCAGACCCCAATGAGATCAAAAGCCACTGTTATGTGAGCAAAGAGGAGCTGAAGGAGATGTTGGAGAAGGCCAAGCGCAAAGAACTGGAGATCACGCCCTGGTTCAGTCTCATTGCAGAGACCTTCCTCTTCACGTGGTGGGACAACCTGCAGAACCTCAAACAGTTCATGGATCACCACAAAATCCACCGCATGTAATTATATCCAGGATCAGGCTCCTCCTCCAGCATTTCAAGCTCTTTGATTTATGCAGAACTGACATAAAAATACAGTTGGCTGAGCTGCTGGAGACCTGAAAATAAACCAAACCTCAAGATGTGAGGTTTCCACTGGCTACTTTGGAGAAGGTGTAGAGCTTCGGCACTGTAACGCAAAGTAAAGAATGTCTCAGTCATGTTATCTATAAGGTGATTGGTAGGTTTGTAGCACTGAGATGCATCCATCTTCACTGTAGATCAGATGTTTGCTGTAGTGCTCACGTGTCATCTTTCAGGCAATAGTTCAGATAAGCTGGGTTCACGGCCTGAGCAGAAGGTGATGTTAGCAGGAAATGTGACACTAAATTAGAACAGCTCCACAAAGGCAGTAACCTATTTTTATATAATAATGTGAAGTGCCTGATTATAGGTCGTTAGCCTGAGGGGATTAGTATCTCTAAGCCACAACTGCTATCACTCTGCATTGTTGACAGTGACATCAGTGAACAAGCTGTATCTTTGTACACTTTTACACAATAAAGTATTTGTGTGAACTTTGCACGAGCATTTATTTTTGAATTTTAGATTCAATTGATTCACTAATAGCTAAATAATACCTTGATCGATATTATGTGGTAATAATTTCAGTAAGTTGTACATCTTATATCAACACAACTATTCTAATTAACAATTATCATGATGGTAATGTCTCATTTTATTCCTGGGTTTTAAAAAGTGAGGTTTATAAAGTCGAGCTGAGTTGAGTTTTTTGAAACCAGACCTCAACTGAGAGGCCAAGGGAGTGATTATACGGTGATTTGGCAATATCATGGGAGGTCTGCCCTTAAGTATGCTTTGCTTTATCATTTCTTTGACTCACGGGGGGAATGTAACTCACAAAATGAACGTGCTATTCAATAAGAATTAAATCTAGAGAAAGCTGATATGTGAATATTTTTTGGGGGGCTGAAATCCTGTAATTGGTGATTCTTGAATCATATTTACTTTGTGGACAGAAAAACACCTTCGTAGACTGGGGTCACTTTTCTTAATGTGGAACTTTTGTGGAATATTTCAACACTGAATTATCTGCTTTTAGTTTTAGTTTAGTATTTAACAACTGAAAATATTATGGCAACACTGAGAAGACAAATCATTAAGAGTGTGTTGCCGTCTTAGTCCTCTTTCTGTAGGAAAACTTCAAAAAAGCTGACTCAGTTCTTGTCTGAGGTTCAGACCAGGAATAACAAAATACGATCCTCCCACCCACCAGGGAATCGCTCCCAGCTGTAGGTTCACCTCCTCCTGCTGAACTCAAAGAGCAGCAAACAAACAGTCTAAAGTAGCATCACTCAATATTTCTGTGATTCTTTAAATAGGTTTACTGGGGTGCAATCAATGGAAAATTGATAGCAATAAACTTTATCCTGATATATGCTCCGCTGCAAACAAACAGAAACATGGACAAATTTGCACATTTATATGTATATACATGAATACATTCTCAAATATAAACATACATACGTGCCTGTGCACATGCACACACCCATGCATTTATAAACATATTTCAGTATACACGTGTTCTGTGCCCATTTCCTTCACCCCCTGGTGGCCATTAGAAAGAATGCATTTTCAGAGCACTTCCACACTGGCTTTACTTTGCAGCGTTGAAAGCCTCGTCTGTCTTTTAAATACCGTATATGACTGTATCCACAAATCCTTACACTTTATAAGACCAGCAGAGTGAATCAACATCCTAAACTAAGCTGTGGAATTAACATAACACTAACATTAGTAGCAACAGAAATGGCTTCAACTTTACTGTGTGCATGAGAAATAAACAGTTTCTAGTTCTTTGTAAGGGTTAAATGATGTTCTGATTTAATTTTTTTGAATAAAATAGGCTTTATTTGCATGCTTAATGCACCATGAAGGCACAGTTCCCACTTCTTTCAGACCACAAAGCAGATGAAACGTGATACATTTGTTTCATTGTAAAACCATATAAAAACAAAAAGGTAAAGAACCAAAAGAAAACAAAAAAAAACAACAACAACCATACATGTACATGACTAGGACCTGACCCATTTATCACCCGAACAATGTTAGCTGTTTGCCAATCCTTCAGTATCAGGTAAAGAAGTTACGGTAGATATGCCCTTGAAACATGCAGCTTCCCTGTTGGCAGCACGTATGTTTGGAACGCCACAAAGCAAGCAAAGGCCGGCAGAGTAAACAAGGTAAGAGAAGAAAAAAATGAAAAAAGTCTGCCTATATATCAAAGTATCAGATTATTAAATCATCATATATCGTTATCGATCTTAAAAACTACTGTATCAATCAGACTCTATACATAACTGTAACGATCGGTCCTGAGTTTGGTTTCTACTGTGCCAGCATGTTTAATACTGATTTATGTTCCTCTTAGTTCTTGGTCCAGTTGAAGAAATGATCCCATGGTACCTTTATCTCTTGGATGAAGATTAGCAAAGTATCCTAAATGTAGCTGACACAAAACTAGAAACTGGCATTATACATTCCAGTTATCACAACATAATTTCAGAATAATTCTCTGGGTTTGGCATTTCATTCTAACTAAACAGATTAATATAATGCTTTTTATATATGTGCAATAATGCCACAGCTTTTAGAAGAAGCTCCACGTGCCAAAAACAACAACAATAAACATGTGGTATGATTCTATCAAAAGATAATCTATTATTCTACATTTTACCTCCATCCATCCATTTTTTTCTGTTTATCTGGGCCCGGGTCGTGGGGGCAGCAGCCTAAGCAGAGAAGCCCAGAACTCCCTATTCTACATTTTACCTAATTATTATAATGTGGTTCCAACAAACACACACATTAAAAAAAATAAATCTATCACACTGCTTTGCAGTGTTTTATCTTGTAAATCTGAATATCCTGTTATTCAGTAAATATTACATTAACACTAAAGCCTTAAATCTTAGTGTTGGTTATCTTGCAGTTGCTTTAGAATTCACTGTAATCTCTTAAGCACCAAGCCTGTTTTAGCATCTAAAAGTAATGACAGATTATTCAACCTAGGAGAGTGATTGTGTAGGGTGTGTGTTTTCTTTTGTCTCAGTGTGGTGATTGCATAATCCGATGAAGGTGTGAGGTGATCTATAGCTGTCGGAGATGAGATGAGCCTGCTACACAGTGCCTGCAGGGTTGGTTGCAGGGTTGGAGTTGGGTGGACTCAGTTTCATGGTATTAAAAAAATCCACCAGCTGACCCGGTACTTCAGCCAGCACGGTCTTTGCCAGAGCTTCCTTCGGGGCCTGAAGAGCAAAAAGAGTTCAGTCAAAAACAGTGAAGAGGAAAATAATTCTACATGTTTTTAATTGATTCCTTGCGCGATTATTGAACACAGCAAGGAGAGAGTCATGGAGATGAAGAGAGCTCAAAGGAAAATTCCACATATTTTAATGTTCAGATGTTATCTTGACACTTTCTGAGGCTGTAATTCTGTCAAACTCCAGCAGAGTTGATTATACTTTTGCGGCCGGTGGTCGGCTAACATTAATCAAAACCTACTAAAACACTCCTGGACCAATCAAAGATGTGTTCAACTGCTTATCACTTTAACAACAAAGTGCCGCTTTAATAGCGTTACGTAAATAGAGGAATTTTCCTTTAATATAAGTCAGAGTGCCACCAGTGCCTTTAACCAGAGCCACAGATCCTCAGACAGTACAACAGACTTTGTTGTACCAGACTGATGATGAATCGCATGCAGTGATTCATTGCTGCAGTTTTTCATGCAGGTGAAGGAGAAGTTAGATGAAAGCAGGGTTTATGACTTAAGATTTCTGAGGTACCCCTATGAAGGACTAGGATCTTGGGGAGGCTTCAGTTTCAATGAACTGAAGAAGGAGGTCACTTGCTGAGGTAACTCGGCCAATACGCTTTGGGCAAGAGCCTGGCTGGGCGCCTGAAAAGAAATGGATAAAACAAAGCAAACAGATAAGCTAAAGCTGTTTTCACACATGCACTGTAGCTCTGCATGTTTCCAGACATTACACAGTTAGCTGGTTGTGGTAATGCATATGTCAGTCTCAGTCAGACTGGACATTAAACGGCCGTCAGCCTCCCGGCTCTCTTGTAACAATGCACTCATGTGGGAAGAGCCCATGCAACCACCTCTCCTACACCAAACAGCATATTTCACTGGCATGAAATGTAAGGTTCCAGTGAGGCAGCCCATAGTGTGGACTACACGAAGCAGAGAGGGGCCCAGCATTAGCACACCCAACTTGGGACTTACATGGTGTAAGTGTGGGTTTGCCCCACCTACACAACCCCACAGTTCACCCACACTTTCCCACTGTGGGCCCACATAGGCATTGTTCCTGGGATGTGGAAAATGTGAGAAGGGACATTCTCTGGTTGTCCTAACATGTTTCCTGCAACATTGTCCAGAGTTCATGTGTGAAAACAGCTTAAATGATTTTTAGGCTGAGGCGCAGGCAATCCCTCACTTTGCATATATATGATTAACTAGTATTGGCTCGAGAAACACTCTGCTCCATTTAGTTTGTAATTTTGAGGTCAGCTTAGAAAAAAAAAAAGAAGTACATGCAACGTGGACAGAAAATCAGGGGGACACCCAAAGCTAACCCCATCCAGAAACCTGCTACATCTAGATATATAATAAAAGCAACAAAAACTTTTTATGCTTTTACTGTCACTTACATTTTGAAATTGCCTGAATGGTACAAACTGGACAATGTCTCTCATGGCAGCCTCGCCAGTGAGAGAGCGCAGACGACCATCGTCTCCATCCAGGAACTCCATGGCACTAAAGTCCGCCCCTCCGACCCCGACAATAATGATAGACATGGGCAGGCGAGAGGCGTTGACGATAGCGTTGCGCGTCTCGTCCATGTCCGTGATCACACCATCAGTGATGATCAGCAGAACAAAATATTGCTACAACAAGACAATAACAACAAAAACACAATTATTACAGCAATTTGTAAACAAGAAGCTTTTGAATCCTCATCAAAACTCTGATATTTGCTCAGTTCTACTGCTTAGTGTCGCTCGAGCATCGGAAAGCACTATCCCCCGTTATCCTGTAGCTTTGAAGCAGATGATTTGATAATAGCTTGATCCAATGTGAAGATTATACAACCATTATACTGACAGGACTGCCCAAAGGCAAAACCAAATGTTTACTGAAAGCATAAATGAGGTAGTGAACTCATAACCCACTCCCAAGAAGCATTTTTTTTCTTATTAACAGGACAGCATTTGTGGCCATGATGTAAGAATAATTATTTTTACAAATACAGTACCCAATAATGGCTTAACAATTCAAAGAGATATTGCAAACACTTGCAGTTTTTGTTTTTTAGTTTTGGATTTGGAATGTTTAAACATTCCAAACATGTAGAGTCGAGGCATTTTTGAGTTCGCCTGCATGGTTTTCAAGTTGAGTGCTGAGACTTTAACACACTATGATCTTACTAGAACCGATGACTAAACATATGAATTTGTGAACTGCACTACTCAATGACATTACTAATATCTCTTACTCTTCAGTGCAGTCTTATATCCCATGTGGGATATTGCAAATGCTCACAGGGTTGTATCGTAAAAGGTAACCTACTATGCTCATATCCTTCTACTCCATAATGTTATTCTTGGACTTTAGAGTAGAGCAGCTTTGCATTATTCACAGCATAGAACAACCCTTGTTTATCTCATACCAGGCCTTGGTGCAGTCTCTCAGTTCATCCACTGGGTGGGGTTGTATGTTAAGCATGCATCAATCTCTTCTTTTGTCAATTGTAGATGGTCCGCATGTTAAAGCATTAAATTAAATTTCAAATATGAAACTAACAGCCCTTGCCTACAGTGAGTGAGCTGAAGAGGTGAAATACTCACAGCTGCAGTGGTCTGCTGGAGGGCTTGCTTTGCAAAGCAGGCCACGTGGTTGATAATCGGGGAGAAATTGGTGGGACCGTACAGTTTGACTTGCGGCAGGCAGCTTCTGTAGGCTGCAACCACACCTTCAACACCTACACACACACCCATACAGACACCAGAGATTAAACACACTGCAAACTGAGAACTACATTGTACTACGGTGCATGTGTATAGTAAGTAATAAAACATCAGCTCCAGTGCATTTATCTGTAAACACACCTGCACAAAATGGATTTGATGGGTTGAAATTGAGCGGAAACTCATGGGAAACCTGTAACACAATAGAATACAACAGAGAAAAATCATCAAATTAGAGCAAACATCACAGGTTCACAGTGTGATCTGACAAAGTCAAAGCACAACCTACAGTGTGGTAACAAACAAAAAACTGTCTTATGTGGTGTGGAAGTTTCTTATTTTATATAAACAGAAACTTTACCTGCCATGTGGGTGGAATCTGGGCTCCAAAGCCAAATGCAGGAAACATCTTATCACTACACATGAAAGACAAACCAAAAGCTTATTTGAATTATGAGCCATAGATTGCACTGCCAATAAGTTGATACAGTTATCAGCCAAGTTAAATGAGTCCCTATCATACAACTCTACTTAAGTAGCTTTAAATAGCTCATAGTTTACACTAATAATACCAGGTGTGTGAAATATATTCCTACCTGTCATAGTCCTGGATGACATTACCCACTGACCAGATTGCAGTGAGGTACTCGTTAACACCCTGGGGACTAATGTAATGCAAAGACTGGGGTGACCGGGGATCCCCGTTGGAACCTGTGAAGTCAACGGCCACCTATTGGCAAACATGCAGGTGAAGCTATAGAAAACCTTACTGCAAAGATGAATGAATTGAAAACGGGAAAGAAACAGAAGACGAGACTCACAGTGAAGTTAATCTGACAGCCTCCCATAATATAATCCAAGAAAGTATACTCCTTCACCACCTAGAACAAATATATTGGTCATCGAGTCAGTTTAAAAAAAATATTCACAAGGGAAGAACATTCAAAAAACAAAACAACAACAAAAATCAGTACCACACCTGGCAAAACTTTACGCTCACAACACCAGAGTTCTTGTAGCCTTTCTTCTTCTGTTTCTTTTTACTGTTGATGCATTCAAACTCTGCCTGCAAGAATAAAACCACAGTAAAGGCCACATTCTGTTGCAACTTCAGAGACCAAAGGGCAGTTTTAGCCATCAACTCAAACACAGTGTAGAAATGTTTGAGCTGCCCACATATTGCAGGACTCTCATACCGGAGAAGTGTGTGAGGCTTCTTGGAGGCGTCTCATTGTCGTCTCAAAGACTCCAATAAGATCATGTGACCCGTCATTATCGTAGTCGTAACACTCAACCTGAAAACCGGCAAAAACATTTGGTCATGATCGAGTTAAACTGGAAGGAAAAATCTTCCATTAAGGGTCAGTTCACCCAAAGTAGAAGTAATAAATAACCAGACTTTGCTAAGAATACTTTCTCTATGGAAATGGGATTATTCTCAGTAACTAGGAGGCCTCCGAATAAAAACTAAAACTATCCGCAGTGCTGAATGCCATTATAGACAAATGAGAAAAGGTTTGGTGAAGTTCCTCTCTGCAGACAAACAAAACAGAAGAAACAAACAACATGCAAAGGTAACACTCAAATGAACACTTTGTACTCCACGTGTTCTTGAAGAGAGGCGGACAGTAAAATGACTGGACTTGTATGTGTTGCTTTTTACGAATGGTAAACTTGATAAAAGTGGCAACACCTTGCAGAGACACCGCCTCGTTCCCAATCTGCTCCTTTCACGCACACATCACACAGGAAACGATGGAGAGATGTGAAAATACAAATACTTTGATTCACAAATAACTCACTTGTCCTCTATGGTGGGAAAGTGCTTCCTTCCTGACATGTTTGCTTCAGAGGTTAAAAAAAAAATATCATCAAACTAATTTGTAACATGCTAATTACTTTGTATGTTTTGAAGTACCACTTATTCCGACAGCTCTAAAGTAGAAAAGTGAACTTGAACTCAACAAGAAAAATCAGAGTGATTGTGCCCAGTGGATTGAAATCATTTTACATATTTATCTTCAGAGTGCCTACTTTTATTGGCTTCTCCATGTCTCCTCCACAGAGAGACTGCAGAGGGATTCGAAACGGCCTCCATGTTGGATTCAAGTTGTTCTTCACCACCTGAGAAAAACAGTTCATCACAATCAGATACTGCAGAATACTACAAGTCCAGTCAGTCTGGTTTAGTCAACATATCACTGGAGAAAATGTCAAATATGCTCCTTTTATCTCATCTGTGGTTTGTTGATGCTGTGTCACCAACTGGTAGGCTGACACCCTAATAACAACAACGCACAAACTACAGCTACAGTTTGTTATCCAACAAAGGAAATTTTAGTATCAGAGATACAGTGATTTCTTGATCAGGTGCTGGGGAGCACCACATGGAGAAGAGAAAAAAATTCTTCCCCTCTGGAGCTTACTTGGTCTCAAACAAGAGCCCAGTCCTTCCTAGAAAGAAAAGCTATAAATACACCCTCACATTTGGATCAAAACCGGTTTTCAGTATTTGAGAAACAAAGCACAGGCTTAAGTTAATGCCATGACTCACTGAACAACAACAATATAGAGTCTGGAGCCTGGCTCCAAAACAGAGTCAACCCCCTTCTCAAAATGCCAAACATCAAAATTTAAATTAACAGGTTTACAACCTGGTACGGAAAACTGTTTGTATCAGGCTCTCTAGCTTTTATAATCACTCACCTGTTTTGCTTTGGTTAAGGCTTAAAGTTAGGGTGTGGCCTCTTTGACAGGTAGATAAGGACAGACAGCCTAAAGCCATCTGCTACGCCTCACCTCCACCAAATCCAGTCACTAAACTGGAGTGTTCTGCTGTTAGTGCCTTATGGAACATTGTAATTGTATTATCAGATAAATAATACATCCTGTTGTGAGGTACACACTGCCAAGAGAGAGATGTATGTAATTCACCAGTAATTAGCAGCTACGTGTGTCTGTGCAGCTTGCTAACTAAATTAGTGCTAGCTAATAATTTCACCCTCCTGCTTAAGTATAGTCACTTCTGGCTCCAAAAAACAACCTCAGGCTTCAAAACACAGAGTCCTGAATCAAAGGATCCATCTTCTGTATACAGTTATTTATATTTTAAAGCACAAGATTAAGAAGGACGAAATGACTACAACAAATCACTTAGCTGATTTCTGAATCCCAACCACAGACTTCTTTAATGTATTTGCATCCACAAATCAGATGAAAAAGAAATAAACAGCTCTCTATGGCCAAACATTTTTTTCGTGAGTGGTTTGCTAAAAGCATGTTTCATCTCTCATCTTTGCCTAAATGCCATTAGAGGCAGAAAATAATGGCATTTACTCTAACACTATGACTCTGACATTGGACAACAATTAGAGCCTGGCTCCATGTGGCACATTATGCAAAAGCTGTGTTTAACAGTTACACCATCAGAAGTTCCTCTTTTCACCCTGAATATTGAGGGTGAAGAGAAAAATCACTGTTCCTCTATCAGAGAAAAGTTAGAGATGAGGAGAAAATTATTTGTTCACTTTGGTCTTCTGCAGATAGTTCTTCGCCATGAGAGCCATAATTGATGGGTCATTGCTTTTACTTCCCACATCCTTCTTTCTTCATGATTTCAGACACACTGAAGCATCTGCCAGCATAATATTCCACCCACCATGTTTCACTGTGGAGATGATGATGATCTTTGGGTTGCACGCCTCTCCATTCTTTCCCCAATCATAATGATAATGAATTGATACTTCTCGCTCTAGCTCTTGACACTCAGAAATGCTGTGATAACTTTGTACATCCATCTCCTCTGTGAGCATCAACAATTCTTTTCTCAAGTCTAAACTAAACTCGCTTTGATTTTCGGCATGACGCTTTCTCCAGTGACAGCTCAAACTTCTCCTGATGTTTTTATACTATGTGTAAATTTAAAGATAGTCTTCCCCTCTTCGTTTTACAACCTCTGAACATTAAATAGCTAAATCACATCATTGCACAGCAATGGTCTGTGCTATAGCTCAATAAGTAAAAGCTTTGTGTTCACCTCTGTTCTGTGAGCCAGCTGCCAGCCCGTTTCTGTCTGCTTGTAGAACTCCAGGTAGGGGTCGGACTTTCCAAACAAATCCTGTGTACGAAAATGAATAAAGGTAATGAGATCAATAATACCTAAAAATGAAAGAACGAATTTAAGGTTTGACGCTGTATCAGCCATACCTTGTTGTCTAGTTTTCTTGCTGCCACTTCAAAATTCACCACCCTATTGTCTTTTATTTCCTCTGCATTGATCTATAACACAATTAAAGATAAATGACTGAGCCAAAAGCAAAACAACACCATCCAACTGTTTATCTGCAGCTTTCTGCATCACTCACTGTGATGGTCCCTTTCCCTGCTGGCGATTTGTTCTTCAACACAAGCGGTCTGGTCAGTTTCTTACTAGATACAACCTAAAAGCAAGCAAAAAAACATGCACTTTGACAAAGACAATTAGCCACAGCAAAAGAATTTGAATGAATAGGCTCAGAATGAAGACCAGAGAATAAATGAGTACTACACATCAGCCTGCAGACCATAAAGCAAATGACAAATCAGGAATAATGAACACATGAGGTCACATTACACTGATAAGAGTCAAACCAGCAACTGCTTATCAGGGATGTTAATGCTTCATCTGCAACATGGTAACACTGTAGTGTCTTCTTACAGCAAAGTCCTACCAGTTTTGTACCTGCAAAATCTTGTTTACTTCATTTAACAGAAGTGAATTCTGAAATGCTGAATGCTGAAAACCTTCAGCCTTACAGAAAGAGGAAAAGAGAAGGAAACCTTACTTGGCCCAGGGTGCATTCTAGTTCACCCAGGAAGTCATCGTCAGTCAGGTCAATTGTCTTGTTGTCAATGTCATAAACCCCAAACTTCAGCTTTTGCACTATTTCAAAGTAGTAGTCAACGACAAACTTCTTGGCAAACTTTGGGCTGAGACAATTCTGGACTTTCTCTGTGCGACCCACCTGTTTGAAAAGATTGCATCAGTTAGTCAGAGAAAAATTAGTGCTGTGAACTTTTCACAAAGCAGTAGTTTGTATTGAGACACACAGTGAGGAAACAGGAAATGGAAACTATCCCTTCAGGGGGCTTTTAACACTGTTAACAATTAACACTGCACTGTAGCTTAGCTACTACTACAGTGATATAACTGATTGCACCTAGAGAACGTGGGCTTTCCAATATCCTGTCTTATCAACTTTCCAGTGTAGGGAGAGACTCTTAGGAATCCATCTGTTCCTTTAAAGTACGTTAGTATGGAATACAGGCTCACGATGGTGGGTTTGACCCTCAAATCATTTAGACCTGCGAAGCACACTGACCTCATACCACTGAGAATCAGAGCTGTTCATTAACAGGACACACAGGGGGTCTGACTTTGAGCCGACGTCTTTGTCCAGGAGGTTCTCACAGGACACAGTCAGCTCCACCTTGGTTACACACTGGGCAGCCATGTCTGACTGGTAATAAACTGGGAAGACAACAACATAGAGGTGTTAAAAAACACATTGCACTACATAGTACTATAAGCCCTGATTTAACAGTAAGCGGCTGTGGTAATGTTTAGTGAAGATCGTCCTGAAATGCTGACATTTTTGCGTTTGTTTACGTAGGTATACATTTGTGACGCTACTGTTAGCCCTCCCAGCCTCCCTCTAAATGAAACCATTCGTGCAACTAGGCAGTGATGTTGTTCTAACACAGAGACGGGTTTGTTTTGGTTTTTGTTTTCGGGGGGATTTTTTTCGGCTTCGACATTACGTTTAACTGTCCTACCTATTAGCGGTCTACTGTTACACTACATTAGGGGTGCTAATGTTACACTATCCCGTTATGACTAAGGTAGCCAATGAATTCACTTACGTACAATGCTTCTCTGCTGCACAGTGTCTTGGAAAATGTGACACAACCATTAATGCCGTGCAGTGGGTGTGGAGCAGAAAAGCTAAAGAGCACTTTAAAAAAAGACTGCTTGTAGGCTCACAGGGCTAATAAATGCTAACAACTGACAACTAACTAGGTTAGCTGGTATACCACGTCAACTTCCGCAAAATTAGTATTAGTTAGTTTAAATTCAGGCTTACCTTTGAAAGTGTGAGACGCGTTATGGGACTCACGGAAAGAAAATATTGGCTAATATAACCGACACTGGTAACACTCCCTTGGCACAGCGCTCCTGTAAGGAAAAGTAGTTTCCGTCAGCTTTCTCGCGAAAGCACGAAACCACGCCCACCAGTTTAAACGAACAGGGGTGTCACCAGGAATCTGTGTGTGTGGGTGGCTGGGTGGGGGGGCTAAGGGCAAGAGGGGAATATATGATCAATCTGATATAAAACCAGTGTAAACTACTTTAAACTCGAGTTAAGCCAAAAAACAAAACACTGGGTACAGTTTTCAAACTCATAAGCAGTATTTTGTCCTGCTAATGATCTATTGTGTGAAAAGTGGAGCTGCACAAGAGTTTAAACATACTTTAGTGTTGGATAGTGGTTTTGCAAAATATGAAAAAAAAACCCTCTCACTTTTTACTTCAGCAGTGGCGGATCTAGAAAATTTTACATTAGGGGTGGCAAAGGAGGGGCAAGAGATCTCGGCAGGGTGGCAAATCTTTAGTGAAGTATGTGAAAATCCCCTATGTGTAAATGGAGTCAACAAAATATCCACAAAAAGGCTTTAAAACTATTACTTGCATCATTACCTCTTCTAAGGAAACAAAGACAATTGCACAAGCGAAATAATTCCAAGAAGACCTCCTTCCAAGGTTCCAGGAATGTCACAAACTCAGTCAGACGGGATGGGCACGCTCTGCCATTTGCTTTGTTTCTTTCAAGAAGTCTTATTGTATGGCACATCTCAGTTTGTAAGTCTTGCAATTCAGAGTCATATATGGAGAAATGCTAAGAAGCATTTCTCCATCTCACCTATCTATAATGGGAGGGAATATAGAGACTGTAAAGGCATCTTTGCTGTTGACATTTGTTTTCTGTCCAAATGTAGATAAGACTAAGACTATCAGACAGTCTGCTAGATGTTTGTTTTGGTCTTTTTGATTTGGCAATGGTAGAAAGATGGCAACTATTGCATGTTTCAGTGGCTATACGCCACAGCTCATCAAAGCTCTCCTCTTTGAGGCAGTCTTCAAATGTCTGTCGGAGGGCTTCATTAAGGTCAGCTGCTTTGGCAGGGTCCACATTTATTGACTGGAGCTTCTCAGACAAAATCTTTGTTTCACGTAGAAATTTTCTGAAGACCATAAGGAGTCCCGTGGAGTCAGTCTGAGAGCGTAATCCTCTTGCATCTACAGCATTTTGTGGATTTTCCTCCAGCACTCTCATTACTGCAGACAACCTGTCCAGAAGGTTTTTATGCGTAGCAAAGCAACAGGACCACAGGGTCACTCAGTTTTGGTAATTCTTGTGCTGGCCTACTGAAAATTTCTTTTCGAATATTAATCTGATTATTGTGAACATGTGAGCCTGACATGAATGTATACAGTCTTTCCAGCAGTGAAAAAACATGCAGCTTCTGCGACATTTTCACAGAGTCAGCAATGACAAGATTTAAACACTGAGCACTGCAGTGAACATAAAATGCATACATAAAATGTATATTTGGCAACTTCCTTAACTCTTATTTGGACACCAGAGCCCCTGCCACTCATCACTGCAGCCCCATCATCTGGCGCACCAGGTTCTCTTTATATTACATCCCTTACTTCTCCAGACATCAAATGATCTTCTCTCTTAAACTGGAAGCATCCAGTTGTTCTGCTCTTTGGTGTTCAAGGAAGCTCTCCTGAGTCACACCATCATAATAATATCTTACAACTAGAGACAACTGCTCAGTTTTTGTTTTTTATGTCCTTTGTCTCATGTGTCAAAATAGAAAAATGCTAACTTTCTTGAACCTTCTTGAGGATTTCCTCTCTCACCACTGCAGCTAAACATCCCAGAATCTCATTTTGAGTGCTTTTGCTGATGTATTTTGCATTTGTGGGACCTTGTGACGGTCGTCTTTTCACTAATACATCATGTTTGCTTATAAGATCTAAGATCTTAAGGAAATTTCTCTGGTTTTGTGAGGTTTCTGTTTCGTCATGGCCATGTTCAGAAATGTTTTGAGTGGCTGTCAAAAGCAACATTTCAGTCAGAGTTTGAATATAATTCTGATTTTTAATAACTTACTGTTTGTACCATTTCTACCACTCACTGAGGAAACTTGTTTTTGTTGCTCGGTGAAGTGTTTTGGGTAATATTTTTAAATGGGGCCGTACTACTGCATGTGATTAATGTATGTATTAAACCATCCGTAACCTTCAGCAGACATTTAATTCATTACAAACTTATTTGTCTTAAATGTTTTGTGTTAAAACATCACCAGGAGAAACCGATTTCACCTGGAGAAAGTTGGGCTGCTCAGTGGCTTCTCTCCACTGGGTTGCAGACCATCGCGTAAGCATTTGATGTTTTTCAGAAACCTAAGATTATATTTACAATTATTTAATTTTAGTGAATTAAAATTTAACTTGAAGGTTATAAGAGGCTTTTGGACAAACAAGCAAGTATTTTTAAAAGCATACAAGTTGGGGGGCAGCACTCTACAACAAGGGTGCAACACAAATGAGCACAATATAGAAATACCTAAATGAAGTAATAGTGGATTAAAGTAGTAAATGTAATTAGTGACATTCCTACTGGTTAAACGCTTGCTCTAATCTCATGTTAATGAAAAATAACAGTACTCAAGCCCAATCGCATTATCACATCATTGAGTCATATCTGCCTCCAGACTTTTGAAAATGATGCTGCCTTAATATATATCATTGCTCTGTCTAGGTCAGCGTTCTTCTAAGTTTGCAGTCATGGCATTTCATTCTGTCGCAGTATCTAATGATTTATTTTGCAGGTATTACTGGAAAATAAAAGCATACGAGACACACTTCAATATATTTATGTTTATTATTGTTACTTTTATTGTATTACCTGCAAAAATATATATAAAGAGAAAATAAAACAGAATAATAAGGAATATAAATAGCATTGAATAAAAAAAGAACACCAAAAATTCATTTTTTTAAAATATAGATTTATACCAAAACTGACAGGGAAGAGATTTTGCTTTAGTTGCACCAGTTGAGTTGAAGTCTCACCTGTAAAAGCTCAGAAATATTTCTTGAACTGGATTACACACAGACACGAAGAACAACATGCAAAACTGGCTGTTGCAGTATTTTTTCACCATGACAAGAATGCAGAAGGATAACTCATGGCATTTTTCCTTCCATTGTGTTTTATAACAAAGTAAAATACTGACAAAGTTAGCGTCCATTACAAAGACAAGTATAGTGCATAAGGCAACGCCACAGTCATCAGTGTAAACAGCTCCAAATATCAACAATGAATTTACACATACACCAAGGGAAATGTATCGGGGGATTTAATAAATGTTGAAGTACATTTTTTTGCTACTTTCTCTTAAGACAAAGTAAAAATCAAAAAAGTACACTGTGTAAAAAAAGGATTTTCTTAATCACTTTGATTCTTTTTGTTTAAGACATGCAAGCACATTTAGTATTTTTAATCAAAATCACATAACTGTAAAAACGTATATAAAAACAGAACAACAAATGTATTATTTTGAACATCGGGATCAGTACATATGGATTCATTTTGTAAAACTTATTACATCACACCTGAAATCTGCTGGAAATTTTAAATTAAAACGTATTAAACTGAAATGTATACTTTCCATTACAACATGAAATGGTGAAAACCAACAAAGTTATGGCTGTAATACAGAGGAGATGATATAAGCACAAAATTGGAGTACCCAGTTAAATACTCCAGACCCTGTCATGTGACCAACAGTCAATAACAACTCACCTAATACAACACAGTTACAATAAATCCTTTAATAAAGGTAATAAAATAAAAGCAACATTTATATCTGGCACTTAACTGACATAAATTTCCACATATTAGCATATATTAGGAAATCTCTGATAACATTAACGCAGTATGGCTTTACCCTGTAGCTGCAGGAAGTTTTCCTAAAAAATTCCAAGTGAGGAATCACAAGACATTTGTAGGTAAGACATTAAGAAGGAAAGATAGTTTCAGAATAAATCACAGAAGGGGTGGCGCAGATGCTGAGAGGTCAGAAGTAGGAGTGCAGCTCTCAAGCGGCTTCAAATTCATGGTGTTGAAGAAGCCAGACACCTGATCTGGGATTTCTGCCAGGATGCTCTGAGCAAGCAGTTCTTTAGGACACTGAGACAAAGGGCAGAGACAGAGCAACAGTGAAAGTCTGCCAATCACACACACAGAAACATGCAGTTAGAAAAGAAAACAGGAAGGTTGCAGAGCTGCAGCTGTAATTTGAGCATAGCACCCAAGAGAAGGTGTTTAAAGTTTAAGCTAGTCACATTTTCTTACAGCCAATAAAACCAGAGCTAGAAAAGCTAGAAAATTTCACATGGCTTCGACAGAATCGTGCATCATTAAGTTACCGTTTTGTGCTCATACAAACCTACAGTATCTGATGACTTAATGCACCACGTACTGTGAACAATCAAGGCATGACATAACCTTGAAAAAGCAAGGTTACTATGATATTTATAAATCCTGATTGCAGCTCGGATCAAATGAAGGGAAGGATGAGGGGCACGATCAGCGTGTTGGTTGGGGTACTCCTGCACATTTTAGGTAGGACTCGGTTCAGTGGGGGGCTTCAGCTCAAATAACTTGAAGAAGGAGGCCAGTTGGTCAGGCAACTCTGCCAGTACACTTTGTGCAAGGGCTGCACTGCCTGCCTGAAATAAGATGTGCAAACATTCAAATGTTGGTGGTGTTGGTGCATCTGGACAAAGAGTGTGCTTTATAGCTCACCACGGCTTACATTTTGGAACTTCCGGAATGGCACAAACTGCACGATGTCCCGCATGGCGTTCTCTCCCGTTGTCGAACGCAAAACCCCATCGTCTCCATCCAGGAACTCCATGGCACTGAAGTCCGCCCCTCCGACCCCGACGATGATGATAGACATGGGCAGACGAGAGGCGTTGACGATGGCGTTGCGTGTCTCGTCCATGTCCGTGATTACTCCATCAGTGATGATCAGGAGAACAAAGTATTGCTGTGAATCATCAGGACAACAGGAACAAAAAAAAGCAGCAGAGTGGAACAGTCAGTTGACATTAGGACTGCTTTAAATGATTCCAAACTTTCTGTAACTCACAGATGCAGTTTGCTGCTGCAGCGCCTGTCTTCCAAAATGGGCGACGTGGTTGATGATTGGGGAAAAGTTTGTTGGGCCGTAAAGCTTCACCTGGGGCAGACACTGCTGGTAGGCAGCTACCACACCCTCTACACCTGAAACACACACAAAAAAAATCATAACGTCACGGGTCACAGTTACACGAAGGCTGATGGAATGTACCGTATCACCGCACTAAAGCAAGGTGCTCAGACTGCAGGTTTACTGGAGTTTTGGTTTCTGGGATATTTAAAAGTAGAATAGGACGCGGAGCCTTCAGCTTTCAGGTCTGTTTTCTGTGGAAACAGCTCCCAGTTTGGATTCAGGAGACAGAAAACCTTTCTTCTTTTAAAATTAGCCTTAAAATGATCTCTGTTGATAAAGTTACAGCTGGATCAGGTGAACCTCAGTCCTCCCTTACTTACACTGGAACAAGCTGCTGAGGGCTTCCCATGATGCACTGAGTGTTTCTTCTTCACTCACCTCTTTAGACTCTCCATGTGTTAATTCACCACTCTGCATTTAATCATTAGTTATATAATTCATCTCTAGCTCTCATCCACAGCGTGTCTTTGTCTTCTCTTCTTCCCCTCGGCCCCAGCTGCTCACAGCAGATCACTACCTCTCCCCGAGCTTGGTTCTACTGGAGGTTTCTTCCTGTTAAAAGGGAGTTTTTCCTTCCCACTGTCGCCAAGTGCTTGCTCAAAAGAGGGTCATCTGATTGTTGGACTTTTCTCTCTAACACTGTAGGGTGTTTACCTTACAATATAAAGCACCTTAAGGCAACTGTTGTTGTGATTTGGCACTGTATAAATAAAACTGTATTGAATTGAATTTTATACCCAAAGGTACGTCCATGTTTATTAAGCAGTAGGTCACAACATAGAAATTAAATTATGAGAAGAACAAGATGCATAAATAAATCTACTAATATGTTAAAATTAAAATAGCTCTTATTTAGTGTAAAACATATTAATTGTTTTCCCCGTGTTGCAGCTGTTCTGCACACTGACAAATCTGAACAGACACTCACCTCCACGGTGCTAAATAACTGCTAATGTTTATACAAACACATGGCAGTGTGAAACAAATCTCACATTACATTCAGTCTGTTATTACCTGCACAAAATGGATTGGATGGGTTGAAGTTGATGGGAAACTCGTGGCTGACCTGCACACATAAACAACCCAGATCCCAAATGATCGTATCTGCAATGGCTTACACTGATCTACAACACAAACAATCTTTCTGTCGCGTGTCAGATGTACGCAAACATGAAAAGTGCAACAATCACCTGCCATGCAGGAGGAATCTGTGCTCCGAAACCAAAAGCAGGGAACATCTTATCACTGTGCAAAAGGAAGCAATACAAAAATAAAGACTGTTAATGTCAGTTTGTAAAGACCAGTGAACATTTAAAATGAAGTCTTTTTGTCAGACTCTTTACATTAATGTTCTTCATGGTTCTATTTAAACAAGACATCCCGGCCTTGCTTCTCACGCTGTTATGTTTTCACTTTATTAATCATTTATTTTCCTGTAGTGCAAGACAACTAGTGAATATCAGGATGATAAGCTGGTGCTCTGGCTTAATGCCTGTCAGCTGACATGCTGCATTAAGTGGTTTGCTGGGAATTCGGTTATTCATCCATGCATTAGGAATGAACGCTCAAAATAACAGATAAGTACTAGTCAGATTATTAGTATTTTGCTGCTACTATCATGGTATTATGAGAGCAGAGATCTATTATATTCATTCCCAGCACCATATTCACCACGGGCCACCTTTGCTGCTAGCCCCCTCCCCTCTGTTTAAGCCACCTTTCTCCTGACTGACTCTCTCATTAACTTGAACAGGAGGAAGGTGGGTTTCTGTGCTGAGTTGGTAGTGTTCACACAGCCACGAGTAAAACAGTCTGAAGCTAGAGGTTTTGGCTCACAAGGGATTACATGCCCACACACTGACCTCATTATTTGAAACTTGTTGAATGTGGACAACTAGTACTGTGATATATTAGGTCTTTCAAGGCTTGTAAGAATGATTGTGAGTTTGCCAAAAGTGAGGCGCATATTAAGACTTATAAACGACATGTTAAATTGCATTGAAATTACTGTAGATGAACTGATGAAGTGCACAGAAACCTTTAAGACTAGAAAAGAAAAAGTTACGGTGGAGCTTGTTTTTAAATCGGTCTGACTTACAATTTTTCTGAATGAAGGAAAACAGACTTACTTTCTGCACCTGCATAATCCTTTATGTATGTATTTACCTGTCGTAGTCCTGGATGACATTACCAACCGCCCAGATGGCTGCCAGGTACTCATTGTAGCCCTGAGGGTTGATGTAGTGGAGTGACTGGGGGAATTTGGGATCCCCATTGGAGCCTGTGAAGTCAATTGCAATCTGCACCGCCCCGAGAGGGATGTGTTGCATTTTCAATAAACGTCAGTTAATTATGAATGAATCATAAAATGTCAGGTGTGTCTCCAAATGATAACTGGAAGGATTAGGATTAACAAATAAATGTGAAACTTACAGTGAAGTTAATCTGACAGCCTCCCATTATGTAATCCAGAAACGTGTACTCCCTCACTATCTGTAAATACCACAAGAGTTACTGTGCAGTAGTACTCATCTATTAAAAAGGGTAAACAATGTTGTTTTTGTGCTCTAGCAGATAAACAACAGGACTAATGATATATCTAAAAAACATAAGAAAACATATCAAATACACATATTAAAAAACATCTAAAACCAGAGTACCTTGCTTTTTTTTATGATGATGATGCCAGAGTTTTTATATCCTTTCTTCTTCTCTTTCTTTTTGCTGTTGATGCACTCAAATTCCGCCTGTGAAGAAGAGAAACACAGCATGCAGGCGTCAGGATGTACTTTTCCCCCTCTGCTTATTCTTAAGCAAAATGTCCAAACTGGCAAACACACACAAACACACACATGAACTCACCGCAAATGTTTCTGTTGCCTGCTGGATTTGACTGAGTGAGGTCTGAAATGTTCCAATGAAGTCGTGATCGCCGCTGTTGTTGTGGTCATAACAGTCAATCTAGCGAACAGAGAGGTGGGACTTGGAATCACCAAATTTTGCACTGAAATGATCAGCGACGCTTGGAAATCAAAGTAGGTGAGGCAAAAGCATGGTGGGCGTGAAGCTTCAAATGTAAGGCGACTTCATGATACTAAAACGTCAACCAGAAACACACACACACACACACAGAGGCCATCTAAGCTGGTAAATGGGGTGACAGAAATCCTCCTTTAGAGCGATTACAGGACCTGCTCACAGTCACACACAGTAGATTCTGTAACACTTTCGGCGTTGAGAGAACATGGAAAACACAAACAGCTCCATACACAGCATGGACATCTTAGGCCTCAGTCACACGGGCCTACAAACCAGTCTGTCGGTGACCCCTCAGTAACCTCTGTTGACTAGGAAAAATCTAAATTCCCAGACCGGGTGGCAAGTGGTTACTGAAGGTTGCTGGATGTCGCTACGTAAAATCAGTTGCAAAGATGGTGCTGCACCAAAAACCTGCCCATCTGTGGCAAGTAGTTGGTGTGGAAGATGCTAATTTGTCTGCAAATACGTGCTATTTGTTCTCCAATCTGTAGTGAAACTTGAAAAAGCTTCATTGAACGTTTGAAAAAGGAAATGGGGATTGTCACCCTCAAAGCTATAGTTGTGCCTTAGCACTGCACTGACCCTCTGCAATCAGCACAACTTTCACTTTGAAGGCGAACAGTCCCTGTTTCCAGTTTGCATATTTCACTGCCGTTTAGAGAATAGTTTGTGTTTGCAGACACATCTGCATCTTCCATTCAATGAAGTGGTAACTGCAGCAACCCGCTAGCAACCAAAGGATTGTCGTGCAGCACCATATTCCTCTTTACGACTAATTTCACACTAGTGACTCTTCAACAGCTATGAAAGCTAATGGGTAAGTAAAAAAATGGATCCATCTTAATGGAAAACTTGTCCCATTTGGAAAACTGACCCCTTGGTTAGCTTACCTAAACCTTTATATCAAATTAAATAGAATCAGTGGGCTACTTTGAGCTTCTCCCTTATTCACAGGGGGTCGCCACAGCAGATAGCTCTGTATGTTTGATTTGGCAGATTTTTTGCTCTTCCTGACACAACCCTCAACGGATTTGTGTCTCCTCCCAGGATCAAAACGGGATATAGTGTGGAGCCACCAAATACAATCACCAGTAAACTTCATAAATAAGCTTCATATCCTGTTTAACAGGAATATTTGAAGGTTCAAAAATATGATTTTGTTAAATGTTTTTGTAATCAGAGATCATTTTTAGACATAGTTTAAAGTGTTGTTAATTACATTTGATTAAAGGCGCTCCCACACTGCGTCAGTAAATGATCAGGTAAATTTAACCAATGGGCCAAACTCCTTAAAAGTGTGCGTTCCTTTAAGATAGATGTAGATGCATCCAGGACTTGAGCCGGTCCTGTCACAGACCCTGCATCCTTCACATTAACAACATTCCATGTTGACACTGTCGACAGTTACCTCACGTGTACTGTTGACTGGAAAGCATCTCTTCCTGATAAGTTTGCCTTAATAAGAGTTAGAGGATGGAAACAACAACAACATAAACTAAGACTCGCAACAATTCTTTAGTGGCAGTAAAATCAAGGATATGCAAGAGGGAGACAACAGAGGACGTTTACGATTCAAATCTTTCCGAGATGAAAAACGGTGAAAATAAAAGCTTCAGTAGTCATAATGTTTGTTTTTAGGATATATGTGTAAAAAAACCCAACTTTCTAACGATACCTATGTTGTCTCCCTGCTACACTGGGTAGCAGTTTGGTATTTCAAACATCAGCACCACTCCAGAATTTCACAATTAGTACATCCCAACTTTCCAGTTTTACAGGCTGCTTCACATCTTTCAGTTCTGCAGACAGTTAGGAAAAAAAGGTTACTCTATGTGTGTATGAGTGTGTGTACCTTGATAGGTTTCTCGACGTCGCCTGCACAAAGTGACTGAATTGGGATTTGGAATGGCCTCCAAACGGGATTTAGGTTATTTTTCACCACCTGCACAACAACACAGATACAGAAAGACTTTCACTGTTGCGAGATGTAACTGTACAAACTTTAAACACTTTTCCCCGTGCGCCAGAAAGCCTCAAACACAATGAGTGCAGGTTTACCTCTGTCCTGTGAGCCAGCTGCCATCCAGTTTCTGTCTGCTTGTAGAATTCCAAGAAAGGGTCGGATTTGCCAAAAAAATCCTGGAGATAAAAGGGAGGAAAAAGCAGGCAACAACAAACACAGATTACACCGTAAATTCTAAAGTGAGGATAAAGTAATGACATCAGACTGGTTGTTTTATACCACTATAACACGATATCGATCACTGCTCATCAGCTGCCTTTACACTTTTTCACCTGGAGTTACGTCCAGGTAACTGTGTCCAAGAGTCATTACTAAACTACACTTACTAAACAGGCACAGCTCGAGTTGACCAATCAAATTTCAGACAAATTTCCAGACGCAATCATCTTAGCTGTCACATCCCTGACACTTAAAAAGTTTGGCTTCACGTGGAAATTTCTTCGTTTTGGAAAGAAAGACATTTTTGCATTTAATAGAACTTTGAATTGATCAGAAATGCTATCAGTGACAATTAAAGGTTAATGGAGACATTCATCAAAAATCATTTTGAGAAAATCCACATTCTGTAGGTGCACATTGTGTTACCTAATGCACACCTAACGGATCAAACACATCTGAACCCGGACAATCTGTCTCTCAGAATCCAGAGGCCCATCAAGGATCTTGTGAAGTTTCTTTTTCCCAAACTAGGACTCTACCTTACTTTTCCTCTTGCTAAATTGTACCCTGGTTCCTATCTTTCCTTCTATTCTTTTAAGAGCAGTTTGCAGTTTGCTTCTCTGAAAGGATTAGCACACACCATTGTATGAAATCACTGAGAAATGCCTGCATAGAGTGGCAATCATTGTTTAAAAAAAAAAAAAGAAGAAGAACACTGGCGAATTTTCAAACATTGTGTTACCTAATGCAAACCCAACGGATCAAACACATCTGAACCAGGACAATCTGGCTCTCAGAATCCAGAGGCCGACCAACGATCTGTAAGGTCTCTTTTTCCCCCACTTGCTAAATTGTACTCTGGTTCCTATTCTAGGGTGACTGTAGCTCATGAGGTCATCTGCTGATCGGAAGGTTGGTGGTTCGATCCCTGGCTCCCCTAGTCTGGCATGCATCTGGGGGCAACATACTAATCCTAAATTGCTCTTTGATGCATCTGTCGGAGTATGAATAGAAAGCACTTCAAAGGATAGGGGGGTGGAGTGAATGTGGCATGTTGTATAAAGCGCTTTGAGTGCTCTGGGGGAGTAGAAAAGTGCTATATAAGAATCAGTCCATTTACCCTATCTCTCCTTCTATTCTGGTAAGAGCAGTTTGAATTGTTCTCTGCAAACTCTCACCATTGTGTGAAATCATTGAGAAATGCCTGCATGGAGTGGCAATCCTTGTTTTAAAAAGAAGAACAGTTTGGCTAATTTTCTGGCCTTTTAACACAATACACTTGCAGCTTCATGAAAAGTTTTCCAGTACAATAGGTTATGGTTGTTTGTGAGGAAACTGGTACATGCCTCCCTATGACTTCAATTTTTGGCATTTTCTTAACTAACTAAATTGTTGGTTGTTTAATCCACACAATATGTCACTGAAACACAGCTTTTCATTGGAAACACTACAAATGTGTGCCTATGACCACTGATTTTCACCCAAAACAATTTTAATCAGTTCAAGTGCGTTTCTCTAAATATAAAAACATAACCTTTCAAAGTGGCACAAACTTTTGATGAGTGGTGTTAAATGTTTTTCTAATCATAAAGTGTGACCAGTAAGAGTTAGTAACTTCAGTCAAATCATCCGCGTAAAGATTTCTGATTTCAGGAACATAATTCCTTCTAGTCTTTGACACCTTTTTGTCCAGTTTTCTTGCTGCGACTTCAAATGCCACCACTCTGTTGTCAGTCATTTCTTCTGCACATATCTAGAGAGCAAGAAGTAGTTTTGAATTAAAAATGTGAAATAAGTGCACTCACTCAGATTTCACCAAATCACTGCGTCCCTCACTCAAAGAAACTCACAGTAATGGTTCCCTTTCCTGCAGGCATCTTGTCCTTCTTAACAAGTGGTTTTGTTAGTTTTCTTGAGGACACGATCTGAACAGAAAGACACATCTTAGTCATCACTAAACAATGCCAATACCACTTCCCACCACTTATAGCTCTTTCAGTATATATATAGACAAATGGCTTGTAATGAAAATCAAAGATGGCAAACCTGTCCCAAGGTACACTCCAGCTGTCCCAGGAAGTCAGCCTCTTGCAGACTGCAGTTTTCAGTGTCAATATCGTGCACTTCAAACCTCAACTTCTGCACCATCTCAAAGTAGTAGTCAAGGACAATAGGCTTGGAAAACTTGGGACTGAGGCAGTTCTCGATTTTCTCCGTGCGGCCAACCTAACACAAACACGTTTCACAGTCAAGGATTTTCTTTCAGGAACTTTTAAAGTTGAGCTGTTACCCTAAAACTGGAAATTGATAACTCTAATTTTTTAAGAGTATGAGCAATCCTGGCCTTTCAAATCCACACAACGAAAACCTACTTACCTCAAACCAGTGGTTTCCAGAGGAGTTCATGAAAAGCACACATAGAGGGTCGGACTTTGAGAATGCATCCATGTCGAGCAGATGGTCACAGGAGATGCTCAGCGACACCTTGGTCACACAGTTTGCGACCCTCGTCTGCTGGACTCCAACTGCCGCCATCGCAGCCCGGAAACGCTCAACTCACAAGAGCTGATAACCATAAATGTGGATAAACAGAAAGTGAACATGGAGAACATAGAATACAGTATTGTGCAAAAAGTCTTGAGCTCCGCTTAAACTTTTCATTTAAAATAGGTGCAGCAATTTACCGAAAGATGCAAAGATACATAAATTCAAATGAACTTGGAAGTCAGTATCTGGAATTACTGCCTTTATTCCTCAATGGAGCCAGAACTCTCTTAGGCAAGCTCTATAGTAATTTCTGTGATCTTCAGGAACAGTTCTCCAGGCTTTCCAGGAAGGACTTTTAAAGCTTTTCTCCGATTTTGTCTCCTCTTGTTCTGTTCTTTGTTGAGATGATCCCAACTGCTTCCATAATGTTCAACTCCGGCCACTGCGGAGGCCAATCCATGACTGATATGGTTCCTTTGTTTGTTTGTTTTTTTACCCAGGTATGTTTTTAGTTATTTGGCAGTGTGTTTGGGATTATTTGCATGCTGAAAAATGAAGCCACTGCCAATCAGACGCTTTACAGATGCTACAGGTAAGGTGGATCAAAATCCTCTTCTGCATTCATAATTCCATTGATTTTGAGAAAATCTCCAATACATCCACAATATTTTATCTATGGCTATAAACACACACCTCTCTCCTGACCTCCTCTAGTTTTTTATTTTTTTTATAATTTAGACAGTTGCTGTGCGAGCATGCAGGTGGTTTCTCATTCAAGTCAATTCACTTAAATTTCTTTTATTTATAAAGCGCCAAATCACAACAACAGTTGCCTCAAGGCACTATTGTAAGGTAAAGACCCTATACTAATACAAAGCAGAGAGAAAACCCCAATCATATGACTCCCAATGAGTAAGGGCTTTGGTGACAGTGGGAAGGAAAAACTTCCTTTTAACTGGAAGAAATCTCCAGAAGAACCTAGCTCGAGGAGGGGCAGCCATCTGCCGCGACCAGTTGTTTTCTCTGCTACTCTTCCCTCTCTCTTGAAGATGTGCATGGAGGAGCCCAGTCAGTCACATGAAGTAACTGCACAGAATTTCTGTTGTATGTAAACAGCTTTGGCGGAATGAACCCATTTCAGCCGGCAAAGCCCGAACCAACTTAATTAAAACACTTAATTCACACTAGGGCTGCCACAAACGATTATTTTGATAGTCGACTAGTCACCGATTATTTTTGCGATTAGTCGACTAATCAGATCCAGGGCTCGCAAAATTTCAAAATCCCTGGTAGCCCTTCGGGCAGGGACTCTTCAGTTTTTAGTAGCCCAAAATAAATTTAAGTAGCCCGAATAAAAAAGGGAGCAATTTTTTTATGTTTTGTTTCCTGTTTTGTTTCCGTTACAATATTATACTTTAAAGTATAATATTGTAACGGAAACAAAATATTAATTAAAAAATTGTTGAAACACAAATTACAATATTGTATAAAAATTACAATCATCAACTCAAATACTTGGTTGTAATTGAACAGAAATTTCTATGAACTTGTAAGAACTGTACAACAGGAATCAGTCTGTGTCAGATCCTGAATTTGAAATTTCCACTGAAATCACAGGTAAGAGGCAAGTGGAACCAAGATCTAGGCCATTTGCTTTTTGAAGTTTGCAAAGACTGCTAAATTTTGCCAATGGTAGTTCACTCTTTGCAACATAGTACGCTGTTCTAAACAGATTTTTCAGGTTGATTTTTAGTATGTTATTTGCAGACTGAGCAATAATCCATTTCTTGCATTTCTCATGGGTTCTAATGGGGGCCTTTCTTAAAATTACTGGTCCCAGTAACAAAGGCGCTCGTCGACTCAGAAATCGAGGGAAACCAACAACACACCCGGCAGAACATTGTGTTATTTACACGGGTGCACATAAGTGGTCCGCATGTGCGCATCCGCTGTCAAAATAAAAGACGCGCACCAGATAAGAAGTTGCAACGCGCGTTTGCGTCCATATAAAAGGCACTGTTTTTGTCCGCTAGAGTGGGATTTTCATGGCACATTCTGCACCACATCTCTGTGCATTCATCATTTGTTTAAAGCCAGCTCACCTCCTGCAACCACTTTTCCTAGAATACGCGCTTCTTTTGTGGTTCGGACTCCATCTGACATTTCTTTGGAGGTGGAGGAACACCAAAGTAATTGCTTAAAGGAGCTCCTTCGACATCTTTAAGAGTTCTAAACAAATGTCTGTCCTCCTCCAGAAAATCTTATGGACGCAAACACGCGTTGCAACTTCTTATCTTGTGCGCTATTTTATTTTGACAGCGAATGCGCACCTGCGGACCACTTATGTGCACCCCTGGTTATTTAGCTTGTCATATTGCAGCCACAGAAATTCTTTTGTCCATGAAACCATAAAGCTGCACTTTCTTTTTACCTTATAGTCTGATTTGTCATAACTTTTCCGTTTTGTGGTAAGCTTTTCTTTGGCTGTCACTTCTTCACCCTGACCTGTCTTATTTGGCTCAGCAGAACTAAAATATATATCCTGCTGCCTTTACACACGCACTCACATAACACTGAGCGATTCTCTGCGCGATCAACCTCTCACATGTTTAAGCTTCCTGCGGGAGATTTCACTTGTCATGTTTGATAGTAAACTAACGATTGATAAGACGATGTCAGAGGAATTGGTGCGCAAATTATCATCACTCACCAATCAGTACTGTCGCTCTCTATACACAGTTCGCGCGATTGCAAAGTGAAAGCAAAAAACAAGCGCAAATTCAAATGCGATTTCAATATGTCACATATAGGGCTGCTCGATTATGGCAAAAATGATAATCACGATTATTTTCACTGAAATGGAGATCTCGATTATTTGATGATATTTATTTAACAATAAAAATGTATTGAATAATAGCTTTAAAGATTGTCAAAAATAGTATAAAATAGTGTGCAAATACTGATAACAGTGCAAATGTTTGCAATATAAAAAACAAAATGTAAACATCTATGTTTAGTAAACTTTGCCATGTCGCTCTGTGGTGCAGCTACAACACCAAAGTTTACACGCTATGTCTACTTGATCCACGTCTGACTCCACGAACCCATAATGTTTCCACACCACTGAAGGGTTTTTTTACCTCTCTTTTCAACCAACGGCAGTCACTCTCCTCTCCAAATAACTTCTGCTTAGCTTTCCGAGCTTCCCTCTGTTAGCTCCTCTTAATTGTTGTGCCGCGTATTCGAAACCCAGAGAGGTGCGCTCGATTTGCCACACGGAGCAGCGCGAGAATAAAGTACGAGGGAGGTGCTAATAATCGGCTCAGTCATTTTTAATGATCGTTGAAAGCCCAGATCGTAATTTAGATTAAAATTCGATTAATTGAGCAGCCCTAGTCACATATTGGCAGTGGTTCACCGATGCCAATGACATATTTACCCAGCTACATTTCCGAAAGAATGCAAAAGCATTGACATATATTTTTCCTTCCTATGATAGCCCGACGGGCAGGGCAGGGATAGATTCTGGTAGCCCGACTGGAAAAATCGCTAGCCCCGGGACGTCGGGCTAGCGATTTTGCGAGCCCTGAGATCATGCATCCATTGGACGTAAAATGTACAGCTTATTGCACCAGCATGGATCTGCTCTTATATAACTATCATTAGCTTACAGCTTTAAGTGTTTCAGGTATGTGCTAACTAAAAATAAAGACAAGATGATAGTTTATTAAATTTTAATGAAATTTGCAGATTGTTTCGGTGGAGTTTAATAAACTCAGCCGTCTGCTCCTTGCTATCTAAAATATAACAGGACACCGGAGTATATTCTCGAGCATCTCACACTTCTGATAATCAGTTGTCTGCTTGACGTTTATTCAGCTGTGTAAAAACTATAACTTTAATCTCAGCCAAACCGATTTACTCAGGAACAAATAAAATACTAAAAAAAGCCAAACAATAACATTTTTAAGTTATCTAAGTGACTTATATATCACGTTTAACCTGAGTAGCGAAAGACAGCGGTGGGTATGAAAACGATTTGCCCGGAGTCTGGTATTCTCACCGGCTCTAGTGAGCCTTGCCCCCGGCTAGCTATCGAGCTAGTGGGTAACAGACGTCTCCGAAAACGTCGGAGCGCTTTTGAAAATATGTGGTGTCTTGATAAACTGAGCAGATATTTGAGGTTTACACAGTTACATTCTCGCCTGAAAATATGTTAAACGTTTATTTTGTGACCCAGAAAGAATAATAAGAGTAATATTAAAACTAACTAGCTGCCGCCATTGTTGGAAACTGAGCTGGGCTGCGCTATGAATTCTGGGATAGAGCTACTTCTTCTTCTTCGGGGTTTAACGGCAGCTGGCATCCTTGTACATGTCAGTGCTGCCATCTTCTGTTTCAGTCCGTTATTACACTCTTAAATCCTACTACTTATTCCTGCGGCTTTTGTGATCTTACAAAGCTTCAAACGACGCGTCGACTATTAAATTAGTCGTCGACGATTTTGATAGTCGACGTAATCGTGACTAGTCAACTAATCGTGGCAGCCCTAATTCACACCACACAACGCAGTTTGCAGCAACATAGAGTTGAAGGCCAGACTGGCTACACACACATGCAAATTAAAGGCTAGGTTTTTTTTGTTCTTTTAAACCTGCTAGTTTCTAATGTAATTGTTTAAATGCACCTAAACTGTACCTGCTGTCACCTGCACCTAGACTGAAACATAACTTTGCTGTCTACATGTGTCCAAAAACCTTTAGGTGTCTGCAGTACCAGGGGAACCTGTCACGTTCAGTGTGACTGTAAGTTGAGGGTACCCTTGGTTCAACTGCTAGATGTTTTTTAATTTTAATTGTTTTGTTTTTATGGCTCATTAAAAACCATTTGAATAGTGGACTTTTATTTTTTATGTAAAATTGTTAGAAGCTTTCTGATGTGGTCTACTTGTTAACAGAATTAAATGTTCAGCCACAGGATTTGTCATTGTAAAACAAAATCTCATCAAATTCTCAACCACAGTATAAATGTCATTTTAAACCCAGTTACTAGTTTACTAAAAAGTATTCTGTCTTTTTTAAATGGGTGGTATAACATATTATTACATTAATTATGCAATAAAAGCCCCGGATTTTTCACTTAAAGTCACATAATAAAACCTAACTAATAACATTACTTCGGCCTGATTAAATGTATTAGAACAGAGCGTCATCATCAGTGATGGGAATAACAGCGTTACAAGTAACGGCGTTACTTTTTCAGTAACGCGTAATCTAACTAATTATTTTTTCTACCGTTACAACGCCGTTACCGTTGCTAACAAGAAAATGCAGTGCGGTCCGTTAATATTTTTCAACAAACAGACGGTTGAAACTGTCTTCAGCTTACCGCATCTTATATCAGTTGCACGGAAGTAGCTGTAAGTAATCTGGGCGCTACAGCTGGAGCTAAGGGGCAAAACAATCGCATGAGTGCTGCTGTTTGACTGAGGAAGAATAAAGTCTATATTTAATGTCAAAAATCTGTTTTTTCTAACAACTGTATTTTAATAGGAATATTTCCCTGTTTTAACTACGGAAAGTTTTCATTATGTCATGATTGTATATTTCCATGATTTCATGGTATTTTTTCAGGCGCTCCAGCTACCGGAGTATTGCTGTTTTGCCACAGCTGTTTTCTTTTTTAAAGGCTGTTTTAGAGGCTTTCTTTCTTTCTTTTTTATTGTTTTGTTTGAATGGTTCGCAGGTCAGTGTTAAATGGCTTAACAAACACAAAACATTCCTGCGAAAATGGTCAGGTACAAGGACCGGACTGACAAGGACTGAGGAGCGGTCAATGTCCAAAGAGAAAGCCTGGCGAACGATTGCTCAAGAACCTACATAAATGTGTGGCTGCTTGGAAGGGAAAAATAAAGAAATCAGTGATGACTCAAGACTTTTGCACAGATTATTTGTCAGCCAAATAATCAGTCCCCTTATTATTGATCTATTACATTATATTAAAGCACATGATTAGTATTTTAGTGTAATATCTGTTGGCTTTCTAGTTAATGTTCTTATTCAAAGCCATTTAGAAATTACAGATGTACTAATAATAATGCACAGTCAGTGGAAGATGCTTTTATATACATGATATGTTATACATTGTATTTTAATGTACTTTTTACATTTGGATTTGGGTTAATCATTTACATTAAAACCAACCACCATGAAGCAGTGGAGGATGTGACCAGCAGGGAAATACCAGCATAGAGAATGAATCATATCTGTTATATCAAAATATCTATGCCGATACTCCCCTCAACACGTGTTTCCATGTGTTTTGCAACTATCTTTGTGTTTTTGTTCATACTCTGTGTTCTACAATATAATAAAACTAATCCTTTTTGGTCACTTAAAACATTTTTATATAACTGTCAGCGTATATTTGTTGGAACTTCTGCTGCCTTCTTGGCCTGACCTTTCTTGAAAAAGACATTTTAAATGTCAATGAGACTTTTACACTGATAAATAAAGAATTTATCAAAGTTGCTTTGCCCCCAAAAAAAGGTTGGAGCTTCCATCTCGTGACAGAAATATCCTTCTAGCTTAAAAATGTCTCGATATCATTCACGAGAGATATGTTTGACACACATTTCCCAGATTATAGAACAAGAAGTCAATCCATCAGAGACAACTGACAAACATTAGCACATAGTAAATAAACCTTAATTAACGTTACAATATTAGATTTAGTTGCCTAAAAACTTCTCTAAAGAAACACAGAAAGGTGGTGGCTGTTCACCACGCGAAAAGCCACACCTACGAACTCTCTATACTCGTTAAGTTGAATGGGTCTATTATCAGCGACAGTCACATGACGCGAGAAAAAGTATACACACTCTGTGGGAATTCATCAGCAGCGCTTAAACTCTTGAACAATTGCAAATGTCAAGACTAGCGCGGTGGTAGCTTACCTCGTAAGCTTGCTTGCTAGCGACACTGCTGCGGTGCTGTGGTTTGTTTCCAGCTGCTGCAGTAACAGCACAGCTAGCTCAGTGGTAGTGGGCGGAGTCCAGTGCGCTCACTTCACGTACCGACCGCAAACACGACCTCCCAAACTGTACGAACTACATGAGACAAAAAGGTATAAAACTCACACACAGACACATATACTGTAAAAATAATAAACAAGGACACAACTTGTGCCATTACGAAGTCAGCCCAAAAGCGTATCATAGCCATGCGGGTGGTGTATGGAGGACTATTAGTGTCGCGGAAATGACAATGAACTATTTTATTTAATAGTAAACGATAAAAACACATGAATTCGTACATTTATTTAGAATTAAAGTGATACCATAATTTAAGTAAATTACCAACCAGCTCACTACTTGGTGCTCATGTGATCGTTGACCATTCTTAGCAGCTAACACTGTGTGTTCCACTCGGGTTCCACTACATGTTGCCCTGTAGTCACGGATGTCAAACATAAAGCCCGGGGGCCACAATCGGCCCAGCAAAGACTCCAATCTGGCCTTCTTGACAGCTTTGGAAAATATGAAGGAAGGTATACATGTTTGGACTTTTAACTGTATTTTTGTAAGTTTAGTTTAAGTCAAACAATTAAATGGCAGAAAAGTTCCCATTTCTTCACTGTCTACTATAGAAATTTCAGTTTAAAGATTGTAAGTTGTGAATGATTTTTAGATATAGGGCAGTCTGGTGAGCTACCAGAACGTTTTCAGTAATTTTATATATTTATCATGCAGAAAAATTGAGAAGTGTTGTTGAAATTGCACTTCTTTAACTTACTCTTAACTTATTAAGATTTTCCCTTGCCCTGCCTACTTAAGATCATAGTGGGTTATATGTAGCCATCAGTGTAAAATGATTTTAACATCCCTGCCCCAAATTTTCCATAAAAGGCATCATGCTAACACAGCTGGAAACTGGACAAAATCTTCAAAATAGAAAAAAGAAATTCTAAAACTCCTCAGTTCTTGTTATGAAAAACAGTGAGGACCATTAAATGTGTGGGAAAGCCCAAAAATGTTTATAGTGTGTAGTAGTCCCTTCAAAAACAAGTACATCTGTTTTGGTGTCATTTAATAAAGTAGCCAAAGTAAAGACTTGTAAGACGTCTGTTTTCCAACAACCAGCCATCTGTATTTGTGCATTAAATGGAGGACTTGTACAGAGAGATATCCACAGGCAGGAATGACTTCCTGTGTCTTTCAGTGGTGCATTTGAGTAATCTCACTCTATCAGTGAGCGTCCTCCTGTGACTGGCCAGCACGTCATGGAGTGGGTGGGAGGTCCAGCACTATCCTTATCTTGGACAACATCCGCCTCTCTGACACCAACTTAAGGGAGTCCAGCTTCGTCCCCACAACATTACTGCTCATGTTTATTGAGTTTGTTTTTCTGATCCTTCCAAGATATTATAGACTGTAGGATGTAGAATACAGCCTGTCTTTATATGAGCTCGCATTTATAACAAACAAAATTTACAAGGAATGGGAGGACGAGGAAGGAAAGATTCACAGCAAAACAGTGAGAAGGTGGCTGAGGATATCTAAAGGAATAAAAAGAAAGAAATGACTCAATTAAAAGCAAGAAAAAAACAGAAAAATCTCTGCCTCCTACCACCTACACCCACTCCACTCCTTCTACCTTTTAGCTTAGAGATCTTAGAGAGATTGAAACTTATATTCTCATTCATCATTTTTTAGGGTGTGCTAATTTTTTTAATTGTTTTTTTTTATAAGCCTCAGCACCCTAAAGCACTTAGGAGAGGAACTTGCTCTGTTTAAAGGAGAATGAATGCAATCTTTATTTAGCTACAGTATTACCATGTTATGGCATGTTATGGGAGATGGTATTACATCTCAGGGTTGCCAAGAGGGGTTTTAACCCTTTAGTTACCTAGCTAATTCATGCTGCCTTAAAATGTCAGATTAAACTGCAGGTTAACTGAATTTCCATTTTAGTGCATGTGACCTGAAAACTAAATGACTACAAATTCAAAAGCTTATAGGAAAACCCCCTATTCTCTTTAAAAGACTGGTTGAGTGGTTGTTTTTGTAAATCCCTTTTCAATAATCATAAAAAAAAACTACAGTATTTACAAATGCCTCAAAAGATCTCTCCACATTTGTCTTTTTCCTGTGCAGTTAGTTCTTAGTTAAGGAAATGTTTAAATACTTCTGTGACAACTGTAGTCCTCCATACAGCTTTCTCACAAAATGAACCAATCGAGTCCTACCAACATGCGTGTTGAAACGAGAGCATGCTCACTTTCACAATATGTTTTACATATTGGGACCTGATAAAAAATGATTATGTCCTGAAATTAATAACAACAACACATGACATTTATTTAACAAAAACTAAGTGCACTCCATGATCCAGCAGCTTGTAGCACCAAAAATTCAAGTACAGTGGTCGCTCGCTATAACGCGGTTCACCTTTGCTGTTTCGCGCATTGTGTTCTGCGTCCTGATTGGCTGTAGACCACTGTCAATCAATTTTGTGCCATGTCTCCTGTACAGTACGGAATGCATTCAGCTTGATTGCTAGCAGTGTGACTCTGAAGTGCTGTACTGTATGTTTGTAAGTTTGTTCCCCAACAAACACAACAATGTCGACGAAACATTTTGCACCTGCGGGTGCTTTTGGTTTCATTCTATAATACTGGACTTATTTTTCTACGAAAGTTTGAACTTTAAGAGTGTTTAAACAAGAGATGAAAGTGTGAAAATGTTCATGCCTGAAAAGTGTAAAAAGTGTGTAGTGAGGGGTTTTACAGCCTTAAACATCTATAATAACTGTAAAAAATAAAGTTGGCTACTTCGTGGATTTCACCTATCGTGGGTTATTTTTGGAAGGTAACTCCCGCGACAAAGGAGGGACCACTGTACCAGCTTTAAATCTGTGTTCTGTTCGTTGCATCAAGATAGGGATGTCAAACTCATTTTACATCGTGAGCCACGTATGTTGATCTTATGTGAAACTTCCTTTTCTGTCATTGTACAGACATTTAGCTACATATTTAATCAATAAGACATTTAAATATAAAAAAAGAAGTGTAATTTCCACAGCATGTTTATCTGCATGATAAAGAAACCCTGCTGTAGTAACTGAAATAAATCTGTCAGCATACAGTTAAAAGTCTGAAATGTATGCCCTCCTTCACATTTTCCAAAGCCAGATTGAAGACTTTGCAGGGCCACTTCTGGCCCCCGGGCCTTATGTTAGACATCCCCAAAATTATGATGGAGGAGAATAATTTATTACATTTATTTGTTACTAGAAATGTATTATACATTATCTGCAGTCTAAAATGTATATACACTATACACTACTATAATATACAATAAGTATGAAAACATGTTTCTGCATCAATCAAGAGGATATAAATCCTCATGGAAATGTGTATACACACTGTGGTACTTAATCTAGTTAATAACCATGGTTACTAATTCACTTTTGCCGCCAGCTGGCAGTTCCTTTATTTAATTTGGGAAAAGACAGTCGGAAGCAACCACTGTGGGCCACACAGGGGAGTCAAAATCATTTCCAACCATTATAAACAACAATAAATATTCACATCTACACAACGTATAAAATCTTGTTAGCAAACAAGGTTACATGTCAAAGTCTTTAATTAAGGTAGCAGGAGTCAGGTTGCTAGCCGGGAACATCCAGTGTAACAATGTAGACTCTGAGCTGTGTCTCAGCAGATATCCACCGTTTCCTTTTATGTTATGAACACACAACAAATAAGGTGCCATTCGTTTATGCAACAAATATAGCATTTAATCAGCAAAGCCATGTGTGAAGATGCACGGAGTACACTGTGATTGTTTCCTATTATTATGATTTCTTATTAATTACATGCAGTGAACAAGCTGGAGGGTCTCAAATCACATGGAAAACACTTCAGTCACTCAGCTTGTTAGAGAAACTGTAATACTAGTTATTTACATCAATATTGTGAAAAAGTCAACTGCACAACATTAAACTTGCTGTTTAAGGCCATTTGGGTGCTCTTTGTTAATTGTAACAGAAACTGATTTCTGAGCGATTAAAAGGATAAGATTGGCTTGCACACTTGTTCAAAGCCACTTCCTGTTTCCTTTCATCCTGACCACTGTGATGCTACACCTTAGGCAGCTGTCATGCAACCACTTGTTTAGAGCTTTTGCCAAAGGGCGACTGTTGCTCAACCACCCACACAGTGATGACATCATGGAGAAGAATCCCAAATTTTAGCCTGAGGAAGCATTTCCGTGGCCATAACAATGTCCTGCTCTGGATTTTATTTGTGAGCCATGCAAGCTGAAACTGATCGTCATTGTATACAAATATTAAATTATTATTATTTATTTATTGATTAATGTATTTTTTCTGATGGTGTGCGATTTTAAATAGCATTAACTGCTTTTTCTGAGTTGTTCCAGTTTACCATTGTAGATTTCACCTCAGAGTTGGTTTGCTGCTTTCCAGTGTTCCAGTGTGAAGTAATCATTAATCTGTAAATCTCAAATGGTTTGCCCAACACTGATTTACACCCCTCTATGCACTGAATGTAGAAAGAGGGTGAAGAAGAGACAGACAGGAAGTGCATTGGAGATACTCGAGTACATTTAACCTGCTTTACTAGGACGGCTCAGGAACATTGAAAAGATTAGGTGGTTTCAGCTTGTAGGCATTGAAGAAGGATGTGACTTGATCGGGAAGCTCTGCCAGCACGCTCTGCGCCAGGGCCACGCTGTTTCTCTGCAAACATAAATTCACAAGAATGAGAAGTCGGCTTGTTCAGCAGCACTCAGGTTTGCGCGTGTGTGCTGGGCAGAGGAAGGCTGGCTGGCTAAAGCCTCGGAGCTGCTGCCTACCTGGAAATTTCTGAAGGGCACAAACTGCACGATGTCTCTGGAGGCGACGACCCCGCTGGGCGCCTGCAGCAGTTTGTCATCGCTGTCCAGAAACTCCATGGCGCTGAAGTCTGCCCCGCCAACGCCTACTATGATGATAGACATGGGCAGACGAGAGGCCTCCACGATAGCGGCACGTGTATGGTCCATGTCTGTGATCACTCCATCCGTGATGATGAGCAGCACAAAGTAATTCTGCACGATGACAGAAAAGTAGATCACAGAGTTGGGGATTAGATGGCACATATATATTCTGAAACACATATACTTGTATACACTATATACCAATGTTAAGCATTTGACCCATATACTCAAATTATTTGTGGCTCATATACTTTGGTCAAGTATTATCTACATTTATATCATAAATCTGCACTTTTTTGTATGAGCACCTGTTGATGCACAGTGGTTATTTTGGGATTTAATAATTGGGACTAATGTGTAACTTTGACAGTTTTATGGCCTATTGAGAAAAGCTGTGACATATGATTAGTCACTCTAAAAGTTCAAAGTTGTAGAAACCCCCAAGTGATACAAATTATAGCTTAATTTGCAGGTAAAACTGGTCTTAAAGTCATAAAAATGTCAAGCGGATTAATTGTTTTTACTGTTAGGCTGACATAAATCTGTCATAATGAGCCATAAAACTGTTGGATGCTAAAATCTGAGAAGAAAGCTCAGAAAGTTAGACAAAGCAGGTGTTCATCAGGTGTATATCACAAAAGAAGCCAAGTTGTGTAAAGTAGCTAATTGTTGTAAAATAAAGATTTGGACACAGTTGGGGAAATACATACAGTTTAGCATATTATGCAGATGAGAAAATAGAAGCTCGCAAAACAATGTCAAAACAGCAGAAGGGTGATTAAAGTGTTTGTAAGCAGCGAGTGTCTAAACACTTCCTGCTTCCTTACTGAGGCCACACGCTGCTGGAGAGCTTGTCTGGCGAAGCAGGCCACGTGGTTGATAATCGGGGAAAAGTTGGTGGGACCCCAGAGCTTCAGCTGAGGTAGACAGTGTCTGTAGGCATCCACCACGCCCTCTATGCCTGTGGCACACACATCCACAGGTACAGTGGTTCACCATTACAACATCCATGGGCAACTTTCAAGAACCAAACACAGCTTTGTGAGAAGTTTAAACCTGCCTGAACAGAAGGGATTTACTGGATTGAAATTGACAGGAAACTCATGGGATACCTGTAGGAGTAAAATCAACAAAAGCTTTAGACGACTGTTCAAGAGAGCTGTGTTTGACATGTACATGACACAACACGGGGGCGAGGGGGAGTACATGAACGATAAGAAGCAAGCACAGTGTGTTTGTATAAGAATATACATATGCTATGTCGCAGTTGGAATTGATGCCTCACAGCAAGATGGTTCCTAGTTTGAGTCCTAGCTGGAGCCTTTCTGGGTGCACGCCGTCCCTGTACCTGGGTGGGTTTTCTCTGGGTACTCCAACTGCCTCCCACAGTCCAACAACATGCATGTTAGGTTAGTCAGTGAATCGAAATTGGTCATGGATGTCAGGCAGTGTGGTAAAAAAATAGGAACTTCCAGTCTAAAGCGCTTTGAGTGATCAGTAAGATTGGAAGAGTTCATAAATGTCAGGTGAAATAAACATATAGTGTAAGCTGCAAGCATATTTGACTGGCTTTGATTATAATGGAAGCCCTGAACAATTGGCCATTTAACCTAGCTGGTGCTAGCAAACTAGCAGGCGGGTTCCCCGAATGATCTGAAGCTAATGTAAAGTTAAACCAAGCAGATATCTTCCAAAAGCACAACTTTGAATATGAAAAGCTCTTTGTGGGACTCTCGCTCTATAGCCGTGAGCGGCCCCATCTGGAGCTTCGCTTGTTCTCCTGCTGCAGATGTTGCAGTGATGTGTGGCCTCAGGTCTTTGGTACTCTTGGGGGCTGCGGATGGGGGGCGTTATTCCAGCTTCCCACCCTCATTGTCACGTACATTTTGTGACAAATACACTCACTCCCTTGCTCACATACTCTCCACATACTCTGCTGATTTGCAAGTCTGTGCATCTTTGTATTTTTGTTCAGGCACTGTACTTGTGTTGTCTTACAGATGCAGAGGTCGACAGCAGTTTCTCCTTTCCCCCCTTTTTCCCCTCCTGCCTCTTAGCTTAAACACTGTCACACTATACTGTACTATTTTACATATAATCCATCCATTTGCTTCCACTTATCCTAATGCATGTCTTATTGACTGTGGGAGGAAGCCGGAGTACCCGGGGGGAACCCACGCAAACACGAACATGCAAACTCCGCATAGAAAGACCCCGGCCTGATGGTGGAATTGAACTCAGGACCTTCTTGCTGTGAGCTAACTACCATGCCACCGTGCTGCCCATTTTACATATAATGTAATAACTGAAATAACACTCATAAAAATGATCAAATAAACACATAAACGAAACATGTGAACAAGAGGCACAACACATAAAGATCATAATTCTGATTGCAAAAGTTTCCAGACACGTCAGGAGACAGAAAAAAAGAAAAATAATAAAGAAGCTGATGTTACAAACTGCTGCATCAGCTCCCTAATGAGGGATCATTAAATTGTTCATCAGGCTCACAGCATCACGCCTTCTACTGCCGTGCCTCAGCAGCTGAGCTACACTCCACCATCCTACTGTTCATTGAGCATTACCAGTCAGAGCAAACTGCCTTTCATACACAACAGGACACTCAACAGCCCCAAAACCACACAACCATGTGAGAGCGCTCCGAATTCAGCAGTCACATTCAAGTAAGGAGTGGAAATGCTGCAGCACTGGTCCTTTGAGATACTGCAAATTTCCAATGTTTTTCAATACCCAGAATTCCAGCCAAGAGAGAGAGGATGAACACAATAAAGCACCTTAATAGCTCAGTGATATTGAAATAACAACTTTGTGTCACACATATGGCTCAATGATGCTGTTTCTTTAATGAATATTTCATACCTGCCAGGATGGAGGGAGCTGGGCTCCAAAACCAAACACAGGAAACATCTTCTTACTACACAGAGATAGAACAAACTCATGAGCTCATCAAGCGGTAGATCAGTGGGCCCAAAGTTTGAACAGAAACTAATTCCAGGGAAAATGTTTAACAGTAAGTGGGTGATTATCAAGGATGCTGCCGTTAAAGATTTTTAATATTAACATTAGTAGCAAAAAGGTTAATAATTTTTTGGGGGGGTTGGTGTAAGTGGGTGATAAGACTCTTTCATTCTGCTCAACTCTGGCTTAACATATTGTTTTTTCAGTATCTGTTTCTTCCTCTGATATCATTTCTTTCACTGAGACTTTAGATGACGGGATAATGTAGGATGCTTGGGTTCACCTGTCGTAGTCCTGGATGACATTACCCACTGACCAGATGGCTGCCAGGTACTCATTGTAGCCCTCTGGGCTGATGTAGTGGAGGGACTGAGGAGACCTCGGATCCCCGTTAGAGCCCGTGAAGTCAATGGCGATCTGGACCGAGAGGATACGGGTCAGAGAGCTTTTCAGTCACCAGGTCAACATCTGACATACTTCATAAGTATTCTGCAAGTTTCAGAGTGTCGTGCAATGTGACAGTCAATTTAGAAATATTACAAATCTTACCAAACAATTTATTTACTTTAGCAATAAAAATATTTCCACACTCACAGTGAAGTTGATTTGGCATCCACCCATTATATAATCCAGGAAGGTGTATTCCCTCACAATCTGAAAGGGTAAAGAGTACGCTAACAATGTGCAGCAATGCACAATGTACAGAGATCCAAAACAAACCTGGTGGGAAGTATGTGGTAAAATCAAGGCAGAGGAACAGTTTAAATTCCTTACCTGGCACTGCCGGATGCAAACGACCCCGGAGTTTTTATAGTTTTTCTTATTTGACTTTTTGGGGTTAATACATTCGAATTCAGCCTGAAACGAGACCATGTTAATGTCAGTGTAACATTAACAGTATAACACACAAGAGACACACACACAAAACATAAAGGGCCTCACCGGGGAGATGCGCGTCCCCGTTTGCATCTCTGCTAGTGTGGTTTTAAAGCTCCCAATGAGATCATGGGAGCCGCTGTTGTGATGGTCGTAACAGTCAACCTGAGGATGCAAAACAGGAAGATTTTTCTCTAACGGGGGACCAGGTAAAAACTACTGCATGAAAGGTTCAGATCATACAGGAGGACAGAATGAGTAAACTATGGCTGATGATGAAGTTCTTGGTCAGGGTGTGAAATTAACATGTCTTTTTTTAGACTGCTGCTAAAACCCCCACTAATCATTCACTATTTACAGTCAGTGACGAAGCGTCATCATATTCTGAACACCTGACATATGGAAAGAGTGCAAACAGTTATCAGTATAAATGCAATAGCTAATGCAGTAAGTCAAATGAGTAAACAAAGAGGAAGAAAGCCTCACGTGGTGATGTCATGAATCGTGCATACATGCACGGAGTGCTTATCCAACTGGGTCACAAGCACTCCCTTTGTTTTATATGTTTGGGAGCTTTGTAAGATAATAAGAGAATTGCAATTACAAGATTAGTTATTAGTCAGCAGTGTGGTCAATAAAGCCAATTCGAAAATTCAAAAAGGGGAGGGAGGGGGACGAAATCCACTGTTTCACCCATTGGAGTGTTACTTAAGAGGTGCTTACAGGTTTTGTTAATTAGGTGCATTTCATTGTGCAGGTTCACTGAATAGAATTACCTTAATAGGCTTCTCCACATCTCCTCCACAAAGAGTTCGCAATGAGATGCGGAACGGCCTCCATATTGGATTCAGGTTGTTGTACACAACCTGCATAAACAGGTTACCGTGAGTAATGAGTCCACGGGAATTTAGTGCACGCGGATGAAGGACCTGATGGTAAATGTGTGTACCTCTGTCCTGTGAGCCAGCTGCCATCCAGTTTCTGTCTGCTTGTAGAATTCCAGGAAAGGGTCGGACCACCACAGATACTGACAAACCATTCCCAGTTAGTCATTCACAGAACTTAAATTTAATGAACTTCATTAAAAAACCCTGAAGCAACTTTCATTACCTTTTTGTCCAGCCTGCGGGCAGACACTTCAAAGTTTGCTACCCTGGTGTCTGTGATTTCTTCAGCACAGATCTATCAAAAAGGAGAAAAACATAAAGATTTGTGCAGTTTTATACTAAGGTTCACAGTGGTTTTCTTTATGTAAAAGATTAACATAACCTCAGCTATATACAAAAAAAATGAAGCCAATTTAAAAGTGCAATTGCATTCTTTCTGATGGCCAGCAGGGGGCAGCTTCTCTAGTTTTAAAAAGAAGTCTGATTGTACAGAAATCTATGAGAAAATCACACCATTTCTCCCTTCATGAATTACCTTAGTATATATTTTCCCAGTAGGTTTATGGGCTAAAATGATAGTTTTACTTCTTAATTATTACAGCATGGTGTTCATTTTGTACACTATGGTTTCATTTAGCACAAAACAGTAGACAAACCAGGACAGTAACAGCCATATCCATCACTTGGTTAGAAAGTGGCACAAGTAAACTACAATTTTACACTTACAAATCCAACCATGAGCCCTGACACTTATATTACACTACAGGAAGCCAATCAATCAATACAAGGTTTCCACAGCTTTTGTTTGTAGCTTGCTAAAATGACTAATTCATGCAAAATATGAGCAAAATCAACCCTACAAGCTAAGCATATTCTTATTTTTAGCACATAGCTGCATACAGAAGGACAAACTGGAGAAACTAAGTTCACACAGACAAAAAAGTGAGCTCACTGTGATGGTCCCACGGCCTGCCGGCCTCCTGTCCTTCAGCAACAATGGCCGCGTCATCTGCTTATTAGAAACGACCTGGACACAAACAATGGAAACAACAAGGAGCGCTAAAGCAGTGGGCGAACGATCAGTGTTTAAAGAGCAACCTGATCAAGGGGAAACTTACCTGTCCGAGGGTGCATTCAAGCTCTCCAAGGAAATCATCGTCACTCAGGTCGTAGGTATCGTTGTCGATATCATACACGCAGAACTTCAGCCTCTGCACCGTCTCAAAATAATAATCGATCACAAACCTCTTAGCAAACTTCGGATTCAGGCAGTTCAGGATCATCTCCGTGCGGCCAAACTAATTCACAAAGTAAAAAAAAGATGTGTAATGTAAGTCACAAGACTTAGGTTAGAACATATTATTTAATGCCTGCCATAGATTTGCAATCTTAACTGTTAAATGCAAAAATCTCGTACCACTACCAATTACATACCTCATACCACTGAGAGCCTGATGTATTGATGTACAAAGCACACAGAGGGTCAGACTTAGAGAAGACGTCCATGTCCATTAGGTTTTCACAGGAGATGCTCAGCTCCACCTTAGTGGCACACTGGGTGGCTGTGGGCAGTGGGGCCCCACCTGAGGCCATTGCAGCTGTTCCTGAAAACAATAAACCACAGAAATCTCTTTAGAGCACTCCTTCCATCTTCTCAAAATGCTCTCTTGACTTGTTACTACATATTACTCAATCTTCAGTCATGACTTTATTCAGGTGGTAGTGGTGGTTGTCCAAAGTAAGGCAGGCTCAGATGGTAAAACGCCACCACAACCAGGCCACTAAGTTCACACATAAATCACTGAATACAACGCCACCTGGTGGTATGTCCACAGCAATTTAAGAACAAGTACAGTTTGAGAGGCAGTGTGCCAAAAAATGATCGTCTGCCAATTTAAACTGCTATAAATAACTTGTTGGTCTATAATATGTGATAGATATGTCAAATGTATCCCTCATGAATGATATCAAGTCATCTTGAGCCACAAACAACATTCCTGTCAAAAGGTAGAAGCCGCAATCAGTTTTTGGCAGTGACTTTCATATATCCTTTATTTATCCAGTTAAAAAAATCTTGTTGACATCAAAAATGTCTTCTTTTAAGAGTAATCTGGCCAAGAGGACAGCAGAAATTGCAACAAATATAACAATAGTTATGTAAACATATTTTGAGTGGACAAAAAGAACCGGATTGGTTATAATGTAAGTACAATAACAGAGACTTATAAAGATACTTGAAAAACAGGTAATTTTTTAAAATTTTCTATTTTACCCCTTTGTAAACCCTGTTCACCGAAGTCTATTTACCAACATTCCTAAAGATATTACACATAAAATCACACGGAAACAAATCAGTTTTCTGGCAGGCGATCACTTTTTGGCACAGCATCTGGAAGCCGGAGCTTAGGCTACATAAAGCCTTGATTTACACACAAAACTCTGCACACACATTTATGGATCTATCAGAAGTGCAGGAAAAGTCACGTTTAAAGGGACAGACAAGTGAAAACATGGGTGAGTTGTAACTGATCACGTGACTGTAATTTCAGAGCTTCGAGCGAAATGTTAGAAAACCGTCAAACAATCAAACAATCTTTACTGACAGACTTTATGTCACAGTTAAAAATAAGTAAATAAATCAACTGTTCGTGTTTAAAAATCTGGATCTCTCTCTCTTTCCCTCACACACACACACACACACACACACACACACACACACACACACACACACACACACACACACACACACACACACACATTTAATTTTGCTGTGATGACTTTCCCCCAGATTTCTAGCTTTGTAGTACCACAACCAAATAATGTAAGTTACCGTTACTCGAGCTAACACATGCAGGCAGTGACAGTTAGGTGGAGCTCTAACAACCACACCACTTCTCCCTTTCACACTACGTTATCTTTTCATAATGCTTACTGGATCATTTACCTGTGTAGTTGTTGACAAATATACACTTTTTTTCTGCCTCTGCTCCTATATGAACGCGTAACGTTAATCTGACAGCAACAGCTGTGTTGCCGCACTGGGTGGAGCCCACACTCTGCCCTGCCCAGTGTTCTGCTCGTTTCACAACTTCAACTAATTTTACAACTACTTTTATCTAAAGTTGAAGTTTTGTGTAAATGCCTGTTTGGTGTGTCTGCTTCACCTGGAATAACATTATATTAACAAACACGCTGTTGTAACATTAGTGTACGATAGGCGCTTCATATTATACCGGAACGTTCTTGTGTTTCTGTTGTTTCTCTGTTTCTCGCCGACTCGATAACAAAGCGGCACAGCGTTGTCCGGGGTGCATTCAAGAAAAGTGTTTTGCAGCTGTGCTGAACGCCAATTTAAGCTGCTGTTGGTGATGCGACCAGGTACCATCTAGTTAAGAGCTCTGGGAGAGACCTTTTTCTGGACGGACTGTGAGTAGATATTCATTTAGCTAATAGAAAAGCTGCTGTGTTGTTTTCCTCTGTTTTCAAACCAGTGTTGGCCAATAAACAGACACCTGATATGTCTAATTTTGAGCTGTTCTCAATCCAAATGACTGCGTCGTTTTGTCTAATGGTATTCACAGAAGAGCTCATCCGTTTTTGGTCCCGAGAGCTTGTATATTAGCGTTTTCTATGATACCTAATAATGCCAAGGTAAAAGCCTCACTACCAACTGAAAAACTCACTACTAACTGGAAGGATATCCTTGAATATTCATTTACTTCAGTCGTTTGTTAAACTATAACTTTTCTGCTGACAAAACACCAATCAGCCGATTTTCAGAGACAAGATATTTAAAGGCTTGGGATTTAATACATTCAGCAAATAATTTATACATGCTTTTATACAAGCATCTTGTAATGAATATGAAGTAATAACAAATTTATCCTGGTGAAGCAGGAATAAAAGAGTCTTTCATGTTTTGTTTTGTTTTTTTTTTTGTTCTGTTTTGTTTTGTTTTTTCCACTGTCATGTTTGAACAGATAAAGAGCAAATTAGGGACATTTGTATTGGATGGATTAAATTTTTATTTTAAAGCAAGGATATTTTGTTCCGTCTTCAAAGCATTTACAAAATAACTTTTATTTGCTCTAAAAATCCACGATTTAGTCATTCATTTGTTTATTTCGCAACGTGTTTAATTTGTGCTCTTGAACGCACCATCCCCCCTCTCGGGGACACTCGCCGAGAGTCTGTAAGTTTGTGTCAGTGTGATGAGTGATCACTGATAGTGTGGACCTGTGATAAGATGGCTGGGAGGATTATAACACGGTGTGTGAGCAGGGCTTTAGTGGAGTTTGGGTCTGGCGCAAACTGCGTAAAAAGCAGAGGGACAAACCGAAACTACTGGACTGCCCTACGAAGGACTTCCACCGCTCTGACTGTAAATAACGATGCCTTTGTCTCATCCAAAATAACGCTGCTTCATTCATTATCACACTGCTTTCTTTATCTTTATGCGAGCTCCGTGATTTGCGCTCAGGAAGGTCAGTGGTGCCATTTCCTCAGAGCTTCATATTTGATATATAGGTGAAGGGGCAAACGTTGTTTTTTTTTTTTTTGTTTGTTTGTTTTTCTCAATGCTGTCAGAGCTGTTTATCCATGCAGGAAGAGAACTACCAGTACTGTACAGCAATGATGATGCTATGCTTGTCAGCTGGCTGTGTAATTAAACTGGAACATCCTGTAAAGTGTGGACTGAAAAATGCAGTGACCCCATGGCTTCACAGTCCAGCTCTGGGTTCAGGTTACTCAGGGTCAGCACAGACGCCAAGAGTGACTTAGAATGGGAGACAGTCTGTTCTTGCCTAGCGCTTGCATTCACAAGTGTGTTTTTGTGTCACTTCCTCACTTGTGCACAGAGTGGACGGGCTGCATTCCTGCTGGGGCTCCCTGCACTGTCGTGCCTCGGTTATGCAGCTTATCGCAAGGTGCAGAGTTCAGCTGTGGTCTGCGCTTTAGATAGAGGTAGATGGCAAACTCAGATACGAACATGTGCTTTTTATTATGTTTGATCTAGTGAATGTCAGCTGGGCTTTATGGCTGAACTGGTGGGTTTTGTGTCTGTCTAGGGGAGGTTTTGGAGCAGGCTGACTACCTGTACAGCTGTGCAGAGACAGAGAAACTCTACCAGCTGCTGGTGCAGTACAAAGACAGGTAAGGAGAGTTCAAAGGGTTTATTGATTCTATTTGATCTTTGTTTTTTCTGTCTTTGTATGTGTTTTTGTAATACAACAACCACATGCCACCAAAGCAAAGTGTTTTACCACCCACTGGGTGTAAAGTTGTGGTTTTTGTTTTCATTCAGTCTGAATTTAGTTGGACAATAATGACTCTCTTTGTGTGTGTGTGTGTAGCAACGATGCAGAGTTCCTGTGGAGATTGGCCCGGGCTTCTCGGGACCTGTCCCTCCTGCCCAACATCGAGGCCGGGCGGAAGAAGCAGCTCACGTTTGAGGCCTTTGAGTACGCCAAAAAGGCCCTGGAGAAAGATGACCTGTGCTCTGCAGCTCACAAGGTGAGATTGTGGTTTCTCCGAGGTTAACTCGACACTCACAGGATGTTGATTACGAGTTTTAACAGGTTTTTCTTTTCTTTTTTTCTTCTGCTCGTCACACAGTGGTATGCCGTGTGTCTCAGCGACGTCGGGGATTATGAGGGTGTCAAGGTTAAAATTGGAAATTCGTACATCATCAGGGATCATCTAGAGGTGAGAGGACCTTAAGATGGAAGTCATGTGACCAAAATCACATATTTAACATCTGAACACTGATTTTTTTTTTTTTTTCCTCTTAGAGAGCCATCGAGCTCAACCCTAAAGATGCCACTTCCATACACATTTTGGGTTACTGGTGAGACTGTTTTTTGTTTTCGTGGGGGGTTTTTAAGACTGAGTGAAAGGAGGGCTCCCCTCTCTCAAACTGGCTCTGTACTGTGCTGAATAGACCCAGCCATGTGTGGTTGAACTCTCACACTTACGGGAGTGTTTCTTCCACAACTTCCAAGGGAGTGCAGCTGGAATTGGAGAAATTTAGAAAAAAATAAACAATGGAGTTGTGACTCTTTGTGGCCCAAGGAATGTAAAATGAAATAGATGTCGACTAAATGTGTTGGATGAAACTTTAAGATTAAAATCTTTACCATATGTTCATTTGGTAAAGCTGGATCAGTGTCTGGATTTCAACCAACATGATTAATAAGATAAATGATTAAAAAGCCCTTGAAGCAACTTTCTATGTGCAAATCCCAGAAAATATACACCGATCAGGCATAACATTATGACCACCCTCCTAATATTGCATTGGTCCCCTTTTTCTTTCAAAACAGTCCTGATTCGTCGAGGCATGGACTCCACTAGACGCCTAAAGGTGTGCTGGAGCATCTGCACCAAGATGTTAGCAACCAATCCTTAAAGTCTTCTAAATTGTGAGGTGGATTGTTTGTCCATCACATCCCGCAATTAATTTGATTGAATTGAGATCTGGGGAATTTAGAGGCCAAGCCAAGACCTCAAACTCATTCTTGTGCTCCTCGAATCATCCCTGAACCATTTTTGCTTTGAGGCAGGGTGCAGTGTCCTGCTGAAAGAGGCCACAGCCATGAGGGAGTGCCGTTTGGATGAAAGGGTGTATATGTCTGCAACAAGGTGGTACGCGTCAAAGTAACATCCACATGGATGGCACCTAACATATGCTGGCCTTTGTCTCTCAGGTGCTTTGCTTTTGCTGAGCTGCCGTGGTATCAGCGCAAGGTGGCAGCTGTAATATTCTCATCACCACCCGAGTCTACATACGAGGAGGTGAGGACCGCCCAGTCTGAATCTGACATCCTTTGCTTTCTTACTAGCTGCACAGTGAGTTTTGTTTTTCTGTGTCTTTCAGGCTTTGGCGTTTTTCCTAAAAGCTGAGGAAGGTAGAGTACTGTCACCAACACGATTCTTTAAAAATAATCACAGACAAACATGTGTCTGTGATTTTTTTTTTTAAAAAAAGCAGTCAGCCGACAAACATTTGTCTCTCTCTCTCTCTTGTTTTTCCCAGTCGATCCAAACTTCTACAGCAAGAACCTGCTGATGCTCGGAAAGACTTATTTAGCCATGAAAGACAAGGAGAAAGCACTGCTGTGGCTGACCAAAACAAAGGAATACCCTGCTCACACGCTGGAAGACAAAGAGGTACACACACACCCTGACTCCAGACTTATGGTTTACTCTGTGTTTTTGTATATTTCAGTTTAACTGTATATCAGTGGGACTATTTAACTTAATCAGTGCATGCCCCTCTTCCTCTGCAGGTCCACAAGGAAGCTGTGGATCTCCTGAAGAAGCTGGGATGAAGCTCGGTGAAACATGATGCCCCTCTGGACCCTTAACAGCTGCTAACAAGACTGTTTCCTAAAGATTTTCTACTTCATTATTAACTATAAAAACCGAACAGTTTCCGGCTTTGCACACAGAAATCACACATGCCTTCAAGAAATAATAAAACAGTGTCCTGTCGTTAGTAGTTTTGTATGTTGCGTTATTTCATCTCATTTTATCCGAACTTCAGAGTTCTAAATTTACCATCTGAATATTGCAGCAGAAAGCAAGACTTCCCCAGGCCTGACAACAATTTTCCAATTTTCTGTTGTCCAGTTGGACTGTAGCTTCAGTTTCCTGTTCTTAGCTGACAGGAGTGCCACCCCGTGTGGTCATCTGCTTCTAGGTTTGACAAGTTGTGCATTCAGAGATGCTCCTCCGCATATCTTGGACGTAACGAATGGTTACTTGAGTTCCTGTTGCCTTCCTATTAGCTTAATGCATTCTGCCCATTCATCTCTGACCTCTGGCATCAGCAAGGTATTTCCATTTGCTTATTTCCAGATTAAAAACAAATGAACCCTGCGTGAACCTTTTGCTTTCCACGGAGGATTTCCATGGAGAGTTCAAGTTGCGTTTTTGCAGAACCAAGAGAGACATCTTTGTGACATCCATGTTTACCAGCACAGGGTGAGCTGAGCTATTCAAGTGCTGGCACCCTGAGTGCTTACTAATCGAGTCACGCTCGCACACATTCTTCAGAACAGTACTTCTTTTTGGATTCATGAATTCATTCACATCAAAACAAAAAACGAGTATTATGAATGCCACTGATGTGAATCCTAAAAAAGGCAGATTTATTAAAGTTTTGTGTTTTCTAATAGTATTTTTTACATATTTATTTAGTTTTTCTTTTTTCTGTGTACTACTGTAGGGTCTTTAAATCACAATATATAGCGCCCTGAGGTAACTGCATACAGATTATGGGTGTGCCATAATTCAAATTTTGGTATCGATCTGATACCAATAAATCCGATGCCAATACTGATAACCATGCTTTCAACTTACAAAGGTGGTATAGCTCCATGTCTCATGATTTATGACAGGAATCATCATCAACTTGTAAATTCGTGATGACAACTAAATAACTGTTATTCTTACTCTTCCATGAGAATGAGTTAATACAATAAAAAACACTTTTTTCAAAATACATGAAAAGCTAAAGTTATTTTAAAACCTGGAATGTAACTGTGCCCAACTTTAAAGCACTTTGGGTCAGCTTCTGTTGTTTAAATGTATGTTTTTTATTTCCATAAAATAAATGAACCCAATTCAGTGGGTTACATACTGAACTCAGAGGATAGAAACAAAGTATCAAAATCATCATGTTAGAATTGATCCAATATCATTATCTGCATTGGTATCAATACTGTTGATACCTTGATCTTTATACCCACCACTAATACAGAAATCCTGGGTTTCCTTGACCATATCTACTTCTCTATTTATGCTTCCCTGTTTTAATATATGAAAGCACTCACAGAAAGCCAGTCAAGACAGTTGTTACTGTAATAGGTTAACATAGTTCGCTTGATGCATTGTAGATGCGACTGTTCCTGTTTGAAACAAGCTGACCAAACCTACTGTAACATTAAAGTTAGGACTGCCTATCTGAAAAACATTAAAATCCAAAAATAAATGTTAGGTCCATACATTTTTGGACAATGACAAATTTATTGTAATTTTGCCTGCACTGGAACTCTCAGTGGTCCAAAGAGGTGTCAATGCATGGAGTGAAGGAGGCCATCGATAGGCTTAAAAAACAAAATAGACCCATCAAAGAGAGACAGCAAGCTCAGCAACACCAAACTTCCTGAAACACCACAAAAGTGAAGGTGGATGATACCAGAATTCTTTTCATGGTTAAGAAAATTTCCCTCAAAACATCCATCCAAGCCAAGAATTGTCAAGATGGGAGGTGTACTATTGTCAATGTCTACGATCAAAAAATGGCTTCATAAATGTGAATACTGTGGGTTTACAATAAGGTGCAAACCACTGATTGCCAGATTAGAGACTCTGCCAGTCTACATCCAAAAGAAAAGAATGCATATCATATCTCCTGTCAAACATGAAGACTGAATGTTACTGGCATGTATGGCTTCCAGTGTAACTGTGCTGTTAGTGCGTTTACTGATGATTGTAAATGGTCTGTACTTGTATAGTGCTTTATACTACGTTTACTGATGATGAGTTTGCTGAAGCAGCAGGGAGGATTGTGAAGCATACAGGGCTGTACACTCTGCTTGGATTCAGCCAAATTCTGCAAAACTGATCAGCTGGTGCTTCACATTTCAAATAGATAATGACCCAAAACAAACTGTAAAAGCAACTCAACAGTTTCTCAAGGCAAAGAAATGGGTTATTTTTTAACAGCCAAGTCAGTCACCTGATCTCAAGCAACAAGCAGCACGCAGCAACTGAAGATGACTGTAATGAAGGCCTGGCAGAGCATCTCAGTGGAGGAAACGCAGCATTCAGTGACGTCCATGAGTTGTAGACTCCAGTCACCTGCTTCACAGGACTTTTCAAACAATGCCTAAGTTGAGATATATGTTAGTTTGTCAAATTACTGTTGGACCAAATCCCGTAAAGACCAAAATTACATTTTTGTCATGTAGAAATAATCCCAACAGATTCTTTAAGTCACATCAGTGTCATTTCCAAACCTTGTTTTATTTTTCTCCTCTATATATAATGCCCCAAAGGCACAGGAAACACACAAAAAAAGAATGAAAACATGAATCAATGCGGGGATTTATTCACTTATTTATTTGTATCTCATAAATCAATCTCTCTCCATTGAAAATGGGTGAAAGCAGATTAAAAATGAAACTTCTATACACATCTTCTCCAGTAAAGGGGCATTCTGTACAGTGTAGTTTGTGTTTACAGTGTGTATCTACACGCGATATGTTACAAGTTTGGATGCATTTCAGATCGCCTAAACCGCAGCAACTTCCCCGCTCCATTAAGTTGATATACAGCATCATTACTCAACGCTACTTTGTTTCCGATATTCACGTGATACTTCGGCGAGTTACTGGCTGCAGTGAAGGCGATCTGAAACGTCCATCTACTTCTGATAAGAACAAAGGCATCACAGATTTCCATCAATGGCGCGGCAGCTCTGTGTAAGTAATTATAATATTTAAGTACTTCATTTACTGTCTCTTTTTTACAATGAATATTCACATACAGTTGATTTTCTTTGATTACAGGTTTCTGTTCAAAAGGAAGCACAGTTATGCAGTTTTAACGTCTCTTAAAAGTCGGCTCCTTTTGCTACAGAGCAATGCATCTCTTCATGTTGTTGTCCCTCGTTTCAGCGCTTCATCTCAGAGAGCTGAACAAGTTATATACACCACCGATCGTTTTACTAAATCACGAGCTCCTCAGAGGAATCAAAGTCTAAATCAGCTTGCTGCTGTTTGCAGTGGTCTTTAAATAAAACAAAAAAACAAACCCTACACATCAAAGATGAGGAGAATGGCCTGCCACTGGCTGAGTTATTTTCTTTTTTTCCTGCATTTAGACCACTGACTGAAAGAGTAAGCACCAGAGTTGTCATTTACAAACAATGGAGTTTCAACATAACAGCGAGGCAGTTAAAGAACCAAAAAGGACCAGGGGAAATTGGGGGTGTAAAGACAAGAACACACAACAAAGCAGTGCGTTATCCTGCTGATGCTGCATTAGGGCCTAAGATGCTGAGGAGTTGCCACAAAAGATTATTTTTAATTTAAGGACATCAGTCTAAATACGGAGGTGAATAAAGGAGATTGTATCATGTGGTTAAGACTCGAATGCTTGGGTCAGGTCGTCATTTTGTGTAGATGAAATGTAGTTGCCTTCCTGGGGTGCAACTGTTTTTTAAACCTCACTGTGGCACGACATGGACAAATTTGATTTATATATTTATTTGTTGTGCATTATGTTGGTTAGGTGTGATGCCTGCCACTCAAAAACAATGATAATACCTGCCGTCCTCTGAAACATGACGACTTTATAGCACACTTCAGTCTGAGATAATTCAATCAAAGAGGCAGAAGAAAGCCAGCTAAGCACACGCGTTCTTTTTTAAGTGAATCTGTGCTTGTATGAAGCTGGCAAGAAAAATGGCATCAGTGTGATATAAGGGGGGTGGGGGGGTGACTGAGAATGTCAATGCAGGATGTAAACAGACAGCGCCAACAACAGTCTGAGAGGAAATCATAGTAGAGCCCTCATTACAGAGGTGACGGCACCTACGATGGTCTGCAGGGGGCACATGTGTGTTTTACACCAAGACAAAAGACAGGCCTTGAACCCTTTCCCTCTATAGCGAGTGCGTCTGGTTCTGTTAGGATTTGACAATTTGCTGACATGACTGACTCAGTTTGTAATTGATTTAAAACACTGACAGCCAGCAGTGCCACCCCTCAGCATCCTAGTAGCTGCACTTATGGTGTCAATTTGAAAATCCCAGGTGACTTCCTTCTTGGGTTATTTCATTCATAAGATTTTCAGAAAACCTGACCTCTGATGTTGACTTTGAGGTAGAAGTCACTGAGATTCAAAGTCAAATTAATACCATTAAGTATCAATTTGAAATCTTAGGCCTCTGGCTCTGACTTCACCTCTGACTGTATATTTTTACTGTTATATTATTTAATTATTAAATTTTAATCAGATGGATTACCTATTTTAATTGCTATTAACACTAAGACCTGAGTGACTTCATGTCTATGTGTCATGTTATTTTATGACGAATGAAACATGACACATTAAAGAACCTCGAACGTGAGGTCAAAGTCACCAAGATTTGAACTTATCCGAGGTTTTTAGTAGATACACGTAGGGTATAAATTTGAAAATCCTAGGTCACCTCCTTCTCATGTTCAGAAAGTTTGGTGTGACTTTTCCCACCTGGTGGGGTGACAACAATAGCTCATCAAGGTCACTGAGATTTGAACTTATCTGAGGATTTTAGATTATCCTAGAGAACATCTTTTCAGAAAACCTGACCGCTCGAGTTTGAATTTCAGTGACCTTGACTTATCAGCCTTTTACAGCCGAGGGCGAAAAATGTTCAGTTACAAAAACAAATCTGGCTGGAGAGGGATGACAATGGGAAGGGCTGAGGGTGGAGATTTTGGACCAACAAAGAGGACCTGGAATAGCAAGCGTCTTGCGGAAAAACATTGTTCTATTCCCCTCGTAGAGTCCCAGAGACTCTAAGAACTGATGGCCCAATATCTTTTAAGACACTTTATTCTCCTTTAATTTCTCACCTGTCTGTAGCTCATTATTTAGGTTAGAGTAACCAGCTTTGCTCTTGTAGCTTCACAGTGTGCAAGCAGACTGCAGCATAGGCAATCTGCAACATCTCATGTAGGATCTCTAGCTTGAAACTTTAATCCATGAAGTTCCCACCATCATCACACTCACATGTGTGCGTTTAAAATAAAATGTTAAAAAAAAAAATCACTTGTTTCCCCAAAGATGTTCTGTCTCTGGGCTGGTGAGAGAAAAAAGCAAAAACACTAGAACAAAACAAAACACTGGGTGTTTCTGTGCTTCCAATCAGTCCAATTGTAGTGCTGCATTGTTTTTAATGGTAGCAATGAACTTATTTAGAAATGGAGAGATCCATGCTAAAAACTATGTGTGCGGTGGAGGGTGGGCATAGCAGTCTTCTCATCTCTAGAGGCAGCATGCAAGTGCACCAAAATTGCAAAATTACTATGGGTCTGACAGGAGCAAGAATTTCAGGCACCAGACCCCGATACTTCTATTCTAGCCTTTTAAAAGCCCTATAGAACTAGAGCTTTAAAAGGAGACTGCACTTTATAAAATCCTCTCAAAAACAATTTAAATGTATTTTTAAAAGCCAGTCAGCAGTGGTGGAGGAAGTGTAAAAAACCCAAAAAACCCAAAACTATCAGTGATTTCTGTTTTTGAACAAAGAGCAAAATGCTGTAATGCTTGCATATTTCATGAAGGTGTATTATATAGATATATATTTAGATATATAGGGACTGGGGGAAGAGGGCTGCGGCAACAATTATGCAGCAAATTAGGATTTGGTTTGAAATGACAAAATAGCTTATATACAGTGGTGGTTATCTTGTGCAATTTTTTTAAAGTTTGTTTTTCTTGGCTGAATAAACAGCGATGGGAGAGGAAGGGAAATCGAAGAGGACTCCTCCCTCTATTCTTGGCCAAATCCTTCTGTTTCCTCGATGGCAAAGAGCAGCTTCTCTTTCAGCTGTTCGTAACTCTTGTAAGGAGGCAAGTCCAGACGATTGAAACTGAAAAGACAAAAACGGAGACAAACAAAGACATTGGATTTTTAAACTGTGTTTATCAGATCTAAAATAGGTTGGAAAAAAACAGTCACATTACCCAAGAGTATAAAAATCAGTCGATCCTGAGTGAAAGAGAGAGTGGGTCGTTCTAAAGACCTCACTGAGTTCCAGTGTGGTCCTCTAGCGTTATGTCACCATTGCAACAAGCAAGCATTTAAGAGACACAACAACTCGGACCACATGCAGTCACAGAGCAGGGTCGCCAAGTCACTGCTGACTCATTAACTGAGCTCCAAACCTCCTCTGGCATTAACATCAGCACAAAAACATGGTTATGATTATACTTCTAAAACAGCTGCTCTCACAGCTTCATCATTTGACACCTTTAAAGCACCGACTGGTTAACATAATGGAAGACAGGCAAAATGTATTTTCATTCTAGAAAACTGAATGGGACTCTCTCATGCCTCTTCTATCCAATTCAAGATGTAAAACCTTTTCACCGGCCTGTCACTGGAGAGGATGCTTAGGCAGGCTACCCAGAGATACTTGGGGATTTGTTTAATTTGTAAATAATTCTGCTGTTATTTTGAATATTCCTAACAAGCCTTCTTGTGTTTTCTGCTACTAGCTGGTTTGCTGGCCAGGTTGCTACTCTGGTGGTCCTTGATATCATTTATCCTGCAGTCAGACAGGCTGTGGGACTCCACTGTTTTAAAACTAAAACTGTACTAAAGTATACTGATGTAAAATTCTGTGCACAACATTACGAGACATAGTGGTCAAGTAGAGAGGTCAAAGGTCAAGCACTCACCACGTGTGGCTGCGAGGAAGCCACGTGTCTTTCCCCACCTTCTCAATGCAGAACTTCTGCGGTCCGTTACTTCCTGCAATGCAAAGAAAAAAGAGGCTTAAGAAAAAAAATAAAAGCATTAAGGAAATATAAACAGTATGTTTAGTAAGCATGCTCGTCTCTCACTGACCCATGAGCTCAGCAAAGCCGCCCAGAGGAAGCCTGCAGGTTCCAGTGACAAACTGCATGAGCCGTAGTCGCACCTCATTGTCGACCTCTTTCACCAGCTGCAGGGAAGGAAATGACGCCACACACATTCATCACTGACTTTCTACGACTAACTCGTCAAGGACCTTCATCCACGTAGGTTATAAGGGGAATTTAAGGCAATATGAGACACATTAAGAAAAAAACAAACGCTATTTCTTGAAGTTCAATTATTTTATCAAATCCTGCACTAAGAGCTTGTTTTACTGCTACTTGGAGGGAAAGAAAACACAAACTGAACAAAAAGAACAAAGTGTGAGGCTGGGCATTTCTGTACCTGCCAGAACCAGATGATCTGTTTGCTGTTCCTGGTGTAGTGACGATACACAGTGTTTCTCTGCCAGTCCTGCAAGTCTACTTCCTGCATGCCACACAGCATCACCTGGATCAAACGCATACACACAAAAGGTTATTCTCACAAACACAGAGGATATAAACCAACATCATTCCACTGTAGTTGGGTATGGTTTGATTTCCAGGAAATTATTACCAAACAACAACGAAAAAATAATTCTGTGGCATGTAGCAAGTTGCTTATTAAATTAGTATTACATTTAAACAGACAACAGAAGTCATTAAAATAGATGAAAAATGGTGCTCACCTCAAGCTCCTTTTCATCAAAGTACTGGAGCCACTGAAGTGGAACCACCTCATTGAAGCCGTCGAGAAAAGCTTTGGTTTGACCTTCCACCCCACGAGAGAACCTCCACTCTGCCATTAGACTGCAAGCCAAACAGTACAAATCTTCTTTAATATGTACTTTAAATGATATTCAGAGGTGAGGGTTTTTTTGATAAAAAAAAAAAAGACTGTGAACCTGATGTACTCCTCCTTGTTCTCTTCAGTGACTTGGATGTTGGCACCATTGGGTTTGAGGTCATGAGAGGTGATCTTCCCCAAGATCTCCATGTCCACGGAGAAGAACATCTCCAGACCGCATTCCTCGATGTTGTTGTCCCTGAGGAAAGACGAGACTGAGATGTTGCCAAAGTACAACCAAATTTAAACACATCTGTTTATTAATGTGTGGTTTAATATCACGGAGACACACAGGGAACTCTGTGTGTTTCAAACACTCTGGATTTTTATTTCTGAGATATTCTTAAGTTGACCTTTTTGTACGAGGATAGCCTTTCCTCTTTCCATACTTCTGCGGTAAAAAGGTTTTCTGACTTCTAATGCAGGAGGTTAAGTTGAGTTAAGAATGAGTAAAAAGCAAATAAAGCAGGGGGCAAAGCTACTATAAATAACTCCATTACAAGATGTTGTCTGGCTTTCTTCACTGTCAGCCATTCCCAGCTTTTACATTATTGTTAACTCAATCAAAACATGGTCTGCATTTTAGTGTCTTCAAAGCTGCCAACTTTTCCACGTAACTCTTTCATTCTTTTAAACAGCTGCGTTAGGTCACTGCTTTGTAATGCTGCACACTGCATGAACCAGCTGCAAAGCACACTGATTTATCAAACTGCATTTGTACTTGAAGAGGATGTCAGTGAGGAGAAACACTTGAAGGCATACAGGTGAAACCATACAAAAAAAACTTTCAAAACTAAGTTCAGCAGTTCTTGCTAATATACGATTAGCGGAACAGGTCGTTTCCTGTGTGAAAACAACACCCTGACAAAATGATCACGTTATTAAAAAGCCTAGAAATTCCAGTTAAACATTAACTAGGAGCAGTGATTAAATGGAAACCATCACAGGTGGTCAAGACACTTCCAAATTTGACAAAGCTGTCATAAAAGCTATTTTGAAGATTCAATATAAAACACAACATGTTTGTGAGCAGTGGGAAAGGGACGTCACCTCAAATGTTTTCCTTGATGTTTCTCACCTCTTTAAGTAGTTGATTTTATGGAGTGTTCTTATCCAAATAAGTGGACAAAAACCAGAGGGTTGTATGTTATGCACTATAAAACCTACCACAACATATATTGGACTGCATAAATGAAACCGACTTGACTCCAGGTGTTATTTACAGTTTGTTCATTGTACTCGGGACCAAAAACAAAACAATTATGCAGTTTTGCCTTTTATTTCCAGTCTTGACTCAGCAATAGTTTGAGAAATTATACAGATATATTTGATAAGCCTTATTTGTACATAGCGTTCCAAGAGCAACACTTTGATATGACCCCCATTATACCAGCCTAAATAAACTGCACAATTTGTTCTATCAACAAATTTGCTTGAAAAGCGCCCAGTAACAATAGTTCCTTAATAACAGTCAAGAGACCTTGAAAGTTATTCTAAGCAAAGTCAAGCAAAGAGAAACTTTCTAAATAATCAAATTAAGAGTACACTATGTGGCTCTTTAACCAAAAGCCCAACTCAGTAATAAGTGCAGTGAAATTAATTTTCTAGCCATGCCCTCTTCTCAAATGAATACAATATGGTAGGGCTCTAACACAGGAGAGATCAATTACCTGATCCATATGAGTGAGTTGTAGAACTCTGGGTCAATGGACTCAAGGTCTTTGAGTATTAGCTTCTTGTTCAGCATGCGTTTGTAGAAAGGCAGAGAGAAGCCTGTGTCAATGAACTTGCCATGGAAAAGTGCCTGTGGGTAATCAAGAGGAGATAAGGTTCTTTAACTGCTGGTCAATCAGAAAGCATCAAGATAAAGAGATTGCAGACAGTCTCACAGTGTAATTGCATATTAACAAAAAAAATAAATATTGGGAAGTGTAAAACAACACTGAACACTTGAGCTCTTATGATTTTGAAATAACTTTTTCCAAAATATGACTTGTCTTAAAAAAAAACAAACTGGATATGAGACACTGGTTGACAAACCATGTGTAATCCTACTGTAACACAACCATCTGTGTTGTCATGACGGTTTTAATGTGTGTGAGAATCAAGTGAACGTACCATTGCAATAAAGCGGCCTATGAAGCAGAAGTAGGAGAGGTGGTCGGGGTTGATGGCTGAGGCTGGGTTGATCTGCAGACAATAGTTGCTTTTTCCAGCGTATTCAAACAGACAGTACATGGGGTTCAGCACTTCATGGGACAACAAGAAGAACCACTCTCTGTGAAGAGAAGAGGGAGATGGAGGGCCATGAGCTGCACATTTTTGTTTACTCTTTACACACAAATATTCTTTGGAATTCTTTAAAGTTAAAATTATATTTGAGTGTCTTTATTACCGGGCCAGGCCACCGTAATCCAGACCCTCCTCGCCTCTGAAGATGACGTACAATCGCCTCCTCAAGTCGTAAGGCTTCAGGGCCATAATCTAAGAGACAGTTAGCACACACACAACATCAGCAAGTGATGAGTACACAGTTGTGAATACATATTGTACAAAAATAAATAAAGAACGCTTGATCGTTAAAGTATAACACAAAGTCTGTTAAACTTCAGGGATATCATTGTGCCCAGCTAGGACGCAGCAGTCACTGTGAATCCTTTTTAGCTGCTTTGTGCAAATCAAAGTGACAACAGGTGCACTTGAAAGACAACCCCCAAAACAGACCCCCAGTCAGTCAGAGGGATAAGGAGAGAGTAAAGGTCTGTGGGCACTGCCTGCAAACCCATTTATTGTTTGGGGATTGTCTTAATGCCTCTCCATTGCACCCATTGTCACTTTGCACCAAAACAGATTTTCAAATATTTTCTTGTAAAACAAAGGGGGGCCTAGCAAAAAAAAAGTTTGGGAACCACTGCACTAAGGTACTACTTTATGCTGTAAACATCAGCTTAAACACAAAGATGACAAAAGGAAAAGGACGCACTTACTTGCTGAAAGGAGTCTTCAAACAGTGTCTGCCTGGAGACAGTGATCTTCACATGGCTTGGGAGAGCATTAGACTGAGTGGAGACAAGAACAAAAATGTATTAGAGTGGGATTAGGAAATTGGAAGATCAAGTTAATCTCTCACTGTCTTTAATTCGTTAAGTGAGAGGAAACACAAACCTGGCACAAGTAGCGGAAATGGGCAAGCTTCCATCGAAAGCTGCGCTCGTATGCAATCTGAGGGCCTTTGGTGCTGAGGAGAAAAGAAGATTTAGAGGTAAAAACGTGGAGTCTGACAGGTGCAACAGAAAAGCTTTCACCAGCAGATGTAAATAGTTGCATCCATTTATGTTTTTCAGTGTTTGCCCTGCATGGAAAATGTGCTCTAGGCATACATTTGGAGTTCCCAAAAAACATTACAAGGTTTCCTCAAAGGCCCAGTGTGAAATAAAACAATAAAACTGAACACCAGTGGGAAGTGCTTCTTTTGAATCAACATCCTTTTTTCTTCTTACCCAGCTTAATGCTATATGTACAGCATATCAGCTAAATTAAATCTCAAAATAACTCCAGCTGGCCTCATTAAACATGGCCCCTTAAACTTTACATAAGCACCTGAAGCTGCAGGTCTTCAGACACCTGTTGCATAAATTGATTTGAAAGGTGTTCTTACACTGAAGACTTTCCAGTGCGGGGGTCGCTGAAAGTTGTGGTTCGGGTGTTGTGATCCACGAAGTAGCGAACCCCTTCCCTTGTGTACCGGATCTCCCAACCTTCAGGCAGAGGATCCTCATTCTGTAGCCTGCAGGCACACAGACGCAAAGTGTTATGTAGGTATGTAGCTGCTGAACACAGACATTACCTACAAGGACAAAGTCCAAATTGAAAATATCTGGCAGCACTTTACTTCACTACTAAAGAGTAATAGAAAACAAGTTAGCATAAACCAAAGGCAAAACAATAAAATGTTAATATTCCTTTTAAAGTGAATTTTGGCAAACTCTAAACCATCAAATGAACAGCAGAAAGTTTTGTGTTTAACCCTTTTCAGCTATTTACTTTACTGCACTGAATCAAATTATAATGGCTAATTTAATTAAATTCCTTTGGGTTTCCTTGTTTTTTGCTCAACTTTATTGGCTGAAGAACATACTGGTTCTGCAAAACCAGCAAGGGTTATAGTACATTAAGATTAGATGAAGACACACATATAGGGTGTTGTAGCTTCTTGCAGCTTTAAAAATAAATTGAGCAGGTTTCATGACAGAAAAATAAGGAAATGAGAGGGTTCCAGGTACTGACAGTAAAGTAGGTCAAGATTGCAATAGTTTGATCTGTCCCATCTGACCATAAACTCCTGCATGCTGTTCAAGAAAAATGGTGAAGTTACTGTGTGGCTACTAGTAAAGTTAACACAAAGTAGCACTGCACAGTGAAGTTAATGGTTTACACCCAAAAGGCCACACTGGCAGAGTTGGTCTGTAGTGTTTTTCTGCCACTCACCCTTGGGTTCGAGGGTCTTCCCACTGTGTTGTCTTTGTGTTATGGTTGACAAAGTACACTCGATCATTGGAGTCAACACGTCTCTCTGAAATGTATTCAAATAAACACAAGAAATCTGTAGCGTAGCAACAGACATAAGAGACACTTGGCCCTACATATCAGTACACAGAAAAAGCTGTTAATTAATGAATCCTTTTAATCATTGAGCAGAGCAGAATGCTGACATTTAACTTTAAAACATATTGGGGTATATTCAGAATATGCATATACTATACGTATATCAGAATCTGGCATAGAAATAGGTCATATGTACAGCACTTTGCTAAAGTTTTGGTAACACTAAATGCGTTTTCCCCCTTTCTTTTCTTTATTGTTGTTATATTATTTTAGCATGTTCAAAATAAAGCCACACAATACAATCCAGCACAAAACACCAAAGGGGAGGAGACTGATTGGTCCAAACGTATTCTGCAATATAACAAAGACCCAAAACATACAGCCATTTTTCCTGACCAACTATCCAGCAACAAAACAAACAAGGACCTGTGAGCAATGGTGTGACCTCTAAAGGACTCTAGCAAGAAGAGAAGGAACAACCTACCTTCCAGGTGTGTTGTTCCCTCTCTGCACGTGTAGAAACCTAGCACGACTGCTTACCTTATTAAGAACTGCTGATGTACTCCTAGCTCCCCTTTTTAAGTATAGAACACAAAGTACTGACACCAGAAAAAGCAAGCACAGCTTTTAGAGAAAAATGAATGTCAACTCACCCCAACCAGGAGGCAGTGGGCCAAGAGGATCATTTTCAGCAGACATCATGGATGCCTGCAAACAAGGGATACACAGATAGACATTCATTGTGGAAACACCAGGAAGGTGCAAATCTAGTCACAAAAGCCCCAAAAGCAAAATAAATAAAAAATAAAAAAATAAAAAATATATTGTTCAAAAACTATTTGTCGAATAGTCCTTGATGTGAAGTGGTCTTTGTAGCTGCCTACTGGTAGAAGCTTAACAGCTACTTGCCTTTTTATTTATGCTGTAAACTAATCATGAAGATGTGAAGACGACATCACTGATAAAAGACCGCCTCTCATATATTAAGTTCTGGTTCTCACCTTTGGGCTAAATGAGCTGGGCTGGGTGCCAACAGTATATTGAGTAAGTGGGTTTCCAAAACAAAAGTCCTGAGACAACGAGACGAGATTAAGGGTGGAAAGAAAAATGACCATCAACAGCTGGTCCTTTGAATGTCTGAGCTCATCATGATGATAAGACTGACGACAACCTGTTTACTGAGGCGGCTAAGGGAGATTGTAAAATTGGTGGTGAAAATGACTGAAACCACAGCTGATTTAATCTCCAAGCTCTGTATTTTTACAAATGAAATTTGATGAGATTCATTCTACTGGATGAAAATCATTTTGCAAAAACCGGCTTAAACTTGGTAACATATTTCTACATTCATGCTAGAGCCAATCTAAAGTGGTCAGAGACACTGATGTCTGCCATTTTCTGTAGTGCTGGATAAGTAACAAGCTGATAAACCCTGAAAGCTGTGTGTATCCACTTGGTCTGCTGAGTCAATAATGCACAGATTACATAGAGTGAAAGATCAAAGGATGGCAGATAGCAGCATTTTCAGTCAGCAAAATGTGGTTTTTGCTCTGTAAATACATTTATTTACAGGGCGCTTGTTATAAAAACAAGTGAAAAGAGTGCAAATTTTTCAGTCATTAGGGCTTCAGGGCTTCTTTTTGATGAGGACCTTGACTTCTAAAAGAAAAAGGGATATGGCTTGGTCCACATACTAATAATAATGCAATCAAAATAACGCTATTTTAGATTGTATTAGAGCCTCTCTTTTAAATGGGCAGTATGTAAGTTACTTATTTATATGTATAAATATGAAAACACAAGTAATTAGGCAGAAGAGCGAGTGTGGTGATATGTCTTACAGAGTAGAGGTATCTCTGGTTAAACTGGTGCATAGCTCCCTGCAGCTGGCTGCGCTGGCTCTGCCACTGCTCAAAATTGCGCACCGATTCCATAGTGGGACGCTGCCATGTGGTGGTGCGGGTGTTGTGGTCCACATAATAGATCCTACCCCGGTCATCCACTCGACGTTCCCAACTGGTAGAACGAATGAAATGGGATGGTAAAAATAGAGAAATACACATGAAAATACATTTCGATGCCAGAGACTGACATGTAGGTGATTAAACGAAAAGACTGAAATAACTACTTACGCCTGCAAACAACAAAAGTAAATATAGAAAGAAGGTGCTGTGTTCTGGACTATAGGAGAACATGGAGAATATACATTCAATTCACAGCTAGTTGCTAGCCCGTACAGACCTGCACTATAGAGCTTTGGTGGATCCCAGAATGCAAAGCATACGTGTCTACGGGAATTTTGTTAGCCCAGACTTGCAACGTGCGTCTGGTAGTTGGTTTGGATCAAGGTTGGATCACGTTCACAACGTAAATGCACTGCTCTGGAGTTCATTTGGAACTGTTGTTTCAGTCTGCCCCTGAGTGCTTATTGTGTTCATGTTTGATTTAAACAGACTGAACACAACAAGTGTGACAACAACATAAGACAAAGGTGAGACCCTCACCCTGGTGGTAGCGGCTGTGGTCTTTCCCAGGTAGTCGTCCTGGTGTTGTGGTCTACATAGTACGTTCTCCCATGTGGGTCTTTTCTCTGCTCCCACCTAAAAGATGCAAAATTAAACAACAAACAAAGGATGAAAAATTCTGGTCAACGTCACTCTACTGTTGTCATATTTCTGTGTGCACTGGTGTTTAGGTAATTTGAAAAAATAAATACATAAAAATAAATACAGTAATACTGATCAGTAAATGAGCAGCAGGGTTGTTTTTGTGTTTTTTTTTTACCCTGGTGGAAGAGGATCTGAGGCTCCAGTATTGGGGACCTGCTGCCTGGGCTTGGCCCCATCTGTAGTTACTGTTGCACTGCTACTATTACTACCACCTCCACTTCCTGAAGCATTTGCTTCAGCAAGCGCTGGGGAGGATGACGACGAGGACGTGGTGACCCCCTGGTTTGGAGAGGTGAATGTGGAGGAAGAGGAGGAGGCAGCAACGGCAGTGGCAGAATTAGCAGCAACAGAAGAGGTTGAAGATGATGTGGAAGCAGGTGGGGGTTGAGATGTGCTATTTGGTGCTGTGTCAGAGTCTGGCAGTGCAGCATCCTGAATGCAGTCCTCGTGGTCACTTCCAGAGGGCAGCACATCACTTCTTGTAGCAGATGACTGCCCTTCAGCAGCATCACAGGACTCCCCATTGACTGCAGGCAAGTCACAATAAGACAGGAGTGCCGTTTACTTGTACAACTCAATCCATTGATGTCAGTAATGCCTCAAGGGCAATAAATAAATAAATTAAAAAACAAATCAGTCTTTTAAGCTGTTGTCTGCAACAACTGACTTTTAGTGTAACAGTCTAGGAATCTGCATATGTCCACAGAACATGGATAAAGTGATAGAAACCGGCTTATCAGCAAGGATCTCTGTGAAGGTAAATACATCTATTACGTTGGAATTCATGAGCACAAAATGAATGATAAGATTATTAATTGAACCCAAATTTTTAGAAGGTGAAAACTGTCTACTTGAGCTACTTTTCATGCACCAAAGGTAGCCTATGGAACTCTTACCAGGTACCAGTTTGGTATTCTGATAACCCCACACTGCTAGTTTCCATTTGCTCCAACTGTGTGTGTTCTTTATATGCAATGCCATTAAAAAATTAATATTCTGTCATGAACCTCAGCTCAATGTGGCCTGTCCTCCGAGTTTAAGTGTGCTCTGCTTTCACTTCGCTTTTCGCTTTTCTTTCCAAGGAGATTGGATAGAGGTGCTGAGGGCAGCAGAGATTAAAGGCTTCCCTTAATGTAATTACTCCTCTTCTCTACTCTTCACTAGGTTCACATCAACCATGGAGAGCATAAACCTGAGGTGGTTTGAGACCATCCAAGGCACTATAACATAAATGTTACCAGGGTGCTCTAATAATATTCAGTCTTATCCAAATCTAAGTTATTTTTTGTCTAAAATAAAATTAAAATAAAAACAAAACAAAAAACAAAGATAAATGAGTTTTGTAATGTGTAGTGTAAAGTACACATTACAGCATGTGCAAACTCACCCATCCTACTCTCATTATCACTGTCTGAGGGTTGGTGGACAGGGGTGGAGTTGGTTGTGGAGTCTCCGTTGACGGCATGACAAAGAGCAGGGCTGCAGGAGCTTGAAGGCACCTGACCATCCGCACCACTGGAGGCTGAACAGGAACCTGACCTTGGGCCCAAGTCTGTACCATTCACTGTGCTTTAGGATAAAATACAGGAGATTTCATCTTTTTATTTTTTAATTCAAATCTGAATTGCTCATGAGAATGAGCAACTGTGTGCTACTTCACTGCATCCATGGCCATCGGATTTGAGTTATAACACTGAACTGATTGTTTTGTAGAGGAAAACAGGCTATAATAGGATGGTACGGTGATGTAATGAGCACAACTAAAGAGGCTCCTTTGTGAGCTGACAGAAAGGGACTATCGCAAAACCTGCTGTCAAGGCCAACCTTTGTCTTGGTGAGAGGTGGGTACTCTCTGTGTGATTAGGAAAACCCAAAAGAGATGGCAAATGCAGATAACTCACATTAATGAGTTTTTTACTAGTCAGCATATTTAGAAGCCATAAAAGCTCTCCCTATAATTACAACTCAAAACCTGTTAAGATGCTGTGCACAGGAAGTGATGCCAACAAATTTTAAACACTGAGTCAAACCCAGGTGGACCTGCTTAAGGCAAGTTGACGTGATGCTGAGACAAAAGACAGGGTACCAATTACAAAAACAGAAAAACATGCACAGTTTGAAGACAACAATGCATCACAGGCCTACAGCCTTTATCATGTGGTTTGACGGGTTATAAAACCTGCTGCTGCTAGATCCACAGAAGGGTTCCTTTACTTGACCATTTAAAAACTGGAAACACAAACTAACTGAGGGGAAAGAACAAAGGAAATGCAACAAATCAAAGAGGAATAAACAGAAGAGAGAAACCAAGGCACAGGCATTACAAAGGGAGAAAAAGGCCTCCTGTGTGAAACGATGCAGATCACTTAACAGTAACAACAATAATTTAGAGCCAGGTTTTGCTGAGCACTCAAGGTTTTAGGTCAATCTGAATTCACTGCAGGTGTTAACACAAAAACACTAAAATAATAACACAAAAAATGTAGGTTGCATAGACACTATAAAAGAGAGCTGTAGCTACTGTGACACATCCACTGGTTTCTCAATTTCTGTTTTGAAGCCTTCACATGGCGTATTCATGATCGCCATCTTGGTTTAAGAAAAAAAAACAACAAAAAAACAAAACAAAAACCCAGATGTGATGAGCAGGGGCACGTCTAGCTGTGAATCTGCTTGCTTATCAATCACAAATCATTAGGCAATGAAGATGCCCTGGATAATGAAAGCATTCTAAAATAATGCATGATCAAGATTTATTATTCAGCATATAAATGGATAAATAAATGACCGTGCCCATTAATATAGCAGGAAATTGTGTACATAGGTCACGACAGCAAGCCATTTTCCATAGCCTTCTGTAGGACTGGAAATGTGTTTGCCATCCCAACTATCTGGTGACCAAGAGGCAGAATTAAGCCACAGTACCTTTACATTTCCACCCAGAAGCTCCGTCCATGTTTTATACTGTCTAGGATGTTAAAGCAGCGGGCGACATGTCATATACGTCTATGCAAGAATCTCAGTTTATCTGCAACTAAAAATTCAATACAGTTTGCGAGATTGCTAACTACCTTTGTAAAACCACAACGAAGTTAATAGGTTTTTATGGGAAGAACTTGCAACAGTTCCAACTATTTAGTTAATCAAACACACAAACATTTTATGTTCACAACAATTTAGGGAAAATTTAATGTAGTAGCATTTAAAGCTCAAACAAGCACTAAGGCACAGTTTCTTGTGGCATCTCAGAGCATCCTCGCTTTGTTTATTAATGTTATGTAAAAATGATTTCAAAATGAGTCATTATTTTATGCTTATTCCTGTTTATACATTTCTTAAAAGGTTTAAAGGGGATTTGTTCACAAATTATTGTTTAGAGAGCTAGACTCATGTGCATATATTTGCTGCTTTAACTGTCTTGCTTTCAAGATGGGTGTTTAGGGTTTCAATGTTTAGGTAACAATGACATGGGGAAAATTATGTCTGCCTGCCACAATTGTCCTTCAGCTGGCCATGTTTGCAATCTGTCTGTGTACTTGCACATTTCTGGAACTCCCAGGAAGTGGAAACAGCTTTAAATATCCTACTGTTTGTGTCTTGCAGTCTTCTCAGTAGCTGCAATGCAGAGAGGAGCCAAGCAGCCACAACCCTCATAACCACCCCCCATCTGCTGTGAAGAGTATTTTTTTTGTGGCTCTTCAATAGAAGCCAGTATAGCTCACTGAAGGGCACTTTTCCACTGTTACAGATAAGACTGGCACAAGCAGCTAGCGTGAGAACTTAAAACACAAAGGGGACGACGGTCTGAACTGAGAAATAGCAAGACAGAGAAAGACAAGAAACAGACCTCACGGGGCTAGCAAAAAACAGGACATGAGTATTAACAGCAATGAAAAATATGGCTTCGTGTATTCCAACACAACTTATTGCATTGAAACAAGGCTAACACACTTATCAGCCTGTTAGCATTCTTTTACTTGAGAATAAGCATGCTCCCTGGTTTGAAGCAGTAATTCTTAACAGGCCAGAAAGTATTTAAGGCAAAGAGAAGTAGATAAAAATTTGCTTTGCGTGGGGGGGAAACTATGCGGGCGAACATAAAATGTCCCAAAAAGGGTTAGTTTGCCTTTTCAGTTTTACCTGTTGGCAGCCCTTGAGGATGAGGAAGATGAATCTCCGTTTTCATGGATGGCGTCACCATTCTGTTGGACCTCTGAAGATTTAAGAAAACAATGTTAGCCTAGAGATAACGGGATTATGTATGTTGGGAATTCATTCAACTCAATCTGTATGCACAATCCATTCACATACTGTTAATAAAGATGAAAGACCCCTCTGCCCCTCCTCTCCCTTAGAAAAAGAAAAAAAAATAAATAAATCACCCACCCCTAACATAAACACTGAGCTCACTGGAGCCATTTGGTGCATTGCCGTTGGTAAGTGGTGCCAGTTCCTCCTGGTCGGTGACAGTGAGTCCATCAAGGTACACAGTCAGCTCCCCCATGGGCACTGTCACCCCCTTCTGCTCCGCACTCAGCTTCAGCACTTCCTTCACATTCTCTACTGTGGATTCAAAGCAAGGATAGTATTAGAAACAGCTAATAATAATTACAAATAACGTAAAGAAAAACTACAATTACATGACACTATGCTTCTGCATCTTTGAAGGATATTATCAGGGTCATGCAACACATAGTACTAGTGAGCCTGATTTAAGCAATCCATAATGAAGTGGTTTTCTGTCGGGTTTCTCCTGAATACAAACGTTTTTTGAGCTGGGAAAAACCCTGATTTGATGCTGTCCTAACTGTATATTTACTAAACAGTTAGACAAATTACAACCTACACTTTCTACATGGGTATCATTTGCTACTTTCTGTAACAAAAAAGTTACATTTTCTGTCATGGTCTTCCAAGGCTCGAGTGAGGTCCAGCGTGGCTTTGCCCAGCAGAGCATCTGCTTTCAGGGTGTGGTGGCTCCAAACTTTGAAATCCACCTGTGTGTGTGGAGTTACATTCCTAGAAAATCATAAACAAACACACACAAAATATGTGTAATTCTTGAAATTCCCCCCAAAATCTTTTTAAACAATTCAAATAGATTTATGCTATCACAAAAAGGAATAGCAGCAGTTAAAACTGTACTTTTAGTTTTTTAAAGTTAAAAAAAACAAACAAACTGGCAGTATTTTAATCTTCTTTTTACTCTAGGACGACTCAACTAAGGAAAAAAAAAGGCTCTTATTGTCGAAACGCTCTGCAATACTCACACAGACTTATATTTCAAATACACTGAGATCTAAGAGCAACTCTAGAACTTTTATAAATCATTTGTGTGTGTGTGTGTGGGGGGGGGGGGTGGGTGGGTATAAAAAAAAACAAATAATCAGTGAATAAACTTATCAGTAACGCGAGCAAAGGGAACACACTGATTTGATATGACATGTAACTATGATTCAACAGGTCCCCCTCTCAACAGCTATTCCCCACCTCAGGAAAGTATAACAACAAACGAAAAAAAAAATATTTTGAAGCTTTTCATTCTTCTAGTTTCTCTATTTTTCAACACCTTCATCCCCTCAAAACACCAATAACTTGTTATTTATCCTGGGTAACCAATGTACCAAGCACACATGATACCGCCTCTCTTTGATTTCCATCTTCAAAATGAACACTATACAGCACAGTAACTGCATTTAGGTCTCTGAATATCAGCCTAAAGAAAAACACTGAAGATTAAAGCCTTTGTGTAGCACCCATAACAGCTTGCAAAACATCCATGGTGCAAACACGAGACCACAAACGCAGCAGCGCTCTGTCTTGTCAGCAATAATGACCCCATCAAGCCAATTAGCATTTCCAACGACATGCTTCTGACATATGGCTGAGCCAGTCGGAAGCCAGAGAGCTGCAAACGCCTGCCATGTTCAGGATGCTGGCTCCATTAAATGGTAAATCAAACACCATTTACAGAACTTTTCTAGTCCAGTCTGACCACTCAAAGAACTGGGGGCTTTTAAATGATACAAAGAGTTTTGTATATTATCATACAACTTTTCCCTTAGTTTAATACTTATAAAATCAGCCATCTGAGGGTTCTCCTGTTCTTATGATTGCCTAATATGATTCAACAACCACTCTTTGATTAAATACTGTATAAGACTGCTGAACCAAACAAAAAACAAAGCACCACAGAAACTCTCCGTCAACAGCTTTTAATGTCAACACGGCATAATACTTGAAAACAGCTTCTGGAAACGTCACACTTTTTTGCTTGTTTGTGTGTGTGTGTGTGTGTCTCGTCTCCACAAACTTAGCTGTTAAATAAATAAAGATGAAAGAAACAGCCACTGACATTAAATAAAATGACAACACACAGCCTGTTGAACGCTGTCAGCCAGTTGTACACAGCACACTTACAAAGTGAGCCTCTCGTCCCATTTAGGATTGGAGGAGCTATGAGATTTCGTAGTGCGCCGCGTCTCCCCCTCAGCTGTCACCTCCACATAAATGGCAGTCCCAAACAGGGAACTCTTCTTCCTCTTGAGTTTGGCACAGGACACTGATGGAGAGAAAATGAAGAGAGAAAGACACCATTTAAACTCAATTACATTATATTTACAGCAGAAAAGGTGACACTAACTCTGACATTTAGGTCATAAAGTGTGATACATGAGTATTCACATAGAAAATGTACACAGAGTGCTTCAACATAAGCTTTTTGTGGGAGTGGCAACACCCTGAGGCTACTGACACTTTTACACATCGTAGCCCACAGTGTTTTACTCACCAATGGCATAGAGTTGTGACGTTCCTCTGTGGTTATGGCTAGTCTCTGCTCTAGATGAGGCCGTGGCCATGTCATACACCACAGTGGAAAACCTTTAAACCCGCAAACATTACACACAAATGACCGAGTCAATTCACAAAAGAAACGTGAGCTCCGATATTTCTCAATAAGAATACAGAAAATCAAAAAAGCTGCATATTGTGCATATTGTGAATGACAGGTTTGTAACTGAGGTCTAACCAGCTAACAGCGCCTCAAAGTTAATCAACATCCTCTGTAAGCAGCCTTCACTTTTATATTCTCTTTCATCGGAGTGAGAAAGCGAGACCATGTCACCCGTGCAGTTTTTTTTTTTTTTTTTTTTTTAAATCCAGCACAGTCTGGGCAATGTTGAGTCAAAAGCAGTCGCAACTATGGCTACACTTGAAACAGGAAATGAATTTTAAAGTAGTCTAATATAAAATTCAAACTTGGCCAAGGTTTAATAAGAGAATATTTCTCTTCAAATTATGCAAGACAGCATTCTCTTGCTATGCCACAGAAGTACCAGGACAGATTTGGGAGAACTTTTACTTTCTGTGGAGTGTAAAGTGCGTCAAATAAACACAAATGTTGGTGGTTTGGAATTATTTATTTTATACATGGAGTTACAGTTTTATTCTTATATTATTATCTCTCTTCAGATATGAATATTACCCACTAACTGTAATTCTCCACAGAAACTCCAGAAAAATAAAAAAACAAAAATCATGTATACTCACAACTGGTGTGTGCTGCTAGACCCTCTGGTTCAGCCTACTCCGTGTCCCATGGTTCCACTGAAACAGAAAAGCACAGGTTTTTAGGATAAGATTTAGCTGGTAGAAAAGTTTAATTGATTAAGATAACAAATATATAGTTATGACTTGATATGTATTTATTTCAACCACAATAATCAAACTGTAAGGACACTAAGTGCTGAAGCGCTTCAGGTTAACAGAACTAAAGCTGAGTATCTTGTGTAACTTGGGTGGGCCATCCAAGTATGTTTATATCTGCTCAAGTATATTTGGCAACTCATTCTGGCTTTATTTCTTTATTGTTACAAGACAATGACTACATCTGCAATCAGTTAACTAGCAGATATACCCTTGCCCATATTTTGAAAGTTCAGGTCCCCCACACATCCCAGCTCATGTTTTCTTACCAGCCATCTCACTGGCCACATCACTGCAGAGACCACTGTCACTAAGCTGTTTCTCCAGAGTGTCTTATCATGTAAACACAGACTCCAAGACCACCACGTTGGACTGCAGCTGGAGACAGCAGTCTTTGTTCTGCTTGGAGACCCACTGTGAGCTGAACCCTTCAGCTCACTGAGGTTGCAGAGCACCCCAAGAAATATTAAGACTGGTTGGTTGGAGTCTAGTAGGATGAGAGACTCACTGGAGAGGCATTTGATTATATTGCTCTGTTATTTATTTGTCTCAAAATAGTTGGCACTTAAAACATTTTCCAAGTAGCACCTTATAAATTTTTAGTGTGCTACAAATACAATTCAAATCTGTGGCAACCACTAACAATTTACTTCAGTTACTGCAACATTTCCAAAGGCCTGACAAGCCTCCCATGCATAGTTATAATGCTCGTGTGGGGCTTAGTGAAGAGTCAACTGATGTTAAGACTTCTGGACACTAAACCACTGTCAGCACATTAGTCAGACACAACTTCTTGCAAAAGACAGCATCCATTAAGTAACACAGAGCAAATCCACAACCTATTACAGCCTCAGTCAGCTGGGAAAAACATACTAAATAAATATCTGAGGAAATTCAACCATTCTTCCAAGTCATCAACTAGTCATCAGCTTTTCATATCATGTCTGGTTTACAATGACTACTTTCAAGGTCATTCTAGCCAATTCTATTCCCTTAATGCACATATTTATATATCTTATACAGGTCCTTCTCAAAAAATTAGCATATTGTGATAAAGTTCATATTTCCTGTAATGTACTGATAAACATTAGACTTTCATATATTTTAGATTCATTACACACAACTGAAGTAGTTCAAGCCTTTCATTGTTTTAATATTGATGATTTTGGCATACATAACTCATGAAAACCCAAAATTCCTGTCTCAAAAAATTAGCATATTTCATCCGACCAATAAAAGAAAAGTGTTTTTAATACAAAAAAAGTCAACCTTCAAATAATTATGTTCAGTTATGCACTCAATACTTGGTCGGGAATCCTTTTGCAGAAATGACTGCTTCAATGCGGCGTGGCATGGAGGCAATCAACCTGTGGCACTGCTGAGGTGTTATGGAGGCCCAGGATGCTTCGATAGCGGCCTTAAGCTCATCCACAGTGTTGGGTCTTGCGTCTCTCAACTTTCTCTTCACAATATCCCACAGATTCTCTATGGGGTTCAGGTCAGGAGAGTTGGCAGGCCAATTGAGCACAGTAATACCATGGTCAGTAAACCATTTACCAGTGGTTTTGGCACTGTGAGCAGGTGCCAGGTCGTGCTGAAAAATGAAATCTTCATCTCCATAAAGCTTTTCAGCAGATGGAAGCATGAAGTGCTCCAGAATCTCCTGATAGCTAGCTGCATTGACCCTGCCCTTGATAAAACACAGTGGACCAACACCAGCAGCTGACATGGCACCCCAGACCATCACTGACTGTGGGTACTTGACACTGGACTTCAGGCATTTTGGCATTTCCCTCTCCCCAGTCTTCCTCCAGACTCTGGCACCTTGATTTCCGAATGACATGCAAAAGTTGCTTTCATCCGAAAAAAGTACTTTGGACCACTGAGCAACAGTCCAGTGCTGCTTCTCTGTAGCCCAGGTCAGGCACTTCTGCCGCTATTTCTGGTTCAAAAGTGGCTTGACCTGGGGAATGCGGCACCTGTAGGCCATTTCCTGCACACGCCTGTACACGGTGGCTCTGGATGTTTCTACTCCAGACTCAGTCCACTTCTTCCGCAGGTCCCCCAAGGTCTGGAATCGGTTCCTCTCCACAATCTTCCTCAGGGTCCGGTCACCTCTTCTCTTTGTGCAGCGTTTTCTGCCACACTTTTTCCTTCCCACAGACTTCCCACTGAGGTGCCTTGATACAGCACTCTGGGAACAGCCTATTCGTTCAGAAATTTCTTTCTGTGTCTTACCCTCTTGCTTGAGGGTGTCAATGATGGCCTTCTGGACAGCAGTCAGGTCGGCAGTCTTACCCATGATTGCGGTTTTGAGTAATGAACCAGGCTGGGAGTTTTTAAAAGCCTCAGGAATCTTTTGCAGGTGTTTAGAGTTAATTCGATGATTCAGATGGTTAGGTTAATAGCTCGTTTAGAGAACCTTTTCATGATATGCTAATTTTTTGAGACAGGAATTTTGGGTTTTCATGAGTTATGTATGCCAAAATCATCAATATTAAAACAATGAAAGGCTTGAACTACTTCAGTTGTGTGTAATGAATCTAAAATATATGAAAGTCTAATGTTTATCAGTACATTACAGAAAATAATGAACTTTATCACAATATGCTAATTTTTTGAGAAGGACCTGTATAGCTCTCTCTGAGTACTCAGAGCGCTCTGTACAACATGCCACATTCACCCATTCACACAAGCATGTGCTTGTGTGCTTTCTAACTACCATTCACACACATCCAATGGATGCATCGGAGAGCAACTTGGGGTTAATATCTTGCCCAAGGACATTTGGCATGCAGGGGAGGAGCCAGGGATCGAACCACCAACCTTCTGATCAGTAGATGACCTACCCTACCTCCTGAGATACAGCCACCCCAAGTCAGGGGTTATGTCAGGTATTGATTAAAGTGGGACCTGTGAGGGTTACTACTAAACAGCATCTCTGAGCAAGAAATATGGAAACAGAGTGGTATTTATACAGCGGTGTTTGACTCCTAATCACCAGGGTTGAAAGAGGATCATAACTCAATAGCTGATTTAATATTGCAATTAAATTTGTTTTCTGAAATACAACTTAAACATTTTAACAGCTCAGAGATACTGACAATCTGAAAATTGTTAATTGCCCAATTAATACACACCCAAGGACTTTGGCTTACTGTGTTTACAGATACCTGTTTTGAACCTGTTCAATACCTGCTTGGAGGGGTTTAACAGCAAGTCTAGGGGACAATTAATACTTTATTTGTAGGATCTGGATTCTTGGGTAACACCAGATGAATTCACAGTTATTAAAAAAAATCCTATAAAACCATAGAAAACACAGGACCTTTAATCTTAGGTTCAATTCAGTTTTCTTTGTTTTGCTCGAGGACTGCTTATCTGTTTTAATATGCTGGCTGCCAGCAGGGTTAGCACAGGGTTAGATTTGCCTACAAAACAAGAGTAACGTGCTTACTGCTGGACATGCATTTTGTATTTTGTGAAGATTGTCTGATCATGTTCCTGCTTAATCCAAAGGTTTCAAAGGAGATGCTGGCTAACAAAAAAAAATCAGCTTGACAGCAGACAACCTCCCTTGTTTCTCTAAGTGTACACCTTTGTGTGTAAAAAGCCAAGACAAATCCTTTCTCACACCACCTGTCAAACGAGCTTTGCTGTCTGTTCTAATGCACTGTCTGTCTTCCTGTGACCTAATGACGCACATAACAGTTTATACATAGACACACATGCCCGCTGTACTACAGCTGTCTATAGAACACATCCGGGCAGACCATGAGCAGGGATGAAGCATAGATGCATATAAAGTATATTTAAACGTTTAAAAGTCCTGACGCTGAATACCTATTGTTTTTAACCTGACACCGACTGACATGGTTATTTTTTTATTTATTACTTACTTGGGTTATTTTTATGTTTGTTCTGTTTATTTTAATTTTTAACTAATGTAGCAGGAATTTCCTAACTTTAAGACAAATACAGTAAATCTTATCTTTATCCAAAATAATGAGACTGTGATTATTCTTACACTACCCCATACCGTAAAAGCTCTTTAAAGTTTTTTTAGTCCACCTCTCTTTTATTTTGCCAGACTTTAAAAAAAGATTCTCTCATGGGCAAAACACACAAGCTTTACACAATGGTAGCAGGCTACAACTCCTAATTTCACCCACAGCTGCTTTCCTGCTTTTCAAAAGTTCAGTGTCTTTGCAAGTGAGTGAGAGCACAAAAACAAGCATATTTTAGAGCCAGCAGGCAAATAAGGCACTTTTCTGTAAGTAATTTCCTTCCAATGTGGCACTAGCATACACAGCATGTGATAGCCTAAATACTAAACCACTGTTCATGACAGAGAGACAGCAAGACACTCACTAAGAATCCTGAAATACAATAGCAGATACTGTATAAACATAAACCTGCATCAGCCACTCAAACAAACACAGCCGTGAAAGACCATTTCTCCTTGAGACCAAGCCTGTCCAGAAAAGGGAAATGTAAGGCAACTGGGCCTAATGAGTACTGACAGGGATTCTCATCAGGTGTTAGCGGAGCCCACATAAATATGGTCTCTCTTACTCTGTCTCTGCTCAGAATTTCGTCTTTAAAGCTAGAGACCCTGAAAGTGTTACATGTTCTACTCACTATTCATAGGATAACTCAAGTTGGAGCAACACTGAAATAAACAGCTGTGGCTCAAGGGTCAGGCTCACATTCACCTGTGTTAAGCACTGTCTACGACCCGAGAAACACCCAAAGACTAGAAATGTCAACACGTTTAAAAGTTAAAGAGTAACATATCGTTTCCTTTCATGACAAAAAGTTTAGTAATCAGTCACATGGATTAATGGGTAATAAAGCACAAGATTGATTCCACTTTGGCACAATTCGCAGGCCATACGCTAGCAATGCTTAATTTACATATTAAATACTGATCATAACACACAAACTCCGGTACAGTTACCGAACAGCGGCTAACTTTGGTGTAATCTACTGACTGCTAGCATTAGCTTACAAAGTGTAACTTAATAGGCAGCTACTGGCCTTCGGACACTTAACTTCCTAAATCTATTTGCAACACACATACGTACAATATGTGCAGATACTCCCGGTGACAACCTTTAAATATGTAGCAGTACTAGTCTGTAACTAAAGCTACACAGCTAGCTATCAATAAGGTAGCCAGCTAGCTACAGTTAAAAAAGCAAAACAATTTTAGTGTTGTGAAAGTAGCTTAACGCTAGGTGACTATCCTTTCTACTGTGTGTATAATATCCATCTGACAAACCAAGGGGTGATAATGGGCACATAACTAAAAACGTAGCGTGTTTGCTTAATCTACATCTGCATAATGTTATAACATTACAGCAGACGCTAGCTAGGTGAGCCAAGTTAGCTGCTCGCTAGCCGGCTATCTGACTAACTTACTTAGCATCTTGGCTAATTGTCCGCCATCACAAAGCTAGCCAGTTCGGCTGCATATAAAATACAGGCTTATCAAGAAATACTATTTAAACACTCGGAGAAAGTCTTTCTAAATGCTTTAAGTGACATTAGCAGGGGTGTTTTACCTTGCTCGCTGTTCCTCTACTTTCCTACACTCTGTGTCTTGGCTGTGTGCTAACGCAACGGTTGTCAGTAAAATCCTCAGCCGAGCAGGCCCCTCAGTCTGCTACGGCTCTCTTGCCATCTCTGTACAGAAGCCTATGACTAGCAAAACACACGGGCGACAGGCGCGCCACCCCAGTAGATACTAGTGGAAAAGGGGTAATACTGCTGTGTAATAAGTCGGGACACGAAACAGGCTTACTGCTATACACTGCACATTTATTACTTTTATGTAATCTAAACGGATATATATTCGGTTCGTCATTATCCAGTTTATTAATAAAATCCAAACTTTTGTTTTTCCTTTTAAAATACTCTTTGTTTGTTTGTTTAATCTCAAAATTTATTTATTTTTACGTTTCACGTTACTGAACGTTGTAAGCATTTTGACTGAAAGTCCCGTTTCCCGTTTACTTAACCAATTTTACCAGAAAAATGGTGTAGGGGTGTCTGCGTCCCTACACAGGTCCTCGATAAATCTGTCTAGCACCGATACATTAGGAAAGAAAACTAGGCCGATTTGTGGTAACTGAATGTGTTGATGTAATGTAACCTCTTATTACCTGATGCTTTTTAAAAATATATTTGTAGTTTTAAAAGTTTAGAAAATACAAATATTTAGAAGAAAGAAGAAAAAATATATGATTTGATGTGTTAGTGTTCACTTTACTTACCTGCCTTGTTGTTGATCTGTAAGACCATTAGAGATTGATTTCAACTTGTGATTGTTAACTAGATTTTCTGAAAGAGACTCATTTTGTCTGATATACTGTATCTAACTTTCCATATTTTTCCCCAGGTGTAGCAAATTTCCTAATTCTTTCAGCCACTTATCAAACATTGGGTTTGTCTCAGATTTCCTAGACTGGAGCAGAATTTTTCCTGCTAACACTGTGGATAGAGCTTTTTCATGATGTGTAACCTGCTTGAGTCTACCACCTCAAATAATGCTTTAAGAGGGGCAAAGGGGTACTCCAAATTAAAAACCTCGATAAAGATATCAAAATAGTGATTCTACAAAATCTATAATCTATTGAGAACCAACATCTGTGCAAGTCTTTGAAAGACTGAATTGCATCAGAGTGTGCAAAGAATTTATGTAGATGCTGTGGATATTTGCCACAACATTTTTCCCCACACATGCTCAGTGCCTAGTTCTTCCTGCCAGTGTGTCCTGATGCTTATTTTTTATCATTTTAAAATACAGAGTACATTCAGATTTTGGAGCCAGCTTTATTTTGTAAAAAACAAAACAAAACAAAAATACTGCAGTGACTTATATTTAATACTTTATTTTCCACATATTAAAGAGAAACTTATACAGACACATTTCAGACCCTTGCTGGTGTTGTTTTCAGAGGATCTGCTGCTCTTTTTCATGTGTGTGGTTGATGATTTACAAAATCTTATATTAATGAATGTTATATTAAATTGTCTGGAAAAATCAAAAGTTTCTGGTAATCTTTTACATAGAGATAATGGTTGTTTAATGGGACGTCTCGTGGGATTGAGGTCTCTTTTTTACTAAATGTTTGGAGCACAAAAAAGTAAAAATAAAATACAATAAAATGAAATAAAATTCAGAAAAGCTTGCAGTCATTATACAGGAACAACAGCTCACAGGGTAGATAACACAAAATGCACATACAAGCATCATAAATGTTTTTGTCAGTTATGTTTGTGTATCGAAGTTACCCACTTTGAACAGTCCACAGATACAGATGGTAAATTGGGACAAAACCGAAAGGCTAAAAAGCTTTGTTATCCAACAGAAATTTGAGTAGATGTAAAAGTATTCTGTGGGTTTAACTAGTTTGTATGTGCACTTGTCTTGGAGTCTCTGATGTCAAATTTTCAGACTCTTCTTAAGAACATTCGTTACAAGATTTGTGAAAGTTTTCTTGGGATTTAAATTGACTATTCCCCTTTTGATATGATGCAGAATTGACTCCAAGCTGCCCAAACCTAAAATGACGACAGATCTCAGCACCCTGCTTAATACACTTAATAACAGGTCTTCTCCTAAGATCTGTTGCCTTTTGTCTATACCAAAGATTACAACTGTTAATTTGTGCAAATAATGTCAAATAATGTAGTAAATATTAACATTGTAAGCAAATTAAAGCAAGGCTTTCTTTAAAATTATGTTAAAAGGAAGTTTTGAAAGCCTTGAACTCCAAAACGTAGACATGAATTAAAATAAAGATACAGGACCTAAATTAGTGGTGAAGTTACTTTTGGAAAAAAGATTCTTCATTTGGCTAAAAATAAAAGTTTGAATTAAAAAATACGTCTCAATGTTTAAGTTTTTACAATTTCTTTTTTAAGGAAGTATTTGGAGGACATGAACTGGAAGGGCTGTTTTTTTTTTTTTTGCCAAACAACTTTCATCAGTTTTCAGATGATATTGTGTTGGTGGTTGCCCAGTATTATTGATCAACTATTATAACAAACCTCAGTCTGTACTGTTTTTTGTTAGTAGGCACATGGAAGTAAAAATCCTAATTATCTATTTCCCAATTTAGAATAGCATTTGAGTCAAGGGGATGCTTTTGAGCTTAAAATGATTGACTAACTAACAAATAATCCTGAGATAAAAACTGCGGTTCTGTGGCAGGCAGATGGGTGTAATTCCAGGAAGAGTGCAGATGTAATTGATGACACTGTTATTGAATTGTGTGGTCCTGGTATGGTGCATGCTGGACTCCTGGTGTGGATGACATTTAAACTGAATAAATGATGTTATGATTGACTGAGAATCATCAGAGCTGTAATCATCACACATCCATCTCTCAAGCGAACAGCTCATCTCAGTCTGCAAAAATAATGGAGACTTATTACAATGACAGGTCCAAAACCTTCCAGAGTTACTACATTTGTGACCCTCATTTGTTGGTGAGCTAGAGGCCAGAGATCAGGCCACAGAAAACTCTGTAACCTTGCATGAATTATTTGCAGGTGGGTACGTCAGTTTAAATGAAATACATAATAAAAATTCGCAAATGGCTCAGTGAGTAAAATCACTGTCTAACCTGTTTAAAAAATGACTTTTAGTGTAAACAAGAACAACTGCAGTCTTAAAACTTGAATGAATCATACATTTACACAACTGTTAATAAAAAGTGAAGTCTTTTAAAAAAAGTTTTACACTCTTAAAATTTGATTAATGTAAATTTTTTAATGCATTTAGTCAGTCTACTGTCATTACACACATTATCACTGAAAGAGCACAGGGGTGCCACAAAGGCACAAAAACTTCACACATGTAATAGTTTGGTTAAAAAAAAAAGAAAAAAAAAGCGTTTTAACAACTTTATGTTTCTAACAAATTGTTGAGATCTAGAAATTGTTCTTGGCATCATCACACTGTGAAAGACAGTTCATTTTACATTAGGAGCCATATGTTTGACACCCATTCTCTAAACCTTTTTTGTCCTCACAACTGCATTGTTATATTAGGCCCACAAAAATAATGAAATAAATAATTCCTCAGAACATGAAAATGTTCCTGGATGCATGCCACTGCACTTATTTCCAACAGACAACAAAATATGCAGTTCCAGAAAAGGTGAACCCATGTGAACTTGACAGGGTAAGCTAAGCAATCTAAGAAAACTTGATCTACAATCAAGAGGCAATTTCATGATTGGAGATATGTATAGGATTTATCACAAAGTGCAAACGCCTGGTTACACTCAAGAAGGACAGTTTGACCTTTGTCAGAAAGCATCTAAATGAGTGCACAGTTTGGACAAAAATATATGTACAGAAGAAAAACTTGTAGCAGAATGGCAGGAGGAGCAAAGCATAGAGACAGAGGGAAACAACTCATGATCTGCAGCATACCACATTAACTTTCATATCATCTGGCGAACTTATGGCATGGGCATTTATGGCAGTGGAACTGTGTTTCTATTGATAATGTGAATGCTGCTGTTTGTAGCAGGGTTAATTGTGAAGTGCATAGGACTATATTCTCTACTCAGATTCAGCCCATTACTGCAAAAAATATTGATTGGATATAACTATGCAGTGCAAATGGATAACGATGCACAGCATACTGCAAAGGTAACCCAAGAGTTTCTCAAGGTAAAAAAGCCCCTGGATATTCTATGGGATCTGCCAGGTCAGTCTTTTTAATTTTTAATTTTCTTTGTTGTAAAGCACTTTGTGATTTTTATCTGCGAAAAGCGCTATATAAATAAATTTTACTTACTGATAGGTGTGGATAACATTTTTTTTAGATAAATATATGAAAGCATCATTTAAAATTGTGCATTTATGAGGTCAGAGACTGATGTTGGGGGTCTCTTTTATCTAAAACTCATGCCAGATGAAAAAAAAAGATACTGGTTTAAGGAGAATTACCTTTGTGAAAACAAATTCTGAATCTTTTGGATGGGATTTACTGAGGCAGGCAACTTCAGATAAAGTGTTTTCAAACTCTTGATTTTACACATGAACATCAGAATTGTCTGAATCCACTTGCTCTACGTTACTGCTTAATCACCTACTGTAATCCATCAAAAAAAGCTATACAATACACATGGAATTTATTAAAAGAAGACTCACTTTTCATGTGTCTTTTAAAAGACAAGAGAGGGTAACAAAACAATTTTAAAGACTGTGGTCATTGACATAAAGGCCAGTTTGCACAATATGACACAGCAACCTCAAGCCTGAAAAGGCTCTCTCATTTAAACTATAGAATCCAATAAAAACTATGTAGATGTTTGATATTGTGACTGTGAGTAGTCAGTTATTCCAGCGATGTTTAATTGTTCAAGATAGCTGTTCAAGCAGTGAACAGTCTGAAAATGATGCTTGAATTCTTCCTGATTCAATTTGTGGACATCAGTTTTAAACCAATGCCAGCAGATTTTTGAAGGGATATCAGATATCATCCATCCATCCATCCATCCATCCACCTTCATCCTCTGTTACTTCTCTGGATCTGGGTCACAGGGACAGCAGTCTAAGCAGTCTAAGCACAGATACCCAGACCCTCCCCCTAGCCACCATCTAGACACATAATCGCTCCAGTGTATAGTATATAGATAGTCCAGACATCCTGGTCTGATATCTGAACCACATCAACTGGCTCTTTGAAATGTGGAGGTACAGCAGCTCTGAGCCCCTCACAATTAACCAAAATCTTTGTCCTCTCTCTAACCGTGAACGTGACACCCTTCAGAGGAAGTTCATTTCTGTACATTGTATCCAAGATTATATTCTTTCTGGTAGTATCTGTAGTTTGTGGCTATAGTTGAGGGTAAGAATGCATTGTTTAGTAATTTGACAGCTTTGCCTTAACGCTCAGCTCTTTCTTTATCACAACAGACCGATAGAGCAGCGAGATTACATCAGATGCTATTCCAGCCTGTCTGTCAATCTCCTGCGCCACTCTCCCCCTGCCCATGAACAAGACCACAAGTTACTGCAACTCATCAAATTCAGCTGATCAAGAGACCAGCTAGGAATTCTGTAAATAACCAATACTGATGACCCTTCCTTTGTGCCTCATCCATCAGCTTGAGCTGCTCTGGGGTTAAATATTATCTCCTTGCTCCTAAAGGCATAGTTACCCACAGCAATTGTATATTATAAACATATTGCCTATCTGCAATTGCTTCCTGTCCCTTCAACTCACCCACACAGTCCGACTTATGTTGCACTGCATCATGGGGAGTTGTCTCCCACAACTCCCCATGATGCAGTGATCTCCCTTCATGAAAGGGAAATTGCTGAGCAATTATTGACTCTAATGATCACATGCCTACAAAAAGCTGCTGTTAATATAGTTTTTCCTGCTCTTGTTGTGTGAAAAGTTCATGTTTTTGCTTTTCCTGCTGTTAATGTTGTAATGACGGTTTCTCCTTTGAGTACATCGAGCAGCAGGACACTAACATGGCAAACAAACTGCCTAATAAATGTTGGCTTTGGCAATACAGTTGGCTGGTTTGGAAGAAGAGTACTGCATGGCCCTGCATCTGCTTCAGAAAGCTACCAACTGCTCCTCCCTCCTCTGTAGCAGGGATGTAGTATTTGTTTAACTGGGCTACAAACATTGTTCTAATATGCCTATAAATAGCAACTTCGGCCTGTCTGTCTGGTCTGGTTGCTGGATTCCTAAACTGAATGCATATCTCTGAATCCTGTTCTAGGTGTATAAGCCATGGCTGACTGCAAAATAAAAAAAAAAAATACATAAAAAATGAAAAATTGTAGAAAAAACAAATTGATAAATTCAGGATATGACACAAATTTAGGATAACTATCACAGCAGTGTCGTTGTGTGAGGCTTAGGTTTCTTGTTTTTTATTCTTAGTTAATATAGTTGAACATTAGTTAATTTTAATTTTTTGTGTTGTTTTATTGTTTCAGAGTTTTTTGTGATTGAAAATTTGTTAGTATTCATACCTGTATGAGTCTCCTTTGATTACTTCCTGTTTTATTTTGAAGGACAGCTCTCTTACATGTCCTATGTTAGGTTTTCTCCACCAAAATTGGACAACAGAAGGTTGTAAAAACATTTTCTCAGTTTCTGCTGTAACCTTGTTGTTAAATAACTCCCTGATTACTGTGAAAACTTGATTAAAAAATGAATAGTCTTTAATGAGATAAAGCTTTCTCATGCAATTCTGTGAACGTAATATTTGTATTAATATTACCAAACACCAACAATAACACATGTATACATTCACCAGGCACTGTTTTTTAAGGGTAAAATGCAACAACAATGTAATTAATATTACAAACAAAATAATATGCATTATAGGTTATTTGTAGAAATTCACATTCACATAAATGTTTGGGATGAATAATTTGCTGAAGCAGCTGCCTTTCATACGAGGTATAAAAGTCATGTAGACTGTAGTAAATCTGTTTACTGACTCAAGATGCTGGCACTGTGATATGTGCCTGTCATTTTATCACTATTGAAGTGGTTTGTGTAATACCACTGTAGCAGGGTGGATAGGATTTCTGGTCAATGGCCTGTAGCCTGTGTTGGACTTTTCGTCTCTGATTTGATGTGATGGGGTGTTTCCTTTTGTCTGTTTTTCTCAGATTGCGATTTTGTCTTGCGACAGAAGCAGATGACATTGAAGAAGCGGCAGTGGCATGTTGCACACGGGTCACAGCAACCGGACTGAGGCAAACAGCTTTGAGCGAGCTGGGAGCATTTGATCTTCACAGGATTTGGCCTCACTTTAGCAGGAGGACAAATCTCATTTTGAGCAGCAGGAGCGCCTCTGGGCTTCTGTGAGGTGGGGAGAAAAACAAAACAGATGGCGAGAGCATCAGAAAAGCCATCTGACTCTTCTGGATCCTTATAGTAATACTGCCTCCAAACACTGAAAGCTTTGACTGTGGGTACCCACAGCACACAGTAAATGCTAAAATTTTTGACCATTTTAAGGATTGATTGACATCATGTATGACTAAAACATGAACATGCAGGCCCCCAAAGATGTATAGGTTTTGTTAGACTTACAGATTAACAGCACAGATCTTGAACTTACTGGCACAAGAATCCTCTGTCGTTCATAATGTCCTCTCCTGGCAAACAGTGGCCTCACCCTGATTTCATTCGTAGACCCTGTTGAAACAACATCAAACTATTTTCTTACTTAAGAAGATCAACACATACTGTGACCCCATGCTTTTCAAACCTTCTCTTTACTTTCCTGTTTTGAGGGTTGTCTCATTTTTGCCCCTGTAGTGCACCTGTTGTTAATTTCCTTAACACCAAATCAGCAAAAACTGATGAACAATGCCCCTCTGCTACTTAACTCAACACATCAATATCCCCAAAGTTTAACAGACTTGATGCTGAACTCCAATCAACAAACGTTTCTTTAAATTGTTGATTTTTTAAAGTTCTGAATCAGGAAAAAGGCAAATTTTTTGTTCAGAAAAGAGTAAAATAATACAATAGAATTAAAATGTACGCACATAAATGAAAGTACAACTTCTAGAGTTTGTTTCATGTCACACAAAGTGCATTTTTATAATCATTTGTTTAAGTCACGAAGCACTGGCGCAGCAAAATTACTGTTCTGTTCTATAACTTATTAACGGCAAAGCTACAGATGAGGATTAGGGCGCCTCGGGAAAAAATATATCAACATAGAAAATAAATCTGGTTTTATTAATATCATATGAGATAAAAAAAATATTCTGTAAATTTGTTTTAATCCATGTAATTTGTCACCTCTTTGGCCACCAGAGGGCCTCAATGTGATCCTCTAAGTTAGACGTCTAAATCTTTTTCCCACTGAAGAGCTGCAAATCATCTCCGATTTATTTAATTAGACACACACGCACAAGATATCTGGATACCCAAGAGCTGAGCAGGCAGGCCCATAAATTCCTCTAAAACTGTAACTGAAAACATTGGCCCGAGGTCACATATCTGAGACTGCTGAAAAAATGTAAAACGGTTCACACCAGGGGTATATGACAGTGCATGAATGTATACTGGTATAGAGACAGGTCAACTCTCAATTTGCAGCTCATATAATTTTATGGCAGTAATAAATCACTCCTCAAATAGATGAGACAAGATTTGCCTAGACACTGGCGGATCTCTATAGATAAGCAGCCGCAGCAACCTCACACCCTGCTTAGCAGGAAACTCTGAGACTGACAAGGTGATTTATTTTCCCACAAGCTGTCAGTTCTAGACAGGTGATAGAGGTGCCCGGAGCTTTCACTGCCGCGTGTGTTCCCCTTCTTATGTGAAATCCTGATTTATGTTGTAATAACATGAATAATAACACGGATATAAAATGTATACCCCCCCCCCCCCAAAAAAAGAAAAAAAAGCTCTAACCACTAGATATTAAAACTTGACCAATCAGCAGGAAATTGCGCAAACGAGATTATTATTATTATTGTTATTATTATTGAAGACTCCCATAAAGTGTTGTCATGTTGATATACGCTTTCATAGGTGATGCCAGCTGTACCGTTATGCGCTACGAGGAGCATTGGGCCTCCTCCTCTGCGGCTCATGTTGTGCTGATGAATCAGGAGATGCCTGACGTTTTATGGTCACCCTTTAAACTCTTTAAGTGGAAAACGTTTGGTGGTGCTTTGATCCCCGACTGTAATCCTAGCAGAGCGCACTTCTGCAGTTAACAGTAAGACTTGTCTAACTTTGCTAAAATTACACAGCAGTAAATCTGAACGCACATAAATCAGTCACAATAAAAAGATAGCGAACTCAAATACTCTAACTTTAAACACTTGTAAATCTGACCTAAGTGATATATCAGAAAGTGACACGTCCCCACTGCTACTGGGCTAAATATGCTTGTCATGCTCTTTGCTGCTTTAACTACGTGCAGACAATTGAATTTTTACATATTCCAGTCAGCTTTGGAGTGTGTGGAAATACAGCACAGAAGTGGTGGTGGGTAAACGTTTGATCGCACTGTGTGTAGGATAACGTATTCAGTGCCATTTCATATACAGACATGGGCCAAGGTGTCGTTTACAGAGGAGGCTCGGAGAGCAAGAGCAGTCACATATAAAGTGAATGCTTTTTACAGCCTTTAAAGCAGGCAAGGGCAATTTATTTTCCCAATGGGCAATGAAACGAAAGTACTATCAGATTTTGTTCCACTGTGCAATACCAGTGGTATACTCAAGTAGAATTTTCACGTATCTGGAGGGCCACATCAATCAGCTGAACTCAGTTTGCGCAATATTATTATTTTTATCTCTTTATATGTTTATAAAGGCCCCGGTTTCTCACGTGGGCCACTGGGAAAATTAATTTCCCACCTCTGCTTTACTAAAGGCTGTTTTGACTTCAGGGATGAACACACCCAAAAAGATAGAAAGACACAAATGTTCTGTTCTGTTCGTGAAACTTTGTGCTAGATTCCACCACCATTTGTAACACATTTATGTCACAAATGAGGCATCAAAATGAACCCAACAGCTGTCCTATGTCCTTTAAGCACTCCCAGGACTCACACTAAATTTTAATTTCAGCAACGCCATTTTTTTCTTATCAATTCATCCTGACAAATCACATTTAAACCATCCCCAGCTTTACTCTGAGACTGTTTAAGCGCACCTTTAAACAACAGCAGCGTGATATAAAGGTGGCCACTTAAGGTGGTATTACGTCAGTCCTACTATACTTTTTGTCCCTCACCCTGTACAGCAGACTTGTGCAATTCTTTTTAAAAAAAGAAATCTCATTTTATTTTGTGTTATTATTTTTATTTTTATAATAGCCAAAAACGAAGTTATCAGTTTTATTACTTTAATGAGGTTCAGCCATTATTACAGTCTGCTGTTTCTGCTGGTTTGTAAACCAGCAGCGACCTCGTGGTAAACTATAACGTGTTATCCCACGCACTCACCTGTGCCGTGAGAGGCCTTCCTCAGCGGCACATCCCCGCGGGCAGCGGCTTCACGATCGTTGATTCGACGACTTCCGAAGGCCAGCTGCACAATGCACAGGCACAGCAGTGCCAGCTTCATCCCGACTCTAAGCAGCTCCCTCTTACCGATGACACACAGGACCCCTGACGGGAAAGGCCTTCCTTGTGTTGTGATGCCAGCTGAAGCCTTTAAACCCAACCTGTTACTTAGCTGGCCTGTTCTCTGTGTCCGCTTCTCACGCCTCTCCAACTTTAATATATTAAAGAGGCAGGCTCACACACGCATGGTACACACCCCTCTTTGTCTCAACGCCTCCAAATCACAGTGACCGACAGGGTAGCGTCCTTTATTCACTTTAAACAAATAGATTTGTTCTGCCTTTATAAAAAAAAAAAAATTAAATAACGGCTCTTACACAAATAGAAAAATTATTTATTGGCCACTTCACAACATAAAGAGAGCAGATTTATTCATGCACATGTAACAGGATGAAATGTTGCTCCTAATAATCTGAAAGAAGTTACTAGTGTGTCTTTATTTAGATGTTATCTGAAGTCCAAGTGCTGAATGTAGAGAACATGATTAAGCGTCTGCGGCAGAACACAGACTGGCAACCTGTGTTGGATGTTTTTATGTGATAATTCTGTCCATGTGGAATTTATCTAATTGTGTTCTTGTTGCCTTCCCCTGAAGCCTTGGGACAAGATCGAGGATATAAATTTAACATGGTGATATGTTCATGGGTGGAATTTGAAGCTTTTATCGCTTTTGTTAAGTTTTATTAACTGTAGCTCAAGTCAAAATGCTTAGATTTTATTTACAGAACATGTCAGAACTTGTGTTTGCATTTTGAAAGTGATACAATGAGCTGGATGAATGCAGTGAAGGCAGCACATTAAATGAAGCTTTTAGTGTAAAGAAAATGTTAAAACTTCTTCGGTGAACCTTGCCTTTTGTAGTTTGAAGAAAGCACACATGATGGGAACCTGCAATCTGACACTGTGCATGACATTCAATTATTATACAACACTTGATGAAGGAAGAAAGTTCAGTCATAATATCAAAGCAGCTTTTAATTTGAAACATGTTTAAAATGATTGACAGTGGATTTTAAGGACATGTAACAATATCTCCTTTCCATGCTGACAAAGCGAGTCAGAAATGAAAGGCAGCAGCTTGGCCTTAAGCGCTACATTGCACTCTTACATAGCTGCAGTAGATTTGTGTTTGTCTGCTTGGTGGGGATTCTTGGTCAGGACTTTATCAAAATATATATTTAGCTGTACTTTGTGACTTATACTCCCTGCGTGCCCCCTGGTTATAAAGAAAGTGTGTTAAACCCATGGATACATTTATAAGACACAAGAGCTACATTTTCAGTCTCATGTCTGATTTGACACATAATAAGAGCTTCATCTGGCATCCACATGTTAATACAGCCACAACACAATCTTTGACTTGGTGAATAATGAGTCTGATAAAGCTTTTTATTATCAGAGAGACTCTATTGTCCCAAAAAACCGTGATCTCAGAGCTCTGAAAGGTCTGTGGGGAGATCCTGCAACTGATTATATTCTAATAGGTAATACATGCTCACAGTTCTGTTACAGTTTGTGCTGAGTTGTATAGCGAGCAAAGATATTTCAACTTGAGCACATCATGAGCTCAAGAGTTCAAAGAAATAAATATATCAAGCAAATCTTTTTTTTTAAAAAAAAACATACTTACCTAAATGTTTTGAGTTTCCATGACATTTTGTCTCTTTTGAAGTTGCTTAAGCAGATAATTCTTGACTCTTAGGCAAGATGATTGACAGGACTGTGCAGTTCTTAAGACACCCCTCATTTCTCTGTATTGTTTTTCCTGGTAGCCAGATTCTTTTCTTCCTCCAGGGTTTCTGGAGCTGTTTCAGTTTTTTTCTTTGGCTATTTGGCTGCTCTTTCACTCATTTTCAGTTCAGTCCTTGTACCTGATCATTTCCCTCTGACAATGGTCAGGTACAGGTTCTTGATGTTATTGTTTGTAAGCCATTTAACACTGACTTATGAATCGTTCAAGCATAAAAAGGCACTTAATGTATGAACCAATGCTGTGTCAGCTCAACTTAGTAAATGACAATGATTTTATATTGTGTCTTCAGGCATTTTGTTACTAGCTGTGGTACGTCAAGCTACACAAGAACTGGACAGAAAATCAGTGGCAACAGGTCTGATGGAGTAATGAATCCCAATGAAACATTTCTGGTTCAAAACATTGTCCTATGAAAAGAGGAGGTCAGAAGTTGTGGTGAGTGTCTACATCCATTTGTAAAACATGGTAGAAGCTCTGTCATGGTTTTCAGCCAGTGGTGTTGGGGATCTTGTTAAAACTGATGGAGTCATGGAGGCAGAGAAGTACTATCAGATTGTGTTCCACTATGCAACACCATCAGAGGTGGGAAGTAACGAAGTAATAGTACTTTGTTACTGTCCTTAAGTACAATTTTCTTAAGTATCTGTACTTTACTTGAGTAGTTTTTTTTCTGACAACTTTTACACTCTGGATTTTTAAACAAATATCTGTACTTTCTACTCCTTATATTTTCAAAACGGGCTCAATACTTTTGCTTTAATGTATTTGAGGGGAATCATTATTTCACGTGACTACGAGCATTCAAACATGAAACCGAATTGAGGCTAAAGAGTAACACATGAGAGGAAATCCTATTTGTGTATTAATCACCAGAGCATGTCAAATAAAAAGAGATAAAAGAGGCGAAACCGTGTGCCGTTATCAGGGGTTAAAGTGGGGCCAGTTTTTTCCCCGGAGCAACACCGGGACGAGAGCAGATGCCCATGAGTATTTATTTCAACATGTAGGTAGTGCTACAAAAGAGGGCCGAGGGGTAATGCTTTTTAAATAAAAGGTAATTCCAAATGCAGTGAACTTTTGAGCAATAATGTGTGTGTGCAGTTTGTCTCCCAGTGTGTTGCTAGTTTTCACAAGGAGAGAAAAGAAAGAGAGCTAACTTCACTCAGAGACGGAGAAAGAGAAGAAAGACAGGAATTTAAATGTTAAGCTGATGATGCTTAGATTTATTTACTGAATTCCACCTTCATATTGTTTAGTATAAAGAGAGCATAAACAGGACAACTCATAAAAAACCTGCTTACATTTGTTGAATGCCGTTGTGTAAATCCACAAAGAGCAGTAAACCTCAGAGCAGCAGTAGCCCAGATCAGCTGATCACAGCCTGTACATGGAAAAAATCTACTGAAGCTCACAATAGAAATTGGGATTCTTTTCCCCACGTTGAGCCAATACAACCGATTTTAGGGTTCCACCCCTGAGTGCACTCATTCTCTGTTATTTTTTTCATTCTTTTTCTCTGCTCAGTTTCTGCTTATATGCTTCAAGCTGAATGCATTTATTGGAATTAAAATTTAAACCGAAATAAAGTTTTTATTCTCATTTATTAAATCATTTCACCTATTTCCCTTTTTTTTTTAATTTGTAGAAAAGCAGGACCTTTGTAGAGCAGTGTATTGCGAGGAACAAAAGCCCCAGTCAGAATGACTTAAGGTTTTCAGGGACAGCTTCCAAACAGACAATTTAAGATAACTTACATTCAATGAATGATGACTTTTAATGGAAACCTAAGAAGCCGTTAAAAAAAGCCATTACTTTATTTCAATCTGTCAAGAAAAATATGACCCAGATGGTTCTGTCCAACTATGACCATCCAAGAAAAATTCTATATGTGCCAGGATATGAAAACCAGACTCAGGCTCTGTCACTGTCAGATGTTGTTGTTTTTGTTTTTAAAAAGGCTCAGTAGGCCAGAAAAGATCGACAGTGAGCTGCCATGGCGCTATGGATGTCATCCATCTTTTATTATTTTAACCGGGAATATGCAAACATCTTCAGGGAGCAGAGGGCACACAAATTATTCTCTTTATTGAGCTTGAAACTTGCCACAAAACCAATCTTATAAAAAGCAGTTCATGGGGAAAGTCCCCGAAGGGTCTTTAACTGGTCCCTTGAAAACGTTCAGAAGAACTTCCCACTTCAGACACATGGGAGAAGAGCTGGCGTCTGTGTCCTCCACTTCAAAGGAAACTATGAATCAACACAGGAAAAGGAGACATACAACTTCACAACTCAAAAGCTGAGAGTAGAAATGTCAAAACCCAAACGAAAGTGGCATCACATAAGGAGCTGGCTGGTAGTAACTTATATACTTTGCATCCTTACTTAAGTCAGTGTTGTTATTAAAAGGGGGGAAGTGGGACTGAAACCAGAACAGAGGGAGTAATGGAATTATTAGAAGGTGCACTCTGCAGGTCAGCAGAGGCAAAATTATGCCTTTACAGTACAGTTATCCCTCGCTATAACCAGTGTTGGGTAAGTTACTTTAAAAAAGTAATTAATTACTAATTACTTAGTCAATATTGTATTTAAAATACTTATCTAATTACTGTGTCAGAAAAGTAACTTAATTACTAAATAAGTAATTAAACTAAATACTTCTTAAAATCCCTACAAATCTTGAGTGGACAAACAATAGAAATTAAACTCTTTAAATAATAAATAATTTTTTTTTAAAGACGGAGACTCTACAGTACGCAGCGGTAGCATGTCTTCCACAATGTAGCCTGCAATCATTTTTAAGCTCACCTTCAGACGCTTTCTGTGCTGCTGAAGCAAAATCAAGTTTTGCCTGCTTAGCAGGAGTTGCCGCGGTGTTATCCATGGATGATGAACAAGAATCACTCAGAAGTGTTCGTCTATGCTCTGTGTCAGGCGCTTCAGTAGATTACTCGTGCTATTAACAGCAGCCGATAGTTTTTTCTCCCCAGGACATAGCTTACATATTACTGTAATATTCTTGTCTGCTTGTTTCAGAAAAGCGAGGAGACGGGAATATGTCCATTTCATAAAACAGCCACACGCTTCAGCCGAGTCCGACATCTTCCGCTTTAGAATACGACTATGCAGCAAACTGGCGCGAAATGACGTGCACCTGCACTACAGCGATGTTAAAGCGGCAGAGTTTACTTTTACCTTTAGAAGATAAATTATTGAAATTAAATAATGATATTCAGCGAGTTTAATTATTTTACAATGTAACGCAAGTACATTGTAAGTAACTGTAATAAAAATACCTAAAAATGAACAGTAATTAGTTACTCTACTTTTTCAGTGGAAAAGTAATTTAATTACAGTAACGCGTTACTTAGTAACGCATTACACCCAACACTGGCTATAACGCGGGTCACCTTTCGCGGCCTCGCTGTTTCATGGATTTTTTTTGTGTGCAATTTTGCATGCTTTTTTTTTTTTTTTTTTTTTTTTAAACACCGCATTATGTTCTGCGTCCTGATTGGCTGTAGCCCATCGTCAATAAATTTCCTCCTTGCAGTGTCTCCTGCACAGTACAGACTGTGTTCAGCTTGTCAAATTTACATAAATCTTTGATCGCTGGCAGTGTGACTCTGAAGTGCTGCACTGTATGTTTGTAAGTTTTCTCCCCAACAAGCACCACAACGTAGACGTTTTGCACCGTCAAGGCACCCAAAAGGCAGAGGAAGATGCTAACCATCGTACAAATAGTTGGACTTCTGGAAATGCTAAAGGAAGGTAGAAGTTACCATATTTTTTGGATTATAAGGCGCATTAAACAAAACAAAACAGTCAGATAAGTCAAACTTTACTCAACTCATTCTTCTTGCTTCCTCTACTTCTGTACCATTGATTCATTAATGTTGAATTATCTCACAGCTGCTCTATTCCCATGTTCAGGACCTGAAAACAGTGTTTGATCTTTGGTTTCCTTCTATAATACTTGACTTATTTTTCTACGAAGGTTTGAAATTTGGAGTGTTTAAACAAGAGAGAAAAGTGTGAAAATGTTCATGCCTGTCTGAGAAAACTGCATAAAGTGTGTAGTGAGGGGTTTAATAGCCTTAAAACATATATAATAACTGTAAAAAACAAAGTTGGCTACTTCACATATTTCACCTATCGCGGGTTATTTTTAGAATGTAACTCCAGCGATAAACAAGGCCCACTGTATATGACAGATTACACTATTTAAACTATGTGTATATATGCATTTTATGTTTCACAGGTGTGATGCCACAAAGTGCCTGGCAGTTAGAGTTCCTTCCTTGTAACGTGTCAAATTAATTAGGCTTTAACCTTATACAGTGTTTTGATTTTGAAAATAGACTGAATAATACTGACTGATGGTGTCTGACAAAAATGTTTGACATTTGGTACACACACACACACACACACATATATATATGTTACAGTCAAAGCTGATGTCTACACCCTGTGAGTCAGTAGGTTGTAGAACCACCTTTAGCAGCAATAACTCGAAGCAACGGTTTTCTGTTTGACTCTATGAGTTTCTCACATCATTCAGGAATTTTGGCCCACTTTCCTTCACAGCATTGCTTCAGTTTATTGAGGTTTGCTGGCCTCAGTTTATACGCAGCGCTCTAAAGTTTGCATTATTTTAATGGTGTTGAGTTCTGGACTTTGACTGGGCCTTTGCAACACCTTGATTCTTTTCTTTTTCAATCCTTCTGGCATATTTTTGCAGTTTTGCTTGGAATCATTGTCCTGTTGCGTGGCCCATTTTCAGCCAAGACTCCAGAAAAATGAGTGTCCAGGTCATGTGGCTGCAAAACAAGCCCAAATCATCACCCCTCCACCACTGTGCTTGTATGAGGTGTTTGTGCCATTATTCTTTTTTGGATTTCACCCAACAGCTGTGTTATGGCCAGTCGACATCACTTTTGTATCCTCTGTCCAAAGGACGTTGTTCCAGAAGTCCTGAGGTTTGTTCAGATACAGCTTTGCAAACCTGAGCTGTGCTGCCATGTTTTCGTTTTATTTTTGCTTTCTCCTGACGCCTTTGCAAACAAGTACAAGGTGGAGTGCGGTGTTGTAAACTAAAAATAGGAAGCACAGACACAGGTACTCACAAGTGTTAAATAACAGACTAATAAAATATTAGAATAATACTCACCAGAACTGGAGGAAACACCTCTTGGATGGGCTGCACCTTGTGAAAGGCTCTGGCTGTGTAGACACAGTTGACTCAGTGACTTAAACAGAACAGACAGCTTTGTTTTCAACTAACTCTTTGAAAAGGAGTGAATAAATGCATTTGTCATACAAGTAGCCAATCACTTTAATGGTACAGTTAAAATCTCCTAATTATAAAGATGATGGCAACGTTGACTGCAAGTCAGTGTTACCAGAACTGAATCCCCCGTATGTTCATTCTTCCAGTCACAAGACAAAAACACAGAGGGGATTTTTTTATTGCTGAAACGTTCACTGACTGCTGTTCAATAAAATCCCCCACTATCTGTGGTATAGCAATGTTTGTCATTCATAGTATGGACAGCATCCTGTAAGTTACCACCATCTGGACAGATCAACCACCCATACTGTAATTTACACCTAGAGCAAACGTAGAATCACAAATGAACTTTGCTTGCATGTCTTTAGACTGTGAGAGCAAACCCACACAGTGACAGGGAGAACATGTGAAACCCACAGAGGAAGGCCCCCAGCCAGCCGGCAGATTCAAGTTTAGAGCCTTCTTGCTGTGAGGAAACAGTGTGAACCAGTGCACCACTTGGTATCCATCTAGCGGGTGGAAAACAACTTGACATGTTTGAGGAATTGTCATATGTCTGCAATTAAAATCTAGGAAACAGAAAAACACACTTAACTTGGTCATTCTTATACTTCATTACTGAAAGAGATATTCACAATACTCTAACAAGCAACAACACATTTCTCAGATCCTCAGTTGATCTCTGCAGCACATGAAGCCCTGGCCCAACAGCGCCTGGAGATAATCACACATCCTCTTGGCTAACTGGATATCAATGATCATTTATGTACATACATACTGGTGTGGCCAATAACCCATATTCACTGATATCAGAAACATTTTCAGACTGTTTTTGAATGTCTTTTTTGTCCATGTGTGGAGTATTAATGCTGACCTGTACTCGTTTGTCTCTCCTAAAAACACAATTTCCTTTTCAAAAACGTAAGTTCAGCGCTCTTCACTAAGAATCGCTTCAGGTATGCTCTATCTATGCCATCATCTAATCATACCACCATCCACCATGCCACTGTCTTACAGATGACCCAGCCAGTTTGACTCATGTTCAGCTGTAGCAACTAGTTTCAGTGATAAACAGACACACTGTGAAAAAGTAGTTGCCTCCTTCCTGATTTCTTAGTTTTTTACGGACATTTACACATTTAAGATCAAACAATAAATATTAGACAAATAGATCCTGAGTAAATACAAAAATGCAGTTTTTAACTTGACAATTTAATTTATTAAATGAGATAAATTTCCTCCCCAGGGATGTGAAACACTCACTGCCAGTTATCACAAGTGTTTGATTGCAGTTTTAGCTGTGCCACGTGTGGCACAACCAGTTATTAGGTTAGGGGGCAACTGCTTATTCACACAGGGCCAGGCAGGTTTGTTTTCTTCTGTCTGATATTAAAAATATGTTTAATGATCTAAAACATGCAAGTGTGACAAATATGCAGAACAAAAAACATGGGGAGGGGAACAGTAATGCAGATAAATGGAGTAAAATCCTTATGAGAAAAAGATCAAAGTTTTCTAATAATCCTTACATGAGAGTGAAAATTCATCAGCAGTCGGTGGTCACGTGATGTTTAGATACAAATAAGAGGCTTGCAGACAAACAGGGTTAGATTAGAAGAAATCTCCAAACACATGTTTTCTAACTATACCCACCAGGATTAACCAGCTATAAATAAACTCCTGGCTTATTTCAGCACAATGCACACGGATCACTGATTTTTTCTTCAAACTTCTCTGGCTTCAATCCTAGAACACTATATGATATAAACTATATACTCAAGTGCATATTAGACTTTTTACATTTCTACATGTGAGAGATTAATGGTGTATTAGGCAACTCAGCACATGAAACCACCACACCTTATAGTCACCTCACATAAATCAAAGAGATATTTAGACCTATAATTCTCCTGGTTAGAGAAACTGTATTTTGTAATGAATACAATGAAACTCTTCTTTAATCAAGAAATTCATATATATTTCAATTTTAACATTAATGTTTCTGGACAAAAGACAGTACTGCGCTGCATTCAGCAACGAAAATCTACACTTGTACTTTGCCCTGTGCCTTGAGACAATGGAGGCGGCGTTTCATAGAGATAAGATTATAACTGTCTCCAGTCACCCATTACGCAGCTGAGGTGAAGGAAAGCCTGTGGAAAAGCCACAGCACCTTATAAAGTCAGACTCCTCGAGTGTTACACCGTGCCGGAATAAAATGACTTCCATATGGAGGTGCAAGTATTTACTGTTTGGACAGCATAGGTACAGTGATCAAGGGAGTTCCTCCATAATAAAGCTGCATATTAAAAAGGTTGTGGGGGGTTTACAGATGCAAAGAAAAATAATGGTTGGGACAGATTTGTTGCTGAAGTTCTGCAATTATATTATGACCTGTATGAAAAGTTCACATCTGATACGGTGAAGGCTTTAAATGTGAGGACACAGGAAACATACATGCTTTCAATATATCACTCCGTGTTTAATTGTATGTGAATTAAATATTTCTGATAAACATTTTTGCTATAGCGTGTGTAACAATATCTACAGCATACATTTCAGATATGATTACTCAGTGAATAAACCCTTTAAATCGGGGACATTACCGATTATGTCACTTTTTTATAGTGCAACTACAAGTGTATATTTGAACTATATTTCCATATCAGTTCATGTAATATAACAAAAACACATCTCTTTCAATCTATTCCAAGCAACCACATATACACAGAAGTGTTTTTAAAACATTAGTTCCATCAGGGGGATGTAGTGGATATGTCACATGTTGTACACAAACCTATAAAGCTATTCCAACATATAAAAAAAGAGCCGAGTGGAAATATTCAAGGCACTTAGAATTATACAACAAATGAATTTGCAGAGAAACAGAACTAAATACAAGTTAATCAAGCTGCGACATTTCAGATACAGTTGGGAACCAGGACAGATTAGGTGAGCTAAAAGGCATATTTCTGTGTTATAATAGTAAAAACAATATCCTAGCAAACATTGCGTGTTGCCATTCATCCATAAAGTGCATCACATGACCTGTTCCAGGCCTAGTTTGAGACAAGTCAACATCCCCCGTAGCCATTATATACTTCGTAGTCATCATGAAAGAGTGAAAACAACAGCTGCTCAGCACACTCGACCACATGTAAAACGTCTGCCTCTCAAGTGCTCTTAAGTGTAAAAATATGGCTTTAGTGGATGATTTAATGAATAACAGTCTTGATGCAGACACAGAGCCAACAAAGCTAAACTGTGAGTTTATTAGTTGCCTGTGGCATTCACTTCTTCCTCAAATACCAGCCCGATGGTTTTGCATCCTAACAAGCTTTGAAGGCTTTAAACGATGACTATGTTGGCCCTGTTTTCCCTCTTTTTCCAGCCCGTCAGGTCTTAAACATTAGGATTTTTCAGGTAAAAAGAATAGCACCGCTGTATACTTGAGGAGCTGTCACCTCTTTGTGTCTTTCACCCAAATTATACTATATAATTATACTTATATCTCACCTGGTCAAGTTTTATCAGCTGGGATTTTGAGACATCTGAAATAAAAATTCTGTCGAGGTTTCCTAGGATGCCCCAAAACATGACTAACATGTGACTATTGCTGCAACGGCAATGCCAGTAGAAAAACCCCAATCAACAATGTCCTATGTGGATTATCAAAATATGAAGAAGTGGCTGTTAGATCTGATATCTTAAAATCCACAGCAGATAAAACCAAATCCTCATTCCTACATATGTGAGCAAAAATGCCATTTTTGTCCTTTAATCACGCCTTGAAAAATATGGAAATCCAGAAGAGGTGCGAGGAGAGGTCTGGTGTAAAGATTTGTGAAATGACCTTCACCTGGGAAAATTAATGCCTTCAAATGTTTATGCATATATGCTGGAATGTTTCAGCGTAATGACACGATTAGTATACATGTCGACCTTTACATTCCTTGGCTTTGACACAGTATGGTACAGACTAAATGCCCCCATCAGGACATGATTTATGACACATGGCACTAAAACAGGGTGGAATGTAGCTTTTAGATGCACCGGAAAGTGGAGACACAATGACAATTTTCAAGACGGAAGGACCGTCTACTACAAAAACAGTAAATGGCAGTACATTGCAATGAGATGAAGTACCTGCAGACCAATCGTTACCAATCCTCTGTCAAACACACCTGTTACCTGCTTATCCTGAGTCAGACTTTTATTTGAACAGCCACACGGGGGTGCCGTTTCCCTGGTTTATAAAGAGGGCCTCTCATAACAACTAAGATGCCATAAGGCAAAGGACTGCAGCGAAAACTATTGAGATTATAATTCAGATTTCATATAGATTGTCACAATTGTGAAATTCGCCCTTTTCTCCTTTTGGGTCAAAAATTCAGACTTTGGCTTTGGGCCTGGAGGCTCTAACTGATGAGGTCTTGTGGATACACACTGGGTTCAAAAGTGAATTATCAGGACCAAGAAATCCAAACACATGGTCAGACGGATCCATTTAGTCCAAAGTCCCAACAAGGTGTTCAACATCTTCTGTAGGTGTTGGATAAAATTTCCCATGGTTTGTTGCTTTTAGTATACAACCAGATCTTGAGGTATCATCCAACTCCATGACTGGATGATGAAACATCACTTACACTCTGACAGGTAGTAAGATGAGATGTGAAAGGAGGTGGGAAAGGCAAAGTACAAATAAGAACACAAAAAAAGGTAAAAAAAAAACAAAACCCAAACAAACCCAAAAAAACATGTGGACTAGTGCTGCAGTGAGGAGGAGGAAAAGAAGGCAGGGAGAACAGAAAGAGGTGCTGAGGAAGACCGGGGTTTATTGTTAGTGTTCTGAGTTCTTGTGGTAGAGCTGAGTGACCTGGATGACGGGAGGAGAGACGCTGAGCGACGGACCGCACCAACAGGCAGAGGATCGCACAGGCTGGACCTCACACCTGCCACTGGAGAGAGGGAAGTCAGAGCAGAAGAAATACACTGAGCATGTGACTGAAGGTAATGGGACGAGAGAACATCAGGCAACACAAAGACAGATAGACAGAGATCCAAAGAGGAAATGCAGATGCGAGAGACTAGAATAGCTCAAAGTGTGAGGCATTGATGTGGGGAGACTGTGACATCAAGTTATTGATGCCGCAGCACCAGAATACTGCACGTACAGGTCCCCTGAGAACACAGCAAGACAGGCTTTCTATCCAACTCTATATAGCATCTGTTAAAGCACAAGTGATAACAGAGAAGGGCATCAGGACTGTTTACATCCCGTCTACATCCTCAAACATCACGTGCACTCACAAAGCATTATATACAGTAGTATTTTTATAGAAGCTGTCAATCCAACAGACGAGAATAGGAAGAAAGAAAAACCTGCACTCCCTCAAATCCAAACACCTACAATGGTCATGTAATGAACATACATCACCACGTGAAAAAGAGGCACAAACACCATTTGTTAGTCATATGTGATGCAGGAGTGCAGTGCAGCACAGACAGAAGAGAGGACAGGACGTTGGAGTACAACAAATACACACCACAGCTGGGGCAAAATCAATTTCAGGTCACTTGCTTTAAAACTAGACTATTTTTAAACACATCCTTTAACTCAAATAGTTGTCCCTTAAAAAAAAAAAATCCTCTGACAGGTTTAAATCAATATGTGGTTTGTTAAGACTGGACTTTGATCAGGAGACATTTTTCTGAACTAGATGTACTGAAAGTGAAATCACCCCAACCCGGAGAAACATCCCGACTCCGAGCACTTTAAAGACAGGTTTGTTTTCTTTCAAATAAATCTTAATACAACACTTACATGTAATGTGTGCAGCCCCGAGGAATTAAACGCACATTTACCATGCGAGTGCTGCATTTAGACCGACTTGAAAGCAATCCGAACCCATCCTTAAACACGCCAACATCATTAAACATGACATCTTTACTGTGCAGTTAGCAGTGGGATGCATGTTATTGGCAAGAAGAACAGAGCGGGGGGAGGAAACAGTATGCCACAGTGTTAGCCTGCTGAGCTGCAATTTAAAGTACCTCACATGTTATGGGGATCTTTATTTTCACATTGGGGCAGCACTGCTGTGAAATATGAGAGTGAAAAACAAGTGAAAACATTTTTTTAAAAAAGAAAAGGATAAGGTGGAACAAGGTTTAGAATATTAATGGTAATTATCTTCTCCTTAAACCACAAACATCTTCACAGACATGCATACGCTATTTTTTTTTTTTTAACATAACTACATTTACACACTAATGTGTGCCGTCTTCATGACTCTCGTGTGGGTCTGAAACTCATCACTGAAACTTTGGCATTTGTATTTCTTGATTTCAAAATACCAGAAACATAACAGCAGCCAGTATTTGGTAAATAAGGTCCAATCCTGGAATAAAAAAACCACAATATCTGGGCAGCAATGAGTTCAAACCCACAACACCCATTGTAGTGAGAAAACAGTGCAAACACCAGAGCAGATTTCAGTATTCATTCCCAGCAACTGAACGACTTCCTTTCTGCGTGATGTTGATTTTTATTTTTCGTGTTTCTTTAAAAGTGTAAACGTCATCCTACTCATGCTCGAGCATAAACATTGTGTAGATTTAGACATATTCATGACAACTCGATGTCTTTACTTTTTTGTTTTTTGTCTATTTACATGTTCGTAATTAAACTATTCTACTGACAGTACAGCACATTTTTTAAATTCTGATATTAAAACGGTTTTCTACTTGCTTAAAAATGTGAAAACCTTTTCCATGAGGAGGAAAGATTCACTGAACCTTGCACTCCGTGAGTCTTACTCCTATGAGATCAGTAAATACTGTCATTTAATTAAATTAGGTTGTAGAGGATGAAGTAAGAGAGATGCACACTCTTCAGGGCCTATAAATCAAGTTCTCTGCTGTGCAAACCGTTTTCACCCTAATCAGTCACAGAAAACTGCACGTCTTCAGATAAGACAAATCCTTTATTTCCCACTGCTTTACTTCTTGGTAAACGGTCACATTTTAGTAATGAGCCTTTGGGATTTTCAGTCCTTTCCAGTTTACTACATTAACTGCAGTTGTAAATCCAACACATCATTCATTCATTTGGCTTTAAGGCTTACAGCAGTTTATGAGCCGTGATGCCTTTAACTTTCCTGACGGTCTTATGTGGGGTTTTATTAACTCCAGATTATCACGAAAGACAAAAAGCATGCAAGTTTTGTGCAAGACGGACAAAATCAAATGGACTGAAATGCCTTGCAAGAAAGCCTGTTAACCTTACAAGAATGCTCCTTAAGGCGGTTTAAATTCACAACTGAACCTTACCCCTCGAACTTTGATCCACTTTTAAAATAAATGGAAAATCTGCTTTAACTTCGATGTTGTGGCAGCATAAACAGACATAATTCTGTGGAAATCACATGAACTTTGGTTGGTGTCAGGAGCACATTAGAGGAGTAGTAGATCAAACCTACTCCTTGTTTTATCGTTGCCATTTGTGGTTTATGCGAGCGTCTCTTACCCAGTGTCTTCAGGGATGTCCTGATCGGCCTCTGCAGCAGATGACTCCACGTCTGCATCTGCACTGCTCTCACTGCCCTGAGCTGACAGCCGACATGGAGACTCTGGACTAACACACTCATCGCTGCAACAGAGGTTCACACACACACCCAAAAGGTCATCCTCCTGTCACTTGTGAGCCTTTTGTGAATCTCTCTAAGCATGCACACGGTTGTGTTTATCTACTGACTTGATATGCTTTTCCAGTAGTAGAATGGCTTGCTCCCTCTCCTCCAGTCTCCTCTTTAGGGAGGCAATCTCCTTTTGCTTCTCTAGCAGCTCCTTCTGAAGACGATAGTTGCTCTCCTCCAGAGTCTCACAGAACGCCTAGAAGGAGGGGGAAAATGAGGAGCAGGCCCAGCGGGCTGTGAGGTCTGTGCCAAAAGCTTCAGCATGCATTTGATGCAAATGGAGAATTTTGTGTTACGTTACTGATCCTCGTCCTATTTTGTAGCCAGCATCCTTCCAGTTTCACATTTTTGGCTAACAGAGTGACTGAAGCAGAATATTTCAACCCCATATTTAACAGTGGACAGCACATTATTTTCACCAAATGTGGCTTTGTTTGGTGGCCAAAGAGCTCAGTTTGAACCACATCTGTCCACAGCAGTTGTTTCCAAAACAACTGATTTATCCAGATGTTCTCGAACTTCCAAGGCAGGGCCAGGATACTGGGCAGGAATTCATTTTTCAATTTAGAGACTTGATCATTTTTTTTAAAATAATGTGAAGATATTAGAGATGGACCGATCCGATATTACGTATAGGTATCGGTCCGATACTGACCTAAATTACTGGATCGGATATCGGAGAGAAATAAAAAATGTAATCCGATCCATTAAATATCAGGAAAGCACCTCACAAAACTTGCTACATGGCGTAACTCAGCTCATAACCTTAGCACGTTGGAGCAGTATGCGCCACGTGATAGAGCGGCTGTGGCGTGCGAGACCTCTCGGCGGTCTGGTTGAGCATTTGGAGCCTCGCTACCAAACCGGCATTTCATCTCCGAGAAAGCTATCCTAGAGAGAAATAAAGCAAGTGTGTAAGTTCATCTCTGAATGTTTGTAAAGCATTCCCACGTTAAGATTAACAACCGATATATGGAGCGACTGCCTCTCTCTCTCTCCCTCTCCTGTTGCTACTTCAATCACGAAACTGATCGGCTGATCGGCTTTTCTGTCGCGACTCTCGTCTCTCTTGTTTGCTTTTGGCCCACTTTGCATCAGAAAGAGGAAACCAGTGGCTGAACAACAGCAGCACGTTTAACCTTGATAAGCTGTTGTTAGAATTTATTTAATATTACTTTCTACACCAGGATCATTTTCTACGTAGCTGACGGCTGGTAACTGTGCAGGGGCGTGTCTAGCAAAGTTTTGCCAGGGGGGCCGATAGGGCATTAAAAGGGAAAAGGGGGCACAAAGACATACTTTTCTTTCTTATTCTCATTTAAAATGTCTAGCTTTTAATAAATAATTATCTGAATCTTACACCCAAAGTTTTAATCAGATGTAAAATGTATAGAAGTCCATTACTGTATATAGTAACTATTAAGTCTAATATACCCTAGTAAGCTATAGTACTTTTTCCTTTGGGAAGGTACGATCTGTGCAGTCTGCAATTCTGTTGAAGAAAGATGTTGAATCTATTTAATTATTGTGGAAAAATAATTGACTTCTGTGCATTTTTTTTTAAATATAAACACGTGCATTAAATTAAAGTTGATTACATCAATTAAGCATCACGAGGCAGAGGGTGGGGGGGTGGTTCCCTATTTTTTTTTTCTGCTGGGAGTTGGCAACCCTATTAGTTAGGTTGCTTAATATTTCTGCGAAGTACTCTTTAAAATACCAGAATAGGGAGGATGGTGTAGGTTTAAGTTTATTAGATTGATCAGTGTTGCTGAACTATCAAATATTTTGGGTGCAGTGTATTTTTTGCATACAGGTACAACAGAATAGCTTTAGTGTTTTGTTTTTAAACTTGAGTATGAACTTGTACAAAATGCAGCAAGATATTAAAAAACAAAACAAAACAGTTTTATTTATTAAAACAAAAATACACTATATCGGATTCATATCGGTATCGGCAGATATCCAAATTTATGATATCGGTATCGGACATAAAAAAGTGGTATCGTGCCATCTCTAGACGACATATACCATCATGGTTTAGGCACCTGACCTCTCACTACACTGTCTTTTGTGATGCGATTAAGGGTTTCCTTTCCATAACTTTCCATGTAGGCTCTGTTTGCCGCAAAGTCCAAGAATAGTGCTCAGTCTGTTAGCTTCTTTCAGGTTCTTTCATATGAGATTTTCAGTTGCCAGATGTAGCTTCCTTAATATATTCCTTAATGGCAGGGATAAACAAATTGCAAAACAGCTTTAAAACTAAGAATGCACTGACTCAATTGGGAGGAATCACGTCCTTCTAAATTTGAATAACACCAGAGATAATGATTAACTTAAAAGGCACAGGACAGCTACATGTCCTGTGTCTATCCTAGGACAGGATGTGGATGTGGTGGAGGAGCAGAAGTACCTGATGCTCAAAAGCTTCAGCATCCAACTTACACATACTCTAAATGCACACTCACCCTGCTCTCCTCCAGACTGTCAAAAGGCCCAGGTGGATCATCGAGACACAGAAACTCTCTCACTGGCAGGCTGTCAAGAACAATAAATGATGTAAGATTAGAAAGATTAGAAAATAGGTCAGCTCACACTGATATCAGTTATCTTTTTAGCTATGCATGTATTATCCACATAATTTGTGTTGGCTGCAATAGAGCTAAGAGTTACGGCAAGGTTTGTCTGCAATAATGACCCAGCATGACATAAAATATGGCCCAGTAACATTTTTATTATTAAACATAATAGGCTCATACCAGTTGGCGATGTCCTTGTGTGCAACCAAGTTTTGCAAAAAAGCTTGCAGTCCTAGCTGTCTGTCTTCCAGGAAGTTGCTGTCATAGTTGTCTTTGAACCAGCGCTTAGGAGGCAGTGAGAGGCGGAAGCCTGGAAACATCTCCTTTAGCTGGAACAAATACACACAGACACACACAGTGTCACATGATTGCCCTTACATTCAGCTACAGGCTGTAAGGGCAAGGACAGTCATGTAAGGGCCGTGTAGGCATAATGCAGAGATAAAAGTAATAAAGTTGGTGGCTGGCCAAGAAAAACGCTTCCAAGCCCATGAAGCAAACACACTCTTCTACTGCATTTTGTGCTCGGATCAAACCTGCATCCAAACAAAAGAGCACAGGTCTGCTACTTTCTAATCTATATACCTTACTAAATAACCGCCTCACAGAAATGTCATAATCAAAAATATCTTTCATAATAAAAGTCTGTCATCAGATAGTCACATTTTTATTTCACGTGCATTCAAGATACAGCCATACATCCAAAAACACTTAAAAAAACAAAACACATTTCCAAAATGAGCTTTAAATCTCATGAGCTTTTTTAAAATCACGCAGGTGAAAGTCCAGGTGTTCTGCGCTATGCTGGTGTCATATTACAGACTTTATGTATTTTTGGTGCAACTACACATTTCGTAATGTGATAAAAAAGAAAAAAAAACATTGTGTTAAATCAAACAAGAATTCTTTCTTGTAAATTGTGCAGTGAACTCGGCTTCAGTTGCAGCAGAAATGCTTTCCTCACAAACTGTTCCCACGGTCACGGGTGGTGAGACGTACATTACCTCTATTAATAAACCTATTATTCCAGCTTCATTCTGAGCTTAAGCTTTGATAGGATATATGCAAAGTGTTTACATGCAAAACCAGACTGTTTGTAAAATTTTCATAGCTGCTTAGTGAGTAGGAGGCTGGAAGAGTTTTACATGAAAACTTGTTGTGTGAGGTTTAATATAGCCTGGACACAATAGGTATGTATACAGGGTGGGCCATTTATATGGATACACCGTAATAAAATGGGAATGGTTGGTGATATTAAAGTCCTGTTTGTGGCACATTAGTATATGTGAGGGGGCAAACTCCTCAAGATGGGTGGTGACTATGGTGGAAATTTAGAAGTCGGCCATCTTGGATACAACTTTTGTTTTTTCAATAGGAAGAGGGCCATGTGACACATCAAACTTATTGGTAATGTCACAAGAAAAACAACTTTATTCTTTCATGAGTTATTTACAAGTTTCTCTTTGTTCACAGCCATTGACATGTCTAAGAGGTTAACACGTGAGGAGCGGATTGAAATTGTGTTGATATCTGGTGAACGCAGTAACCGGGTCATTGCAGCAGATTTCAATGCAAGACACCCTACGAGACCACCCATCTCCCATGCTACAGTTAGCAAACTGCTTGCTAAGTTTCGTGAAACTGGTTCAGTGTTGGATTTGCCAAAATGTGGACGCAAGAAAACTGTCACTAATGAATCTCCAAAAGTTGATTCTGTTCATCTGGACGTAGCATTTTGTGGGAGAAACGTTTCACCACTCATCCAAGTGACTTCTTCAGTCTCAGCTGACTGCAGGTTTCCCCATATCTTATAAACAGTACATTTGCATAATGACTGAAACCAGCCCACTGAAGAACAATGGGCTGGGAGGTCAGTTCCTTAATCATAATTATGCAAATTCTCATGACCATTGATCAACAACCACTGACCAAAACCCACTGATCAAACAGAGCAACATAGTGTACACTGTTGAGTGCCAGGAGGATTGCCAGGATTTATACATCGGGGAAACCAAACAACCTCTGGCGAAGCGGATGGCACAACACAGAAGAGCTACCTCGTCAGGCCAGGACTCTGCAGTCTATTTACACCTACAGGCCAGTGGACACTCTTTCAAGGATGAGGATGTACACATCCAGGACAGGGAGGAACGCTGGTTTGAGCGCGGAGTCAAGGAGGCCATTTACGTGAAAAGGGAAAGACCATCTCTGAATCGAGGAGGGGCCCTAAGGGTACATCTTTTGCCATCTTACAATGCTGTGACTGCAGCCATTCCCCAACTCTCTGTGAATGGTACTCATGGCCATTGATCAGTGGTCTTTGATCAGTGGGTCACCATTCCTTTATGTGAATGGTGAAGTTAACAAACAAAACCACCGCTATTGGTCTGACACTAACCCACATTGGATGGATCCCTCCAAGACTGTTGGAACAACAAAAGTGATGGTTTGGTGTGGTATATGGGGTACAACGATAGTGGGTCCATTCTTCATCAATGGAAACCTCAAGGCCACTGGATATTTGAAATTGCTACATGATGATGTGTTTCCCTCTTTATGGACTGAAGCTGGCACATTCCCTGAGTTTTTCCAGCAAGATGGTGCACCACCACATTATGGGTGCCAGGTCCGAGCATTCCTAGATGAACAGTTTCCTGGAAAGTGGATTGGTCGTCGTGGGCCAGTTGAATGGCCCCCAAGGTCTCCCGATCTGACCCCCTTAGACTTTTATCTTTGGGGTCATCTGAAGGCAATTGTCTATGGTGTGAAGATACGAGATGTGCAGCACCTGAAACTACGGATACTGGATGCCTGTGCTGGCATTTCTCCTGCAGTGTTGCTATCAGTGTGTGAAGAGTGGGAGAAGAGGGTTGCATTGACAATCCAACACAATGGGCAGCACATTGAACACATTTTATAAGTGGTCAGAAACTTGTAAATAACTCATGAAAGAATAAAGTTGTTTTTCTTGTGACATTACCAATAAGTTTGATGTGTCACATGGCCCTCTTCCTATTGAAAAAACAAAAGTTGTATCCAAGATGGCCGGCTTCTAAATGGCCACCATGGTCACCACCCATCTTGAGGAGTTTGCCCCCTCACATATACTAATGTGCCACAAACAGGACTTTAATATCACCAACCATTCCCATTTTATTACAGTGTATCCATATAAATGGCCCACCCTGTACAAGTGTGACTGTCTGAAACATTAGTATACAAATAGAAAGCACATGGGTTTTGCTGTGGTTACGCAAGGTGTTTCCCATACATGTCGCCAGGTTGGCATTTCTGAGGCTACGTCCACACTAGCCCGGATAGATTTGAAAACGACGTTTTCGTCTGAAAATGCTCCGCATCCACACTAGCGTTTTCAGTCGTTTTCACAAAGTTGTGCGCCAACATTGAAACGGCCGAAAAGGCTTACGTTCCAGTACTGTGCATGCGTGAAACGCAAGAAGATTCGACCTGCCTCATTTCTGTCAGCCGTTTATTTACTTTCCGGCTCTTTGAAAAGTCGCACCAAAATGTTGAGGAAAAGCACCAAGTTTTTTTAAATGGACTAACAATGAAGTGGAGTTGTTGCTGCGAATAACACAAAAGTACAAAGTTGCAAAAGTGAGTGAGAATTAAAGAATTTGAAAAAAAGCTATCTGGAGCATGTACAGACTGATATTAATCTTTAATAGGGCTGTCAAAATTGAGAGCAAACAAAACAACTGCTGTATAATCAGGGGTGCACATAAGTGGTTTGCAGGTGCGCATGCGCTGTCAAAATAAAAGACTCGAACCAGATAAGAAGTTACAATGTGCGTTTGCGTACATAAGATTTTCTGGAGGAGGACAGACATTTGTTTAGAACTCTTAAAGATGTTGAAGAAGCTCCTTTAAGCAATTACTTTGGTGTTCCTCCACCTCCAAAGAAATGTCAGAAGAAGTCCGAACCGCAAAAGAAGCGTGTATTCTCGGAAAAGTGGTTGCAGGAGGTGAGCTGGCTTCAAACAAATGATGAACGCACAGAGATTTGGTGCAGAATATGCTGTGAAAATCCAACTCTAGCGGACAACTTCTTATCTGGTGCACGTTTTTTATTTTGACAGCGCATGCGCACCTGCGGACCACTTATGTGCACCCCTGTGTATAATGCCCTCCGCTATCTTTAACTGGTCACATGACTGCATCATATGACTAACATGCGTCTCCGTTTTTGCTGTCCACACTGCGACGCGAAAACACCGGTTTGAAATGTATGCATTTTCGAGAGCGTTTTGAAAACGCTGCGTTTTCCATCAGCGGAAACGCCGTCTCAGTGTGGACGGGAGGCCAAAATGGAGAGAAAACGATGCATTAATGTGGACGTAGCCTCAGATCCTCACTGTCACCTAGGACTGCCTACTTTCTTTGGAGCATAGAACGGTTTCTATAAAAGGTTCTGCCTATCGATTTCAAGAAAAATGACAACATGTTGCCAAATGTTTCTGCTGAACAAACATACAACCTCACTGTATCGTGCTAAAGTCCCTCTGTTGAAGTCAAAGAGCATTCAACATTTAGGACAAGTCCGGTGATATTTTTGACTGTATGCAGAGAGATTTAGGAGACATTGTGTTAATATGTGGCCCCAGTGTCAATTTACTCAGAGGGAGGTGGCCTGGGGTGTGTAAACATGTATGCAAACCTGTCTGCTCTCACCATGCGATTAAACTTCACAGTGAAGCGATGCTGACTGAGATCTGAACCTCAAAATAATGTTTGTGATGAACCACCCTGTACAGAGTCAGTGCTCTGTTTTACAAACCATACTATACAGATCATGCTAGGTATTTCTGCCTTGTATTTGCTGGTCCCTCTGAAGCGTTCACTCACGGAGCCAACTACTCTCATCCCTGTAACATTTTCAAGGTAGAGCTAAAAAATGTAATACTAACAGAATAATCAAAACAAACTTCATACTGACAGATTTCCAAACTGTGATCAGTCTCATTAATACAAACATGTTGATTACTGTGAGCTGCTTTTAATAGGCTTAAATTCTTCCAAACCTTACACCTTTTACATGATTTCTCCATCCATATAGTATAATCATATAATAGTATTTCTCCTCTGTTATCTGTGATTATATACTCTGAAAACCACAAGAGACCTAGTTGGCTCGGGCCCGCTGGCTGTTTGGGAACAGTAGGCTTCTTTGTGTAGCTCGAATCATGTTCACTGAGCATTCAAAAACTAAAGAAAGCTTGCTGAAAGCAGAGGGATTGATAGTCGAAACCAGTTGCTTCAGATTTGGCAGGATTATAATAAGGTTTACCCTCATGTAGTTTTCCAGTTTGGGACGGCTCATTTAAGCCCATGCACAGACAAACACCCAAACACACCTTGTCATTGAGTCTGGAGAAGTCAGCGTATCTTCTGAAAACAACCCAGCTCTCATCCAGAGTCTTTCTCACCAGGATCTTATACACCTGCAGTAGAGAAAGCCGATGTTAATAACTGCTCACCATGTTTGCTTTAGTGTTTAGTCACTAATAAATACAGACTAAATGTAGCAGACAGACAGCGGTTGCCATGCTAACTAATTCTTTGGATTCCTACCGTGAACTTGGCCCTCTCCTCCATGACCTCATACCCCAGCACAGTGGGGGTGATAGGCCTCTCCTCAACTTGCTGGCTCCCACTAGGATCCGATATAGATCGCGGACAGCTCGAGTATTCGACAGACGGCTCCAGAGTCCCGTTCAACTTAGCCCGTGTCACAGGGCTCTGAAGGGGTGGGGGCGTTCGGCTGCGGCCACCCCTGTCCACACAGCGAGACTGACGTTGGGAATCTAATTCTCCGCATCCGACTCCCCCATGTTCCTCCCCAGCCATCCTGGCGATTGAAGACGAAGACTCTGAGCTGCTGGAGACGCTTCCCAGCGATGAAGCTCGCTGCGCTCGTCTCAGCTTGTTGCTACCACGGGACAAGGCTCTGTCCATGGGCACAGGAACAGGCACAAAAGGTGATGCCATCTTCCTGAGTTGTGTACTCCTGCCGCACCACCATAGAAGTCAATAAAGCTTTTTACACCAAGCTTGTCTTGGTACAGTAGTGTTGTGTGAGGATGAAGTCTAGCAGCAATGCTGAGTCTGAAGGGCTGACATTGAAGACTCTATAGAAAAAACAACAACAACAAGAGTTATTAGGTGTAACACTATATGGAGGATCATTACACTGCCTCTAGGTTTTAAATACAGATTATTTAATCTACTTAATTGGCCCTGAGTCTACATAAATGTGTCACAATCTGTCAAGTACCTCACAATACCAGGGCACATGAATTATTGACACGAGCCCCATATGATTTATAATTTATGAATTTGTGTATTATGTGTAAAATTAATTATGGTAAAAGCCTGTAAAGATTAGATTTGTATGTCAACTTGATCCTAAAAGAGAAAGGAGAAGAGAAACAAAGCTGCATGTTGGTTTTGATGAAAGAGAGAGGCCAGAGAAATCAGCAGCTACCTGTCTATTTTGTTCATGTTAACTCAGCTTCAGTGCTGCTCTGAGAAACCAGTCAATCCACTCCATAGGACAACAAATGAACAGCGTTTGAGAATACTACTGACGTACTCGTAATGGTAATATACGCTGTAGAAATATAGCGATTATAAATAAAATCTGGCAGGCAAAAGTGGGGGAAAAAAAACAACTCAGCAGCAGAGGATGAAAGGATAGATGTAAGAAGTAAACACAATGAGACATGTCATTTATGGCTCTCACTAATTGACAAGGTCCTGCTACTATTTTGGTGAAACACGGCGAAAACGCTGGGACCGCAGCCAGCGTTACAACAAAACACGGGCTTTCTAATGTAATTGCCCTGCTTCGTAAACATAAATGCCATTTTTAGACCAAGTCGCTAACGATATAGCTACCCTCTATGTTATTTTAGCAAGCAAGCTAACCGCATTCACTACGATTCACGACGTCCTTTCTGAGCTCTGAGAACTTCATTAACAAAACATGGTCGTGTAATAGTGTTAACCCGCCGTTCAATTTAGGGAACTACTATCAGAAAACCACATGAGTACAATTTATAAAACGTTACCGTTCTCACCGTCACAGTTAGCTACACTTTAACATGAGCTAACACTAGTTAGTTTCACTACAATACAAAGTACGCTAACAACAATTTTATTGATATAATAGCTGTTTACAATAACAATTAAATGCCGAATGCAGTAAGGATTACCAATACTGCGTCGGATATCTGTTTTTATTCTCCTGGTAGCATTTTTCCCAATAATAAACAAACCAACAGTTAAACAGCCCGGTTTTAAACAGTGTTTGGTGCGTCCCCCATCCCACTGAAAGAACCGGGCATGTATCACATTACATTCAGGTTAGCTAGCGAGCTAAGACGGAGAGCATGTGTGGGCAAAGCTAAGACGACCCTGAGTGAAAAGGTCTTTCGCTTACCGTAGGAGTCCAGATATCCTTCTCTGTCCGAAAATATATTTACTACAGACATAGAGCCCAATGTGCAGTTGCCCCGTTGCTGTTTACCCTCCGCCGTATCTCCTCCCTCTGTCTTGTTAGCATGCTGGAACTCTGACCACAATGACGGCAGTACCTTTGGATAACCAGTAGAGTGCGCAGTAACACGCTTAATACTACATAGAAAATGTAATTTATCAGCAAAAAAGTAGACACAAGACATAAAGGGATTTGAAACAGGTACTATCAGAAAACACACACAGACACACACACACTGTGCAAAAGTTTAGGCAGGTAGGAAAAATGCTGTAAACAACGAATGCTTTGTGTTAATCATTTATTTTCATCAATCAACAAAATGCAGTGAATGAACAAACAAGAAATCTAAATCAACTCAGTATTTGGTGTGACCAACCTTTGCCTTCAAAACAGTATCAGTTCTTCTAGGTACACTTGCACACATCTTTTGAAGGAACTCGGCTGGTTGGTTGTTCCAAACGTCCTGCAGAACTAACCACAGGTCTTCCGTAGATGTAGGCTTCCTCACATCCTTCTGTCTCTTCATGTAATCCCAGACACACTTGATGATGTTGAGATCAGGGCTCTGTGGGGGCCATACCAGTACTTGTTCTTCTTCTTTACACTGAGAATAGTTCTTAATGGCTTTGGCTGTATGTTAGGGTTGTTGTCCTGCTGCAGAATACATTTTGGGCCAATAAACAATCATTTATATTTCTGAAAGCATTCTCTCTCCCTCTCTCTCTCTCTCTGTCTGTCTGTCTGTCTCTCTCTCTCCGTGTGTGTGTGTGTGTGTGTGAATAATTTAAACCTGTGAAGAATCATTCCATAGAAGTACATGATTCCTGGAACAAGCTGAATGACCACATGGCTGGTTTTTCAATGTCATTGAACTTGCCACATAGGTTGACACAGAGAATGAACTCTCCAAGTCCACTTTGACTTATCATGTAGCAAAATCACACACACACACACACACACACACACACACACACACACACACACACACACACACACACACACACACACACACACACACACAAATATATTTTTCTAAAGCTTGCACCATAACAGATTATGCTATGCAAATCAGTGTGGTTGGTTATGGGTAAGGATGTCTATAAATTCTGAAATAAATAAGAGTACTGTGGTGAATAAACGCAAAGACATTTTGCACTTTGTCATTTTTGTCATCGTGTAGTAGACTGAGAAAAAAAAAAGTGTGCAAATATGGTTTAGAATACATCAAACATTATCCAAATATTTTCAGTGTAAATGGACAAAAGAGTCCTTTCAAATGACATGTATTGGAGCTTTTTTTTGGATTAGTCATTCTGTGATTAATTTAATCGAGGAAAATTTTAAAGACCTTCCCTTTCAGTGTCTTCTTTAGTAATGATCTCTTTGTATGATTGGTCATCACGCACCTACCCACCAGACATACTCCTGCATGTGAAAAATGTGACTCATCTCAAACACACCTCACATATAAACATTGTAAACAAAGAACAATTTGTATGCAGCTGCTTCTAAAGATTATTAAATAAACTATCAACTATTACTTGCACTTTGTCTTCTTCTTAGCATCCATTTATCCATCCATCCCTTTTCTGTATGAGTTTTTTCTTTTCAGGGTAACTTGAGGAAACGGGTCCAAGACACACCCATTGGAACTAGATGTGCACCCACCAGGGTGGGTGCATGTTTCACTAATGGGTGTGAGCTCTCAATTATTTCTCAAGCTGGAGCCACCTACATGAGCCTGGGTGTGTCAGAGATGGCTTAAAAACTGCGTCATTTAACTGAAACAGTCTGGATCATTCCTTGAGTCAGAGGAAGATTTTATGTCAGTAAGTAGAAGATGTACCTCATTGTTACTGGAGCGTGAGGATAAGAAAGGTAACAGAGAAAGGTAACGGTCAGACTACGCGACTAACAGCTCTTCTTTCATACCTTCTGATACAGTTTATCGGGATCAACAGAGATTTAAAGGTAAGTGAAAAGATCATGAGGAAAATGCGTTTTGTCCAAAGTCATTGACAAAAACTTTGGGAATGGTGCAAATTTTGTGTTTTATACATGTTCCCTTTTTTATTCAGCTTATTCTCTACATGTTTCTGATGGAGAATCATAAACATTTCATACGTTTCTTTTATTGGGAAACAAATCAAATGTGACCCTTCTGCTTCTTATCTTCTGAAATTCTCCTTGGCATCAGCTTCTGGGCTAGATCCTGACTGATGAGGACCCATCCCTGCCTCATCACTGCACTTTTAAGGATTGATCATAGATTATAGATCAGACTAAGATCCAAAGAGTTTCCTGGATCTAAAATATTAATTTGATTATCTCCAAGCTGCATTGTTATCACTTTGCCTTTTGCATCATCACACTGGAAAACACACAGATTGCCACCAAATTGCTCCCGGATCGTTGGTTTTTGAGGACATTCCTTAAACAGATCACCATCAGGCAGGATTTTGCCCAGAAGCTAAAACTCAGGATACCAGAAAGAAAAGCAGAATTTATAAAGAAGTGTCTGTTCTTTAAATGCTATGCATACATTTGCTGTAAGTCTTTGAACTTTATTAAACGCTTGATTGTTTCTTACTATATAAAAAATAGTGGCAGAAAAAAGTGGCAACCTGTATCAACACGTTGATATATGATATCAGTTTAATATTTTTATTTTTATTTTTTATTTTTAGATAAAATGGCATCATCAGTCCCTGTATCCAAAGCTAGCACTGCCTTCTCTCTGGCTATGCTCAAAACTTTGAGTGAGGAGGACAGCACTGGAAATATCTTCTACTCTGGTCTCAGCGTCTCTGCAGCCCTCGCCATGCTGATGCTGGGGGCGAGGGGCAGCACAGCCACACAGATGTCAGAGGTAGAATATGCATATGTTGTGAAATACATACATGTTGACGCACCCATTTGGATCAGAGCGTCTGCTTTCAAATATTACGGGAAGTGTGTGTGAATCTGTCTCATCAAGATAAAAAGAGGAAGGTGTGGTTTCAGGTGTGCGGGTAACTGAGTGCACAGTACAGTGATGTATGAAGGATTTAAAGGAGAGTAAAAGTAGGTTATTTTGTATTGAAAGGAGATAATAATAGGAGATCACAAATATATTTTAATACGTTTTTATAATGGGGATAATGGGAAGGTTTGGGGAGTGTTTCTAGTGGAACTTTTTTAACCCAGCAGGCAGAGTGGGGTGTGACAGGAGAAAGTGTCTGTGCAGGCATTCATTACTCACTTGGTTTCCCAGTGTCAGCAAAACAGGTAGGGAATGCTTGTGTTGGCTGAGGTTCAGCAAAGGAATAATGAATTCCACTGCACTGTGAAGCATGACATCAAACAGGAGACTGTGAATTTGAATTTCAGTCAGGACAAGTTCCCGATTAGCTACTGGAATTAGACAAGAACAAGCCCAGGCAGGGTTTTTTCCCCCTGTTAGCGTTCGCGACTTAAACACAAGTTGATATGGACAAAAAATTGACAAACATAAAATATAATTGTTAACTTCTCAACCAAAGTTGTTAAACTACAATACACTTTTAACCTTTACGATTTTACTATGTAAATGACAAAAATGATCAGCCTGCCCTGCCCGGCTTTACACTACGTCCCATTTTTAAGATCAACATTCCTGTTTGAATATTTTAATATTATCTGTAGTTCCATCCCACTTGTCAGATTTAGACCTAGCATTGCAAAAATTTGATGAACTAATAAAATATATTGTACTGAATAAACAACTCAACATTATAAGGTAAATGATTTTCAACCATTTCGATCAACTACAAGTTTACTTATCTTAATGAATTAAGCTCATTCTGTTTTGCCTAGGTTGCTGTTTTAGTTCAGTGTTTCTTAGATCTCTTTGTTTCATCACCCTCTGTGTTTAACTCTCCCTCGTTGGTTCATCATGTTGAGTCTGCGTGTCTTAACTTGTCGTGTTTCTTGTCTGCATGTCCTGTGTTGTCAAGCTTGCGTCATATCTGCATCCCGTTATGTTTCCTGTTTTATTTTGAAGAGGTCGGGTGTCCCATGTTCATTGTGTTTAGTTTCACTTCCCCTGTGGCATCATTATATTCATATTCCACTTCCCCTGATCACCTCCTGTGTGCACTTAATCTGTGCGTTTTCATTCCTCATCCACGTTTAAGGGTTTTTCATGTTTATTTTCTGCACGTCACATTTTTTCATGTTTAGGATGTTTCATGTTTTCTTTCTAGTTTTCCCCAGTTATTGTTATTGTTATTGTTCAGCTTCGAATTGATTTCGCCCTTTTATTTTTGTACTGCTCAATCAACCAAAATAAATGCCGCATTTCTGTTAGAATCAGGTTTTGTTTTTGCGTATCTGCATTTGGGTCCTCCTCCTCACTCCACACAGTCGGCTTCTGCCCAACTGTGACAATAATACATAATGTTCTACATACAGAAACAATATATATTTTTAGAGCCTTATACTCATCCCCAGTAACATTTAAAGGCAGAGGTTTTGCTTGTAATGGTGTATTTCTACTGCACAGTGGTGCTATTTACTGAAGAAGTGTACTGAACACTGGTAAATTGTTACACTATTGTTCCGTGCAAGCAAACCCCCCCACCCCCCTCCAAAAAACCCCCCAAAACCCAAAAAATTGCTGTTGGAAATACAGGAATATGGATTACAGAATGATTCCATCAATCATTTCATTTCACCATTTGTGAAATCATCATCATGATTTGTGTACAAAGGCTGGTTTTGCTCCTATCAGTATTATATGTGGAATATAAGCAGATATTGAAAGTGCAAATTAAAGCAGATGATCTTTGCCAAAGCAAGGGGAAGATTTGTGGCTTTAATAACAGTAGTAGTTAATATTTTAATACAGAATAAAGCCCAGAACCCCAATGTTACACTAATAAGCTATTATGGTGATTCAGCTAAATCATTTAGACAAAGCTTCACAGTTCAAATGGAAAGAAACTAAAAACTGTTGCAAAATAAACCAGAGAGTTTCTCAAGACAAGAAATGGGATATTCTTCAATGGCCAAGTCCGTCACATGATCTTAATCTAGTAGAGATGGCTTTTAAGTTCCTGAAGACACTCATGGGGCTTTTTAAATAAGTGTCAGTGTCCAATACTTATGGAGTGGACTGTATGAATATAATAATGTACTTCTACCTGAGAGTTTTTGGTTTGGTGCAGAATATGTACATGCACGGCTTCTAGGCTGCCGAATACTTTCATTGCCATATATAACATAGATGAGAGGTGAAATGTGTGTCCATAACCCTCCATATTTAACCTTAAATTTGAGACTTTTTGTTATGTAGATTTATTTTTTTATTTCCAAAAGGGAAGCAGGTCAGCACAGAATGTCTGCTCAAACATATTTATATCCAACTAACATGTGTAATACAAGTATGCATTCACATATTCACACACAAACAAACTATAAAAATGTCAACAGTGATTCTTGTGTTCAACCCATATAAAAATTCCTCCCTCACAGGTCCTCGGCTTTACTGAGGCTGAAAAACCAAAGCCGTCAGAAGAGAAACCGACACAAACACAGTCAGAAACGTCGTCATCGTCGTCACTACAGACGCCAATGCAGACGCTGATGCAGACACGGATGCAGACGCGGACACAGATGCAGACGCAGATTCAGCAGCAAACCAGACTGCCGGGTTATCTGCGCAAGGTGGTAACAAAGCGAATAACTGTGATCTGACAGGGAAATTCAAGGTTTTAGCTCCAGAGTATCCCTCCCAAACTTCCCACCACATATATCCAACACATAGCTAACACCTAAAAACAGAATTAGTAGAAAGCAGATTTATGCAGCAGGTGAAAAGTTCAGTGTCAACAAAAGCATAACGTCATACATGTTCTAAATGTTTTACTCGCAGCTGAGCTGGCATAACAACATGATGGCTAATGTGTACATAAAAGTTTTCTATAGCTGTTTAACATATCTGAGCGTTTGTTTCGTCTGTTTTTCCTTTTTCTGTAGTCTTTCAAAAAGATACAGGAGGCCTTGTAAATACAGATTACTACTGAGCACTTCAGTTCCTTAAGACTTTGCATCCAATCATTCAGTGGACGTCAGTTATGAGAAAACTATTACCAAATGAAAATAAACTAACATTAATACATTCAAAAAGGCCAATGCAGAGTTATGTTAGCCATATTAGCTGTCTTTCATCTGTCTTTTGTTCAGCGTGGCTTTATAACACGTAAGTCTTCTCTGGCTGTTCACAGTGTCTGAAACCCCAGACCGATGAGGATGATGTCCACGCCAAGTTTGCAAAACTACTAACTGATCTGAACAAGGCTGATGCTCCATACTCCCTCAGTCTTGCCAACAGACTTTATGGGGATCGGTCCTACACGTTTCTCGAGGTGTGAGAGGAAACCTGTTGTTACTTAGACTTACAATAAATGACTAACCTGTGCAGTGAGCCCTGTTATAAGTCATGAGACCAAAGCTGTGCACGTTTCTCCCTGCTCCCTGGATTTTCACTTACACAAAGTTTAGGACAGTAATGCTAATTTAATTTAAACCATGAAGTTGGCTACTTCTAGCCAGTAGTAGTGGTAGTACAAGTTCACTGTATTTACTGAAAACATTTCACAGGAATATGTTCTATGATAAAAAACAGACAAGTCTTCATAAAACGCAGCAATAAAATAGAAACATCTGTATTAAAAATAAATAACACAAAAACAGTAAAATTGAAAAAAATAGAAATAGAACTAAACCGATAAAACAAAAATTAAAAAATATCATTTTACAGTTTTATTTATTTACAGTTCATAACAAGAGACAAGGCACCATTTCTCTCCTTTGTGTTCCAGTCATCACAGCAGATTAAGCTTTTAAAATATTTGCAAATAGTATAAAGAAATATATAAAGAAGTAAAACAGTAATCTTATTAATACTTAGAAATACTAAAATTTACATTTGTCACCAAAAACTGCCACCATCTGAACCGAAACGTTACAAACCAGCTTACCCACAAACTGTGTATTTTTCTATGCTGGCTACTTAAATTGGCATCCAACAAGCTATTTGCTTTAATCTTTTATTGGACAAAGGCTGACTGGTTAGTTCAAGCTTCAACTGCATCCAAAGGACTGAAAATATTTTAACACAGTAACTGAACTTGATTGAAGTCTCTGTAGTTTGTTGAATCTGTTTCGAGTGACTTATTTTCACAATTCCAGGAATTTTTAAAAGGCACCAAAAAGCATTACAACGCTGAGCTCGAGTCTGTGGACTTCAAAGAAAATGCAGAGGAGGCCAGGGTCCACATCAACAGCTGGGTGGAGAAGCAGACACAAGGTAAGCATATGTAACTTTAAATGATCTCCACTGTAAATCCTCGGGGATCAGTTGTGTTGTGTTCTGTTGAGACATTATTACCGGATTGTCCACCGTACACATTATTTTCTGTTTCCAGTTCTTCCAGTCTAATTTCTATTCAGTATTAAGCAGCATTATCTCTGGGTTTTACTGTGTGGTGTCATGCTTTTAATAAAACCATCACAGCAGTATGTTGCTGTAAATAGCAGGCCAATTCTTCTATTCTTATTATATTATGTGTGATGTGATGGGTACTTCTACTTTGATTACTTGTGTCTTTAACATATTTTTATTTTTCAGGCCCATTTAGGATTGGCTGCTATTGATTCTATATCTTTATATTATCTTAAGTGCAGCAGGAAATTCATTCATTGTTTTTATAAATCTATCATCTGTAATCCTATAATCCAACCATCTATAATCATAGGATACAAGGACTTTCCATGAGGGTTATAGGACTGTGGTGCCACCTGCTGGAAATGAGACAATCTTAATCACAATTGCAAGAATATTATACTGATCATAAAGCTCCCCCCCCCCCCCCCCCCCCCCATTTAAAATAAAAAACATTTTGCTGTTGCCCTGTTTTCTGATTTTATAGCTGAAGATGTTGTACAGTAACTAGTTAAAAGTTTTCATCAATTCTTTTTACCAGATAAAATCAAGGACTTGCTAAGCCAGGATGCAGTGGATAGCCTGACGAAGCTGGTTCTCGTGAATGCCATTTACTTCAAGGGCAGCTGGAACACGCAGTTTAAGGAGGAGATGACTGCTGATGCGCAGTTTCGACTGAACAAGGTAACAATGCAGAAAAGCAGCATAGGATGGTGCAGTTATACTTTGATCTGTAATACTACAGACGAGCTGTGGATTTTGCTGAATGAGAACATAAAGCCTGGAGCTCTGAGTGGATCGTGCTTTTAGGACGATACAACTTTATGCAGTTATGCAAGGCTATGAATCTGGGTTCTATCCTTTAACTTAAGGGGCGGAGATACTGCTGAAAATGCACTTCTTTTTCATATGTTATGTTATCTCAGAGATTAAAGGTGTAGTGAAAACTTGCAGAAAGGTCAGTCTTACTGGCCCACTTAGGGCTGTATGTGGCCTATGATGTATATATGAAGTTTATGAGCTGAGAAAACTACAGCACCTGGAGGAGTCAAGCACAATGTTTATTCTGTCTGTTAAAAACCCCCCATCAGCACAAGTTCTCTCAACAGTTGTGGTTAATACTGTACCACACACATAAAACACACATAATGTCATAGTTTGAAAGATTTTATTTGACTGCAAAGACAACATAGTCAATTGGTTAAAAACAGCAGTTGTGCATAAACAGTTTATTATTGATGTCATATCCAATAAGTTCTCAAATAAATCTAAACAACAGCACATCACAAACTTCGGCTAACAAGAACAAATTGTGTTGTGACGTGTGCTCTACATCCAAATCCACTCAATGGCTGAAATAAAACCATGACAGAAATTTTTGAGATCATTTTGAGACTAAACACAAAAACATTTCTCTTGTCTCCTCTTGTTTTCAGAACGACACTAAGGCAGTGAAGATGATGCACCAGAAAAGTAAATTTCCTTTTGCGACCATTCCTGAGGCCGACTGCAAGGTAACATCCATCACTTTCAGCTTATTACAGGATTTCACCAGCATGATCCAAAACTTTTGTGACTGTTTTTCTTTTACAAATATCAGCCTAAACCTCTAGATTAGGAAGTCTGATTAACTTTGATGGAGTAATAAATAAAAACAATGTTTCTGGACAGATTCTTGAGATGCCGTATAAAGGAAATGACCTCAGCATGCTCATATTCCTGCCTAATGACATAGAAGATGATGCCACAGGCTTGGAAAAGGTAAGATGCACTTACCAGTACTTTAAGGAAATGTCCAGTTTCAATCAGACAAGCTAGTGACCCTGTATCCGCACAGCTGGAGAAGGAGCTGACCTATAAGAACTTTGTGGACTGGACTCGCCCAGACATGATGAGCCCCAACGAGGTCGATGTCAAGCTCCCTCGATTCAAGATGGAGGAGAAGTATGACTTGGAGAAAATCCTGACCAAAATGGGAATGGAGAACGCTTTTGACATCTACAAGAGTGACTTCTCTGGTGAGAAATATTGCACCAATGAGACACACTGAATCAATTATACAGTTATATTAAGAGCACAAAAACTGCAAAACATCATCCGTGAAAGAAAAAACACACAACTGATTTCTGGGCTCTTCATCTACTAGGAATGTCTCCAGCAAATGACCTGATAGTGTCCAAAGTTGTCCACAAGGCTTTCGTGGATGTAAATGAAGAAGGAACTGAGGCTGCTGCTGCCACTGGGGTTGACATGGAAGTCCGCTCTATAACAATTCCCGTTGAGTTTGTTGCCGACCATCCCTTCATCTTCTTCATCCGACATAAACCCACCAAGAGCATTCTCTTTGTGGGCCGGTACTGCTCACCCGAGTAAACACTAGCTGACATTGACATGAATTAAACATAAAACATTATATACAGTATAAGATTTTGTAAGGTAAACCTAGTTCATACAAATGAAGTAAAGAAATGTTATTAAAACAAAACGTGCCTTGCTGTTTATTCTTTCAGTGTCCCACAGTAGCACATTTCCTGCTAGGAAAATGTCAGAAGTCACATCATTTCTGTAAATTAGGAAGTAACTGTAATACATTAAGTCACCTCTGTCTCTTGTTACCAGAACTTTTTAAAATGAATGGTTTTCAGACTTCTGCACAAATACAGATGGTACAACATGGAAAGTGGCCCTGAGCTCAATATTGATCCTTTCAGCCATGACATTTCTGACATGGGAAACCAGGGAACTTGATTAGAAAATAGTAAAGGATTTTCTTTTCAGTTAGAAACTGGATTTGTGTAACATGGTGGTGAAACCCCCCCAAAGAAACCAGCATATGATCAGTCGCTATATTACATTTAATACAAAAATCCTTCGTGTATCTTTTGAATACAGAGCAGATCATTTCTGATATCTATGAGTAAACCCAATGAGCACGTGTCCCAAAAGACCCCACAGTGGTTTTATCTGGCTTTTCCCTGACAGTTAGTGGACACTGACAGATGTGTGCTGAATATGAAAGGAAACAGTGTTAACAACAAAAACTACATGAAGGTTATTTCATCCTGCTGTAACTTATGACAGAATCATCTTTTGTTTGTTTTTAAAATTTATTTACACAAAGACAGATGTTGAAATAACAGGAGTAACAGTTTAATTCAATTGAAATCAGTCCAATAGTCTACAGTGAAATCATATTTTTTCATAAGTTCGCAAAAGATGGGGGGTGTTGACTGCAATTCAGTGAATGCAACAGGGGAGGACGCCAATTTGGATGGAGGGGAATCAGCAGGCCAGATGACATTTCGTTTAGGAGTCGAGTAGTTGTGTGAATGAGGAGAGGAGAGCACATTAGACTGCTGAGGGACGGGGAGGTAGTCAAGCACTGACCACATGTCTTCTTGAATTTCAGCGAAACAGATGGGCTCATCTCGGTCTTGAAATAACTCAACTCGGGGTTGAACTGATGCAGTTTGAGAGGCATCTACAGGAGAGGCAGGGGTGGGTGAGGGCTGCTGAGACTGCGCAGTGATCGGGAGGGGGTCAGGCTCTTCCAGCACTGACAGCAGTTCTTCCTCATTGCCTGTGACAAAGGCTTCCTCTGTCTGGAACTGAAGGGGTGCAACAGAGGAGTCCAATGAGGTGTCCTCAGGGAAATTCATGTGAGAGGCAGGGGAGACCTGATTTTCTTGACAGAGAGGTGTATAGGGTGATGCCTGTGTGTTTGGCAGTTGCACACACACTGGCTGCTGGCGAGACAGGCTGCTATCATCTGGCTTTGCCTGTGGCTGCTCATGTGGCTCTGTCAGGAATGAATGAGAAGAAGAAGATGGCTGTGACTCAGCTGGCCTCATACGCAAGTTGTTGGCTTGTCGAGCTTCTTCTTCATGTACACATGCAGATTCTGCCACACAAACAAAAATACATTGTCTTCTTTTTTTTCAACACATTTTTGTCTCCTTTCATCACATTTCTTATGTAAAATGCTGTGATACCAAGAAATCTTCTTTCACCTTTTCTAAGTCGGATTCTCTTCTTCTTTTTGCCCTGAAAACAAACACATTAGAGTTTTCATTAGTTGATACAAACTCTGTGCAGTGACTGTTTCATCATTCAGTGCAGTGATGCACACGTGTATGAACTGCATGTTGGCACTTTGGACATACATAGTTTTCTTTGGTCGACCAGCCTGGATGCTCTTTGGCATGATTCCGTCTTTCTGTTTCAGCCTGCTTGAAATATCTGGCTTTCTGGTCGTTTGAAAGCGACTGCCACTGTGGACAGAAGATCATAAGAACACACTGTGAGCACTGCTACTACACATAACTACAGGACAGCTGAGACACATGCAAAAACATGAGCAGACAACGGTAACAGATGCATTAATGTATGCAGAGTTACACACTTACCCTCTGTCCCACCACTGCATTTACGGCTGCACTTCCAGGGATGTTGAGTTCAGCAATGACCTTTGGCCTCTGCTCTTTGAGATAGAGCATGAAGGCATTTGGCGGCTTCTTGACGTATGGCCCATCTTCATCCTGCCGGGCTGGGCACTTTCTTTTTCTACAGGAATAAAACACAGAGTAAGAGCACATGTTACCACTGTGTACAACTGTGAGGAAAGCAGTTCAAAAACATGAGACAAGCTGTAAAACTGAACGAAATCAGGCACCATTAATGGATAATTACAATAATTCCTGCAGACATCTGCAAACAAATGACAGATACTTGCAGATCAGTGAACCAAAGCAGCAAAGCAAACTTACTTTGGAGCAGAGGTGTTAGGTTGAGGAGCAGGAGTGACATAATCATACATCTGTACACCGTTCCTACACAGATGAAGGGAGACAGATATGAGATAACAGAAAGAAGTTATGAGTATAGAGATGTTCAGCAGCTGTGTTCACTGAGTGTTTGTGTGTTTTACGTACAGTACTCCAACAGGACGCAGGTTCTGGAGCATGTCATCGGGAATTGTGAGCACATTAGTCTTGAAACACACAAAACACACAACAGGTAAAGAGACAAGCTGCAATACTATCATCTATCCACTAGGTGGAAGAATTGATCAGTAGAAAGAGGAGATGAGCTTAAAACGACATTCATACATAGATTTATTCTTCTTAGTTAGTCTTAAGAATTATGATTCACTAACAGTGAAGAAGTTTACTGGTCAGCAAAGTTATATGAGGGTAAAATACAAGAAAGGTGACAGCAGATTGATTTTACATTCAAACAAAACAGTTATTCCTTCAGTTGGCCTGAAGCATGCAAAAGTTTTAAGCACTTTTATCAATTAAACTCTAATGACACCTGCCACTACCTCTGGTTGTCTCAGCTGTCCCTGGTTATCTGTCCCTGGCTCTCTGTACAAGTAAGCTGGCCTCATAATGATGGGAGTAACAGCGAGTGGAACTTGCTGCTGAGATACAGGAAGACAAGATCCCGGGAAGGTGTTGTTAACAAACCACCCAGTCTCTGCTGCTGGCTGAGGGGGGACAGGTGTTCCAGTGGGCAAAGGAGGAAGAAGTGGAGGGTTGGGTGTTTGCCCAAACATCACATCAAGCGTGCAAGGAACATTATGTTGCAGATCTTCCCTGTTGTCCATTTTCGTGCTGTTTGTGTCTGAACTTATCCAGAAGAATTTCGAACCGATTCTGTCTGGGATCCTGTGGCACAAAAGGAGGATTTGATCCTCTTAGACTGGGACTCACATCTTATATAATACAGAACTATACAAAGGACGAGTACTATGAGGGAAGAAGGTGACTTATCATTGAAAAACCTGGTAAGTCACACTTGAAAATATGACATTTATTTTACAAAGAAGTTTAAAAAAGACATTTAAAGTGCTGCATTTGCAAACTAATTGAAACCAAACTGAAAACTATGAAAAATCAAAAGTAATTAATACCCCAAACTATGAATTCTGTTAGCTCAAGACTTCACTGCATTTATATTGTAATTGTTCAAATGTGACACAATCAGATTAAAACATAATGCACTGTTACACATGCAGTTGCCCACTTCTACATAATATAGTGAACGGATTTCAGTTGCTCTTTACTTTTAGTTCAGCTTCAGCTCAGCCAGTTACAGCATTAAAGTGCTGACTTCTGAACTGTGCTGCAGTGGGATGTGGTGTAGATTCAATACTTGCAGATTCAAGTTTTACAGGCGCTCCTGTGATAAACTAGTACAATATGATGAATTGTTAGAGATTACAGCATCCCAAAATTTGATTAATCTGTACCAACAGTGTGTTGTGTGAAGGAAGTTACTGCTCAAAGGTTTATTCAAATATTTCAGATAGATTTGAAAGTACATTTTTTGCCACTGCAATTTTTCTTTCTTGTTTCTTGATTCTTGTGTTTTTACATGATGTGAATTTCCTGGTTCACTACTCCATCACACAACATTGAAGGACAAATTGTGGGGATGAAAGAGTTAAGTGTATCATTTAGATGTTCCATGAAATCAACCAAAATGACCTTAAAATATCTCTGTAAGTACTCACCAATGATTTTCAGTGATGGTTCAGTTCTATGTTATAAAATCCAGTTTAAAAGTGAAGTTTCGAGATTTTCTTCCGCAGCTCTGAAGAGTATGTGTTCACTCAGTGACGTTTAAAGGTGAAGAAAATGTTGTTATGTGTCAGGTTCTATAAGAATGTTACCATTTAACTCCATTGTGTTGCCAGGTAACATAAATATCCCATTACACTCCTGTTTGTTTCCAGCATCTCTTCATCAACAGTCATCATCATGGCTGGATCAACCACCTCAGGGAGCCCGGGGCTTTTTTCTTGGGCCCCCACTGAGCCCACAGTGCAGGTCAGGGTCCGTATTCCCTTAGTAACTCAATCATAAGTACAGACACAAAACAATCCACAGAAAGGTTCATGTTGTCTCTGTTTTGAGCTTGTGGGTTGAATGTATTTAATACTTCTGATACAATTTGCAATAAAACCCTTCAGTTATTGAAGAAAACAACTGTCAGCTGTTGTTGTTCAGTTGGATTATGACTGATACAGCCTGCTACAGCTTTCAATCAAAAGAGTAACTATGCTTGTTTAGAAGTGTTTCACAAGAGCCCTACAGTACCCTATGAACATTTTCTAATATTTTTTTTTATCCAGTTGTTTGAACTGACAGGACCCACTGCCTTCTTAGAGCTTTAGCTTGCTCATGTTTTTGTGTTTTTTGCGTCTTGTATCTTGTAAATTATTATTTTTTTTATATTTTTACTTTTCTGTGTTTGTCAGGTTTCCTGTTTTATAATTTTCGAAGTCCCCCCTTGTTCTTTGTACGAGTGTCTGCTCATCCAGCCTCATGTCTCTCAGGTTCCATGTTTTCTGTTCCCAGTCTTTCTCAGTTCAACATTTCTGTTGTAGTTTCTTATTGCGTCTTGGACACTATGGGGCTGTTGAAAAATGTGTCAGTGTCCAATTACAGTTAACTGTATGAATATAATAATGTACTTCTACCTGAGAGTGTTTGGTTGAGTGCAGAATATGTACATGCATGCCTTTTCTAATCTGCTGAATACTTTCATTACAATATTTACCATAGAGGAGACGTGAAATGTGTGTCCCTAATCTCCATATTTAACCTCAAATTTGAGACTTTTTGTTATGTGGATTGGTTTTTCATATCTCCAAGGGAAGCAGGTCAGCACAGAATGTCTGCTCAAACATATTTATATCCAACTAACATGCGTAATACAAGTATGCATTCACATATTTGTCACAAACAAGGATGCAGTGGACTCAAAAGCAGACTCAACTGCTCGAACTATGTACAATTTATTGAAAGGAAAAGGAACTTAAACAAGACTGGGTCTAACAGAAATCATTTGCAGGAAATGAGGGAGGCCCGAGGGCAGCGAAACGGACGTTGAACACAAGGAGAACATGGGCGGGAACTTCTGCAAACACAGGAGAAGGGTTTTACTGAATGGGAAACAATTAAAGGGTAGAGGTGAGTGGTACTAGTGGAGAGTCTTGTGCTTACTTGAAAACACTGGCTATTAGGCGGGGAAGGGGTTGGCGTGGGAGCATCCCAGGGATGGCTGAGAGTGTGGGGAAGCTGGTCCAGGTTCCAAGGTGTCCAGGGAAGTTAAAGTACGGCCTAGAGGGCAGGCTGAGGAGAAGGTGAGTGTGTGGTCCTAGGGTTCTAGGCTGCTGATAAGTACGACGGGTGATGAATCTGGAGAACACAGGAGAACACAGGAGACGGAGAACACATTAACCCACGATCCAGGCACACAGAGTCCGAGCACAGAGGAGGCCAAGTTTACCACGGGTGGTAGCAGGACGAACTGGCGAGGAGTGGCAGGCAGTGCTGGCTTATAAACCCTGTAGATGGAGCCCCGGAAATTGGAAGCAGGTGATGAGCTGGCCAACTCCACCCCAGGGGACGGACAACAGGAACCTGGACCACACCAACCAGACACTCCCACAGCATATGACAATATTCACACACAGAAATACAGAAGATATTTGCAGCAGAAACTACAGATGCACTTCTGAAAGAGCACATGCTCGTGACAGCTAATTTAATGTTTAAGAAAAAATTAAAGCAAGCAGAAAACATTTAAAGCTGACCTCATGAGAGGTCGACAGAGTCTCTTTTTGATGCCTACCTCAGGGGTCTAAAGGCATTTTGTAAGTGTCCATAACCCTTCATATTTAACCTGAAATTTGAGACTTTTTGTTATGTGGATTTATTTTTTTATTTCCAAAAGGGAAGCAGGTCACCACAGAATGTCTGCTCAAACAAATTTATATCCAAATAACATGTGTAATGCATGTATGTATTCACATATTCACACACAAACAAACTATGAAAATGTCAACAGTGATTCCTCTGTTCAACCCAAATAAAAATTCCTCCCTCACAGGTCCTCGGCTTTACTGAGGTTGAAAAACCAAAGCAGTCAGAAGAGAAACGGACACAAACACAGAAACGTCGTCGGTAATAGTTTTCATGAATTCTTTTTACCAGATAAAATCAAGGACTTGCTAAGCCAGGATGCAGTGGATAGCCTGACGAAGCTGGTTCTCGTGAATGCCATTTACTTCAAGGGCAGCTGGAACACGCAGTTTAAGGAGGAGATGACTGCTGATGCGCAGTTTCGACTGAACAAGGTAACAATGGAGAAAAGCAGCATAGGATGGTGCAGTTATACTTTGATCTGTAATACTACAGACGAGCTGTGGATTTTGCTGAATGAGAACATAAAGCCTGGAGCTTTGAGGGGATAACACCATGCTTTTAGGACGATACAACTTTATGCAGTTATGCAAGGCTATGAATCTGGGTTCTATCCTTTAACCTAAGGGGCGTCAGCATTTCTTTCGAGGTAGAAAGAGATACTGCTGAAAATGCACTTCTTTTTCATATATTATGTTATCTCAGAGATTAAAGGTGTAGTGAAAACTTGCAGAAAGGTCAGTCTTACTGGCCCACTTAGGGCTGTATGTGGCCTATGATGTAAAAGAGGTTTGATGTCGCTACTCTACATATATATGAAGTTTATGAGCTGAGAAAACTACAGCACCTGGAGGAGTCAAGCACAATGTCTATTATGTCTGTTAAAAACCCCCCATCAGCACAAGTTCTCTCAACAGTTGTGGTTAATACTGTACCACACACATAAAACACACATAATGTCATAGTTTGAAAGATTTTATTTGACTGCAAAGACAACATAGTCAATTGGTTAAAAACAGCAGTTGTGCATAAACAGTTTATTATTCATGTCATATCCAATAAGTTCTCAAATAAATCTAAAACAACAGCACATCACAAACTTCGGCTAACAAGAACAAATTGTGTTGTGACGTGTGCTCTACATCCAAATCCACTCAATGGCTGAAATAAAACCATGACAGAAATTTTTGAGATCATTTTGAGACTAAACACAAAAACATTTCTCTTGTCTCCTCTTGTTTTCAGAACGACACTAAGGCGGTGAAGATGATGCACCAGAAAAGTAAATTTCCTTTTGCGACCGTTCCTGAGGCCGACTGCAAGGTAACATCCATCACTTTCAGCTTATTACAGGATTTCACCAGCATGATCCAAAACTTTTGTGACTGTTTTTCTTTTACAAATATCAGCCTAAACCTCTAGATTAGGAAGTCTGATTAACTTTGATGGAGTAATAAATAAAAACAATGTTTCTGGACAGATTCTTGAGATGCCGTATAAAGGAAATGACCTCAGCATGCTCATATTCCTGCCTAATGACATAGAAGATGATGCCACAGGCTTGGAAAAGGTAAGATGCACTTACCAGTACTTTAAGGAAATGTCCAGTTTCAATCAGACAAGCTAGTGACCCTGTATCCGCACAGCTGGAGAAGGAGCTGACCTATAAGAACTTTGTGGACTGGACTCGCCCAGACATGATGAGCCCCAACGAGGTTGATGTCAAGCTCCCTCGATTTAAGATGGAGGAGAAGTATGACTTGGAGAAAATCCTGACCAAAATGGGAATGGAGAACGCTTTTGACATCTACAAGAGTGACTTCTCTGGTGAGAAATATTGCACCAATGAGACACACTGAATCAATTATACAGTTATATTAAGAGCACAAAAACTGCAAAACATCATCCGTGAAAGAAAAAACACACAACTGATTTCTGGGCTCTTCATCTACTAGGAATGTCTCCAGCAAATGACCTGATAGTGTCCAAAGTTGTCCACAAGGCTTTCGTGGATGTAAATGAAGAAGGAACTGAGGCTGCTGCTGCCACTGGGGTTGACATGGAAGTCCGCTCTATAACAATTCCCGTTGAGTTTGTTGCCGACCATCCCTTCATCTTCTTCATCCGACATAAACCCACCAAGAGCATTCTCTTTGTGGGCCAGTACTGCTCACCCGAGTAAACACTAGCTGACATTGACAAGAATAAAACATTATATACAATATAATGTTATAGGGTAAACCTAGTTCATACAAATGAAGTAAAGAAAAGTTATTAAAACAAAACATGCCTTGCTGTTTATTCTTTCAGTGTCCCACAGTAGCACATTTCCTGCTAGGAAAATGTCAGAAGTCACATCATTTCTGTAAATTGCAGTGACAGAGATACAAACAGAGGCAGTGAAATGCAGTCATTGAACAAACTGAAGCTTCAAATTCCCTCCATTAACACTAGTTTTAAACCTGAAGGTGGAGTGTGGCACCAAACGCCTTAAAGATCTCTTTTCCCCACCTACTGGTAGTTCTAACACATTACATCCACCCTGGTGTTAAAAAGAATTAATCATTGTTCAGTCACTCTAAAATCATGCCCATCCCTCCTGCTTGTACACAAATATTAATGCGAACACACTCAGAATAGTAATAAATGTTAACCAGGTCTATACTCTTTTAATTTCTTGTTGCTGTTTCCTATTATATGTTTCTATAATTGTCTAATTTACTCAGTGATAATGAATCAACTCTTTTCTACAAGGTGAGCCCACAGTGAATGTAGGAGAGGGCAGGTGGCATTAAGAGATTTGATTGGGCAATCTAGGGGCCAGTTAGTTCTTCCTTTTGGTGAAAGCTGGGCTCTTCAGTTCAGCATGGGACAGCTCCAAAGATTCTGCAACATCAAACCCTCTGTCTGCTAATGTTACATCACCTGGGCTGAGGCAGTCCAGGTAACTTTAACAGTTTCTATGTTTGTTTTTAAAGTTTAGATATAAACAAAAAAGAAAAGTAACATTTGTCACTCTCTATCTCACCATGGAAGATTCATTTTCATCATAAGTGTTAGCAACAGTTCTAGAAAAGGAGCCAGGTTTGTTCCAGTTTGCAGAAATGTTATTATAAATGTTCAAACTACTGCACTGTAAAATCGAATTAGTTCCCAGAACTCAAAAAACTATGCAAACTCGTTACCTCCAACAAATGAGTAAAGTTTACTGAAGATAACTGTTAGGACAACTTATTCATTGCAAGTATGCAGTACTAAGAATAACTTGATGTTCCTGACTGTGCATTACGAATTGTTTACCCACTGACAAACATTTTGAGTTCTGCTAAATTAAAAAACAATTTGTGGTAACCTGATTATGATTTAAAAAGAATAATTAACAACACTTCTTGTAATGGTGTTAAAATCAGCCCAATGTTTATTTTCAAATGCAAAAAGTAAACTAAACTGTTGGCAACTATGACACGTTTAGAATCTTAGGCCCACTTCGTCCTTTGATCCTTTGATCCTTTGATCCTAAAAAACCCTCAAATAGGGGTGAGACACAACCACTTGTAGTCCGTTATTCGCAGCATTTATGTTCGTAGCGTTCAAACATTCGCCAGAGAAGTCTTTTAAAACATTTGGATCCTTTTCAGAGTGACAGTTTACATATTCAAACATGTCTCAGAGAGTAAAAAATACAGAAATCCTTGAAGAGAAAGAAAAGCTGGACATTAACCAGAGAGACATGCAGTGCCAACTCCAAGACATGGAGGAGAAATACAGAGCGCTGCAGGCAAATCGTGATGAAAGACCGCACACAAATGAAGAGTTTCTTCAAGATAAAAGGCTGCAGGAGATAAAACAGAAGGAAATGGATTTCAAGCTTCAGGACATGGAGAAACACAACAAGGGCTTGCAAATCAAGCTTAATGAAGCTCTGCAAAAAAATAAAGAGCTCCTCCAAGAAAAAGAACAACAGGACATGAAGCAGCACAAACTCCAAGGCATGGAGGACAAATGCAAAGCACTTCAGGTAAAGCTTGATAAAACAGTGAACAAAAACAAAGAGTTGCTTCAAGAACAAAAGCAACAAGAAATTAAACAGAAACAAACAGACTGCAAGCTTGAAGACGTGCAGGAAAAATACACCGAGCTGAAAATAAAGCTTGATAAAGCACTGCAAAGAAATAAAGATTTCCTTCAAGAGAAAGAACAGCAAGACATGAAACAGAAAGATCTGGCTTGCAAGCTTCAGAACATCGAGAAACACAACGAAGGCTTGCAAGTAATGCTTGATGAAGCTCTGCAAAAGAATAAAGTCCTTGAAGAGAAAGAAAAACTGGACATTAACCAGAGAGACATGCAGTGCCAACTCCAAGACATGGAGGAGAAATACAGAGCACTGCAGGCAAATCGTGATGAAAGACAGCACACAAATGAAGAGTTTCTTCAAGAAAAAAGGCTGCAGGAGATAAAACAGAAGGAAATGGATTTCAAGCTTCAGGACATGGAGAAACACAACAAGGGCTTGCAAATCAAGCTTAATGAAGCTCTGCAAAAAATTAAAGAGCTCCTCCATGAAAAAGAACAACAGGACATGAAGCAGCACAAACTCCAAGGCATGGAGGACAAATGCAAAGCGCTTCAGGTAAAGCTTGATAAAACAGTGAACAAATACAAAGAGTTGCTTCAAGAACAAAAGCAACAAGAAATTAAACAGAAACAAACGGACTGCAAGCTTGAAGACGTGCAGGAAAAATACACAGAGCTGAAAATAAAGCTTGATAAAGCACTGCAAAGAAATAAAGATATGAAACAGAAACATCTGCATGGCAAGCTTCAAAACATCGAGAAACATAACGAAGGCTTGCAAGTAATGCTTGATGAAGCTCTGCAAAAGAATAAAGAAATCCTTGAAGAGAAAGAAAAACTGGACATTAACCAGAGAGACATGCAGTGCCAACTCCAAGGTGTGCAGGAAAAATACGGAGCGCTGCAGGCAAAGTTTGATGAAACACTGCACAAATATCAAGAGCTGCTTCAAGACCGAGAACAACAGGAAATAAAGCAGAAAGAAGACAAAGAAATTCTCCAGGACTTTGAGAGGAAAAACCAAAACCTGCAAGAACTTTATAACAAACTGAACTACAAAACAACTGAACTGGAAGGGGAAAAGGAAACACTGCAAAACCAATGCTCAGAGATGCAGAGTAAGCTCAATGACATGCTGAGAAAAAACACAGAACTCGAGGAACTTTCAGACAACTTGAAGTGCAAAAACACTGAGATGCAGGTGCTAAAGCAACAACTAGAGACAACAAACAAAGACCTGCAGTGTACACTTCAAGAAATCGAGAGCAGAAGTCAGCAGCTGGAAGACACGCGCAACAAATTACAACAGAGTTATACAGAGCTGCACGAGGCAAAGCTAATGCAGGAGGCAACATCTAAAGAAATGACAGAAAGGCTCAAAGACAAACAAGCCAAATTAGAAGAAGTGGAGAAAACATGCAAGAAACTTGAGCAGGAGAATACAGAAACAATCGATCAGTTGAGAACCCTCATCCTGGAGAAAAAAGTGCTGGTGGAAAAGCTCCTGGAGAAGAAGAAAAAGCGCTTCCGCTTCTTCTGGAGGAAGGACACTCCTGCTTTTTCTACTTTTTCTACTGCTGATGTCACCTCGTCTTCCTCCACCTCTGTTCCATCTTAATTTTCACCTCTCATCTCCCTTTCTCTCCTGACACCTCCCCCTCCCTTGTCTCCCTTTAACTCCTAACACCTGCCCCATCTCGCCCCCCCCTCTCTTTTCACCCTCACCCCCCAACCAGTCCCGACAGTTGACTGCCCCCTCTAGAGCCTGGTTCTGTCATAGGTTTCTTCCTTTAAAGGGAGTTTTTCCTATCCACTGTCGCACCTAGTGCTTGCTCAGAGGGGATTGTTGGGGTTTTCTCTCCTCTATCTCTTTCCTCCTTTCTATCCCTTTCCTTTACCTTCTTCTTTACAACCTCCCCCCTTTCTACTTCCTCAATAATTTAATAATAAACACAATTGGCAAAATTTAAACAAGTCACATCAATGTCTTCATTCAAGAATGAATTGTCTTTGTCACGAGCTCAAGTGTATTTTGTGTTTTCCTCGGGCTGGTGATCCTTGCAGTCGTTCAGCCCAGGAGTTCAGATTTTTAGTGTTTTAATCACATTTAGTGTTACATTTTAGATCACCATGATAGGATATCCACAATTTAGGATTCAGGCATTTGTTTTTTTTTAATATCGTAATCACTCTATGATTGAGTCGTTTACATGAGCAGCATATAGCAGCAATAACTTCAGTTCATGGACATTTGCAAGCATTTCTTTATACACAGCATTTCTGTCAGGTTGAGGTCTGGACTTCCATGCTGTACATTTGCTGCTGTGCTTGGGCTCATTATCCTGTTGCATGGTCTAATTTAGGAGAAGCTTTAGCTGTCGGACAGACGGCCTCACATTTGACTCTAGAAAACTTTGGCATACAGAGGAGTTCGTCGACTGCAAGGTGCTTATTGCTTGTGTCTGCAGAACAAGCTCAACTCACCACACTTGAACCAGCATACTTGACAGTGGATTCGAGGTGTTTGTGCTGTGTTTGATTTTTGCTGAAGTTACTGCTGTGCATTATGGCCAAGCCTCCACTTTGGTCTCTCCTTTTAAAAACATGTTGCTCCAGAAGCCTCCAAGGGCAAATTTGCAAACCTCAACTGAGTTGTTGTGTTCTCTTTAAAGACTAGAAACTTTCTCCTGGCGGCCCTTCCAGACCAACCATACTTGTTTTGTCTTTTTCTAATTAAACTGTCATGAACGTTAACATTTAACATGCTGTTTAAGGCCTGTAGAGGCTCAGATGCAGCTCTTGGGTATTGTGCAGCTTCTGTGAGCACTGAACAGTCTTTGGGGTGGATCTGAATGCTCCAGACTAGCAAACTTGCTCATGGTCAGTTAATCAAGTGCATAGAGCCCTGTGATGAATTTCATTGTCACATTTACTCTGTGAATCTTCATTCTTCTAGCTAGTCTTTACTCTTTTAAAAGCTTTCTTTGCTCAGATGTCTGCAGCACGGAATCTCTGTCTTCTCCACTGCTATTCTAAACAAGGTGCTGATGCAGGGGTCATTAACACAGTAAGATTTAAGTGCACAAAATGTTCACATCATAATAGTAATAATAATAATAATTAGAGGAGTATGTAGTCCAAGAAGTGTGTGGAGAAGAGAGTTCAGTGCAGAGAAGGGAGCCATGGTGTTCAGGAGCCAGACTGCTTTGGGGGAAAATGCTATTGCACAATCTTGCCGATCTGCTCCTGATGACGCAGAGTCGTCTTCTGGATGGAAAGGTGGTAAACAGTTGATGGGAAGGGTGATGTGGGTCAGCCATGATGCTAGTGGCTTTCCCAGTAAGGTGTAATTACCCTGTAAACTGGATAGAGAGCTGCCAATAACATGTTGTGCGGTCCACACTATCCTCTGGAGGGCTCTGCGATTGGACGCATGACAGTTTCCATACCAGACTGTGACGCAGCGGGTTAGGATGCTCTGCATGGTACCTCTGTAGAAAGTGTTAAAGATGGGTTTGGGGATGTGCACCTTCTTCAGTCGCCTCTTGAAATGCAGTTGCTGCTGAGCTCTTTTTGACACTGATTTGGTGTTGCTGGTCCAGGACAGGTCCAGGGGCGGATCTAGAGAAATTTTTCCAGGGTGGCAAAATCAAAGCCTTTAAACACATATGAAGGTGTTACATATGAATAATATGCATTAAGTATATGTTTCATATAAATATGGTCTATAACTTAATTATTTTCTATAGCCCACATAATTAAACATTTCAGTTACATAAAATGTGTGAATTTGTATTTTATGTGCTATATAGTCTTTATAATAAATAAATATGTAACCAATAAGTATAAAATCCAGAAAGCTACACTGGGCGGGGGCTCATTTCCAAACACAAGTCTAACTTAAGTTTCATACTGTTTTTGTTATAAAAACATTACTACTACTTGTAAAACACACTACTGCCAGAAATCTGCACTGTCACAAACAATAATTTAAAGCTAATTTTTCATGATTTGTTGGGTCAATATTTTATGGTCCATAATATTATTGGCCATTTTTGGCTACTTTAGATTGTTTTTTTTTGTTGTTGTTGTTATTTTTTTTACCTTGTCTTTCTTGGCGTCATTCTTTTCAGCGCAACGTCACACGTCCAAATTTACAGTTATTATTTCATTGACAAACTGTATTAACACAGCTGGTCTGAAATCACACAAACACATAAAATCCTAGTAGTAGTTATATTTTCTTTTTACTGTAAAAGATGCAAACAAGTTTAGTAAATTATTTTCATAAATTGAAATGCAAATATAAATTGTAAATTTTTAAAAATTATGCAAAAAATGTTGTAAATAATAATGTTTTATACAACTATTCATCTAAAAATGCAGCCAGTGCATCTGGTGTTCTTTTTTTTTGTAAAGCCATTTAAAAATACAACTTAACTAAAATGAGAGAACAATCATGTGTCACAATAAGATGCCCCACAAATGATTTCTGATAGTAAGAAAAAAAAATATTGTCTACCACAAGGCAGAGAAGAACATCACAGGAAGAAACCCTGAAGGCCTGACAGCAGGAGGTGTATCGCTCCTTCTGTTTTCCACCTGGAGACAGTGTTCACAAAGCATTCTGCCTGTGTAACTTGTGTAACTACACAAGTTAACACAACACACCAACTGTGCGCTAAACGTCACAAATAACATCTCAAAACTCGCTCTCTCTCTCTCACACGATCACTCGCTCTGTCGCACTGCTGTTTACGTCAGCCGGGCTGAGGCAGTCCAAAAAACCCACTTTGTTCAATCAGGTGTTTGTCAGATGTTCTGCGAGCCCAACCTTTTAAAATAAAGGAAACTCTCCCTCGTGTGACATCATTTGAATGTTACATGTTATATAATGTCATTTGAATGTATAACAATGTATGTAATCACAGTATGTTTCTGACCTCGCTTTCTGGCCTTCAGGTTTTCAATGAAAAATTCAAAGCAGTCAATAATAGAGGCGCATCTACAAAGAACATCTCAATAATTTGGGCAATGACACCTGACGCTGCTGTCTGTTTGGCCAGAACACAAATGCAGGGACAAGCCTTGCATGCACCATTTCAATGTTGCTTGTGCTTGTCACAATTGAGAGTAATTCTTCAGATTAGCAGTAGGTGGATCTCAGCTTCCCAATTTCAATTAAAGTCAAGAACACAAAAACAGGAGGGGAGCAAGTTCTATGCCAGTTGTTTTATTGAACAGTGCAGTTCAGCAAAACAGAAGAAAAAGCAAAGCTCCTCTCGGGTGTTCGCCGTAAGCGCATGCAGGTTGGGACCACCCCCAACAGACAGACAGACAGCAGGAAAAAGCCCCGAGGGCTTTCCTAGGTCCCCTTTTAAAGGTACCAGTAGTCCCACCTCCTGCTGCTGCTGAGTAACTTTCCCACGCGCCCAAAAACAGCAGGTGCAGCGCCAAGTACCGGCCAGGGTTCGGGCAGGGCTCTGGCTGAGGGCCCTGCCCAAAGGGACACCCTTAGGTTAACCCTTCGCTTTGCCTTCTGACAATAGGTCACAACATGGTCAAAGGTCACACATTAGTACAGCAAATAGCTTAGCTTTTTGTGATAATCGTATGATATACATGTCAATAATACTTGACCTAACTACATCAAATATATCGGTTAAATGCATTACATAACAATAGACACGCTAATGTAGGTTTATAGTGTGTGTGTGTACATGACAGTGAATTCATTATGTTTTTTTCAGTATCTCTGTTACCATGTTACTATTTGTAAGAGATATGTCTCATGAATGTGCTGCATGAAAAACATTTATTGTGTGTGTGTGTGTGTGCGTGTGCGTATGTGTGCCTAAAACTAAAACGTGAAAGTTACAGTATATATATTCAGTGCAGATAGATGTATAGGTACAAAAATTCACCACATGCTCCTGAATGTCCTGCTGGCAGTTGAACCTGAGATCTTAAACCTGCAACCAACCATGGAAGATTCAGTTTAATCTCAACAGCCCCGGCTGAGAGACTGAACTAGGTTTATTCATTTGGATCATGTTTATGTAAAAAGCTGTTATGTGTTAAGAGTTAACTAAATGAAAGAGACTGAAAAGTGTTTACATTCCAAATAATTTGATTGTAACAAAAATATGACTTGACTAAAACATTATGTTAAATACAAAAGTTAGAAAAACCTTTTCAGTAAGGAAGCATAAATGAACACATTTGTTTAGGAAAGACAATGCACCAACAGTTGGAGTGCAAGCTTCAAGATATGGAGAAAAACCATGAAGGGCTGTGATAGGTCTGTCTAGGCACAAACCTATTGCTGGAACAATCAGAGACAACCTACTGCAGCTAGCAAAGCATGGGACACCAGGCAGAACTCATTGTGTGATCTCGTGCACGGGGGAGATGACTGAGACGAGCGCTGTTCCTGCCACTCGAACCCCAGTCACTCTCAGTCAGTACCTTGTCTGTGTGTAGGTGTGTGTGTGTGTGACATGAATATATACACACGATTGCTTCTTAAAAAACAAACAAAAACAAAAAAAACTTCCCCACACGGAGTGAGACTCAGTCTTGGATGCCCAGATCAGCCAGTGTGGTGTCCAAGAAAGGGAAGGGTTGGTTTCCCAAGTTGGGCTGTACCTCGATGGGCAGTGTCACTGACATGGGGATATCCTGCTCCAGTCTGACGTGCAACATCTTGTTGTGGAACCCCGGGAGCTTCCTGTCTGCCGATCCGCCTCTCCGTCAGTCTGCTCCACAGTCGCCGCCTTCTCCAGAGAGCGTTTTGTGTCATCTGCTGCCAGCTTGACTTGCTGATCTTTATCTCAGGAGGCAGTGGGTTTTTACCCTCTCCCCCTTTGGTCCTGTGCGTTATTGTTTAAAACTCGCTATCTGCACCTTTTGGCTCCAGCACGTCTTTATTGTTAGAGCTGTTGCTTGCTGTGTTCTTCTGCGGGGTGCTGATGATTCAGTGCTCTGCTTCTTCTGATGGTAAACGCCTCTGGAAAGCCTGAATATGTGAGCACGTCTGATTCATACAGAGTTCTGCCCTGCACTCCTGATATATGCAGCCAGTGTGGATGTGTGTTATGTATCACTCACATGTTAGGTTCATTAGACTGTCACAAGGGTGATGCACGGATGGTGTTTTTAGGGCCAGGTGTGAAAGTGGAAGGAAGACAATTTGCAGGTTTCTTTTGAAATGTTAAAAGAATTTTGGAAATTTGATCAGAATACAGTAAAAATGAAAGAAACAGATATTTTTCTGAGATCATTGTGTTAAATTGTCAAAATCCCCATGTTCTTTTTAAGACTATCAGCTCTACTCTAAACAACCCTGAAGCCTCTGCTGACACATGTAATCAGTTCTTTTCTTTCTTTGTAAACAAGGTCGAGTCTATCAGGTCAGCAATAGTACTTCCTACAGATGACCCACTGGTGTTTATTCCATGACTGTAAACATGTTTCCATTTGTCACTTCAGTCTTTACTCTGAAATACAGGAAATGACATCATAGCTCAAAATCTTTGTCGTTAAACCAATTCTTTATTTAACATTTTTTTAACTTTATTTAAGAACTTTATTTAACAAAAACTGATTTTTCATCCAACCACTGAAAAAAAAGGTAACCACTGAACACAAACACTACAGAAGAACAATATGTTCTCCTCAGGGTGGGCCTGTTGAATGACCGACAGGTGAGGAGGGGACATTTACGCAGTTGGGGGCTGTTTCCAGTGTCTGGTTCTGTTAGCAGGGCTTGTTGTCTCCCAGGAGAGGGCGCCAGTGGTACTGTTAGATGGGAGGATATTTTCAGGTTAAGTTGCTCCATCTTTGGGGGCAATCTGGCAGGACAGAGCATCTGACTTGATCTGAGCTTGGAATCTAAAATCTCTCAATGCAAATCCTCCTTTCTACAAACAAAATCAAATACTTGCTACAGTATTTTATATTTACAGATGTCATGTTAATAGAGTAATCATTTCAAAAATGTGTATAAGTTATTTTTTTGCATGTGTGTGTTTGTTTGAAAACTAGAACAGCCCCAAAAGGGGATCTAGTGCATTACTTGCGAGAAGAGCTCGCAAATGAGCAACATAAAGACTGAAACTGATGAGGAATGTAGGACATTTGAAAAGAGTTGTGTTGTAAAATACCACAAAATAAGAATGGAGCAGGCTGCATGTGCAGAATGACCTTCACCACAGAAAGACTCCAGGTGGAAAACAACTTGTTCTCCCTGCCATTTGTAGTACAAACAAACTGTCCTCTCACACCTGCACGATGATATTGGACATGCTGGGGTGGAGAGAGTTCTTAGCCTAGTTAGAGAACATTTATACTGACCTTTTATGAAGAGAGAGGTTGAGGAATAAATCAGCAGATGCTGGCTATTTCTACTACATAAAGACAAGCCAGCATCACATGACAGAGAACCTATAGCAAGTATTACATCAAGCTGACACCTAGAGCTCATATGTATTGACTCGTTCCACCGTGAGGCCAGCCAGCTGCTGAATGTGGTCTGTACACTCAAAATCACGTAATTTCCCTGTTTTAACAAACAGTTGAATCTCGTTAATTTCTTTCAGACAAGTCATCTTCACCTCATTTTAATTACTAATGCTATACCTGAACTGGTGTTGATCTAATTCAGGGCCTGTCTCGTAGTCACTCACTGTCTAACTGAGGTAAATATAGTTTCTACTTTCTTTTAGCCAGTCCTGAGTCTTCTTTGTGGTATTTTTTGTTTCAGGCAGGGCAGTTCAGCATCCAGGTTCTTCGATGATGAAGCAATGCTGTTGTAATATCTTCAGTTCAACGGTGACTTCTTGAAATATGCAGAGCTTTCTCTGAAAAAGACTTCTTCACCATTTTACACTGACAACATTTTTCTGAATGTTTTCCACAATTTGTAGACAGTTTTTGCAGAATAGTGAACTTCTATCCATCTTTACTCCTGAGAAACTCTGCCCCTCCCCTCTGGTATGTTTGACACTAATTTTGGGGGGCATGCACTCTACTGCAACAGTTGGGAAATTGTTTGTCATATTTATTTAATTTTATGATTGTGAGTATTTTTATACACCTAGTTTCAATTTCTCTCATTTTCTTCATGTTGTATTTGTCCAACAATTCCTCAGAGTGGCCCAGAGCCAAAAGAGAGAAACATAGTGGTAAAAAGCCCCCAAAAACCTGGTTTCTGGAGGAGTGCACCACAGCTCAGTGCAGAACAGCCTGGGTCTTCTGGTGTGGCTTTTCTCTTCTTTAGCTTAACAACTCATTTACCATAATATCTTTTAGGTGATTGTATAAATCATATGATTTTTTAATAACCTAAGATACACAAACAGGAACATGAAGTTCAACAGATCATCAGTGTGTGTGAAATAACAAGAGGACAAACTTAATCAGAACCAAAAATATTTCCAAAAAACATGACGTACTGTGCAAATGTTTCAAGCACTCAGATCAGAGCAGGGATACTTCCAAAAATAATGCCATGAAGAGTTTATATTTATCAACAAACCTTATTTAAAATGCAGGAAACAGAAAAATTCTCCCTGAGTTTAATTTCTCAGATAGTACATCCTAGATTCCTTTCCTTGCCTCCTCTCCTTGACATTAGTCCCTTCCACCAGTGATTCAATTCAATTCAATTTAATTTTATTAACACAGCGCCAAATCACAACAACAGTCACCTCAAGGCACTTTATATTGTAAGGTAGACCCTACAATAATGCATACAGAAAAACCCAACAATCATATGAGGCCCTATGAGCAAGCACTTTGGCATGCTCATAGGAATGCTGTGGAAGAGAGCCAGAGATTAATAACAAGTATGATTCAATGCAGTGAGGTCTGTTAACACATAGTGAGTGAGAAATATGACTGAAGAAGGGAATCTAGCTGCAGCCTACACCTATTGCAGCATAACTAAGGGAGGATTCAGGGTTACCTGATCCAGCCCTAACTAGATACTTTATCAAAAAGGAACATTTTAAGCCTAACTTAAAAGTAAAGACAGTGTCCAAGGAGGAGCTTCTCCTTCTGACATATCCCGCAGAGGTAAGAGCAGAAAAAGTAAAAACGATCCTTTAGAGCAGTCTGAAATCTAAGCTTTGGCTCACAGGGATCACTTGTACATTTGCTGCGTAACACCTGTACAAAGGAAGCAAGGAAGAGACAAGGAGAGAGCAATCAAAGCAACAAGGATTTAACGTGACACATTATTGATTCAGAGCTGGTATAAAGCCATGTCAATATAAGACATGACACCGCTCCATCATGATCTCAGTTATTTGTGTTCATGACTTCTATATACAGCGGCCTAATCACTATATATTGAAATTCACAACCTGCCACAATGAGACAAATTAAGATTAAGAATTATACATCATGCAGTTCATCTCTTTCCGCCACTAAACACTCTTTGATAAATTTCTGATCAGAAGATGGGACATTTGAAGAGTACGGTATAAACATCTCAACAGATAACATTTAAAGGTGAGAAAGTTTTGTGATGAGAAAAATACAAAATGTAACAAACAAACAAAAGACAAAAAGCTGTATATTAATATGAATACAGCGCTGTTGTGCAGTGATTTTGAAAGGTTCTCCAACTAAACACTAAAGACTTCTGGTACTGAGCTGCTGTAAAGGACACAGAGCTCACACAGGGCAGCAGAACCGACCAGCAAACAGGATGTTCATGGTGGGGTTATGTCTGATGAAGAAGAGGAAGGGGTGGTCTGCGATGAAGGATTTTAAATCAAAATTACCCCACCTTATCTTGAGTGAATGAATTTCACTCCAACACATAACTCCAAAAGTAGCCTCAGTTCCCTTCTCGTGGACCTCCACAAAAGCCTTGTGGATGACTTTTGAAAGTACCAGATCTTTGTGCCCAGACATGCCTGTGACAGAGAAGTGAAAGGAGAACTTTTTACATGAACATAATGCTGCATTTTCATTTTTTATCTGAGAGGATTTTTTCCAAATTAAAATCTGATAAGGCTAGGTGGTGATATAGATCATCTGGCTGAGCTGACAACTAAAATACCAAAGGTGCTGCAGGAGCCTGGGTTTGAGTGTTTCCAGATAATTTACTGCATGCCATTCAACTCATCCTCTGCCTTTCTTCCTCCCAACTATTCTATTAAAGTGTAATATCTCCAAAATAACCATGAAAAAAAAGCCCCTTCATAATGTCACTTTAACAGCCTGTCATTAGTGATTAGTGTCAGAGAGTACAGCTGGTTTAGGCAGGATGAACCAGAACACCTCCCTGACTGTCTGTCAGTATTACAGTATTAAAGGTATCAGGACTGTCATGTAAAAGTAAGTAAGTAAAATTTTATTTATATAGCACATTTCTAGATAAAAGATCACAAAGTGCTTCACAAGGTATAAAACAAAAACAGTCCAAAGTTAACAAAATGCAATTCTAAAAAGATGTGTTTTTAGCTGTTTTTTAAAAGTAATCAATGAGTCTGCAGATCTTAAGTTCTGAGGAAGAGAGTTCCACAGTCTGGCGGCCACAGTGGCAAAAGCTCTATCACCCTTGGTTTTCAGCCTAGTATGCTGAATAACAAGTAGGCCCTGATCACAAGACCTCAAGGACCTACTAGGGACATAGGGCTGTAAAAGTTCAATGATGTAGGCTGGTGCTTGTCCTTGAAGAGCTTTAAATGTCAGAACCAGTATCTTAAAATGGACTCTGAATTCAACGGGGAGCCAGTGCAGCTGTATAAGCAACGGTGTCACATGAGAGTACTTAGATGTTCTTGTCAGAAGCCTTGCTGCAGCATTTTGGACAATCTGCAGACGCTCCACCAGTCCATTCAAAACCCAGCATCAAAGCTTAGATCCTGCTTTTAAAATTTCACAGTAGTACGATCATCAAACAAGACAAACAATCTGCTGAAATAAGCAGCTCCATGGTCTTTTGGAGAACTCTGTCACTGCTGGAGCATTGTTGCTCTACACTCTGTTCATAAACACCAATAAACTGCAAACGTATGTCTCACCAGAGAAGTCACACTTTGTGTGATGAAAAGCGTCCACCATGCCCATGCTGCTCAGGACTGTGTTCAGGTCATACGTCTCCTCCAGTGTAAATCGAGGCAGCCTCACATCAATATAACATGTTTGCATCTGGCCTGGATGAGTCCAAGCCACAAATTTCTCAGAGGTCAGCTCCTTCTCCAGCTGGGATGGAAACAATATCAATCATCAGAGATTGTGTGTGTGTGTGTGTGTGTGTGTTGTTTATGTGTATTGGTGGATGTGCACAACTAGTCAAGTAATCATTGCTATTGTCACTAGTTAGTATCAGATGTGCTAGTAATTTAATCAGTTTTACTGTTTACATTTTATTGATAAAGTAAATTTACCAATAAATTGTACATTTTTGTGTCCTAAATGTTATGCAGCCATCTGCCAACAAATAGAGCACTGTTGTTGAGAAACGCCTTAAATTCATTATTCTTGGCCTATTTTTCTGTTAACAATATTTTATTTAATTACCTATTATTGCTACTTAAAGATGAAAAAAAAATAGGACCTGCAACCGACGGAAAATAGCTTTCTCTAAAAGGAGTTCAGTTATTCAAAAAAGGCTCAGAGTAGAGCTCCTACTCCTTGAAAGGAGACAGCTGAGGGGGCACCTCCAGGGTAAGGTGTTCCCACCAGGCATACACTGTGACCTGCTGGAGAGAATATATCTATTGGCCGGACTGGGAACACCTTAACATTTCCCCAGATAAGCTGGAGGAGAGAGGGAGGTTTGGGCTTCTCTGCTTCGGCTGCTGTCCCTGCTACCCAACATTAGATAAGCACAAGAAAATGGATGAATAATTTATTGTTTTGTTATTTTAAATTTAAACTTTTATTGAATTGATTGTCATGAAATCTTGAACGACATCCGTCATTCACAATGCACGGCACAATGTGCCACACTTTTCAGCTGCAGTTTATTCATTTTTCAGTTGTTACTTTTTCATATTTCAGTAATGAATGAGCATCTTTTGTAGAAACATGTTTTCATATCATAGTTAATATATTTCAAATGTTTTTCTTCTTTGTCGTCTGTTTGGAGGATAATGTGCAGTGTAAGGTGAGGTGCTGCACAGTTAAGCAGCATGATTCATTCAAGAATGTCATTAAAAGTTTCAAATCACTTTGTTTACACAGTTTTTGACGTCAAGCAGTTTTCAAATTTGACTTAATATCTGGGTGTTCATCAGTTTTAGACTATTCAGTCAGTCTGATCTTTTTTCTTTGTTTAGTTGACTAAGAAATGAGTCACCAGGAACATCCCGAGTGTGTAAGTGTTCTACCTTCTCCAGTCCTGTTGTATCATCCTCTATCTCTGCAGGTAAAAAGATGAGCATGCTCACTTCCTTCCCACGGTAAGGCATCTCTAGAATCTGTCCAGCAGAGGGTTTCAAGCATTACTGCACATAAATCTACTGATACACATACATTACAATCACTCAGTCTCTCAGTCAAATCTGATTATGCAGTGATTTATATAAATATGATAAATATAATGGTTACCTTGCAGTTTGCTTCTTTGATGAAGGTACACGCAAAGTCTTCTTCCTGTTTCATCATCTTCACAGGCTTTGAGTCATTCTGAAGACAAACAAGAAATTACATTTGACCTGAAATAACATTCTTTTAATATATTCATTGAAATATTTCTTGGATGCAAAAGTGGATTAAATGATTCTGAAAATAAAAAAGACAAAAATTTGCCTTTGAAGCTGTGTATCATGAATACTCATTTCCAGTCACAGATGTATTCTCATGTCTTTTATTAAAGTAGTTTGTAAAGAAGCTTTGCATGTCGTACACTCCCAAATAAATCTTATTTATCTTACACTGGGTCTTAATGCAGTCTCACGTTAATATTTTAGCTCCTCATCTTTAAAGCTCCCTCCTCTTGAGGCCATTTTGATTGGCTGTCCCTCTTTGACAAAAGGGGAGGGGCTGATCTTTCTGACATCACGCAGAGCAGAGAAACTGAAACCGGTCCTTAACAGCAGTCTGAAACCTGAGCTTTGGCTCACAGGGATTACTTGTATATTTGCTCATGATTTGAAACTGTCCATGTTGACCAACCACAACTGCAATGGTATATAGACTTTACAAGGTTATACTTTCATAGTCAGTGTTCTGTTTTTATGAGCACTTTTACCTTCTTGAGCCAAAATTGAGCATCATAAGTTTTAATCCCAGAGAAATCTTTAATCCAGCTGCCTATGAAGTGGGTGGCAGTGAGCAACACCAGCCTGGTCAGTTCATTCAAATCATCTTCATCCACCACCTCTGTGATGTTACCTGGTGACCAAAGTAAAACCAAATGTAAACATTGAGAAGTAAAGCCTCAAAGACTGCAGCAAAGTTTTCATCCACAAATCTATGAGAACATGATGGACCCCACACTCTTTCAGCCTTTGTAGGCCAGAGAAACATGATGAGTTTTACAAATGCTGTTAATCAGAGAATATTCTTTGACTATTAGTGAAACCTGAAGATATTATTCATCAGCACAACATGTGAATATTTAGAACAAGTAAGGATGCACAGCCATTCTGGCTAATCACTACAGCACACATGTAACAACTCATTATTGAAGTACTTAAAAATCCTGCTTTTTCTACCTGAGATAAGATGAATGAGGTAAACAAGGGACATCAGGTAAGCAGGTAGCAAGCATTAATGTGCTGTTCTACAAGATGGCGCTCCTCTCTATATTTCTTCATGCATACCCTCAATGCTCTGCATATATTTGAGCTGAGTTTTCAGTCAAGGTCAACACATCTGGATGTAAACAAAGCATTCTGGTGCCTGGCAGCCACCTTGGAAGGGAATGCTATGCCAGCAAACAGGCAGGGAAACAGTGGCTGAAAAGAAACAAGTGAACAGAGGACTGTGCAGACACTGATGAAGGTGGTTCTGGGATCCAGAGATCACTGCTGAAACAGCTTGACCCACTGTGGGTTAAATCAGGATTAACGGCAGAAGGCAGCCCTTTAACAAACCCTGGTCATAGGTCTGTAAGCTTTATCACTCTTTAAAACTATCTTAAGTACATCTACCATCACTTCTGAGCAGCAGAAGGAGAAAAAAAAAGTCATTCAGTATTTTCATGGTATCCTTACAGGTGCACACTTCTCACCTTAGAGGGGCTTAGCAGGAGCAGTGAGTCCTGCTTATGAAAAACATGTGAACTTGAACTGGACATTAGATGAAGTGATTGTGTGTACATGTGTAAATGTGATCCACCTGGTGTGTGTTTCTGCACCCAGTTGTTGACATCAATCCTGACCTCTTCAGACCTGGTCTTGAAGTCCACAGACTCCAGCTCTGTGCTGTAATGTTTCTTGCCTTTTATTAGGAATTCCTGAAACCACAGACGACACATTTATAAATTCACTCCAGCAAAGTCTCTGACATCACTGATTCTGATTTACTTCAGGCTGACATGATAAGAAAACACAGTTATATCCACATGATCACACATACCTTATATAAATCACTAACACCCTTACAGATTCTGATCAGTCATTCTGAGCAGCCAGAGGAATATCAGAATCAGAGTCAGCATACGTTATTAATTGCCAGGGAAATTATGTGGGTCACACTTGCTCTAGTACAGTAACATTAACAAAAACAGACTAGACTATTTAACAATAATAAATCTTAAAATATAAGGAATAGCACAATATATACAAATCAGCAAATAATAAATATCTAGGGTTGACTGATGTGATTATAAATAAATATCAAGAAAATTCATCCAGAGTTTCTACTTTACTTGCTTATATGTTGAGCTGCTGCTCTCATCATCCTTCTCTACAGAACTCATAGCATTTCCCTCCCTTCCTCTCATTTACTCCAAAACACACAAGCTCATGAAGAATAGAATAGAATAATCCTTTAATTGTCCCACAAGGGGAAATTTGGTTGTATCAGCAGCAAAAACACACATATACAAACAGAGCAGGACACAGAACAGAAGCACAATTTTTACATATTTACATCATGGACAATAGTTACCAGAGCAGAGTACTGTACAGTTGTTTAAATTAGCGTACACATAGTGTGCAAACGGAGCAGGATACTGAAAGATGTTTAAATAGTTAAGAATATTTAGAATAATTAGAAAAGTGCAGATTGTTTATTGTACCTGTGCATTAAAAAGTAGACATGTAACTTCCAATAAGTTAGTGTATATATAAGCTGAGAAAAGTAATGTGCAAGTTATAACAGTAGAAGTTGTTACAGCGCTGATGTAGACATCTGTGTTTGTTGGGAGCAGTTCTGATTGTACAGTCTGACAGCTGCAGGGAGGAAGGACCTGCGGAAACGCTCCTTCATGCATCTAGGATGCAGCAGTCTGTCACTGAAGCAGCTCTGCAGTTCAGCAACATTTACATGCATGGGGTGGGAGACTCTGTCCATCAGAGATGTTATTTTGGCCAGAGTCCTTCTGTCTCCCACCACCTGCACTGGGTCCAGGGTGCATCCCAGAACAGAGCTGGCCTTCCTGATGAGTTTATCCAACCTCTTCCTCTCAGCTGCCGATAAACCGCTGCTCCAACATACCACACTGTAAAAAATGACAGATGCCACCACAGAGTCATAGAAGGTCTTTAAAAGCGCTCCCTGTACTCCAAATGACCTCAGCCGCCTCAGCAGGTAGAGTCTGCTCTGACCCTTCCTGTAAAGAGCATCAGTGTTGTGGCTCCAGTCCAGTTTATTATTCAGGTGAACACCCAGGTACCTATAAGAGTCCACTATCTCAATGTCCACTCCCTGGATGTTCACCGGTGTCAGTGTGGTGGGTCTGCGTCTCCGGAAGTCCACCATCAACTCCTTGGTTTTCCCGGCGTTGATCAGCAGCTGGTTCTGCTGACACCAGTCCACAAAGTCCAGAGTCCACTGTCTGTACTCTGAATCACACTCTACATAATAAGAAGAAGAAACAGACCTGAGTAAAGGGGCAGGACTTCTCTCCGTACAGTCTGTTAGCAACACTGAAGGTAAACAGAGCCTCTGTCCTGTTGAGTTCAGTGAGAAGTTTGGCAAAGCTGCTGTGAACATCACCCCAACAATCCTCGGTTTGCAAGCACTGTGGACAAAACACATTAGTGGATTCAAAGAAGGACACAGAAGAAAATACTGGACTGGATCTAACAACAAAGAAACTAACTTTTGATTTTCTTTCTTTGTTATTAAATCATTTATAGGTGTTTGTTTCCACTGAGTGCCCAGCTTAACACTTGAATGTCGAACTGGACCCTACATTATGGAGCTTCTTCAACATACCCAGGGAACTTTTCTGTAATCTGGATTCCCTTAGCCTAACATTGGCAATCTGGATAAGTTGTAACCAAAAGATGATTTTATTTCCACAAAAAAAAAAAAAAGAAAATGGTCCTTGTGAGTTCCAGCTATTCCAGAGACATTATCTAATATTAATTAAAAAAAATCTATAAAGAACATAAAAAACTAGAGTAAAACACTTTTGTATAAAGGACACATGATTAATGCTGCAGAAAATCATTAATCTTGTGATCAAGAGCACAGTGCAGTAAAATAAACACTTGAAATCCAGCTGATTATTTTATCTTATTATTTTATCACTGAATGTGCTCTAAGTGCTGCTGTTTATTTCTAAGGTGGAGTCAGCAACTTTCAACTGGCTCCATTTAAACATTGAAGGTTACTGTCCCATGGGGTGCAACTTTAATTCAGTAGGTTAGCACATGGTGGAGAAGAGCAGCCCGGTTCGAGTCTGACCGGTGGCCGTTTGCTGCATGTCTTCCACCTTCCACCTTGGTATGTAACTCTAACTTTCTTTTAAAACTTTCTGAGTGTGTGAAAATAAAAAACAACTAACTGTAAGCCGTATTCAAGCTCACTTTGTGTCTTCATTCATATCAGGCTGGTCCCTACATGACTGTGGTAACTGAGCTTCCTACAGATGAACAGACAAAGACTGTATCCACACAATGGAGCTGTTATTATTTTGTGTATTTCTCAAAGCTAGTAGGAAGACTGTTTGTGCAGCATTGTTCCCGTTGGAAAGATTTGAACTTTCTTTCTTAACTTTCAATAAATCTCAGAAATCTGGTTTGGTTTCAGTCTCAGTTTATTTTTCCACATTACTCTGGAGTTACTTTGCTCATTCAGGTTGACATGTTGACTTGAGTTTAGTTCATTTGACCTCTTTTAAGAGTCCAATATTATCACTTTTGTATGACTTACTGTGCCCTCATGTCTAACCAGCTCAGTCGCTCACATTAAGTTTCAGACTATAATAATATCACACTAATACACTGGAGACAAGTCAGGGTCATTTATACAGTTATAATGGTCACAGTGGTTTCCAGCAGCTGCTCAGATTAACACCAGAGCATCCTGCAATGTGTTAAATGAGTTCCATTACAATAACTATTCTGCACTATAATTTTAGTGTTTGTGTGTGAGCATGTGTACTGTACCTCTGACATCTGTGTGGCTGTGTTGCCTCTGGCCCCCAGCATCACCATAGCCAGGGCTGAAGAGATGCTGAACGTGGAGAAAAAGATGTTTCCCGTCTTGTTGTCATTGCTCAGCTGTTTGAGCAAAGTCAGAGAGAAGGAAGTGTTGGCCTTGGGCAGAGATGTTGCTGATCCCATTGTTTCTGGTACAAAGAAGGGGGGCAGTGAGTTGTTTAATGCACCAAGCAAGATTAATTAAATCTACCTGAGGTTCACTTCACCTAAAAACTACAAAAACTATGGTGGCTGTTATTCAGGGTTTTTGTTTAAAACGACATCCTTCATGGTGTGTATGCAGATTTAGTCACAAAGCTCCCAGATAAGTCAGTGAGTTATAAACAGCTGAAAGGGTTAGCATTACTGTTTGAGCGCACATGAAAACAACAACAACAATAAGATTACAGTTATACATACAAGATATAAAACTGTATAGGGGTAATTTTGAGTAGTAACCACGTAGACTGGAGTTGTAAAAACTGAATAAAGCTACATGACTTACTGACATGCACTTTTCTTTCGTCTTCAGACGGTCAGGAGTCTTTCTGGCTTCTGCGTAAAGAGTTTTTTTGTTTGTTTGAGTTTCGCCTTGACCATAACCTCCCCCGGAACTGATAATGTTCTGGATTAGAGAAGTAACAGGTGTCAAATCAGCACCTACTGACCAATCAGTTAACTGAAAACAGCGACCCCATGTCCTTGGATCTTTCTGCGTAAGGAGTAGGCGGGTCTAAAGTTTTCCAGGAGCGTACAAAGTGCTCACGTTTCCGTATGATCAGTAGGAAATATAAGTGCTCATTGGCAGCTTTCTTTTTCCCCGCATTCTGTAAATCTTTAATTTTTTTTCATAATTATTTGTACAATTACGCATGGCATTATTTCTTAAGCTTGATAACTGAACATTTTTGCACAGGTCTTTATCAATGTGAATAAGCACGAAGATAATGCATTTTAAAAAGTTGTTTTTACTGTGCTCATGTGGCGGTGTGAAGGAGGAAAACCGGTAAAGGTAACTAAATGGTAATGACAACAGTCTACGGTAGTGAAAGTCTACGCTGTCTGTAGACCGTTACGTCTTTTCATTGGCCCGGAGTCTACGGTGAGCGTAGACACTGTAGACTCGGGCCAATAGGAGCGCCGAATCCCAATGTAGACTACCAATCGTCTGGTCGACGGAAGTTGCGTCACCAAAACAACAACAACAACACGCAGCGAAGAAGCCGGCAAGTCCGCTATTTTTTTTTAATGGAAACTGGTATTTCTTCTATGTTTACGTGAAGTTACAGACTCTGGATTTAGCGGAAATTACACAACGCTGAATAGCGCATTTAAGCCTTTTTCTTTGTGGTAAATGTTAGCCGCGCGCTAGCCGACATCTAATGTATTACGCCCATTTCTAGTCTTTTCAGTGGCTACAATTGATGATCGCGACATTAGCAATTCATGTTGTAAATCCAGATGCCCATGCATGCCTGGTGAGAAGTATGGTCTTCACCAAACCTGCACACAGCAGCTGCTCAGCCGAGCCGCTGCCTTCACTCACGCACCGAGGGTATCCACGCGCTTTCGAGTCAACATAGTGCTTTCCGTGGCTCGTTACAAACGATCTGAGATATATGAAGTAGTAAGTGTATTTAATATCATACTAGGCAGATTTACCGCACTGCCATTTACTACACATTTACCCGTGTTTGGCTATTGTCAGTACATCTCGCTCGTTGTAAACTTTCTGTAAGTATGTGTAACATTCACAATGATATTGTTGATGGTAATGTGTATGATTCCAGCCTACCTGATAGTCACTTTTGACTTTTTGTAGTTCACTTCACTGATTGACTACCCTGCAGTGCTGTTTTCCTGTATTCCTGTTTCATCCACTTTTATAGTGTAAATGACCCAGATTATTTATCTTATTGATATTTTTCAAACAGTGAAATCCCTGAACGAATTATACCTTATAATATAGATTAGACTCTTATTTTGAAATTCGGAACGGACAACTTCCGGGAAGGAAGATCGTACTGCTACTGCTTGCCACGGAAAGGGTTAATGACAAAGTTATTGGGCGTTTCTCAATATGCGTACTTGTGCGTACTTGCGTTCTCGTGTACTCGTGATACGTCATCAGTCGGAGACCAAGTACTGTTCCAATTCGAAGTACGCATCACGCCGAGAACGCGAAAAAGTCCCGGATGTGTTCTCGATCCGCCCGTTTTATCTAGCATGCATCGGTGTAGACTTGGGACAGCTAAATATCCCAGAATGCATTTCGTCCAAAACTCAACAGCGGACTCCCGGCACATCGTTTCCAACCCCCCCCCCCAACCGCTCGCGGACTTCTCACTACTCAGGTTAAAGAAACCCCAGCAGCTGTCTATAGTATTGAGTGTCCACTAGAATAGAAATAAAAGCGTTCTAACATCTCACCTGCATGTTTTTATTAAGGTATGTACACGTATGTACATGTACACTATTTGTATTAATAGAGGTTTCACTACTGAGGTTAAAAATGATATATAAGTCACTTAGATCACTTCTAAATGTTAATGTTAGGTTTATTTCAGTGTTGTATTTGTTCCTGAGTAAACCGGTTTGGCTGTGATTAAAGTTAAGCTTCATAACATGTTACTTACAGTTAAATTAAGAGGGGACGGCAGTAAAAACTCTGGACCTGTGACATCATCACGTACGCTGGTGTTCCGACTGTACAAATCACGAGTCCGTGCTCGCGTACTTGAGAATTGAGAAACGGCCCACGAGTCCGTGCTCGCGTTCTCGGCGGGTACGTACTCCCGTGCGTTCTCGGCGGGTACGTACTCACCGAGAACGCGAGTACGTACTCGCGTACTTGGGCATTGATAAACGGCCATTGTTTTCCATCCATTTTTAAATTAGCATCTAGCTGGAAGGCGAACAGGTATGTTTGTGTGTTGTACTTGTTGTTTACATTTCAGACAATTTGTAAATGTATTACTTGATTGTTAACAAGTTTATGAGTGATCTAGCAGGCTGATGCTAGCACCTCTTGTGCCTTTTCTGTGAATTAATTAGCATAAGGGAAACGTAGTTATATCAAGTCAGTGTTTATTTTGTTTATGTTATGATTACAGCTCTTACGATGTTTCTATGGTAACTTGTGAATAAATGGGTTGGAATACCCCACCATGGTCCATCCGTAATAATCATTGAGTGCATCGTCTGAATAAAGTCCGGCTGGAATGCTACAGTAAGAGCTGATCCCCCGCATCATCCTGCTGCCACTCTGCACCACGGAACCACGAGGACGAGTTACGGAGCTGTGTTGCTATTCGTCTGGGATTGATAAGACATTTCAGGGAGCAGCTCAGCGCCATTCTATGGGTCTTCTAGACAGAGACTTTGTAATCATCATGCAGCTGGCTTAATGGTTTGATGTGACGGACAGAAAAGGTATGGAACATTTCATTCTAATCGACAAGGAAAGGACATTCATTCTCATCAGTGGTGGTTAAAGGGAGAGAGAAGGTCGTCAACTACTGTGGACATCTGCTGCATTAAGACACAATGGACATGAAGTAATAACAAGTGAAGTAATTTTGTTTATTGGTATTTACCACCACTACTGTATATTTATCATTCTTTCTACTGACCCAAAAGGGGGTGAAAGAGGGGGCATTTGATTCAATTTGTAACTGTACAGTCTTAATGGTGTATTGATTTGTGTTTAGCATAAGAGGTTTACTTTACCACATCAGTTTGCAACAGCTAGCAGGTTGCATTCATTATTTTATACATTTCTTCTCAACGTTGTGTTGGTTATCTGCTTCTATTTCAACTTGGTTTAAAGGGCAAAGATTCTCCTCCCTTCTGTTAATGCAGCCTGTAAGTTATAGTAACCACAAGCAGCTCATTAACGAAAGCCTGCAAATTAGATAAGTAAATAACATAAACATGAAGGAAATGGAGAATCCCTCCTCACAAACAGAACTAGAGCAACAGATAGTCGACCTGCAGAATAAAATCGAAAGGCTTAAGGCGTCTCTTGAAGACACATCAGAAACTACAGAAATAGAACCTTTGGAGAAGGAAATTCAATGCAGAGAAGAAACGTTGAACAACTTACAAGTCGAGCTTAAAGAAGGCCTCAGATGCTCGACTCGAACAAAAATCCCAACCCCAAAGGCGCTCGAAATGCAACAGGAGGAAGCAAGAAAAAGGGAAAGAAAGTTCATCTCAACATACGAAAGATGGAAGATTCGAGCCCGAGAGTCAAGAGAGCAGCTCAAGTCAGACATTAGTAAAGGCGAACTGGCATCTTTGATGGATGCTTTGGAGAAAGAGAAAGAAACTGTGTTAAATACTTACCTTGAAATACGAAGTCACATTACACCTTCTCCAGAATTAAGACGTCATGTTGACAGTTGTGAGGCAGTTACAGCCGAAATTATGAAAGTTACCTACGAGAGAATGTCAGACCTCGATGGTGATTATGATGCAGAACAAGTACATCGCCGTCTCAGGGAGCTGCTTGAGAACAGCTACGCACGCTCCATCTATGGATCCACTGCATCTAGAGTGACAAAGTCAGTCCGTAGTCACGAAAGCACCACTATAACACTCAAACGGGCGGATGCCGCAGCAGAGCTAGCTGCTAAGGAAGTTGAATTTGAAGGGTTGCTGGAAGAAGAGAGACAAAGGGAGAAGATAGAGGAACAGCAGAGAAAAATGGAAGTAGAAAAGCGCAGACTTGAACGCCTTCAAGCAGAAAAGAATTTAAGGGCTGCTCGGGCCAAACTACAGGTTTACAGCCAGGTAGCCTCACAGGAAGGCAGTCTGCATTCCTCTAATAGTTCAGTGGGAAATCATCATGTTCCCCCTGCTATCGGCCATCCAGCTCCCAACGTCACAGCATCACCACCCGACATAAACGTGTCATCCCTTGCCCAAGCCCTACAAGACAGTATGGCTCTAAATAGACTTCCAGTTCCAGAGCCGTCTGTATTTAATGGTGACCCCATTCAGTTCATTGAGTGGAAAACTTCATTCATGTCACTTATTGACAAAAAGGCCATCTCCCCAGCAGACAAACTTTATTACTTGAGGAAGTATGTAGGCGGCCCAGCTCGTAAAACATTGGAAGGAACTTTCTATAGAAATGACAGCGACGCTTATAAGGATGCGTGAAACAAACTGGATAACAGATATGGCCAAACCTTTATTATACAGAAAGCATTCAGAGATAAGCTCACAGATTGGCCAAAGATCCAACCAAGAGATGCAGAAGGATTAAGAGACTTCTCAGATTCCTTAAACGCTTGCCAAGATGCAATGACACATGTGAAGAGCCTTGAAATACTGAACGACTGTGAAGAGAATAAGAAGCTAATCCTCAAACTACCAGAGTGGATAGCATCTCACTGGAACAGGAAGGTTACTGAAGCCTTAAAGGGCAATAAGGAATTCCCTAGTTTTAAGGACTTCGCCGCATTCATGGCGACAGAGGCAGAGATCGCTTGTAATCCGATCACCTCAGCTTATGCCCTCCGCAGCTCTGAGTCGAGCACTGCAAAACAAGGCAGCAGAGAACCCAAGAGGAACAAGGCAAGCGTTCTAAACACACAGACTGAGGCTGACACCGAGAGGCTCAAGCCAGTTAAAGGAAAGGAAAGGCCTCCTTGTGCCTTCTGTCAAAATAATCAGCACAGACTACATGGATGTCCCAAGTTTATTGCTAAAACTCTGGAGGAGCGTCGAGATTTTGTCAGAGAATATAAGCTCTGCTATGGCTGCACCAAACCTGGACATAGTGCAAAAGACTGTCGACATCGACACTCATGCAACACGTGCAAGGGTAAACATCCCACTTGTTTACACGATGACAACTATGTAAAGAAGGAAAGGGTACTGCCACAGGAAACCGCTATCCTGAGCAACGCCGGCCAAACGGAGGCTGCTGCAACTTCAATGTCAGTGATTACTGGACAGCCAACTAACACATCGATGATTGTGCCTGTGTGGGTGTCAAAAAAGGATGCAGGAACTGAGAAACTGGTTTACGCCCTGCTGGACACACAAAGCGACACGACATTTGTTGACCAGGAACTAGGGCTGCACGATTAATCGTTAGAAAATCGCGATCTCGATTCATACTTATGTGCGATCTCATTTCCAAATGACAACGATTTAAAAAAAAAGAAAAAAAAAAAGACGATGACGATTGTACCGCATTTTGATCCGGGACGTAATCTGCATGAAAACAAGCGCTCACTCTTCCTGCTCAACAAATGACAAGGGCGGAGCCTTATACCACGTGATACAGAAGCTGTGCCGTGATGCTCAAATTGGCAGGGAAAAACAAAGGAGAACACGTCAGGGATGACGAGAAAGTGACAGGAGAAAATCCGTCCCGGTCAACCACCCAAACATCAATAACGGGAACCTTATACAGCGCTTCCCTATACACGTCGAACTCCCGCAGGCACAAAGAAATTACGGAGGCTATTACTTATCACCTGACCAAAGATATATCAACACTGCAAAATGAGGGATTTAGGAAAATGATCAACACCCTAGACAAACGCTACACAGTGCCGTCCCGCAACTATTTTTCTATTGTTGCACTACCTGCTCTATACACGCAGTGTCGAGCAACAGTGGAAACGGAATTTCAAGCAGTACAACATTTTGCGGCAACCACAAAATATGAGGCATTTATTGTTTTTATGTTTATTTATTGTTTTTATGTTCAGTTTCAACTGTTACGAAGTTGATGTGCAGTTAATAAGTGCAATAAATGTCTGTGAAGGTTCTCAGTCATCCAGGTCATCGTAGTCAAAGGAGTTAGCAAAGAAAAGCGTCTGGACTTCTTAAAGTTGCTTGAAGATGTTTCACCTCTCATCCGAGAAGCTTCTTCAGTTCTAAGGTCAAATGGCCGAGAGTCCCAGATTTAAACCCAATAAATATTTATATTGGAAAAGAAAATCGTGAGAGAATCGTGATCTCAATTCTAAGCAAAAAAATCGTGATTCTCATTTTATGCAAAATCGTGCAGCCCTACCAGGAACTGAGTGATGTACTAAAGGCAGATTCCTGTCCATTTAAGCTGAAGTTAACTACTATGATCGGATGTGATGTGATCGTAAAGAGCCAAAGAGTCTCAGGGCTTTGTGTTCGGGGTTATCGCTCTTCCCTCCTCATCAACCTTCCTCCTGCTTATACCAAGGATTGCATACCGGTAAACAGAGCCCATATCCCAACAAACGAGACGGCTAAAAGATGGAATCATCTCTCCAAGGTCATAGAAGAGATTCCACCTCTACAGGACTGTGAGGTTGGTTTATTGATAGGCTATAACTGTGCACGAGCAATGGCACCAAGAGAAGTCATAACGGGAGGAGACGATGAGCCTTACGCAATTCGTACCGACTTAGGATGGAGCATAGTTGGTGGTGCGTCGACATGCCCCGACACTTCAAGTACGGCGGGACAGTGCTTCCGAGTTGCAGTCAGGGAGCTCCCACCAGTCACCCCGGCAGATGCCATTCGTATCCTAGAGTCTGACTTTAAGGATGCTAAGGAAGACGGCAAACCAGTGTCTCAGGAGGACATCCTGTTCCTGGACAAACTCAAGAACCACATCAAAAGGAACAGTCTAGGTCACTATGAGATGCCGTTACTCTTTAAGGAGAGACCTACCTTACCTGACAACAAACAGCTTGCAGTCATGCGTTTGAGCCATCTAAAGAGGAAGCTGTTAAAGGATGAAGGGTACAAAGAACAGTATGTCAAGTTCATGGAGGAGGTCATAGAAAAGGGTGATGCAGAGGAAGTCCACGATGATGGGAAAGAGGGCGAAAAATGGTACATACCTCATCACGGTGTATTCCACGACAAGAAGCCAGGCAAACTGCGCGTGGTGTTCTACTGCTCTGCCAAGTACCAGGGAACCAGTCTGAACGATCATCTGCTCACTGGTCCTGACCTGATGAACAATCTCAATGGTGTACTCCTTCGCTTCCGGTTGCACTCCACTGCATTGATGTGTGACATAGAGAAAATGTTTCACCAATTTCATGTGAGGAAGTCGGACCAGGATTACCTGCGCTTCCTTTGGTGGAAGAAAGGAGATCTCAGTGCACAGCCCCAAGAATACCGTATGAGGGTGCATATCTTTAGCAGCCTCATCGCCTGTGTGTGCGAACTACAGATTGAAGCATTTGGCTACAGAAAATAAAGACCGATACCCATCAGGCTCTCAGTTCATTCTGAGAAATTTCTACGTCTACGATGGAGTCACAAGTACAGACAGCTCAGAGAAGGCTATCAAGTTAGCAGAAGAAGCCAGAAGACTTTGTGCCCTGGGTGGTCTTAGGCTCCACAAGTTTGTGTCCAACGACAAAGCTGTCCTGGAAAGCATACCAGCAACTGAACGTGCATCAGACATTAAAGACCTCAACCTTGCCTTTAATAACTTACCTTCAGAGAGAGCGTTGGGTATCCAATGGCACGTCGAATCAGACTGCCTGAAGATCAGCACCAACCTTAAGGAACAGCCTGCAACGCGTCGAGGCATATTGTCCGTTGTTGCATCCCTGTATGATCCCTTGGGTCTCATAGCCCCTTTTTTGCTCATTGGAAAGGAAGTGCTGCAGCAGATGTGCTGCCATGGAACAGGTTGGGACGACCCTCTAACCAACGATCTTCGCCCACGGTGGGAGAAATGGAAAAACGACCTCAACAACTTGGAGAGGATAAATATACCCCGAAGTTACGCCCCGGCAGATTTCGGAAAGGTTATCAAACGTGAGTTACATCACTTCTCCGACGCAAGCACTACTGGCTATGGACAGTGTTCATATCTGAGGCTTAGCAATGAAGAAGGAGACATCCACTGTGCACTAGTCATGGCCAAATCTCGCGTCGCCCCAACAAAGGTCACCACGATCCCAAGATTAGAGTTGACAGCTGCAGTCATCTCTGTGAAAACCAGCAATGTTTTGAAGGAAGAACTTGGATATGCGGACATTGAAGAGCATTTTTGGACCGATTCCAAGGTTGTACTAGGGTACATCAATAACGAGGCTCGACGTTTTCATACATTCGTAGCCAACCGTATCCAGAAGATACATCTCTACACGAATCAAAGGCAATGGAGATACGTCCCTACCGGCCAGAATCCTGCGGATCGTGCTTCTAGAGGTTGTTTCGTCAATGAACTAATATTATCGAACTGGTTTACCGGCCCTGCATTTCTATGGGAAAAGGGAGTTGACCTCTCAGAAGAGGTGGCTCCGGAACTGTCAGTCGGAGATCCAGAAGTTAAGGAAACACGGACTCTAAACACGGAAACTGTAGAACAAGGTTCACTTACCTATCGGCTGACAAAGTTCTCGTCCTGGACTCGCGCCATTTGTGCGGTGGCTCGCATTCTTCGAAGAATCAACAAGGATAAGTCAAACGGTCTCTCGACAGTGCAGAAAAGAGAAGAAGCCGAGCGCCTCATCATCAAGGATCTGCAGAGACAAATATACTCAGAGGAAGTGCGGCTATTGAAGAAGGGTTGTCAGCTGCCACCTCATAACAAGCTACATCACCTCAACCCCTTCTTGGACAACAATGGTGTGGTTAAGGTGGGAGGTCGACTCCGTGATTCAAACCTTCCTCTCTCAGTCAAACACCCTACCATCATTCCAAAGGAACATCATGTTACAAGGATGATCATAGCATACTGTCATGAAGAAGTCAAGCATCAAGGCAAGGGGATGACTCTCAGTGCAATTAGGACAAGAGGTTACTGGATACCAGGAATTGGTAGGACGGTTGCATCCTATCTTCACCGACGTGTAGTTTGTCGGAAGCTTCGGAGACGGACAGAAGAACAGAAAATTGCCGATCTCCCTCCAGAGCGAGTAAATCCATCTCCACCCTTTACCTACTGTGGAATGGATTGCTTTGGACCCTTCTATAGCAAGCAAGGATGTAGTGTGCGAAAACGATATGGTCTCCTTTTCACCTGCTTCTCCTCTAGAGCCATCCATATTGAAATGCTGGAGGACCTATCTACAGACTCATTCATAATTGGACTGCTCTGCTTCATTGCTATACGTGGAGCCGTGCGCCAGATCAAATCTGACCAAGGCAGTAACTTCCTAGGAGCCAAGAATGAACTGCAGGTAGCCCTCACAGAATTAGATGGTGATAAACTGACGAACTTCCTTTCTAAGAAGCAGTGTGACTTCATCCTAAATGCTCCTGGTTCAAGTCATGTTGGTGGAGTTTGGGAGCGTCAAATTAGAACAGTCAGGAGTGTTCTCAACGCGACCCTTGGACTCTCACCTGGAAACCTACCTGATGCTTCCCTCCGAGAATTCTTCTATGAAGCAATGACGATAGTTAATAGTCGTCCTCTCACTATTGAAAACCTACACGATCCCAACAGTCTTGAGCCACTGACACCAAACCACTTACTTACCCTGAAGTCTACCATGGCCCTTCCTCCCCCTGGCAAGTTCATAAGGGAAGATATGTATGCGAGAAAGAGATGGCGCCACGTACAATATTTGGCCGAGCAGTTCTGGAGCCATTGGCGGAAAGAGTACTTGGCCAACATTGCCTTTAGACAACGCTGGCACACCCCAAAGAGAAACCTGCAGATCGGGGATATAGTCATAATGAAGGATGAAGACTTGCCCAGAAATGAATGGAGGTTGGGAAGAGTCGTAGAGACTACAATGGACAGAGATGGACTGGTTAGGAGAGTGAAGCTATGTCTAGGTGACAGGGAACTTGGCAAAAAATGGTGAATGTCTTACTAAGCGGTCAGTGCTCGAACGGCCAGTTCAAAAGCTAGTCTTATTGTTGGAAAATGACTAGTTCATTCCTTGCATACTATGCTTCTGTTGTTTGGTCATTATTTGTATTATGAAATCATTTGTGTTCTCTTTTCCTATGGTTATGGAGTTATGATGTTTGGAACACTAATGATTTGGTGGGAGTGTAAATGACCCAGATTATTTATCTTATTGATATTTTTCAAACAGTTAAATCCCTGAACGAATTATACCTTATAATATAGATTAGACTCTTATTTTGAAATTCGGAACGGGCAACTTCCGGGAAGGAAGATCGTACTGCTACTGCTTGCCACGGAAAGGGTTAATGACAAAGTTATTGTTTTCCATCCATCTTTAAATTAGCATCTAGCTGGAAGGCGAACAGGTATGTTTGTGTGTTGTACTTGTTGTTTACATTTCAGACAATTTGTAAATGTATTACTTGATTGTTAACAAGTTTATGAGTGATCTAGCAGGCTGATGCTAGCACCTCTTGTGCCTTTTCTGTGAATTAATTAGCATAAGGGAAACGTAGTTATATCAAGTCAGTGTTTATTTTGTTTATGTTATGATTACAGCTCTTACGATGTTTCTATGGTAACTTGTGAATAAATGGGTTGGAATACCCCACCATGGTCCATCCGTAATAATCATTGAGTGCATCGTCTGAATAAAGTCCGGCTGGAATGCTACAAATAGAGTGTCCTGTGTTACAGTAACAGTGAGTTGTGGATTTACTTAATGAATGCCTAAGTTGGGCTTTAATCTGCCTTAGACATGTAGACACAACTATGTAGAAACACATAACAGACCTGAACCAAAGAAGCAATGTGTACAAGCAGGAAAAGACAAGTTTTGGAAGTATTTGTACAACACATGCCTCCGCAACAACTTCAGTGTTTCCTGGAATTGATTAGGAAACACTAACAGAGCTATTATCTATCTGTTATGTGTGTCAAATTTCTCCAGAATAGTCTTGGTTGACATCAGGTGACTGTGAAAGCCATGGTGTATGATCACGCCATTTTCATAATCAACTAAGTCTATTTGTCACAGGACAAACATAATCTCTCATAGCAAGTTTGTAATGATTTTACAAATCTTTTATCTTTGACAAGTGAACAAGTGAACCCTAACATGGCAGCAAAGTGCAACAATGTCTCTCTGTTTAGGGGTCAAGAGTTCAGGGCATGCCTTTAATTTCTTGCCTGTCTGTAAATGACAGTGTCATGGCATGAATAATCCTTCAGACTTTACCAGTAGAAAAGTAAAACAATTACATTGTCTCATCAGGAGAACCTAAAAGACTCCTCTTATGGCTAGTCTTTGCACATAATAATCACAGAAGAAAAGAAAGGAATTGATTTTCAATTGCTCTTAATTTCAGGGGACTTTCCAACCTGTTGGTTCAAAAGAGCCAAAAGAAAATCCTCATCGATGATGGAGTAAAAACTACATGCTTTTATTGGAATATACACTGATAATGCTTACTGTCCTGTCATTGTAAACCAGTCAAAATACATAAATAACACATTGTGATCATGCTGAAGACCACAGACAGCAGTCCAGGCATCAGGTGGAATAAAGGAGCTGGAAACATCACCTGATAAAGAAAAAACAGACAACAGACTGGGTGAATAAAAGAAGGCTTCTTCATTGCACATTTTTCACCAATCACAAGCCTCTTCTTTCACTCTAGACTTTTGACCAATCAACGATCAGGATGAATTGCACTACTGTAAGGAGAGATTACATTAGCCAGTGCAAAGGTTTTAACAGTTACTTAAGGCACACAGGCTTGTTATTAACAAGGCAGAGCCGTGGCAAATCAATTTCATAAAAAGTTTAAACAATAACTGCAAATATTGGGCTGCAGAAAAGAAAACGTGTTAAGCGGCAGGACTTGCAATACCAAACCTTTAATTAAAACACTTTATTAATGAGTATTACTTAAAAGAACAAGGTTCGCTGCCACCATGTTGCCCTAGTTAAAAATAGCAGCTCAATAAAATTGTTAATCAATATGGTGGAGACAGGCTGTAGAATGATAAAGAGGTGGTTTTCATTTTAACATTGCTTTATTGAGTGTGCATTCATCGGTCAGAGCAGAGAACAGGTAAAGTACAACAGCTAGATATTCCTACCATTAAGCTGCCCACTGCTGCAAAAGTATTGTAGATGACATAAAGCTGCACTTGGCTTGGCTTATCGTTTTTGTTTTTTTCTCTTCTTCCAACTTTAACAAGCATAATTGATGTAGAAGAGATTGTACAATTATAGTGCAAAATTATAGTACAGTGGAGGAGTATGTACAATTAAACAATTGTGTGGTTTCTTGAAAGAGAACTTACATTTATGGATGTGATATTTGGGCTTGGCTTATTGTACACACTAACATAAACCCGTATATGACACAGGCTACTTGGAGAGGCAACCCTCAGGGAGGAGTGCCAAAGGGGTGCCACCAATTACTCACCCGTGACGTCTCACTGCAATCCTCACTGACTCTTAAATGGTGGGTCATACTTTGTTTCCAGTGTGTACACTCATATGCACACAGCACAATTAAAAAATGAAAAAGTGAACAATAAAACAACAAGAATAACCAGCCAACGCCAGTCAACACTTGAGCAACAACAAGAGTACAGCAGGACAGCAGCAGATTGTAGGCCTGTAATGTAGGCCTGAATGCCAAATGCCAGGAGTCAGGGGTAGGCCACAGCTGCTCCTTATAACCAGCCTCTGATTAAAGAGCTAAGAAAGGGGTGAATGTTCTACTGTGTTCACAGACACCATGCATGAACAGAACATCTCCTACAAAATCTAACCAATTACACTAAGATCAGAGAGAATTGCTTTTTACTAAAGGCACAGAAAGTGCAGTCTGAAATATATTCTCAGGCTTCTTTTTCTAAAGATGTCCAATAAAAGTAAAGCTCTAGGTTAGTTATTGTCCTGCTCACCCCAGGGTGCGCCTATTGAATGACTGACAGGTGAGGAGGGGGCATATATGCCGCTTGGGGGCTGTTTCCAGTGTCTGGTTCTGTATGCAGGACTTGTTGGATGGCATTTTTTCTCCCAGGAGATGGTGCCAGTGGTACTGTGGGATGGGAGGATATTTTCAGGATCAATTGCCGCATCTTCAGGTGCAAACTGGCAGGAGAGAGCATCTGAGCTTGGAAACTAAAATCTCTCAATGCAAATCCTCCTTTTTACAAACAAAATCAAATACTTGCTACATATTTTATATTTACAGATGTCATGTTGATACAGTGATCATATCAACAATGTTTATAAGTTATTTTTTTTGCATGTGTGTGTTTGTTTATGTTTGTGTTTGAGAACTAGAGCCGCCCCAAAAGAGGATTTTGGGCATTACTTGCGAGAAGAGCTCGGAAATGAGCAGCATAAAGACCGTAACTGATGAGCTATGTTGAACATTTGAAAAGAGTTGTGTCGTAAAAGACCACAAGAAAATCATCATGAGAATGGAGCAGGCTACATGTGCAGAATGACCTTCACCATAGAAAGACTCCAGGTGGAAAACAACTTGTTCTGCCCGCCATTTGTGGTACAAACAAACTGTCCTCTCACACCTGCACGATGATATTGGACATGTTGGGGTGGAGAGAGTTCTTAGGTTAGTTAGAGAACATTTATACTGACCTTTTATGAAAAGAGAGGTTGAGGAATAAATCAGCAGATGCTGGCTATTTCTACTGCATAAAGAAAAGCCAGCATCACATGACAGAGAACCTATAGGAAGTATTATATCAAGCTGACACCTAGAGCTCATATGTATTGACTCGTTCCACCGTGAGACCAGCCAGGGTGGGTATGAATACATATGTCTACAAATTTATCTATCTACATACACATATCCCATCATATTTACTTCAAATTGAGTTTCTCCATGATCCAGCCGCTGAATGTGGTCTGTACACTCAAAATACTGTAATTTTCATGTGTTAACAAACAGCTGAATAATCTGAATGGGCCCTAGGACATATGAATGTTGCTAGTATCTTTCAGAGAAGTCATCTTCACCTTATCTTTAGTAATAATGCTATACCTGAACTGGTGTTGATCTTCTTCGGGGCCCGTCTCGTCATCACTCGCTGTCTAACTAAGGTGAACACAGTTTCTACTTTGTTTTAGCCAGTCATCGTCTTGTTTGTGGTATTTTTTGTTTCAGATGTTTTCAGTTGGTGAAAGATCTGGACTGCAGGCAGGGCAGTTCAGCATCATTCTGTGATGAACCCATGCTCTTATAATATCTTCAGTTCAATGAAGACTTCCTGAAATATGCAGAGCTTTCCCTGAAAAAGACATAATCTGAATGGAAACATACGTTGATCTAAAACCTGTGTGCACTTTTCAGGGCTGATGTGTCTTTCCAGATGTGCAAGCTGCCATTTTCAGAGGCACAAATTTTAGTGGTCAGCTCCTGAGCATATGTAGTGTCACGACAGATTCTCAGAATAGTTTGAGGTTGTATACTGTAGATGATGAGACATTTTAAAGTCCTCACCATTTTACACTGACAACATTTTTCTGAATGTTTTCCACAATTTGTAGACAATTTTTTGCAGAATAGTGAACTTCTATCCATCTTTACTCCTGGGAAACTCTGCCCCTCTCATCTGGTATGTTTGGCACTAATTTGTTTTAGGTATGCACTATACTGCAAAAATTGGGAAATCATTTGTCATATTTATTTAATTTCATGACTGTATTTTTATACAACTAGTGTCAATTTTTCTCATTTTCAATTCAATTCAATTCAATTTTATTTATACAGCGCCAAATTACAACAGCAGTCGCCTCAAGGCACTTTATATTGTACAGTAGATCGTACAATAATACATACAGAGAAAAACCCAACAATCATATTCAATTCAATTCAATTCAATTCAATTTTATTTATATAGCGCCAAATCACAACAAAAGTCGCCTCAAGGCGCTTTATATTGTACAGTAGATAGCACAATAATAAATACAGAGAAAAACCCAACAATCATACGACCCCCTATGAGCAAGCACTTTGGCGACAGTGGGAAGGAAAAACTCCCTTTTAACAGGAAGAAACCTCCGGCAGAACCAGGCTCAGGGAGGGGCGGCCATCTGCTGCGACCGGTTGGGGTGAGAGAAGGAAAACAGGATAAAGACATGCTGTGGAAGAGAGACAGAGATTAATAACAGATATGATTCAATGCAGAAAGGTCTATTAACACATAGTGAGTGAGAAAGGTGACTGGAAAGGAAAAACTCAATGCATCATGGGAATCCCCGGCAGCCTATGTCTATTGCAGCATAACTAAGGGAGGATTCAGGGTCACCTGGTCCAGCCCTAACTATATGCTTTAGCAAAAAGGAAAGTTTTAAGCCTAATCTTGAAAGTAGAGATAGTGTCTGTCTCCCGAATCCAAACTGGAAGCTGGTTCCACAGAAGAGGGGCCTGAAAACTGAAGGCTCTCCCTCCCATTCTACTTTTAAATACTCTAGGAACAGCAAGTAGGCCTGCAGAGCAAGAGCGAAGTGCTCTAATAGGGTGATATGGCACTACAAGGTCATTAAGATAAGATGGGGCCTGATTATTTAAGACCTTGTATGTGAGGAGCAGGATTTTAAATTCAATTCTGGATTTAACAGGAAGCCAATGAAGGGAAGCCAATACAGGAGAAATATGCTCTCTCTTTCTAGTCCCTGTCAGTACTCTTGCTGCAGCATTTTGGATTAGCTGAAGACTTTTCAGTGAGTTTTTAGGACATCCTGATAATAGTGAATTACAGTAGTCCAGCCTGGAAGTAATAAATGCATGAACTAGTTTTTCAGCATCACTCTGAGACAGGATATTTCTAATTTTAGAGATGTTGCGCAAATGGAAGAAAGCAGTCTTACATATTTGTTTAATATGTGCGTTGAAGGACATATCCTGGTCAAAAATGACTCCAAGGTTCCTCACAGTGTTACTGGAGGCCAAGGTAATGCCATCCAGAGTAAGAATCTGGTTAGATACCATATTTCTAAGATTTTCAGGGCCGAGTACAATAACCTCAGTTTTATCTGAATTAAGAAGCAGAAAGTTAGCGGCCATCCAGGTCTTTATGTCTTTAAGACATTCCTGCAGTTTAACTAATTGGTGTGTGTTACCTGGCTTCATGGATAGATAGAGCTGCGTGTCATCTGCATAGCAGTGAAAATTTATGCTATGTCTTCTAATGATGCTGCCTAGGGGAAGCATGTATAATGTAAATAGAATTGGTCCTAGCACTGAACCCTGTGGAACACCATAATTGACCTTAGTGTGTGAAGAGGACTCTCCATTTACTTGAACAAATTGGAGTCTATGTGGAGTCATATGACCCCCTATGAGCAAGCACTTTGGCGACAGTGGGAAGGAAAAACTCCCTTTTAACAGGAAGAAACCTCCAGCAGAACCAGGCTCAGGGAGGGGCGGGGCCATCTGCTGTGACCGGTTGGGGTGAGAGAAGGAAGACAGGATAAAAGACATGCTGTGGAAGAGAGACAGAGATTAATAGCAGGTATGATTCAATGCAGAGAGGTCGATTAACACATAGTGAGTGAGAAAGGTGACTGGAAAGGAAAAACTCAATGCATCATGGGAATCCCCGGCAGCCTACGTCTATTGTAGCATGACTAAGGGAGGATTCAGGGTCACCTGGTCCAGCCCTAACTATATGCTTTAGCAAAAAGGAAAGTTTTAAGCCTAATCTTAAAAGTAGAGATAGTGTCTGTCTCCCGAATCCAAACTGGACGCTGGTTCCACAGAAGAGGGGCCTGAAAACTGAAGGCTCTGCCTCCCATTCTACTTTTAAATACTCTAGGAACAACAAGTAAGCCTGCAGTGTGAGAGCGAAGTGCTCTAATAGGGTGATATCGTACTATTTACTTCATGTTGTATTTGTCCAGCAATTCCTCAGAGTGGCACATTTAGGGCCCAGAGCCAAAAAACTGACACATAGTGGTAAAAAACAAAATTCTGATAAAAGAAAAGAAACTGGTTTCTGGAGGAGTGCACCACAGCTCAGCAGAGAACAGTCTGGGTCTTGTTCTGATGCAGCTTTTCTCTTTTTTAGCTTAAAATATTTTCTGCACTGTTTTGAAACATCAAAACAATTATTATTACTATCATTATCACCTAGCACATTATATATACAAAGGGGAAAAGTATAAGAAGACCTCTAAAGAAAAATAGATATCTGATGGTTTGAATGGATGTTCTTTTATTTAGTTTTATTTGCATCACCATAATATCGTGTAGGTGTTTGTATATATCATATGATTCAAGCACTAAGATCAGAGCAGGGATACTTCCAAAAATAATGCCATGAAGAGTTTATATTCATTATAAACTTTATATAAAATGCAGGAAACAAAAAACATTCTCCTTCTTTTAATTTCTCAGATTGTACATCCTGGATTCCTTTCCTTGCATCCTCTCCTTGACATTAGTCCCTTCCATCAGTGATGTGTACAAAGGAGGCAAGGAAGAGACGAAAAGAGAGGAATCAAAGCAAAAAGTATTTAACATGAAACATCATTTTTCAGAGCCATGTCAATATAAGACATGACACAGCTCCATCATGATCTCAGATATTTGTGTTCATGAAAATACAGATACCATTTCCTGGTCACCATCTAGGGCAGAACTGGGCATTGCACATCCTGTGGGCCACATGTGGCTCATTGGTTGTCCCTAATCAGCCAGTGTGAGGTCAATAAGAAATTAAGATCAACGTAAATTATACATCATGCAGCAATTTGTCTCATTACAGCCACTAAACAGTCTTTCATAAATTTCTGATCAGAAGATGGCACATCTGAAGAGTATGATATAAACATCTGATCAGATAACATTTAAAGATAAGAAAGTTTTGAAAGTAGAAAAATACAAAATGCAATATACAAAACATAGAAAAAAACGCATAGTATAGAGCTGTATATTAATATGAATACAGCGCTGTTGTGCAGTGATTTTGAAAGGTTCTCCAACTAAACACTAAAGACTTCTGGTACTGAGCTGCTGTAAAGGACACAGAGCTCACACAGGGCAGCAGAACCGACCAGCTAACAGGATGTTCATGGTGGGGTTATGTCTGATGAAGAAGAGGAAGGGGTGGTCTGCGATGAAGGATTTTAAATCAAAATTGCCCCGCCTTATCACGCCCATAGCCTCACCCCAAACCATAACTTCAAAAGTAGCCTCAGTTCCCTTCTCGTGGACCTCCACAAAAGCCTTGTGGATGACTTTTGAAAGTACCAGATCTTTGTGCCCAGACATGCCTGTGACAGAGAAGTGAAAGGAGAACATTTTAAATGAACATAATGCTGCATTTTCATTTGTTTATCTGAGAGGATTTTTTCAAAATTAAAAATCTGATAAGTCTAGGTGGTGATATAGATCACCTGGCTGAGCTGACAACTAAAATACCAAAGGTGCTGCAGGAGCCTGGGTTTGAGTGTTTCCAGACCACTTACTGCATGCCATTCAACTCATCCTCTCCCTTTATTCCTCCCAACTATTCTGTCAAAGTGTAATATCTCCCAAATAACCATGAAAAAAAAAGCCCCTTCATAATGTCACTTTAACAGCCTGTCATTAGTGATTAGTGTCAGAGAGTACAGCTGGTTTAGGATGAACCAGAACACCTCCCTGACTGTCTGTCAGTATTATAGTATTAAAAGTATCAGGACTGTCATATAAAAGTCCACCAGTCCATTCAAAACCAGCATCAAAGCTTAGATCCTGCTTTTAAAATCTCACAGTAGTACGATCATCAAACAAGACAAACAATCTGCTGAAATAAGCAGCTCCATGGTCTTTTGGAGAACTCTGTCACTGCTGGAGCATTGTTGCTCTACACTCTGTTCATAAACACCAATAAACTGCAAACGTATGTCTCACCAGAGAAGTCACACTTTGTGTGATGAAAAGCGTCCACCATGCCCATGCTGCTCAGGACTGTGTTCAGGTCATACGTCTCCTCCAGTGTAAATCGAGGCAGCCTCACATCAATATAACATGTTTGCATCTGGCCTGGATGAGTCCAAGCCACAAATTTCTCAGAGGTCAGCTCCTTCTCCAGCTGGGATGGAAACAATATCACTTATTAGAGATTGTGTGTGTGTGTGTGTGTAAAATTAGTGAACTAGTCAAATAATCATTGCTATTGCCACTAGTTAGTTTCAGATTTACTAGTAATTTAAACCATTTTATTTATAAAATGGTTTTTATCATTTTATTGATAAATTTACCAATAAATTGTAAATTGTGGTGTCCTAAATGTTATGCAGTCATCTGCCACCAAACAGAGCACCGTTGTTGAGAAATGCCATAAATCCATTAATATCGGCGTGATCTTTTTGTTAAATTATTATTGTTGTTTAATTAACTATTATTGCTACTTAAAGAATAAAAAATAGGATCGCAGCCAGGGCTCTAGAATAACTTTTTGCCATGGTTGCACTGGTGCGCCTAACTTTTTTTCCTAGGTGCACCCAAATTTTTCAGTCGCATCGCTAAACACTGCAGCTTTACATGCTCACTTTTATTTTTTTATTTTATTTTTTTTAAATTGTTGTCCATACAGACAATATTGATTTGTAAATGATTAACTGACAATCTTGTCAACACAAAGTTCTTTATTTGGAGCACATTTCTACAAGAAAGATAAGTTACCATATTTTTTGGACCATAAGGCGCACCAGATTATAAGGTGCATTAAGCGAAATCAAACAGTCAGATAAGTGAAACTTTACTCAACTCATTCTTCTTGCTACCATTGATTCATTAATGTTGAATTCTCTAGTAACTGCTCTGCTGCATGACTGATACAAGTTTGAAATCTGCTTTGTAAGCATGTCTCTTAACAGTTGCCATTTTGGGGTCCTTATACGCACAAAATATGGTAATATTATGTTGAACCACGGTACGTATTACTCTGCGAGGGTCCTGACTACGGTAGCTGTAACGCTCCAGCAATCCATCAAGTGGTGCGGCTTCGTAGCTTACCAAAGTTGTACTAAAACATTTTGACAGATTTTGAGCACCGTGCACCACATAAAATCTTTTCCCGGTCAGTAAGCACAACCAGAAATCATACATAGGGCGCACTTTTGAGGAGATGAAAGGATTTTAAGCGTGCCTCATAGTCCAAAAAATACAATACTGAAAAAGTTCTTGTGCTTAAAGTGCTTCACTGAGCTGAAATTTAAACTTAAAATATCTCAAGATACATAAAATAAAAATAAAGTCAAAATTAAAAAAGCCTCAAAGGCTTCGAACTGAACATCTCAATATCTGAACATCTAACCTGTTGTTGACCACACAGAGACTTTCAGAGTTGCTGAGATTTTTTTTTTTTTTTAGTTGAACGGCTGGTCACACTGATGCGACCCAGGATTTTTTTTAGTTGCACCATTACGAAATTAGGTCGCATTTGCAACCAAATTGGTCGCACAGCTGCAACCGACAGAAAATAGCTTTCTCCCAATGGTGATTGGGCTTCCCCTTAGGGATAGGGTGAGTTCAGTTATTCAAAAAAAAGCTCAGAGTAGAGCTGCTGCTACCCCACATCAAAAGGAGGAAGCTGAGGGGGCACCTCCAGGTTAAGGTGCTCCCACCAGGCATACACCGTGACCTGCTGGAGAGAATAAATCTATCAGCTGGCCTGGGAAAACCTTAACATTTCCCCAGATAAGCTGAAAGAGAGAGAAGTTTAGGTTTCTCTGCTGTCTGTGCTACCACACTTCACATAAGCACATGAAAATGGATGGATGATTTATTGTTTTGTTATTTTAAATTTAAACTTCTTTTGAAGTGATTGTCATGAATTCTCGAACGGCAGCGGTCATCCATTATGCACGGCACAATGTGCCAAACTCTTCAGCTGCAGTTCATTCATATTGGTATGTTACTGTTTATATTCCAATAATGTGAGAACATCTCTTGTAGGAAAATGTTTTCTTATCATATTTAATATATTTCAAGTGTTTTTCTTCTTTATTGTCTGTTTGGAGGATAATGTGCAGTGTGAGGTGAGGTGCTGCACAGTTAAGCAGCATGATTCATTCAAGAATGTCATTAAAAGTTTTCAAATTACTTTGTTTAGTTTTTGACATTAAGCAGTTTTCAGATTTCAGATTTAGTCTGAGAGTTTCTCAGTTTTAGACTATTCAGTCAGTCGGATTTGTTTTCTCCGTTTAGTTGACTAAGAAATGAGTCGCCAGGAACATCCCGAGTGTGTAAGTGTTCTACCTTCTCCAGTCCTGTTGTATCATCCTCTATCTCTGCAGGTAAAAAGATGAGCATGCTCACTTCCTCCCCACTGTAAGGCATCTCTAGAATCTGTCCAGCACACGGTTTCAAACATTACTGCACATAAATTTACTGATACACATACATTACAATCACTCAGTCTCTCAGTGAAATCTTATAAATATAATGGTTACCCTGCAGTTTGCCTCTTCGATGAAGGCACACGCAAAGTCTTCTTCCTGTTTCATCATCTTCACAGGCTTTGAGTCATTCTGAAGACAAACAAGAAATTACATTTGACATTAAATAACATTTTTTTTAATATATTCATTGAAATATGTCTTGTATGCAAAAGTGAATTAAATGACTCTGAAAATGAAAGAGACAAAAATTTGCCTTTGAAGCTGTGTATCATGAATACTCATTCCCAGTCACAGATGTATTCTCATGAATTTTATTAAAGTAGTTTGTAAAGAAGCTTTGCATGTCATACACTCCCAAATAAATCTTATTTATCTTACGCTGGGTCTTATTGCAGTCTCACGTTAATATTTTAGCTATTCACCTTTAAAGCTCCCTCCTCTTTAGGAGCCCATTTTGATTGGCTGTCCCTCTTTAACAATTCAATTCAATTTCATTTATACAGCGCCAAATCACAACATTTGCCTCAAGGCACTTTATATTGTAAGGCAGACCCTACAATAATACATACAGAGAAAAAAAAGCCCAAAATCATATGACCCCCTATGAGCAAGCACTTTGGTGACAGTGGGAAGGAAAAACTCCCTTTTAACAGGAAGAAACCTCCAGCAGAACCAGGCTCAGGGAGGGGCGGGGCCATCTGCTGCGACCGGTTGGGGTGAGAGAAGGAAAACAGAATAAAAGACATGCTGTGGAAGAGAGACAGAGATTAATAACAAGTATGATTCAATGCAGAGAGGTCTACTAACACATAGTAAGTGAAAAAGAAATACTCAGTGCATCATGGGAATCCACCAGCAGCCTACACCTATTGCAGCATAACTAAAGGAGGATTCAGGGTCACCTGATCCAGCCCTAACTAGATACTTTATCAAAACGGAAAATTTTAAGCGCAACTAAAAAGTAGAAATAGTGTCTGAGGAGTGGCTGCTATTTCTGACATATCACGCAGAGGTAAGAGCAGAAAAACTGAAACCGATCATTTAGAGAAGTCTGAAACAGTCTATTTAAGGAATTACAGTAGTCCAGGCTGGACTACTGTAATTCCTTATTATCAGGATGTCCTAAAAACTCGCTGAAAAGCCTTCAGCTGATCCAAAATGCTGCAGCAAGGGTACTGACAGGGACTAGAAAGAGAGAGCATATTTCTCCTGTTTTGGCTTCCCTTCATTGGCTTCCTGTTAAATCCAGAATTGAATTCAAAATCCTGCTCCTCACATACAAGGTCTTAAATAATCAGGCCCCATCTTATCTTAATGACCTTGTAGTGCCATATCACCCTATTAGAGCACTTCGCTCTCGCTCTGCAGGCTTACTTGTTGTTCCTAGAGTATTTAAAAGTAGAATGGGAGGGAGAGCCTTCAGTTTTCAGGCCCCTCTTCTGTGGAACCAGCTTCCAGTTTGGATTCGGGAGACAGACACTATCTCTACTTTCAAGATTAGGCTTAAAACTTTCCTTTTTGCTAAAGCATATAGTTAGGGCTGGACCAGGTGACCCTGAATCCTCCCTTAGTTATGCTGCAATAGACGTAGGCTGCCGGGGATTCCCATGATGCATTGAGTTTTTCCTTTCCAGTCACCTTTCTCACTCACTATGTGTTAATCGACCTCTCTGCATTGAATCATACCTGCTATTAATCTCTGTCTCTCTTCCACAGCATGTCTTTTATCCTGTCTAGTTATCTACTGTACAATATAAAGCGCCTTGAGGCGACTTTTGTTGTGATTTGGCGCTATATAAATAAAATTGAATTGAATTGAATTGAAACCTGAGCTTTGGCTCACAGGATTTACTTGTGCATTTGCTCATGATTTGAAACTGTCCATGTTTAATATGACTAACCACAGCAGAAACAGTATATACACTTTATAATGTTATAGTTTCAGACCCTCATATTTCATAGTCAGTGTTCTCTGTTTTACCTTATTAAGCCAAAATTGAGCATCATAAGTTTCAGACCACAAGAAATCTTTAATCCAGCTGCCGTTGAAGAGGGTGGCAGTGAACAACACCAGCCTGGTCAGTTCATTCAAATCATCTTCATCCACCACCTCTGTGATGTTACCTGGTGACAGAAGTAAAACCAAATGTAAACATTGAGAAGTAAAGCCTCAAAGACTGCAGCAAAGTTTTCATCCACAAATCTATGAAACCATGATGGACCCCACACTCTTTCAGCCTTTGTAGGCCAGAGAAACATGATGAGTTTTACAAATGCTGTTAATCAGAGAATATTCTTTGACTATTAGTGAAACCTGAAGATATTATTCATCAGCACAACATGTGAATATTTAGGTCAAGTAAGGATGCACAGCCATTTTGGTTAATCGTTACATGACAAATGTAACAACTCATTGTTAAAGTACTTAAAAATCCTGCTTTTTCTACCTGAGATACGATGAATGAGGTAAACAAGGGACATCAGATAAGCAGGTAAAGTTACATTAATATGTACTGTTCCACAAGATGGCGCTCCTCTCTATATTTCTTCATAATTCTTCATGCACATCCTCAATGCTCTACATATACTTGAGTTGAGCTTCAGTCAAGGTCAACACATCTGGATGTAAACAAAGAATTCTGGTGCCTGGCAGCCACCTTGGAAGTAAATTAGACTACCATTAATGCTATGCCAGCACAAACAGGCAGGGAAACAGTGGCTGAAAAGAAAAAGTGAACAGAGGACTGTGCAGACACTGATGAAGGTGGTTCTGGGATCCAGAGATCACTGCTGAAACTGCTTGAAGCACTGTGGGTTAAATCAGGATTAACGGTGGAAGGCAGCCCTTTGACAAACCCTGGTCATAGGTCTGTAAGCTTCTTCACTCTTTAAAACTATCTTAAGTACATCTACCATCACTTCTGAGCAGCAGAAGAGGAAAAAAAAAGTCATTCAGTATTTTCATGGTATCCTTACAGGTGCACACTCCTCACCTTAGAGCAGGGGTGTCAAACTCAATTGCACAGGGGGCCAAAACTCAAGGCACACTTTAAGTCGCGGGCCAAACAAGATAAACATTTATTGAACACACTAAAACAATGTTTTTTAAACATAAATATGAATAAAAACAGATAGGAATATTATTCCAGATTAAATAAACTTAAAAAAATAACTTTAACTTTAAATATTTTGCTCTTCATAAAAATATATCCTGTCAAAATTATGCAAGTTAGAAATATGAACATGCAGCCAAAACCCCCAGAAAAAATAAATGAAGGCATACACAAGGTTGGAGCTGCATGTAGACGGAGCTGGGGCATTGCTTCAGGAATGGAACTGATAAACTGTGCGGGCCATTCAGTGTCATACTTTCCCTTGAGTGTATCATTACACTGCAGCTCCATCTGAATCTGCACAGATGCAGTTCAGCAAAGTCCGCTGACTTGGTTCAACATTACTTGCCAACAGGGAAAGTGAGGCAGGTTGCACTGGTGCATTTATGACAGCTTCACTTGAAATTAGTGATGGTAAATTTGATTCTTTTTACTGAATCGAGTTTTAATGAGTCACTCACCAAAGTGAATCGGGTTTCTTGAGTCATTTGAGTCACTGAGTCAGTTGACCAGAGAGTGCAAAAATGTATATTTTCACTCAAACTTAATTTGTTTCTCTTTTAATTTAAAACCTACTGCTAAGATGAATGATTGTAAAAGAAAACAACTATTTTCCTTAGAGCAAAAAAGAGCAAAAAAATTCTAAAGGGAACATTTATTTATTTTTATTTTATTGGTATTTTCCTTAAATGTGTCAAATATATATTTTCTCATCTAAATGTCCACTGAGCTGTGAGCCAGGGGGCGGTAAAGTGCCTTAACATTGGTTGCCAACCAAGAAGAAGAAGAAGAAGAAGAAGCTGTGAGCCAGGAGGGAGGGGGTGAGTGAGTGAGTGAGTGATTCGTAACAGGAAGGGAGGGGGTGAGTGAGTGAGTGATTCGTAACAGGAAGGGAGGGGGTGAGTGAGTGAGTCAGTGATTCGTTCAACTCGTTTGAGCTGTGAGCCAGGAGGGAGGGGGTTAGTGAGTCCTGAGTGATTCGCTTATGCTATGATTCAGCACAGCAAGGGAGGGGGTGAGTACCTCAAATGTGCTGTTAGCATGCTAGCTGAGCGATGCTACTGTGAACCGAGGAGCTATTGTCTTGATGTGAGCTTCTACTCAGGGTTTTTTCTTCCAGTTCAGAGCAGGAATGTTTTTGTTAAGAAACTGGCTGTTGTTTATTTCCCCACAATTTTAATTATAAGCTAGATATATTTCTACTAATGGAATTAGTTTGCTAACAGCAACAGGGATGAGTCAGTGAGTCAGCTGCGCTTGTGAATCATGATTCACGAGTCAGTAAAGTGATTCTCGAGTATTGAACGATTCGAACATCACTACTTGAAATGCCTTCACCGCATCATACATGCCATGTCCATGAACTGACAGATTTCCTTGCTGAGCTCAAAAACTCTATTGAGAATTTTTATCCCAACTCAGCCAACAGACCTCTGTATGATAAGGAATGTCGGCAAACTCTGAATCTATTTCCCGCATAATAGACTGAAATTGACGGTGATTTAAATTTTTAGCTCAGATAAAATATCGGGTTTGCATTACGGTGATCGTTACATGCTCCATTTTTAGGACTTTACCACACAGCCTTTCCTGGTGTATGATGCAGTGATATGCTGATAACTCACCGGTACAGTTCTCCTCCTGCATCTTTACTCGCATCCTGCTGACTAGTCCGCTTTTTTCACCGCACAACACCGGCGCTCCATCTGTTGTAAGTCCAACAAGTTTGTCCCAGGGCAGTTTCATGGCGGTTACACTTTGACATACGTTTTAAAAAAAAAAAAGTCTTTTCCTGTCGTTGTCCCGTGCATCGATTTAATGTCCAATATTTCCTCTCCACTGATGAAGATGGCCAGCTGTGCAATGTCCATCATGTCTGTACTTTCATCCACAGCAAGAGAGTATGCAATAAAGTTTTTGCTTCTTTCACACAACTGTGTTCTTAAATCAGTGGCCATCTCACAAACCCGATCAGCAATCGTATTTCTCCTCGGGCTCATATTTGCCAAAATCTGCGTTTTGTCTGGACACAAGACGTCCCACACCTTCATCATGCAGCTCTTCAGAGTGGTACCAGGCTGATTTGGCTTTCTCCTCTGCTACAATAAAACTTGCTTTCACAACAGCTTCACTTTGTGATTTTGCTCTGGTGAAACACGTCTGCTGAAATGTCAGATTCTTCTTTAGCTCTTCTACTTTCTGTAGTTTCTGCTCTGCATTTAGGTTTTTCAGCTTATCCTGACGTTTTGTCTCGTAGTGCCGTCTTAAATTAAATTCCTTAATTACAGCCACATTAGCTCCACTAATAAGACACACGGGTTTACCAGCAATGTCTGTAAACATATATTCAGTCACCCACTGGCGCTGAAAGGCTCTGCTTTCAGAATCAACTTTTCTCTCCACCATTGTGAGCGGCTAGCTTCGCAATAACAGAGGTTTGACTTGACTGATGCGGGAATGTTCCCAGTTAGCCTAGCGTTCAGCAAGGAGGCTGCAGCGCTGCATTATGGGATCTGTAGTTTGTATATTATTAGCGCCTCATATCGCCGGGCCATGCATAACAATAATAGTACATCTATATAAAATGATCTCGCGGGCCGGATATAAATGTACGCCGGGCCGGATGTGACCCACGGGCCTTGACTTTGACACATGTGCCTTAGAGGGTCTTAGCAGGAGCAGTGAGTCCTGCTTATGAAAAACATGTGAACTTGAACTGGACATTAGATGAAGTGATTGTGTGTACATGTGTAAATGTGATCCACCTGGTGTGTGTTTCTGCACCCAGTTGTTGACATCAATCCTGACCTCTTCAGACCTGGTCTTGAAGTCCACAGACTCCAGCACTGTGCTGTAATGTTTCTTGCTTTGTATTAAGAATTCCTGAAACCACATATGACACATTTATAAATTCACTCCAGCAAAGTCTCTGACATCACTGATTCTGATTTACTTCAGGCTGACATGATAAGAAAACACAGTTATATCCACATGATCACACATACCTTATATAAATCACTAACACACTTACAGATTCTGATCAGTCATTCTGAGCAGCCAGAGGAATATCAGAATCAGAATCAGCATACGTTATTAATCCCCAGGAAAATTATGTGGGTCACACTTGCTCTAGTACAGTAACATTAACAAAAACAGACTAGACTATTTCACAATAATATATCTTAAGATATAAGGAATAGCACAATATATACAAATCATCAAATAATAAATATCTAGGGTTGACTGATGTGATTATAAATAAATATCAAGAAAATTCATCCAGAGTTTCTACTTTACTTGCTTATATGTTGAGCTGCTGCTCTCATCATCCTTCTTGTTACGACCCGGCTCAAAAGCCGCAACATAAAAAAGGAGACGAATAGCAGAGTGTAGGTGAGAAGAGGTTTTTTCTTCTCACCTCTCTGGAAGCTTGCCTCAGGTGGTTTTATCCACACCTGATTAGGTGTGGCCAATTAGCACCAGCTGAACACATTAAGATGATTAGGGGTTGCAGAGGGACGTAACATTCTCTACAGAACTCACAGCATTTCTCTCTCTGCCTCTCATTTACTCCAAAACACACGAGCGTATGAAGAATCACACTTTACATAAGAAGAAGAAACAGACCTGAGTAAAGGGGCAGGACTTCTCTATGTACAGTCTGTTAGCAACACTGAAGGTAAATAGAGCCTCTGGCCTGTTGAGTTCAGTGAGAAGTTTGGCAAAGCTGCTGTGAACATCACCCCAACAATCCTCGGCTTGCAAGCACTGTGGACAAAACACATTAGTGGATTCAAAGAAGGACACAGAGAAAAAAAATACTGGAACGTCATGTGTGATGATGTTAATGCTTCAAAAACAACTGACTGAGAGACTGAATTTTATTTGGTTTAAACTTTGTGTTTAATTGCCTTTCATTTTAGGTAAGTGTTAAACTAACTTTTGATTTTCTTTCTTTGTTGTTAGATCATTTGTTAGCGTTTGTTTCCCCTGAGTGCCCAGCTTCTTCAACATACCCAAGGAACCTTTCTGTTATCTGGATTCACTTAGCCTAACATTAGCAATGAGTGGTCACATGGACCCTGCACGTCCCAAAAAAGGGTGTGTTGGCATCATCTAACCTAAAAGCGGTGTTTCATAGATCATATTCACAGGTCATCCACAAAAAAATAGTCCCCGTGAGTGCCAACTATTCCAGAAACGTTTTTAAACAGTGGTTAAAAAAATCTATACAGAACATAAAAAATAGAGTAAAACACTTTCTTAAAAGACACACGATTAATGCTGCAGAAAATCAATAATCTTGTGATTAATCACACAGAGCAATAAAATAAACACTTGAAATCCAGCTGATTATTTTATTATGTTGTCACTGAATGTTCTCTCAGTGCTGCTGTATTTCTAAGGTGATGGCAGCAACTTTCAACTGGCTCAATTTAAACACTGAAGGTTACTGTGCCATGGGCTGCAACTTTAAATAAGTAGGTTAGCACATGGTGGGAGAAAAGCAGCCAGGTTTGAGTCTGACCTGTGCCCATTGCTGCATAACCCCCCTGCCCAGATTAACACCAGAGCATCCTGCAATGTGTTAAATGAGTACCACTACAATAACTACTCTGCACTATAATTTTAGTGTTTGTGTGTGAGCATGTGTACTGTACCTCTAACATCTGTGTGGCTGTGTTGCCTCTGGCCCCCAGCATCACCATAGCCAGGGCTGAAGAGATGCTGAACGGGGAGAAAAAGATGTTTCCCGTCTTGTTGTTGCTGCTCAGCTGTTTGAGCAAAGCCAGAGAGAAGGAAGTGTTGTCCTTGGGCAGAGATGTTGCTGATCCCATTGTTTCTGGTACAAAGAAGGGGGGCAGAGAGTTGTTTAATGCACCAAGCAAGATTAATTAAATCTAACTGAGGTTCACTTTATCTAAAAACTACAAAACAACAAAAACTACGGCAGCTGTTATTCAGGGTTTTTGTTTAAATGATATCCTTCATGGTGTGTATGCAGATTTAGTCACAAAGCTCCCAGATAAGTCAGTGAGTTATAAACAGCTGAAAGAGTTAGCATTACTCTTTGGAAAAACTCACATGGAAAGAATCTGCAACAGGATTACAGTTATACACACAAATGTAAATATAGTTTATAGCACATTTGGAAAAACTGAATAAAGTTACGTGACTTACTGACACTCACCTTTCTTTTGTCGTCAGACGGTCAGGATTCTTTCTGGCTTCCGCTTGAAGCGTTTTTCTGTTTGTTTGGGTTTCGTCTTGACCACAACCTCCCCCGGCGCTGATTATATTCTGGACTAGAGAAGTAACAGGCATGAACTCGTCACCTACCTACTGACCAATCAGTTAACTGGAAAACAGCGTCACCATAACCTCGGATCTCTCTGTCTGAGGAGTAGGAGGATCTAAAGTTTTCCTGTAGCGTCTAAAGTCTTCACGTTTCCGTAATGATCAGAAAATAATATAAATGCTTATTGCTTTCCTTTTCCCACATTGTGTGAATTTGTGCTGCCCCGACGTCATGCCAGCGCATATTGGGAATGGCATAGGCACCGATCGGTTTTCTATCGCCCATTTGCTGGGAGTAAGGGCGCCCTCCGTTTGCGAGGTGCGCCTGCTGCTTGCGGCACAGGGAGGAGAGAGCGGGGCGGCGGGGAATTCTCTGGCTGGCTGGAGCAGCATCTAATAACCAAGTCGCAAAATAAAACAAAATAAAAACAAACACGAAAACACCAGACATTATGATACAGACTTATAATTAGCACCGTTGTTTTTTTGAAATTCTATAAAGTGAGCGTGAGAGCCCTCGGTGCGCCTGCTTGCTGCTGAAGTCAAAGTAAACTTTATTGTCATCTTTGCTACATACAGTCCAGTATACAGAGAGATGAGACGACTAGGCTCCAGTTACAGCAGTGGAAGTAAACAAACAATACATTTAAGAGGAGTAATAAAATAAATATACACTTTAGGACTAGGGGTAAAGGGATCAATAACAATTTAAAATTTATAATTTACAGTTTCATGATTTAAAGTCTCAGACGCAACCCGTAGGGGGGGGGGGGGGCTGCTTCCCAAATAGAGCTTCCAAATACAAATAGAGCATGTTGTAAATCCAAACCCATTATCTATTCATGATTTAAATCCTGGGTTGTGCGAAATCCCAGAAATAAACCCTGCAGGTGTAAATTATATCTGTGAGAATGTCGTAGGCACTTTATAAATCTGGAAGTTGTCATGGTCTGGCAGACCGTGGGGATGTGGGGGAGTAGGAGGACCCGTGCGCTCCCCTGACTCCCGTTCCGTGTATTCTTCCCCCGTAGTTTTGTGCTCCGTGTTCTTTGCTTCCTTGTGTCCGTATCCTCGTGCTCACTGCCCTCTTGTTTCCACACTCCTCCTGTGGGAAAATAACAGAGGCAGCGGCAAGGACACACACTCGCACAGGCATACACTCACAGACTAAAACTAAGGGCAACTAATTAAGGGCAACTGCCAGTTGCTGACACATTTTGTACTCACTAAAAACGGACCTGCAGACTTTGCATGTTTCTTCACAGGCACACAGACAAAATATATTAAATAAATAAATGCTTTACATGGTCAGTGTGCCATATCTCATCTTTGTGTTTTTACAAATGACAATTTTTAAAGCTGTAAAGCCATCTGTTGTCAAGGTCCCTGTGTCTGCCCCGCCGGCTCAATAACAGTGTTGGTCAAGTTACTTGAAAAAAGTAATTAGTAACTTATTACTGATTACTTCTCCAGAAAAGTAATCCTGTTACTTTACTGATTACTTATTTTCAAAGGTTATTTGACTTGAAGAAATTTGTTTAATATTTAAACCTATTTTCTGCATATTCCAGTATATAAAATCAAATAATTTTTTGTGTGTTTACACTCACTCTTTCAAATAGATGCAAGTAAAACACAGCAGAAAATAAATACAATCAAAGACTCTGTGGCACTAAGTCCTGTTGCTCTTAAATTTATTTTCACCTCTTTAGCAGGAGTGGGGCCGGTGGAGGTTTGCCCACTGCTGCAGCGGTAATGTCAGTGGGGGGATCTGGGAATTTCACATTCCCGTGGCAGAGTGCTCGGTACTTGCTCAGACGTTAGGGGGAGGGGGAGGGGGGGGGGGGGTTTCACTGTGAATCCTTGGGCTACTCAGAAACAATAGTTGTGGGCCTTTAAAAGAAGTCCAGGAAAGGGGGCCACTGTTTATAAAATTTGTTTTTTGACCCACAAACTGTATATCTAATTTTTTTCTAAATCCATACAGGACATTATATCTTTTACCCATTACGCAGAAAAAGGAAAAACAGAAACTAGTAATATTAAACTATTGTCACACTTTATTAACTGCATCCAGAGGGAGATGGTTGTTTATAAAAGATTAGATTATAGCCAATCTACAACACATGCATTTCAGAGTTTTGAAATGAAGCCTAATCCTATGAAACGCCTTGAGGCGACTTTTGTTGTGATTTGGCGCTATATAAATAAAATTGAATTGAATTGAATCGAAAGAGTCTTTCCACTAACGCAAAATAGCTCGCCTGGCCAGCAGTAATAAAAAGTTTAACGCCCTGAGTCTAGAGTTGGGCAGATTCAGGTTCTAGACCACATCAAAGATAGCACAGAGGGGCTCTGGTTTGATTTGGTCCTTGATTTTCCTTAAGTCTGCGCCTGAGTCTGTAACATCAACCCTGACAGAACATTCCAGCCAAACCATGGACTCGGCAGACTCAGACTCCACCTGGCGAGCTCTCGAAGCCTAGGAGGGCACAGCAAACCCCACCAGATAGTTACAGCTCTCCACCTGCACAGAATATACCACCACCGGAAGACCTGGCTCTGGCAGCTAGACTGGCTGCGTTTGTCTATCCCCCTGCCCACTCCGAAGCCATACTCGGGTGAGTTAGACAAATGTGCTTGTTTTCTCCCCCAATGTTATCTCCTTTTTCGTCAACAGCGGTGCATGTATAAGGATGACAGGACAAAAACATCACCTCCTTTGTGCAGGACTGGCGGTACCGCCCCTGATCTTCACTCAACATTGCAGAGGCGTGTCGACCAGGACAGCCCTACAACATCCAGAGCCTTCAGGAACTCAGGGCGGACTTCATCCAACCCAGGGGCTCTGCCACCAAGTAGTTGTTTAACTGCCTCAGTGATCTCACCCCCGTAGATTGGTGGGTCATCCCCCTCGTCCCCAGACTCTGCTTCCTCCACATAAGTATTCCTTCCACCGCCCGACTTCAGTGCTCATGTGGGCAACGACAGTGCGACCTGGAGGGGCGTGATTGCGAGGAACGGCCTCCCTGATCTGAACCTGAGTGGTTTTTTGTTATTGGACTTCTGTGCAAACCACAGTTTGGCCATAACAAACACCGTGTTCAAACACAAGAGTATTCATAAATGCATGTGGCACCAGGATGCTCTAGGCCGCAGGTCGCTGATTGGTTTTGTAATCGTATCACCAGACTTGTGGCCATATGTTCTAGACCATAGGTGTCGAACTCCAGGCCTCGAGGGCCGGTGTCCTGCAAGTTTTAGATGTGTCCTTGATCCAACACAGCTGATTTAAATGGCTAAATGACCTCCTCAACATGTCTTGAAGTTCTTCAGAGGCCTGGTAATGAACTAATCATTTGATTCAGATGTGTAGACCCAGGGTGAGATCTAAAACCTGCAGGACACCGGCCCTTGAGGCCTGGAGTTTGACACCCCTGTTTTAGACACTCGGGTAAAGAGAGGGGCTATGCTGTCAACTGATCATCACCTGGTAGTGAGTTGGATCAGGTGGCCGGGGAGGACGCTGGACAGACCCGGTGCGCCTAAACGAATAGTGAGGGTGCACTGGGAACGCTTAGCAGAGGCCTCAGTTCGCGAGATCTCCAATGCACACCTCCGTCAGAGCTTCAACAGCATTCCGAGAGAGACTGCGGACATTGAGTCCGAATGGACAGTGTTCAACACCTCCATTGCCAAAGCTGCTGCACTGAGCTGCGGCCGCAAGGTGGTTGGTGCCTGTCAATGTCAGGGCTCTGTGTGCAGGCGGATGGAGAGGTGGATCCAAATGCAGAACTCAGACACTAACTTGAAACTCAAAAACCTCAGCTTTATTGCTGGTGACCAAACAAAACATGAACAGAATAATGAACACGGAGAACCAGAAACACACAGGCATGATCTGATGATACGACGCGACACTGAGCAAGGGCAAACACAGGGCTAATATACACAGGGAAGTAATCAGGGAATGGAAAACAGAAGGGAGACACAGCTGGTAGAGATTGGGGCTAACAAGACAGGGGAGCGAAGCTGGACACACTAACATAAGGCACACTCCTTCAAAATAAAACAGGAAACAATAAACCACTAAACAAGGACGCAGACTGAGAGGCAGAATATAACACATGGAACTCAAACAATACATGAGACCACAATTCCTTAAACATGGATAAACAGAAACATGAAACTCTAATAATAATCATCATCATCATCACCAACACAAGCACTACAAGAGAATAAGAAAACAATCCATAATGCAAATAAAAACCAAAATATAACAACTCAAAATACTGGGTCAAACTGACCCAGAACCGTGACAGTCGTGGTGGTAACCCCCGAACCAAATGGTGGAGACCAGAGGTGAAGGGAGCCACCAGGCTGAAGAAGAGAGTCCTATTGGGCTTGGTTAGCCTGTGGGACCACGGAGGCAGCTGATATGTGCCAACAGGCCAAGCAGAACGCGTCTCGGACAGTGGCTGAAGCAAAAACTCGGGTGTGGGAGAAGTTCAGAGCGGCCATGGAAAAAAGACTTTTGGACTGCCTTGAAGAGATTCTGACCTTATCTCCAACTAAATAAAATTTCACTATTGCATTACTGATTTTGACTATTTTTGACTACATTTTATGATATTGTACATATTTTTACTGTTATGACAGAGAAACTGTAAGAGGTGACGCAAATATTTCAATAGATTCCTACTCTGGGTAACCCTAACTCTTCACCCTCTGGCTCACAGCCCAATGAAATGTACGGTTTCAGAGAAATTACAGTACTGTACTTTGAATATTCTCAACTTCATTGATGCTGCCTTGGGTCTTAAGTTAAATCTCTCCACCGAGCCATTGCCACACGTTCTCCTCACCTGTTCCACTTCTCTTTAAAGTAGAAAAATGGTTAAACCAACATGTGTTTCTACAAACACATTACACTGGTTACTAAAAGAAACATGATTTTTTAAATAATTACAACAAGCAGTTTGGGTTTCCACATATGGTTCACAGTCAGGTGTTGATCTGATTCCAGGAAATGGGAAGCTACTGCTTAAAATCTTTCAAAACGCAATTGCACAAGTCATCATGTGTGAGTATGTCTGTGTATATCTGTTGTAATATGTGGTTAATACTGAGCAAGATAACATGATGAATAGGCTAAAAATACATTCTACATCAGCTGTTTCAAACTCGTGGCCCTCATCACCCCTACTTGCGCCCGTATACATACTTACTAAACTTTTTTTGTTGGGAAGAATTTGTTTTTTGTTGAGTGCAATGTTAAAATAAGTTCTTTAAAAAGCAAAAAATTATTTAATATGAAGGCAATATGAGCAGAGCACTAACAAGTTGAGAGACTGACTTTGTTAGTTCAGTGAGAGAGTTATTTGTAAAGAAAACAATTTTCACTAGCAGTCAAAAACTAACGTGTACACACGTCTGACTAACTTTTTGCCACGATTGCACTGGTGTGCCTAACTTTTATTTTTAGGTGCACTAGCACCTAATTGCTGTCCATACAGACAATATTGATTTGTAAATGATTAAATAACAATCTTGTCAACACAAAGTTCTTTATTTGGAGCCCAGTTCTACAAGAAAGAAGTTACTGAATAAGTGCTTGTGCTTAAAGTGCTTTGGCAGTATTAGAGACAATGTTAAACTTAATCATCATCAACCTGTTTGCTGCTGCCTGCCGCTGAAAGGCATTGAGGAGAGGGGACATTTGGGCAGTGCATTTATCGCAGCATGTGTTTTCTGGATATACTGTGCTTTTTCACCATTCAGAGGTTGATGGCTCCATGTCAAAGCACTGGCTATGAATTTTAGATGGATCAGGCCTTTACTTAACGTTATCAATCGTTCTTTTCATATTTTCTGATTTCCCACAGCTACATCCACTTCTGTCTGGCCTAGGCTCCTCACTAGGGCTGGGTATCGTCACTGATTTCTATAATCCATTTGATTACGATTCATTCACAAGGTCCCAATTTGATTCAATTTTGCCTCAGACAGTCAGAAATATTATAATTCTGATCATTTATCAGTACTGACACTTGTGAGACTTCATCAGAGGTGTGAGCATCACGGCAGATGTCTTTGTGTCAAAGTAACTGAGGATAAAACACAGAAAAACATGAAGGAGATTTTCCAGGCCTGGCTTTTTATAGCAGATAACTGCCTTAAAAATATTCTGCAATAGAACAAAAACTGAAGAAAACCATGAATCAACATATGAACATTACCTGATGCTGCTGAAGTGAAGCAGAGCAAAGTTACAGAGGTTTTTATTAAAGACACAGCTAAGCATTTTGCAATTTGGCATCATTTTAAAAAGGAGTTTCTTCGCTATTAAACAGCAGAAATTAGGCTTTCTTGTTGGAGGTCATTTTTGGGGAAAACAAAACCAGTGGCTGACAGCACTCTACATGACTTGTGCGTAATAAGCGAACAAATAATGCAGAAAATAGATTTAAGCTGGGAAACTGTTCTTGCAGTACACTGAGCGAGAGAGAGAGCTGTGCAGGAAGTGTGATTTTTATCATGGTGAAAGCAAAATAGCAAAAATAAGGGGGAATTAATGACGATGTTTATCAAATGTGAAGCTTAGTTTTGATCTTCTTTTGCTGCTGGTTCAGTCAATTTTGGTTGGAGAGAGACAAAACCTGCAGCATCAGAATCTAGTGCAAAAAAAAGACGTAACACAAAGCGCGGACCCGACCCATCACAATCAGTGAGCTGTCGGCTTTCAGCACTGACGGCGTGTCCACATATGTGCCATCGGGTGAGAAAGCCACACCTCACTGATTCTGATGCGTCGGGTCTGCGTTGTCTTTGTGCGGAATCCGTTTACCTGCTCTCATTTACTGTTTTAGCTGTTTGGTGGTTGTCGAAATAGTTTTGTGAGCTTTAACCTGAGATTCTGGCATTTCTCAGTAAACCCTTCGTTTTCACTCTGTCCTTTATGACAACAAAAGCAAAAACGGACTTTGTGAACAATATCAGTTTAAATGGTATCTCACTCTCTAGAGGTTCATTTCTCCAGCTTACCAATTAAAAAAGTTTAAGCCCGCCTGCTCTGCTCGGCTGTAGAAAGCAAGAGACTGAAAACATGAGAGCTGGCGCTAAGAAGGGACAAGAGCTGACTAGAGCTTCACCAATTGGCTGACACGAGATGAGTGGAATAAAACAATAGGCTCCCCTCCATCAACACTTGGAAAAACTTAGCCCATGTTTAACCAAAGCATATATATCAATCTGCGTCCCTTTTATGTTTAAATAAATATATTGATTTTGTTTCACTGTCATTAAAGAAAGACAGTAAGAGCAGAAACAATGAACATGATATGTTTTACTTTATTTTTCTTTTTTTTTTAAGATGTTTTTAGCAACTGGGCCACATGTGGTTTGTTGGTTGTCCCTAACTGGCCAGTGTGAGGTCAATGAGAAATTAAGATTCAAACAAAAATTATACATCATGCAGTTTGTCTCATTTCAGCCACTAAACACATTTGAAGAGTATGATATAAACATCTGAACAGATAACATTTAAAGATAAGAAAGTTTTGAAAATAGAAAAATACAAAATATGAGATACAAAACACAGAAAAAACATCGTATAGAGCTGTATATTAATATGAATACAGCGCTGTTGTGCAGTGATTTTGAAAGGTTCCTCAACTAAACACTAAAGACTTCTGGTACTGAGCTGCTGTAAAGGACACAGAGCTCACACAGGGCAGCAGAACCGACCAGCTAACAGGATGTTCATGGTGGGGTTATGTCTGATGAAGAAGAGGAAGGGGTGGTCTGCGATGAAGGATTTTAAATCACAATTGCCCTGCCTTATCATGAGCATCGACTTCTCTCTCCGACACATATCCACAAAAGTAGCCTCAGTTCCCTTCTCGTGCACCTTCACAAAAGCCTTGTGGATGACTTTGAAAGTACCAGATCTTTGCGCCCAGACATGCCTGTGACAGAGAAGTGAAAGGAGAACATTTTAAATGAACATAATGCTGCATTTTCATTTTTTTTCTTTTTGTTTTTATCCGAGAGGATTTTTTTCAAATTAAATTCTGATAAGGCTAGGTGGTGGTAAAGATCACCTGGCTGAGCTGACAACCAAAATACCAAAAGACCTGCAGGAGCCTGGGTTTGAGTGTTTCCAGACCATTTCCTGCAGGCCTTATCCTCTCCCTTACTTCCTCTCAACTATTCTGTCAAAGTGTGATATCTCAAAAATAAACCTTAATAAGGTCACTTCAACTGCCTGTCATTAGTGATTAGTGTCAGAGAGTATGTCTAGTTTAGGCAGGAGGAAGCCAGAACACCTCCCTGACTGTCTGTCAGTATTATAATATTTTACTAGCTGGGCCCATCCTCATTTTATTTTTGACAGCGTTTTTAGTAAATAAAGGCAAATGACTTAAAAATCTTAATAGCAGTTTGGAGGAGGCCTCAGAGGGGACTGGCGGCGGCTCCTGGGCCAGGCAGATCCCCATGTGCTAATGAGAAGTGAAAGAATTGAAAAAGGGCAGGGAATGAACAGCTTGTAGAGCTGAGGCTGTCATATATAGATAAACCGCAAAGGCCAAGTTCAGAGGTGTGGTCCCACTCCTGAAATTCAGATAATGTATCTACAATAAAAGTATCAGGACTGTGATGTAAAAGTCCACCAGTCCATTCAAAACCCAGCATCAAAGCTTAGATCCTGCTTTTAAAATCTCACAGTAGTATCATCATCAAACAAGACAAACAATCTGCTGAAATAAGCAGCTCCATGGTCTTTTGCAGAACTCTGTCACTGCTGGAGCATTGTTGCTCTACACTCTGTTCATAAACACCAATAAACTGCAAACGTATGTCTCACCAGAGAAGTCACACTTTGTGTGATGAAAAGCGTCCACCATGCCCATGCTGCTCAGGACTGTGTTCAGGTCATACGTCTCCTCCAGTGTAAATTGAGGCAGCCTCACATCAATATAACATGTTTGCATCTGGCCTGGATGAGTCCAAGCCACAAATTTCTCGGAGGTCAGCTCCTTCTCCAGCTGGGATGGAAACAGTATCAGTCATTGTGGTGAACTTTTCAAGTAATCGTTGCCATTGTCACTAGTCATAATCAGATGTAATAGTTGTTTAATTGAACTGTTTTACATTTTATTTGATACACAACATTTTATCAGTACTGGTAAATTGTTGTGTTCTAAATGTTATGAAGCCATCTGCATAACATTTACACATAACACCTTACCCTGGGGGGACCTCCAGGGTAAGGTGTTCCCACCAGGCATACACTGTGACCTGCTGGAGAGAATAAATCTACTGGCCGGACTGGGAACACATGATATTTCCTCAGATAAGCTGCAGGAGAGAGGGAGGTTTCAATGTGCCATGCATTATGAATGCACGGCACAATGTGCCACACTTTTCAGCTGCAGTTTATTTATTTTTCAGTTGTTACTTTTTCATATTTCAATAATGAATGAGCATCTTTTGTAGAAACATGCTTTCATATCAAAGTTAATATATTTGAAGTGTTTTTCTTCTTTGTCGTCTGTTTGGAGTTTAACGTGTGTAAATGTGCGATGCGAGATCCTTCACAGTTAAGCAGCATGATTCATTCAAGAATGTCATTAAAAGTTTCAAATCACTTTGTTTACACAGTTTTTGACGTCAAGCAGTTTTCAAATTTGACTTAATATCTGGGTGTTTCTCAGTTTTATACTATTCAGTCAGTCTGATTTGTTTTCTTTGTTTAGTTGACTAAGAAATGAGTCACCAGGAACATCCCGAGTGTGTAAGTGTTCTACCTTCTCCAGTCCTGTTGTATCATCCTCTATCTCTGCAGGTAAAAAGATGAGCATGCTCACTTCCTTCCCACGGTAAGGCATCTCTAGAATCTGTCCAGCAGAGGGTTTCAAACATTACTGCACATAAATCTACTGACACACATACATTACAATCACTCAGTCTCTCAGTCAAATCTGATTATGCAGTGATTTATATAAATATGATAAATATAATGATTACCTTGCAGTTTGCCTCTTCGATGAAGGTACACGCAAAGTCTTCTTCCTGTTTCATCATCTTCACAGGCTTTGAGTCATTCTGAAGACAAACAAGAAATTACATTTGACCTGAAATAACATTCTTTTAATATATTCATTGAAATATTTCTTGGATGCAAAAGTGGATTAAATGATTCTGAAAATAAAAAAGACAAAAATTTGCCTTTGAAGCTGTGTATCATGAATACTCCAGTCACAGATGTATTCTCATGTCTTTTATTAAAGTAGTTTGTAAAGAAGCTTTGCATGTCGTACACTCCCAAATAAATCTTATCTATCTTACACTGGGTCTTAATGCAGTCTCACATTAATAATTTTAGCTCCTCGTCTTTAAAGCTCCCTCCTCTTGAGGCCATTTTGATTGGCTGTCCCTCTTTGACAAAAGGGGAGGGGCTGATCTTTCTGACATCACGCAGAGCAGAGAAACTGAAACCGGTCCTTAACAGCAGTCTGAAACCTGAGCTTTGGCTCACAGGGATTACTTGTATATTTGCTCATGATTTAAACTGTCCATGTTGACCAACCACAACTGCAATGGTATATAGACTTTACAAGGTTATACTTTCATAGTCAGTGTTCTGTTTTTATGAGCACTTTTACCTTGTTGAGCCAAAATTGAGCATCATAAGTTTTAATCCCAGAGAAATCTTTAATCCAGCTGCCTTTGAAGTGGGTGGCAGTGAGCAACACCAGCCTGGTCAGTTCATTCAAATCATCTTCATCCACCACCTCTGTGATGTTACCTGGTGACCAAAGTAAAACCAAATGTAAACATTGAGAAGTAAAGCCTCAAAGACTGCAGCAAAGTTTTCATCCACAAATCTACGAAACCATGATGGACCCCACACTCTTTCAGCCTTTGTAGGCCAGAGAAACATGATGAGTTTGACAAATGCTGTTAATCAGAGAATATTCTTTGACTATTAGTGAAACCTGAAGATATTATTCATCAGCACAACATGTGAATATTTAGAACAAGTAAGGATGCACAGCCATTCTGGCTAATTATTAAATGGACACATGTAACAACTCATTATTGAAGTACTTAAAAATAGTGCTTTCTCTACCTGAGATAAGATAAATTAGGTAAACAAGGGACATCAGGTAAGCAGGTAAAGTTACATTCATATGCTGTTCCACAAGATGGCGCTCCTCCCTATATTTCTTCATGCACATCCTCAATTCTCTGCATATACTTGAGTTGAGCTTCAGTCAAGGTCAACACATCTGGATGTAAACAAAGTATTCTGGTGCCTGGCAGCCACTTTGAAAGTGAATGAGACTACCATTAATGCTATGCCAGCACAAACAGGCAGGGAGCCAAAAACGCTTTTCATTGAAGGAAAGAGTTAATATTAAAATCTGATGGTATTTTAAGCTGTGCTGTAGTCCAGCTTTCACAGAACCCATTAAACTCAACTACCTGATCTCATATTGCCCTGAGAGAGTGGGACAGGAAGAGTTTGACAGATAAATATAAAAAGATACATAAACAAGAAGATTAAAAAAAATATGAGAAGCAGCAGTGAGTGGGTTTGGCTGAAAAGACAAGTGAACAGAGAACTGTGCAGACACTGAGGAAGGTGGTTTTGGGACTACAGAGATCACTGCTGAAACAGCTTGACCCACTGTGGGTTAAATCAGGATTAATGGCAGAAGGAGCCCTTTGACAAACCCTGGTCATAGGTCTGTAAAGCTTCTTCACTCTTTAAAACTATCTTAAGTACATCTACCATCACTTCTGAGCAGCAGAAGAGGAAAAAAAAAGTCATTCAGTATTTTCATGGTATCCTTACAGGTGCACACTCCTCACCTTAGAGGGACTTAGCAGGAGCAGTGAGTCCTGCTTATGAAAAACATGTGAACTTGAACTGGACATTAGATGAAGTGATTGTGTGTACATGTGTAAATGTGATCCACCTGGTGTGTGTTTCTGCACCCAGTTGTTGACATCAATCCTGACTTCTTCAGACCTGGCCTTGAAGTCCACAGACTCCAGCTCTGCTCTGTAATGTTTCTTGCTTTGTATTAAGAATTTCTGAAACCACAGACGACATATTTGTAAATTCACTCCAGCAAAGTCTCTGACATCACTGATTCTGATTTACTTCAGGCTGACATGATAAGAAAAAACTGTTATAGCTACATGAACACACATGCTGAATCACACATACCTCATATCAATCATTAACACAGTTTTAGATTCTGATCAGTCAGAACTCACAGCATTTCTCTCTCTGCCTCTCATTTACTCCAAAACACATGAGCTCATGAAGAATCACACTCTACATAAGAAGAAGAAACAGACCAGAGTAAAGGGGCAGGACTTCTCTCCGTACAGTCTGTTAGCAACACTGAAGGTAAATGGAGCGTCTGGCCTGTTGAGTTCAGTGAGAAGTTTGGCAAAGCTGCTGTGAACGTCACCCCAACAATCTCCGGTTTGCAAGCACTGTGGACAAAACACTTTAGTGGATTCAAAGAAGAACACAGAGAAAAAAATACTGGAACATCATGTGTGATGATGTTAACTCTGCAAAATTCTTTTATTTAGGTTAACTTTGTGTTTAATTGCCTTTCATTTGAGGTAAGTGTTAAACTAACTTTTGATTTTCTTTTTTTGTTGTTAGATCATTCGTTAGCGGTTGTTTCCCCTGAGTGCCCAGCTTCTTCAACATACCCAGGGACCTTCTCTGTTATCTGAATTCACCTAGCCTAACATTAGCAATGAGTGGTCACATGAACGCTGCATGTCCCAAAAAAGGGTGTGTTGGCTTCAACCAACCAAAAAGCGGTATTTCATGGATCATATGATTTGTCATCCACAAAAAAATAGTCCCTGTGAGTGCCAACTATTCCAGAAAAGTTATGAAATAGTGATAAAAAAAAATCTATAAAATACATGAAAAACTAGAGTAAACACTTTCTTAAAGTACACATGCTTAATGCTGCAGAAAATCAATAATCTTGTGATTAATCGCACAGAGCAATAAAATAAACACTTGAAATCCAGCTGATTATTTTATTATCTTAACTCTGAATGCCTCTCAGTGCTGCTGTATTTCTAAGGTGATGGCAGCAACTTTAAACTGGCTCCATTCAAACATTGAAGGTTATTGTCCCACGGGGTGCAACTTTAAATAAGTAGGTTAGCACATGGTCGGAGAAAAGCGGCCAGGTTCGAGTCTGACCTGTGGTCATTTCTCTTCCCCCTTCCCCTCTCTCTCTCTCTCTCTACCTTCACTATCCAATAAAAGGCACAAATAACAAAAGACAGAGCTTACTGTGTCACAGCCTAAAGGAGACACAGAAATAACTTTAGTTTCTTGACAAATAAAAGGGAAATTAATTTTATTGATTGACAATGTTTTCTTGGTGTGTGTTTCACTCTCCTAACTTCTGTGTGGTAACAGTATGTAACTGTAACTTTCTTTTAAAACTTTCTGAGTGTATGAAAATGAAAAACAACTAACTGTAAGCTGCATTCAAGCTCACTTTGTGTCTTCATTATCAGGCTGGTCCCTACATGACTGTGGTAACTGAGCTTCCTACAGATGAATAGACAACGACTGTATCCACACAGTGCAGCTGTTATTATTTTGTGTATTTCTCAAAGCTAGTAGGAAGACTGTGCGGCATTGATCCCGTTTGAAAGATTTGAACTTTCTTTCAATAAATCTAGGAAAAATGGTTTAGTTTCAGTCTCAGTTTATTTTTCCACATTACTCTGGAGTTACTTTGCTCATTTAGGTTGTCATGTTGACTTGAGTTTAGTTCATTTGACCTCTTTTAAGGGTCCAATACTGTGCCCCCATGTCTAACTAGCTCAGTCGCTCACATTAGGTTTCAGACTATAATAATATCACACTGATACACTGGAGACAAGTCAGGGTCATTTATACAGTTATAATGGTCACAGTGGTTTCCAGCAGCTGCTCAGATTAACACCAGAGCATCCTGCAATGTGTTAAATGAGCACCACTACAATAACTATTCTGCACTATAATTTTAGTGTTTGTGTGTGAGCATGTGTACTGTACCTCTAACATCTGTGTGGCTGTGTTGCCTCTGGCCCCCAGCATCACCATAGCCAGGGCTGAAGAGATGCTGAACGGGGAGAAAAAGATGTTTCCCGTCTTGTTGTTATTGCTCAGCTGTTTGAGCAAAGACAGAGAGAAGGCACTGTTGTCCTTGGGCAGAGATGTTGCTGATCCCATTGTTTCTGGTACAAAGAAGGGGGGCAGAGAGTTGTTTAATGCACCAAGCAAGATTAATTAAATCTAACTGAGGTTCACTTTACCTAAAAACTACAAAACAAAAACTACGGCAGCTGTTATTCAGGGTTTTTGTTTAAATGATATCCTTCATGGTGTGTATGCAGATTTAGTCACAAAGCTCCCAGATGAGTCAGTGAGTTATAAACAGCTGAAAGGGTTAGCATTACTCTTTGAGCGCACATGGAAAAAATCTGCAACAGGATTACAGTTATACACACAAATATAAATATAGTTTATAGTACATTTGGAAAAACTGAATAAAGCTACATGACTTACTGACACCCACTTTTCTTTCGTTGTCAGACGGTCAGGAGTCTTTCTGGCTTCTGCTTGAAGCGTTTGTTTGGGTTTCGTCTTGACCATAACCTTCCCTTCCCCCGGCGCTGATTATGTTCTGGGTTAGAGAAGTAACGGGAATGAACCCGTCACCTACTGACTAATCAGTTAACTGGAAAACAGCCTCACCATGCCCTCGGATCTCTCTGTCTGAGGAGTAGGAGGATCTAAAGTTTTCCGGTAGCGTCTAAAGTCTTCACGTTTCCCAAATGCAGTAGCGGTTTTAGATACGGGCAACACGGGCGGTTGCCCGGGGCGGCATCATGGGCATCGGCAAAAAAAAAAATAAAAAAAGTACTCATGCTGCCCCGACATCATGCCAGCGCATATTGGGAATGGCATAGGTACCGATCGGTTTTCTATCGCCCATTTGCTGGGAGTAAGGGCGCCCTCCGTTTGCGAGGTGCGCCTGCTGCTTGCGGCAAAGGGAGGAGAGGAAGGGGGCTGCGGGGGATTCTCTGGCTGGCTGGAGCAGCATCTAATAACCAACTCGCAAAATAAAACAAAATAAAAACAAACCAACAAACACGAAAACAGCAGACATCGTGATACAGACTTATAATTTGCACCAATGTTTTTTCAAAATTCTATACGCGAAAAGTGAGCGCGAGAGCCCTCGATGAGCCTGCTCACTGCTGAAGTCCAAGTAAACTTTATTGTCATCTCCGCTACATACAGTCCAGAGAGACGAGACGACGAGGCTCCAGTTACAGCAGTGCAAGTAAACGAACAATAAATATTTAAGAATAAAAAAATAAATATACACTTTAGGACTAGGGGTAAAGGGATCAATAACAATTTAAATATATATTTTATATTTTGTAGATTTAAAGTCTCACACACAACCCGTTTTTAAAGTTTAAAAAAAAAGAGAAAAGAAGAGGAGGAGTGTAGCGACTTCCACAGTCGCTATAGGCCGGGGATTGAGCCTGCCTATTTGCCTGACGCGCTGTCAACTTTACGCAATAATGCGAGAGGTGGAATTGCTTGCTTGTTTATTAAAGTGCTTGAAATGTTTACAGAGCAATGTGATCGGGGCCCTGTTTCAGAAAGCCGGTTTAGTGCAAACTCTGAGTAAGTACACCCTGAGTTAACGAAAACTCTGGGTTTTCGGTTTCACAAAACGAGTTTAGATTAATTCTGAGTGAGTTACTATGACGACACACTCCGTGAAGCTAACCTGCCCCCTAGCAGGTTTACTTCAACTAACCCTGACTGACTCCGCCTCTTTGTCGGAAATCTGACTGTAGGAAGTGTCAGACATGGCGTGCCCCTTCCTTGAAGAGCCAGTAGATGTTGAAGCCCAAATTCTCCGCAGAGCTCTCCGCCGGGAGAGAGTGATTAGAGCGCGTTTGGACATTTTATCATTTCCTGATGATTTTCTGTGTGAACGTTACCGTTTTTCAGCACAATCTATAATTTATTTGAATAACATCGTCAGGCCTTATATTGCTCATGTGACACATCGCGGACATTCTCTCAGTTTTGTACATATTATTGGTATTGCACTTCGTTTTTTTGCAAACGGGAGCTTTCTGTATAATATTGGTGACGCTGAGCACGTTTCCAAGGCTACTGTCTGTCGGGCAGTCAGGAATGTGACAGTTGCACTGAAACGTCTCCTGTACTCGTTTGTGGTGTTCCCCTGTCATAGACCCACAAGATTTATCAAAGAGGGATTCCACAAAATTGCAGGTATCAGGATGAACAAAACCTAATTCATGATGTGGTGATACTTGAACTACTACTTAAAATTTACATTAATTTTCAGGGTTCCCAGGCGTGATTGGCTGTATAGATGGCACTCACATTCCAATCATTGCTCCTTCAGTAAATGAAGGAGACTATGTGAACAGGAAGTCTTTCCACAGCATTAATGTACAGGTACATAGTTCCCTGTAGCATTTCAAACTAACAAATTATTTCATTATAGTAATGGATGCTAATTTGTGTTCTCTGCACTGTGAAGATCATATGTGATGCTGCCAACATTATCACAAATGTGGAAGCCAAGTGGCCAGGCTCTGTTCATGACTCACAAATTTTTCGTGAATGTACACTGAGCACAAAATTTGGACATGGTGAGTTGAAAATACTTTAAAATGTATAAAGACCAATTGCTACAGGGACATTTGAACTGAAGTGTATCCTTCTGTCTTAGGAGAGTTCACTGGCTACTTGCTTGGTGATAGGGGGTATCCATGTTTACCCTATTTGCTTACCCCTTACCCTGACCCTGAACCGGGCCCACAGCAGCGATATAATCTGGCTCATTGCAGGACAAGAGCCAGAGTTGAAATGACTATCGGAATGCTTAAGGCCCGGTTCCAGTGCCTTCAAAGACTCAGGGTCACCCCAGAAAGGGCATGTGACATTATTGTGGCATGTGTGATTCTTCACAACATTGCCACAATTAGAGGAGAACACTGTCCTTCTGAACCAAACATCAGCAGTGATCCAAACCATGAACATCCTGGCCCTCCCACGGACATACAAGATGGAAGAGCAGTCAGAGACACCATATGTCACAATCATTTCCTTTGACCCATCACCTCAACATGTTGAAAGATGAATAAACAGATTTTTTGTTCAACTGGCTTTATTGGTCGCCTGTATTTCCTGTACACAAAGTATTAATAAGTATATTAGTATGTTGTTCAAACACTGAAATAATTCGTCCATCTCTGACCACTTCACCCACCCTTAACTGATGTTCCAGCAGTAAAATCTCAATCTTGGTCTTTTGGATCTGCTGCTTGAAGTGTTCCATTTCCAAGTCGCATTTTTCTATTTTCTTGATCAAATATTTCTTGTACAGCTGCTTTACAGGGAGCTATGGAAACACGGGAAATAGCATTGACATTCATAGTACATGCCTACTTAGGTTGGTTGTAAATCAGTGCTGAACATCTTACTGAGGAAAGGTTTGTTGGAGAAGTGGCTGGACCCTCTTCCTCTGCATTTCCATCATCACTCTGTTAGAGACATAGAAAGTCCATGGTTTTATTATAGTACCACATTTTATTCAATTGTTATATTTTGGATTGTAAGATGTAAACCTCATAAAGTGTCTCTGTTGCTTCCTCCTCTGTGACAGCTGTCAATGTTTCTTCAAGTTCCTGTAGTAGAGAAATTAACAACATTGCTGTTCTACTGTAAACTCATATGATCTGTGGAGTATTAAGAGTACTCACAACTGCATGTTGGTCTGGCTCAACAGGAGGCTGCACCAGATGCAGTACACCATCACCATCAACTGATAAAATATGAGGTTTATACAGGTCACTTATAACTTACAAGGAACCAAATGGCAATTAACAAACATATACCAATCACCTTACACTTCATTGTCATTATGCTCTCAAAGACAACCAAGACTGAGGGAAGGCAAAATCAGTAGGAAGATAACTTCACTACAAAATAATTCATTATGGTAAAGAGTTTATCAAATGAATGAGTAGCACTGCAAAGGTGACTGTGAAGAAAGGATGTATGCACATCATGTATTATTTTGAATTTACCTCTTATGTAGGCACTTGTGTCTTGCGGGGTTATTGACTCAGATGATGTCCCTGCAGAGATGCCTTCAGCCACAGGGCGCCCACTGTTTTGGCTGAGGGCCAACTGCTCAGCCTCTGTGAGTGGTGGTGGTGGAGGACCCCCACCTGTTTTTCGGGCCTCCGCTTTTTTTCTGTTGGCTATAACGGGTCACATTTGAGCATACTGAGTAAGCAAATATGTACTTGTAATGTGCTCAGATAATTTCAAGAAGTGCTTACAGAAAGAAAATTAATGTAGCCTCTAACTGCAATTGATCTACATAGGACAAACAGACCAAGCACTATGGCTCATAATACAACTACACCTTACCTGTTTGGACTATATTTTTATATTTCATTTTTACTTGCTGCCAGGAACGTTTGGGGCCTGTTGGGTTGCACCTGCGCTCACATCACATCACAAAATAAAATGTATGAAATAAACACTAAAATTAAATATAATAAAATAACGTGTTAAATGGGTGGAAATCCCTAGATCAATATTTAAATTAACACTCACGCATTGACTCTGTCGGCTATGTTTTGCCATGCATGCTCCCTTTCTTTTGCAGCTGAGGCTGTGTTACTTTTTTTCTGCAAAATTTGCATGTTATCGGCATATGCTGCCATCAGAATTTCGGCCTCAAGCGCTGTAAAATACATTGACCGCGCCTTCTTTCCCTCCGTCTCCATGGTGACTCGCTTAATCTGTGCTCCACTAATCAGGGCTTTATGTATCCTCGTGCGCGCGCTTAACTTGGGGTTAAAGCAACTCCACGTTGATTGAACTAATTGTTATCAGCCTTTCTGAAACCGAATATTCCGAGTTGGACAGTTCGGGGTTACTCAACCCTGAGTATCATTTTTAACTCTGAGTTTTCTAAACCAGCTTTCTGAAACAGGGCCCGGGGGTCCGTTCTTCGTACCTTGCTTACTACATCCAAGATCAAATGACACATCCAAGATCAAATCATCGCGCTAACTTTGAGCTCGCTAATCCGGTTCTCCGAACACACCTGTTGTTGACGATTAGTATAGCTGGATGAAGTAATCTGAGATCACTGGGTGGCTTAAAAGGGGCTACGCATCGATAGTAGAAACATTGATCGGCAACCCTGTGATTGGTCGGCGAAGATGTCGAAGGAGCGCGCTCAGTATTTCACGGCAGCAGAGCAAGAACTCTTGATTGAGGGATTTCAGGAGTTTCAGAGTTTAATTAAAACGCAGGGGAACACTGCAAAGGCTGCAAAAGCAAGGAGAGAGGGCTGGCAGAAAGTTGCTGACAAATTAAACTCGTAAGTGATCCATGATATTACATTATATCATGTGATATTATATTATACCACATTATATTATATTACATCATATCCTCTTTCACATTAGAGCCAAAACAGGACCCACTAGAACATGGGAACAAGTAAAAGTGAAATATAAGAATATTCTACAGAATGGTAATATCTATCACTCATATTGCTCCTAGTCTCTTGAAAAGAGACCCTGAAATAATCTGTTTGTTTGTTTATAACAGCAACCAAGAAAAGGGCAGAGCAAATAAAGACAGGTGGTGGTCCTGCACCCCCTCGTCACACCCCGGCTTTTTGTACCGTGACATTTATTGACATTGTGGGTTTTTTTGTGTGTAGTTTTACATAACACTCCATCACTTTTACCTGTTCCCATGCAAGGGGTGACTGAAGCATGCACAGTAAGTTGGGAGATATATCTATCTATCTATCTATCTATCTATCTATCTATCTATCTATCTATATGTATATATATATATATATATATATATATATATATATAGAGAGAGAGAGAGAGAGAGAGAGAGTGTTAAGTAAATAACAAAAAAAATCGATATCTCTCTATGAGCACACTGTCGCGCTGAGCTAAAGGATCCTGTCTATCCCACAATATACGCTGAATTCTGAAAACCCTTCTTATCAATCTTGCACCTTCCGCAATGGGTTGCTCGCGTACAAACGGACAGGACATGGCTGCGACAGACTTCCCAAATCCACCTTCGCTTTTATAGCCGTGGTCTCTCATCTTGATTACACGAAGTCATTTACTATTACTACTCTAAAATATGAATTACATCTGAAATAATCAAATACATGAAACAGAATGATTAATAGTACATTTCCCTTTTTTTTTAGGAAATGACCTGTATGTATCTGTATGAAATCAATAAAAGAATCAAATACTGCATTATCTTTAGTTACATTGATAATATTTATTTATGGAAAAACAGTGGAGAAATATCACTGTTGCTTTCGTATAAATGCAGCGGACATACCTGAGTGGCCGCGAGGGAGTGTTCGCCCAGGGCGCCAAACAGGCTAGGGCCGCCACTGCCCAAATGATTAGTAGGAAATCTAAATTTCTTTCTTTTTCCTACATTGTATAAATCTTCAATGTTTATATTTTTTCGTAATTTGCACAATTACTTATGGCATAATTTCTTAAACTTGATAACTGAACATTTTTGCACAGGTCTTTTATCCCTCTGAATAAGCACGAGGATAACGCATTAAAGAGGCATTTTTACTGTGCTCACAATACTGTTGTCATAAGCTACGTGTCACGCTAGCGAAGTAAGCCGTGTGGAGGTGAGATAAGGACCCAAAACGCAGGCACTGGCTGAGATGTGAGATGCTTTATTGAAGCAGAGTGACATACGAACAAAAGCCAGGGTGGCGAGAAACAGAACTAGGAACGACTCCAGAAAACTAAAACAAAACTGAAACCTGAATCCGCAGGAGGACACGGAGGGAGTGACGCAGGGAGGTAACACAGACGGAGCAATAACGCACACAAGAGGACACATGCTATAAATACACACAGAGGGAAACGAGGAAACAGCACACAGGAGGGAGATACAGCTGAACCTAATGAATCTGAGGAGACAAGGAGGACGCAAGCTGAATACACTGACATCAGGAACGGACCTTCAAAGTAAAACAGGAAATACACAGACTGGACTCAGAGACACGATACAAACAGAGAACAGAGGGAGCACAGAACCAAAACCCGAAGAACTAAAAAAGTCTGAACCCAAATACATAAACAGAATAAAGTGGAACATAAGATCATAATAATAAACACAAAACGCTGGGTCAAATGACCCATGACCATGGCACTAAGCAGGTTTTAAACAGTAACTAATTTAATTCGTTTACCTCAGTTCTTCATCTATTTAAAGGTTGAACAAAAAAGTTGTCATCTGTCCTACATGTCTTTGGGAAGCATTTTAGTTTTGTATTCAATTATTTAAAATATAAATTATATCTTTGAGAATGCCGTAGGCATTGTGTAAATCTGGAAGTAATATTGTTTGTGAATGTACCATTTATCCTCCTCTGTATGTTCAACAGGTCAGAGTGGTTTGTATAGAAGCGTGCTGCTACAAGCCCAAAACAGCATTAAGGGCAACTGCCAGTTGCTGGCACATTTTATACTCACTAAAAACTGACCTGCAGACCTTTCATGTTTCTTTATAGGCACACAGACAACAACAACAACAACAACAACAACAACGATAATAACAACAACAACAACAACAACGACAACAACGATAATAATAACAACAACAACAATAACAATAATAATAATAATGATAATAACAACAATAATAATAATAATAATAAATAAATAAATGAGTGTGCGATATCTCATATTTGTGTTTTTACGAATGACAAATTTTAAAGCTCCAAAGCCACCCGTTCCACTTCTCTTTAAACTAGAAAAAAGATTAAAACCAACACCTGTTCCTACACACACGTTACACACTGATTACTAAAATAAGTATGATTTTTAAGAATTACAGCAAGTTAACTTTATTTATCTCTTCATATATTTTTTTGGGGGTGGGGGAGCTTCCACAAAGCTTTCCACAGCAGGTTCACAGGTGAGAGGCGGTTAGTTGCTAAAAGTTTCACAGTGTATATCGCAATCATATGGGGATGCATGCGTGAATATGTGTATGTATATCTAATGAAATATGAGCAAGCTGAATTTCTGTAGATTACAGATAGATACAGATACGTGCTGTGCATTCATACTTGTATCACAGTGATACACAACACAGCTGTTGTCTGTGAAGGTTCTCAGTCATCCAGTGGGAGTGTCCCCCCAAAGAGGGACAAAGGACCCCCTGGTGATCCTCTAATCACATGAGCCAAGGTGTAAAAGTGGGTGTGGGACCTAATCAGCCAGGGTTTTGGGTGAGCTCATTGTGAAACCTGGCCCCACCTTGTCATGTGAATTCCTGAGGTCAGATGGCCCAGGATGTGAGTGGGCATTAAGGCGTCTGGGGAGGGAACTCAAAACTGGATTATAGATGGCAGACAGTTGGTGTCGTAAACCACCGCCCCTGTTCAAAGATGGTCGCTCACAGTGGACATAGATGGCCTCTTTCACTCCTCTTTCAAACCATCTGTCCTCTCTGTCCAAAATGTGAACATTGGCATCCTCGAAAGAGTGACCTTTATCCTTAAGATGCAGATGGACTGCTGAGTCTTGTCCTGTGGAGGTGGCTCTTCTATGTTGTGCCATGCGCTTGTGAAGTGGCTGTTTGGTCTCTCCAATGCAGAGGTCTGGGCATTCCTCGTTGCACTGTACAGCATACACCCACTCACATCCTGGGCCATCTGACCTCAGGAATTCACATGACAAGGTGGGGCCAGGTTTCACAATGAGCACACCCAAAACCCTGGCTGATTAGGTCCCACACCCGCTTTCACACCTTGGCTCATGTGATTAGAGGATCACCAGGGGGTCCTTTGTCCCTCTTTGGGGGGATACTCCCACTTGGTTTAAATCTGGGACTCTCGGCCATTTGACCTTAGAACTGAAGAAGCTTCTCGGATGAGAGGTGAAACGTCTTCAAGCAACTTAAAGAAGTCCAGACGCTTTTCTTTGCAACTCCTTTGAACACAGCTGTTATACTTGTATGGCAGAACTGAGTTTGCTAGTGTATGTATGTAACAGTCAAGTTTCTCATTAATGGACCCCGGGGGGTTAACATTTTATTTTTCTCTTTAAAAAATATAAAAATGACAAAAGAGCAAAAAGCAGCAGTTTGGGTTTCCACAGATGATTCACAGACAAATCCTGATCTGATTGCAGGAAATGAGAAGCTACTGCTTAAAAGGTTTCATAATGCAATTGCACAAGTCATCACGTGTGAATAGTTCTGTGTATATCTGTTGAAATATGTGGTTAATACTGAGCAAGGGCTCACACTGAATAAGTTAAAGATACATTCTACAACATGGTATAGGGAGACAGAGACTGCTAATGCATGTATGTATGTAACAGTCAGACAGGTCAGTGGCTAAATGATAAATACAGGTGTGCGCTGTAGGTCACTGTTTTGGAGATAGTAGCAGGTATATTGTGTAATTAATTTCCAAATACTCCAAGAACAAGTTGTTTTTTGTTTTTATTGCAAATTTATTTGCATTATATAATTTAAATAATCATCAGAAAGACAAAGATTAGCTAGGCTTCACAATAAGAAACTTGCCTAATGTATTCTTTTAATATATACTTTAAAAAATATACAAAATATACATACACTGCATGAATAGGGCTACACTGAGTTTTAGCAAAATACTTATACAACTGAAAATAAATCGAATGAGCAGGAAATGAAATATTAACTTTACATTTTTTTTCTTGACATTCAGCTCAATTTAGAGTAAAATCAGATGCAACCTTTAATTGATGTGATTCTGTGAGAAAATTCAACACATCACATTGGACAGGAAAACATGTTATTCCCTGTTGCTGGTATTTCAGGAAGGACACTTGTACATATTTGAATTGTACCTGAAACACTGTTGTACATTTCTACACACAACAAAATTAATAAGCTGCTTCAAATCATCTCCAAAGTGAAATTTCAATGATTTTAGAAACATCCATCAATCTATTCGCTTCCGCTTATCCTTTTCAAGGTCCCGGGGGGTGCTGGAGCCTATCCCAGCTGTCATAGTGCGAGAGGCGGGGTACACCCTGGACAGGTTGCCAGTGTGTCGCAGGGCTAACACACAGAGACAGACAACCATTTGCGCTCACATTCACTCCTGAATGAGGACAAAACTGTAACCCCTGGTGATCTCTGCACCTTCAGGACCCCAGACCAGACCTGCACTAGGAGAGGTCAGGGAGATGCTGGGTGTCTGCAGTCTCACTGGGGAATAAAAGGTACCAGGATTAAGAAGGGAGCAGAATCAAACACAACACTTAGTTTCTTGTTTACACACCTGGTAGCTATGGACCGGCATTAACATATTATTGTTATGCTTCTTGTGATTTGATGAAACAAAGAGTGAACAATTCACTCTTATAGATCTTTGCAAACTCTAAATTTGATTCCTTGGTTGCTAAACACTCCGCAGTCTCCAATAACTAACCTCTAATACTGTCTGATTGCTCCTTGCTACAGTGGGCTTTGAGAGCATTTTTGATAATGGCCAAAAATAAAGAAAGCAGTAAAAATATCAGATAAATAAAGTGACTCAAAACTACAGAGAATAACAGATCCTGTCTTTAATACATTGTTTTTCTATACAACAATTAAATATGTTTAAAGCTATGATTGAAAAACTCTTTTAATAACTTTGTTACAGTTTATAAAAACCAAAGGATCTATGATAAAAATGCAGTAATCACTTACTCATGTCACTATTGTTAGTATCTCGCTTTGTTCCAAGAGTTAGTCCATACTTGTTTTTGGTTTTCTTACCAGCAACAGAGAGTCTGACCGAATCACTTAATGGGGAACTGAATTCACGACTTGAGCCTCTTTTCTTATACTGACACTGGTACAATCCCTCGTTATCAAAGTCCACGTTAGGAATACTGAAGGTAGCAGAGTTTGTGTTGGAGGTTTGGCTCCTCCTGAATGAACCCTGAATGTGACTCAGAGTGAACGATCCACCTAAAACCTGAGTTGAGACTGAACATGTGATTTCAAAAGTCTGACCCCAGGTGACCTCATTACTGTACAAGGAGATGGAGGGCTCATGGTTGCTTAATGGAAAAAACCCCCACATGCCATAGTGTTACATGAGCCAAGGCACAGGCAAGTTCAGATCAGATCATATTTGTGCCTGTTGTATTGGCTGATGACTTAGCTGATATCATTGCTTGTATGGAAATGAAAAACTTCAGTAACTTGAGGGGCTTAGGTGGAAACTTTTTTTTTTTTTAACCCTGCAGCTTTTTGAACACAATAGTTTGAGGTTATTTCTGCTAAAGATTGCTGCTTTAAATTAAAGAGTTCTCTTTTTCGGACAAGCACTGAAAATGCTGCACTGCACATATTGTAATGCTGTCTAAAAAGAAAAATGACTTTTTCTAAACATTGCATGAATTAGGAAATACTTTCAACAGTCACATTTTTAGGATCTTTACAATGACACGCTTTTTCAAGATGAAAAGTCTGTAAATTAGGCTTTAAGTGACGTCTGAGCTCAAAGTTCTTCAAAAACCTTCAAAATAAAGGTGAGAACATTGCTGCTGAAGTGGAAAATTCTGTTTGTCTAATTAAATAAAACCACCGTTAAAGATATGTATTTACATTTTTTAATTGGAAAATATTATTAAAACAATTTTCAGTAATAAACAGGTTAACATGGTATGTTTAAACCATGCAAATCAGTTATCTCATTAAATATGCATTAAGCTGCAGACATGTTCAACAGACAAAGTGAATGCAATGAAACAAACACCTAAATTTGTTTGTTTCATTCATTTGAACATATTTTCTGGGAAAGTAAAATATGATGCAATGAGAACTAACTAGAATCTAAGTATTGACAAGTACATGAAAAAAAAAACAGTTATTATAAAGTGATAAGACCATAAACATTATAGAAAAGTTTTCTTACCTGAACAGATGACAGCAGCGTCCCAACCATGGTGACAGTAATTACTACTAAAGCTGCTGTACCTACAATTATCTAGAGATGTTTCACTTCCTGAACAGTCCACATTACTGCGCAAGAAAGTTCCTGTACCTTGACCAAAGTAAGCAGACCCAAGAGCCTCCAGAGCAATCCCACAGTTCTGGTCTCTACAGACCACCTCAGCATCTTTTAAGTCCCAGCCATCATCACACACTGTTCCCCAGGAGTAGACAGAGTCAGAGACAATGTAAAAGACTTCAACTCTTCCAGAGCACTGAGTGGACCAAGATCTAGCTAATCTGATCAGACCTGTCAGGAAAAAGACAATATGAACTGTATTGCAAAAATGTCTTTAAAATTAAAATGTAAGTATGACAGGTTAGAACAGACTGACCTGCAGAAGTTGAAGATGAGACCACGAGATAAGCAACTATGGGAAAATGAAAAAATGGAATATTATCAAGACATAAAGTTATTCTAAAGTTAGTTAAAGTTAGTCTAAAAATACTGTAAGACTGAGCTTCCTACAGATGAACAGACAAAGACTGTATCCACACAATGGAGCTGTTTTTATTTTGTGTATTTCTCAAAGCTAGTAGGAAGACTGTTTGTGCAGCATTGATCCCGTTGGAAAGATTTGAACTTTCTGTCAATAAATCTCAGAAAACTGGTTTAGTTTCAGTCTCAGTTTATTTTTCCACATTACTCTGGAGTTACTTTGCTCATTTAGGTTGTCATGTTGACTTGAGTTTAGTTTATTTGACCTCTTTTAAGAGTCCAATATTATCACTTTTGTATGACTTACTGTGCCCTCATGTCTAACCAGCTCAGTCGCTCACATTAGGTTTCAGACTATAATAATATCACACTGATTCACTGGAGACAAGTCAGGGTCATTTATACAGTTATAATGGTCACAGTGGTTTCCAGCAGCTGCTCAGATTAACACCAGAGCATCCTGCAATGTGTTAAATGAGTACCACTACAATAACTACTCTGCACTATAATTTTAGTGTTTGTGTGTGAGCATGTGTACTGTACCTCTAACATCTGTGTGGCTGTGTTGCCTCTGGCCCCCAGCATCACCATAGCCAGGGCTGAAGAGATGCTGGACGGGGAGAAAAAGATGTTTCCCGTCTTGTTGTTGCTGCTCAGCTGTTTGAGCAAAGCCAGAGAGAAGGAAGTGTTGGCCTTGGGCAGAGATGTTGCTGATTCCATTGTTTCTGGTACAAAGAAGTCGGGCAGTGAGTTCTTCAATGCTCCAAGCAAGATTAATTAACTCTACCTGAGGTTCACTTCACCTAAAAACTACAAAAACCATGCTGGCTGTCATTCAGAGTTTTTTTGTTGTTGTTTTTGTTTAAATGATATCCTTCATGGTGTGTATGCAGATTTAGTCACAAAGCTCCCAGATAAGTCAGTGAGTTAGAAACAGCTGAAAGGGTTAGCATTACTCTTTGAGCGCACATGGAAAGAATCTGCAACAGGATTACAGTTATACACACAATATATAAATATAGTTTATAGTACATTTGGAAAAACTGAATAAAGTTACATGACTTACTGACACCCACTTTTCTTTCGTCGTCAGACGGTCAGGATTCTTTCTGGCTTCCGCTTGAAGCGTTTTTTGTTTGTTTGGGTTTCGCGTTGACCACAACCTCCCCCGGCGCTGATTATGTTCTGGATAAGAGAAGTAACGGGAATGAACTCGTCACCTACTGACCAATCAGTTAACTGGAAAACAGCGTCACCATAACCTCGGATCTCTCTGCCTGAGGAGTAGGAGGATCTAAAGTTTTCCGGTAGCGTCTAAAGTCTTCATGTTTCCGTAATGATCAGAAAATAATATAAATGCTTATTGCTTTCTTTTCCCCACATTGTGTGAATTTTCAAGGTTTTATGTTTTTTCGTAATAATTTGCACAATTACACATCCATAATTTCTTAAACCTGATAACTGAATATATTTGCACAGGTCTTTTTGTCCCTCTGAATAAGCACGAGGATAATTTGAAAAAATCCAAAAGCCATTTTTACTGTGCTCAAAATGCTGTTTTCATAAGCTAAGCAGGTTTTTAGCAGTAACTAATTTCATTCATGTACCTCAGTTCTTCATTATCTATTTAAAGGGTGAATTAAAAATGTCCTAAATGTCTTTGGGAAGCATTATTATTTTATTGTTAATTATTTACACAGGTGTACAGTAGCGGTTTTTGATACGGGCGACACGGGCGGTTGCCCGGGGCGGCATCGTGGTGGGAGACGGCATCACGGGCATTTTGAGCTGCTTCCAAAATAGAGCTTCCAAATAGAGCATGTTGTAAATCCAAACCCATTATCTATCCATGATTTGAATCCTGGGTTGTGAGAAATCCCAGAAATAAACCCTAGACAAAGTGAATCAGTTTTATGTTAATGTACAATCCTGAATATGTGTGTGTGTGTGTGTGTGTGTGCGTTGGGGGGGAACCCGTGTGCTCCCCTGACTCCTGTTCCGTGTATTCTTCCCCCGTAGTTTTGTGCTCCGTGTTCTTTGTCCGTATCCTCGTGCTCACTGCCCTCTTGTTTCCACACTCCTCCTGTGGGAAAATAACAGAGGCAAGGACACACTCGCGCAGGCATACACTCACAGACTAAAATTAAGGGCAACTAACTCAGGGCAACTGCCAGTTGCTGACACATTTTGTACTCACTAAAATCTGACCTGCACACTTTGCATGTTTCTTTACAGGCACACAGACAAAATAAATAAATAAATAAATAAATAAATAAATTAATTAATTAATTAAATAAATAAATGCTTTACATGGTCAGTGTGCAATATCTCATTTTTGAGTTTTTACAAATGACAATTTTAAAGTTGTAAAGCCATCTGTTGTCAAGGTCCCTGTGTCTGCCCCGCCTGCTCGATAACAGTGTTGGTCAAGTTACTTGAAAAAAGTAATTCGTAACTTATTACTGATTACTTGTCCAGAAAAGTAATCCTGTTACTTTACTGATTACTTATTTTCAAAGGTTATTTGACTTGAAGAAATTTGTTTAATATTTAAACCTATTTTCTGCATATTCCAGTATATAATTTCAAATATTTTTTTGTGTGTTTACACTCACTCTTTCAAATAGATGCAAGTAAAACACAGCAGAAAATAAATACAATCAAAGACTCTGTGGCACTAAGTCCTGTTGCTCTTAAATTTATTTTCACCTCTTTAGCAGGAGTGGGGCCGGTGGAGGTTTGCCCACTGCTGCAGCGGTAATGTCAGTGGGGGGATCTGGGAATTTCACATTCCTGTGGCAGCGTGTTCGGTACTTGCTCAGAAGTTTAGGTTTTTTTTTTCACTGTGAATCCTTGGGCTACTCAGAAACAATAGTTGTGGGCCTTTTAAAGAAGTCCAGGAAAGGGGACCACAGTTTATAAAATTTGTTTTTTGACCCACAAGCTAATTTTTTTCTAAATCCATACAGGACATTATATCTTTTACCCATTGCGCATGCAAGAGTCTTTTCACTAAAGCAAAATAGCTCGCCTGGCCAGCAGTAATAAAAAGTTTAACGCCCTGAGTCTAGAGTTGGGCAGATTCAGGTTCTAGACCACATCAAAGATAGCACAGAGGGGCTCTGGTTTGATTTGGTCCTTGATTTTCGTCCCTGGTTTTCCAGAGTGTGAGTGAAGTGAAGAGGAGCGTTTTGTGTGGCAGGAGCAGAGTGTGTGTGGCGTGGCGTGGCCAGTTCACTCCCAGCTTGGGAGTGAACTGGAGAGAATGTGTGGAATTTCCCCTCACCTACCCCGTGGAACCCCAGAACCCCTGAACTCCCCTCACATTCTGTATATAGTCAATCAGTTTTGTTTTTGTTTTGTTTTTTAAATAGAAATAAACTCTCCTTGCTCTTTTCCTTAAGTCTGCACCTGAGTCTGTTCCATCAACCCTGACAGAACATTCCAGCCAAACCATGGACTCAGCAGACTCAGACTCCACCTGGCGAGCTCTCGAAGCCTAGGAGGGCACAGCGAACCCCACCGGATAGTTCCAGCTCTCCACCTGCACAGAATATACCGCCACCGGAAGACCTGGCTCTGGCAGCTAGACTGGCTGCGTTTGTCTTTCCCCCTGCCCACTCGGGTGAGTTAGACAAATGTACTTGTTTTCTCATCCAATGGCATGTCACACACACACACACACACACCTACACACAGACAAGGTACTGACTGAGAGTGACTGGGGTTCGAGTGGCAGGAACAGCGCTCGTCTCAGTCATCTCCCCCGTGCACGAGATCACACAATGAGTTCTGCCTGGTGTCCCATGCTTTGCTAGCTGCAGTAGGTTGTCTCTGATTGTTCCAGCAATAGGTTTGTGCCTAGACAGACCTATCACAGCCCTTCATGGTTTTTCTCCATATCTTGAAGCTTGCACTCCAACTGTTGGTGCATTGTCTTTCCTAAACAAATGTGTTCATTTATGCTTCCTTACTGAAAAGGTTTTTCTAACTTTTGTATTTAACATAATGTTTTAGTCAAGTCATATTTTTGTTACAATCAAATTATTTGGAATGTAAACACTTTTCAGTCTCTTTCATTTAGTTAACTCTTAACACATAACAGCTTTTTACATAAACATGATCCAAATGAATAAACCTAGTTCAGTCTCTCAGCCGGGGCTGTTGAGATTAAACTGAATCTTCCATGGTTGGTTGCAGGTTTAAGATCTCAGGTTCAACTGCCAGCAGGACATTCAGGAGCATGTGGTGAATTTTTGTACCTATACATCTATCTGCACTGAATATATATACTGTAACTTTCACGTAGAGTTTTAGGCACACATACGCACACGCACACACACACACACACACACACAATAAATGTTTTTCATGCAGCACATTCATGAGACACATCTCTTACAAATAGTAACATGGTAACAGAGATCCTGAAAAAAACATAATGAATTCACTGTCATGTACACACACACACTATAAACCTACATTAGCGTGTCTATTGTTATGTAATGCATTTAACCAATATATTTGATGTAGTTAGGTCAAGTATTATTGACATGTATATCATACGATTATCACAAAAAGCTAAGCTATTTGCTGTACTAATGTGTGACCTTTGACCATGTTGTGACCTATTGTCAGAAGGCAAAGCGAAGGGTTAACCTAAGGGTGTCCCTTTGGGCAGGGCCCTCAGCCAGAGCCCTGCCCGAACCCTGGCCGGTACTTGGCGCTGCACCTGCTGTTTTTGGGCGCGTGGGAAAGTTACTCAGCAGCAGCAGGAGGTGGGACTACTGGTACCTTTAAAAGGGGACCTAGGAAAGCCCTCGGGGCTTTTTCCTGCTGTCTGTCTGTCTGTTGGGGGTGGTCCCAACCTGCATGCGCTTACGGCGAACACCCGAGAGGAGCTTTGCTTTTCCTTCTGTTTTGCTGAACTGCACTGTTCAATAAAACAACTGGCATAGAACTTGCTCCCCTCCTGTTTTTGTGTTCTTGACTTTAATTGAAATTGGGAAGCTGAGATCCACCTACTGCTACATAAGCAACATTGAAATGGTGCATGCAAGGCTTGTCCCTGCATTTGTGTACTGGCCAAACAGACAGCAGCGTCAGGTGTCATTGCCCAAATTATTGAGATGTTCTTTGTAGATGCGCCTCTATTATTGACTGCTTTGAATTTTTCATTGAAAACCTGAAGGCCAGAAAGCGAGGTCAGAAACATACTGTGATTACATACATTGTTATACATTCAAATGACATTATATAACATGTAACATTCAAATGATGTCACACGAGGGAGAGTTTCCTTTATTTCAAAAGGTTGGGCTGGCAGAACATCTGACAAACACCTGATTGAACAAAGTGGGTTTTTTGGACTGCCTCAGCGCGGCTGACGTAAACGGCAGCGCGACAGAGCGAGTGATCGTGTGAGAGAGAGAGAGCGAGTTTTGAGATGTTATTTGTGACGTTTAGCGCACAGTTGGTGTGTTGTGTTAACTTGTGTAGTTACACAAGTTACACAGGCAGAATGCTTTGTGAACACTGTCTCCAGGTGGAAAACAGAAGGAGCGATACACCTCCTGCTGTCAGGCCTTCAGGGTTTCTTCCTGTGATGTTCTTCTCTGCCTTGTGGTAGACAATTTTTTTTTCTTACTATCAGAAATCATTTGTGGGGCATCTTATTGTGACACATGATTGTTCTCTCATTTTAGTTAAGTTGTATTTTTAAATGGCTTTACAAAAAAAAAGAACACCAGATGCACTGGCTGCATTTTTAGATGAATAGTTGTATAAAACATTATTATTTACAACATTTTTTGCATAACTTTTAAAAATTTACAATTTATATTTGCATTTCAATTTATGAAAATAATTTACTAAACTTGTTTGCATCTTTTACAGTAAAAAGAAAATATAACTACTACTAGGATTTTATGTGTTTGTGTGATTTCAGACCAGCTGTGTTAATACAGTTTGTCAATGAAATAATAACTGTAAATTTGGACGTGTGACGTTGCGCTGAAAAGAATGACGCCAAGAAAGACAAGGTAAAAAAAATAACAACAACAACAAAAAAAAACAATCTAAAGTAGCCAAAAATGGCCAATAATATTATGGACCATAAAATATTGACCCAACAAATCATGAAAAATTAGCTTTAAATTATTGTTTGTGACAGTGCAGATTTCTGGCAGTAGTGTGTTTTATAAGTAGTAGTAATGTTTTTATAACAAAAACAGTATGAAACTTAAGTTAGACTTGTGTTTGGAAATGAGCCCCCGCCCAGTGTAGCTTTCTGGATTTTATACTTATTGGTTACATATTTATTTATTATAAAGACTATATAGCACATAAAATACAAATTCACACATTTTATGTAACTGAAATGTTTAATTATGTGGGCTATAGAAAATAATTAAGTTATAGACCATATTTATATGAAACATATACTTAATGCATATTATTCATATGTAACACCTTCATATGTGTTTAAAGGCTTTGATTTTGCCACCCTGGAAAAATTTCTCTAGATCCGCCCCTGGACCTGTCCTGGACCAGCAACACCAAATCAGTGTCAAAAAGAGCTCAGCAGCAACTGCATTTCAAGAGGCGACTGAAGAAGGTGCACATCCCCAAACCCATCTTTAACACTTTCTACAGAGGTACCATGCAGAGCATCCTAACCCGCTGCGTCACAGTCTGGTATGGAAACTGTCATGCGTCCAATCGCAGAGCCCTCCAGAGGATAGTGTGGACCGCACAACATGTTATTGGCAGCTCTCTATCCAGTTTACAGGGTAATTACACCTTACTGGGAAAGCCACTAGCATCATGGCTGACCCACATCACTCTTCCCATCAACTGTTTACCACCTTTCCATCCAGAAGACGACTCTGCGTCATCAGGAGCAGATCGGCAAGATTGTGCAATAGCATTTTCCCCCAAAGCAGTCTGGCTCCTGAACACCATGGCTCCCTTCTCTGCACTGAACTCTCTTCTCCACACACTTCTTGGACTACATACTCCTCTAATTATTATTATTATTACTATTATGATGTGAACATTTTGTGCACTTAAATCTTACTGTGTTAATGACCCCTGCATCAGCACCTTGTTTAGAATAGCAGTGGAGAAGACAGAGATTCCGTGCTGCAGACATCTGAGCAAAGAAAGCTTTTAAAAGAGTAAAGACTAGCTAGAAGAATGAAGATTCACAGAGTAAATGTGACAATGAAATTCATCACAGGGCTCTGTGCACTTGATTAACTGACCATGAGCAAGTTTGCCAGTACGGTGCATTCAGATCCACCCCAAAGACTGTTCAGTGCTCACAGAAGCTGCACAATACCCAAGAGCTGCATCTGAGCCTCTACAGGCCTTAAACAGCATGTTAAATGTTAACGTTCATGACAGTTTAATTAGAAAAAGACAAAACAAGTATGGTTGGTCTGGAAGGGCCGCCAGGAGAAAGTTTCTAGTCTTTAAAGAGAACACAACAACTCAGTTGAGGTTTGCAAATTTGCCCTTGGAGGCTTCTGGAGCAACATGTTTTTAAAAGGAGAGACCAAAGTGGAGGCTTGGCCATAATGCACAGCAGTAACTTCAGCAAAAATCAAACACAGCACAAACACCTCGAATCCACTGTCAAGTATGCTGGTTCAAGTGTGGTGAGTTGAGCTTGTTCTGCAGACACAAGCAATAAGCACCTTGCAGTCGACGAACTCCTCTGTATGCCAAAGTTTTCTAGAGTCAAATGTGAGGCCGTCTGTCCGACAGCTAAAGCTTCTCCTAAATTAGGCCATGCAACAGGATAATGAGCCCAAGCACAGCAGCAAATGTACAGCATGGAAGTCCAGACCTCAACCTGACAGAAATGCTGTGTATAAAGAAATGCTTGCAAATGTCCATGAACTGAAGTTATTGCTGCTATATGCTGCTCATGTAAACGACTCAATCATAGAGTGATTACGATATTGAAAAAAAAACAAATGCCTGAATCCTAAATTGATCGTGGTGATCTAAAATGTAACACTAAATGTGATTAAAACACTAAAAATCTGAACTCCTGGGATAAACGACTGCAAGGATCACCAGCCCGAGGAAAACACAAAATACACTTGAGCTCGTGACAAAGACAATTCATTCTTGAATGAAGACATTGATGTGACTTGTTTAAATTTTGCCAATTGTGTTTATTATTAAATTATTGAGGAAATAGAAAGGGGGGAGGTTGTAAAGAAGAAGGTAAAGGAAAGGGATAGAAAGGAGGAAAGAGATAGAGGAGAGAAAACCCCAACAATCCCCTCTGAGCAAGCACTAGGTGCGACAGTGGATAGGAAAAACTCCCTTTAAAGGAAGAAACCTATGACAGAACCAGGCTCTAGAGGGGGCAGTCAACTGTCAGGACTGGTTGGGGGGTGAGGGTGAAAAGAGAGAGGGGGGGGGGCGAGATGGGGCAGGTGTTAGGAGTTAAAGGGAGACAGGGGAGAGGGAGGTGTCAGGAGAGAAGGGGAGATGAGAGGTGAAAATTAAGATGGAACAGAGGTGGAGGAAGACGAGGTGACATCAGCAGTAGAAAAAGTAGAAAAAGCAGGAGTGTCCTTCCTCCAGAAGAAGCGGAAGTGCTTTTTCTTCTTCTCCAGGAGCTTTTCCACCAGCACTTTTTTCTCCAGGATGAGGGTTCTCAACTGATCGATTGTTTCTGTATTCTCCTGCTCAAGTTTCTTGCATGTTTTCTCCACTTCTTCTAATTTGGCTTGTTTGTCTTTGAGCCTTTCTGTCATTTCTTTAGATGTTGCCTCCTGCATTAGCTTTGCCTCGTGCAGCTCTGTATAACTCTGTTGTAATTTGTTGCGCGTGTCTTCCAGCTGCTGACTTCTGCTCTCGATTTCTTGAAGTGTACACTGCAGGTCTTTGTTTGTTGTCTCTAGTTGTTGCTTTAGCACCTGCATCTCAGTGTTTTTGCACTTCAAGTTGTCTGAAAGTTCCTCGAGTTCTGTGTTTTTTCTCAGCATGTCATTGAGCTTACTCTGCATCTCTGAGCATTGGTTTTGCAGTGTTTCCTTTTCCCCTTCCAGTTCAGTTGTTTTGTAGTTCAGTTTGTTATAAAGTTCTTGCAGGTTTTGGTTTTTCCTCTCAAAGTCCTGGAGAATTTCTTTGTCTTCTTTCTGCTTTATTTCCTGTTGTTCTCGGTCTTGAAGCAGCTCTTGATATTTGTGCAGTGTTTCATCAAACTTTGCCTGCAGCGCTCCGTATTTGTCCTGCACACCTTGGAGTTGGCACTGCATGTCTCTCTGGTTAATGTCCAGTTTTTCTTTCTCTTCAAGGATTTCTTTATTCTTTTGCAGAGCTTCATCAAGCATTACTTGCAAGCCTTCGTTATGTTTCTCGATGTTTTGAAGCTTGCCATGCAGATGTTTCTGTTTCATATCTTTATTTCTTTGCAGTGCTTTATCAAGCTTTATTTTCAGCTCTGTGTATTTTTCCTGCACGTCTTCAAGCTTGCAGTCCGTTTGTTTCTGTTTAATTTCTTGTTGCTTTTGTTCTTGAAGCAACTCTTTGTATTTGTTCACTGTTTTATCAAGCTTTACCTGAAGCGCTTTGCATTTGTCCTCCATGCCTTGGAGTTTGTGCTGCTTCATGTCCTGTTGTTCTTTTTCATGGAGGAGCTCTTTAATTTTTTGCAGAGCTTCATTAAGCTTGATTTGCAAGCCCTTGTTGTGTTTCTCCATGTCCTGAAGCTTGAAATCCATTTCCTTCTGTTTTATCTCCTGCAGCCTTTTTTCTTGAAGAAACTCTTCATTTGTGTGCGGTCTTTCATCACGATTTGCCTGCAGCGCTCTGTATTTCTCCTCCATGTCTTGGAGTTGGCACTGCATGTCTCTCTGGTTAATGTCCAGTTTTTCTTTCTCTTCAAGGACTTTATTCTTTTGCAGAGCTTCATCAAGCATTACTTGCAAGCCTTCGTTATGTTTCTCGATGTTCTGAAGCTTGCAAGCCAGATCTTTCTGTTTCATGTCTTGCTGTTCTTTCTCTTGAAGGAAATCTTTATTTCTTTGCAGTGCTTTATCAAGCTTTATTTTCAGCTCTGTGTATTTTTCCTGCACGTCTTCAAGCTTGCAGTCTGTTTGTTTCTGTTTAATTTCTTGTTGCTTTTGTTCTTGAAGCAACTCTTTGTTTTTGTTCACTGTTTTATCAAGCTTTACCTGAAGTGCTTTGCATTTGTCCTCCATGCCTTGGAGTTTGTGCTGCTTCATGTCCTGTTGTTCTTTTTCATGGAGGAGCTCTTTATTTTTTTGCAGAGCTTCATTAAGCTTGATTTGCAAGCCCTTGTTGTGTTTCTCCATGTCCTGAAGCTTGAAATCCATTTCCTTCTGTTTTATCTGCTGCAGCCTTTTATCTTGAAGAAACTCTTCATTTGTGTGCGGTCTTTCATCACGATTTGCCTGCAGCGCTCTGTATTTCTCCTCCATGTCTTGGAGTTGGCACTGCATGTCTCTCTGGTTAATGTCCAGCTTTTCTTTCTCTTCAAGGATTTCTGTATTTTTTTCTCTCTGAGACATGTTTGAATATGTAAACTGTCACTCTGAAAAGGATCCAAATGTTTTAAAAGACTTCTCTGGCGAATGTTTGAACGCTACGAACATAAATGCTGCGAATAACGGACTACAAGTGGTTGTGTCTCACCCCTATTTGAGGGTTTTTTAGGATCAAAGGATCAAAGGATCAAAGGACGAAGTGGGCCTAAGATTCTAAACGTGTCATAGTTGCCAACAGTTTAGTTTACTTTTTGCATTTGAAAATAAACATTGGGCTGATTTTAACACCATTACAAGAAGTGTTGTTAATTATTCTTTTTAAATCATAATCAGGTTACCACAAATTGTTTTTTAATTTAGCAGAACTCAAAATGTTTGTCAGTGGGTAAACAATTCGTAATGCACAGTCAGGAACATCAAGTTATTCTTAGTACTGCATACTTGCAATGAATAAGTTGTCCTAACAGTTATCTTCAGTAAACTTTACTCATTTGTTGGAGGTAACGAGTTTGCATAGTTTTTTGAGTTCTGGGAACTAATTAGATTTTACAGTGCAGTAGTTTGAACATTTATAATAACATTTCTGCAAACTGGAACAAACCTGGCTCCTTTTCTAGAACTGTTGCTAACACTGTTGCTAACACTTATGATGAAAATGAATCTTCCATGGTGAGATAGAGAGTGACAAATGTTACTTTTCTTTTTTGTTTATATCTAAACTTTAAAAACAAACATAGAAACTGTTAAAGTTACCTGGACTGCCTCAGCCCAGGTGATGTAACATTAGCAGACAGAGGGTTTGATGTTGCAGAATCTTTGGAGCTGTCCCATGCTGAACTGAAGAGCCCAGCTTTCACCAAAAGGAAGAACTAACTGGCCCCTAGATTGCCCAATCAAATCTCTTAATGCCACCTGCCCTCTCCTACATTCACTGTGGGCTCACCTTGTAGAAAACAGTTGATTCATTATCACTGAGTAAATTAGACAATTATAGAAACATATAATAGGAAACAGCAACAGGAAATTAAAAGAGTATAGACCTGGTTAACATTTATTACTATTCTGAGTGTGTTCGCATTAATATTTGTGTACAAGCAGGAGGGATGGGCATGATTTTAGAGTGACTGAACAATGATTAATTCTTTTTAACACCAGGGTGGATGTAATGTGTTAGAACTACCAGTAGGTGGGGAAAAGAGATCTTTAAGGCGTTTGGTGCCACACTCCACCTTCAGGTTTAAAACTAGTATTAATGGAGGGAATTTGAAGCTTCAGTTTGTTCAATGACTGCATTTCACTGCCTCTGTTTGTATCTCTGTCACTGCAATTTACAGAAATGATGTGACTTCTGACATTTTCCTAGCAGGAAATGTGCTACTGTGGGACACTGAAAGAATAAACAGCAAGGCACGTTTTGTTTTAATAACTTTTCTTTACTTCATTTGTATGAACTAGGTTTACCTTATGAAATCTTATACTGTATATAATGTTTTATTCTTGTCAATGTCAGCTAGTGTTTACTCGGGTGAGCAGTACCGGCCCACAAAGAGAATGCTCTTGGTGGGTTTATGTCGGATGAAGAAGATGAAGGGATGGTCGGCAACAAACTCAACGGGAATTGTTATAGAGCGGACTTCCATGTCAACCCCAGTGGCAGCAGCAGCCTCAGTTCCTTCTTCATTTACATCCACGAAAGCCTTGTGGACAACTTTGGACACTATCAGGTCATTTGCTGGAGACATTCCTAGTAGATGAAGAGCCCAGAAATCAGTTGTGTGTTTTTTCTTTCACGGATGATGTTTTGCAGTTTTTGTGCTCTTAATATAACTGTATAATTGATTCAGTGTGTCTCATTGGTGCAATATTTCTCACCAGAGAAGTCACTCTTGTAGATGTCAAAAGCGTTCTCCATTCCCATTTTGGTCAGGATTTTCTCCAAGTCATACTTCTCCTCCATCTTAAATCGAGGGAGCTTGACATCAACCTCGTTGGGGCTCATCATGTCTGGGCGAGTCCAGTCCACAAAGTTCTTATAGGTCAGCTCCTTCTCCAGCTGTGCGGATACAGGGTCACTAGCTTGTCTGATTGAAACTGGACATTTCCTTAAAGTACTGGTAAGTGCATCTTACCTTTTCCAAGCCTGTGGCATCATCTTCTATGTCATTAGGCAGGAATATGAGCATGCTGAGGTCATTTCCTTTATACGGCATCTCAAGAATCTGTCCAGAAACATTGTTTTTATTTATTACTCCATCAAAGTTAATCAGACTTCCTAATCTAGAGGTTTAGGCTGATATTTGTAAAAGAAAAACAGTCACAAAAGTTTTGGATCATGCTGGTGAAATCCTGTAATAAGCTGAAAGTGATGGATGTTACCTTGCAGTCGGCCTCAGGAATGGTCGCAAAAGGAAATTTACTTTTCTGGTGCATCATCTTCACCGCCTTAGTGTCGTTCTGAAAACAAGGAGAGACAAGAGAAATGTTTTTGTGTTTAGTCTCAAAATGATCTCAAAAATTTCTATCATGGTTTTATTTCAGCCATTGAGTGGATTTGGATGTAGAGCACACGTCACAACACAATTTATTCTTGTTAGCCGAAGTTTTTGATGTGCTGTTGTTTAGATTTATTTGAGAACTTATTGGATATTACATGAATAATAAACTGTTTATGCACAACTGCTGTTTTTAACCAATTGACTATGTTGTCTTTGCAGTCAAATAAAATCTTTCAAACTATGACATTATGTGTGTTTTATGTGTGTGGTACAGTATTAACCACAACTGTTGAGAGAACTTGTGCTGATGGGGGGTTTTTAACAGACAGAATAAACATTGTGCTTGACTCCTCCAGGTGGTGTAGTTTTCTCAGCTCATAAACTTCATATATATGTAGAGTAGCGACATCAAACCTCTTTTACATCATAGGCCACATACAGCCCTAAGTGGGCCAGTAAGACTGACCTTTCTGCAAGTTTTCACTACACCTTTAATCTCTGAGATAACATAATATATGAAAAAGAAGTGCATTTTCAGCAGTATCTCTTTCTACCTCGAAAGAAATGCTGACGCCCCTTAAGTTAAAGGATAGAACCCAGATTCATAGCCTTGCATAACTGCATAAAGTTGTATCGTCCTAAAAGCATGGTGTTATCCCCTCAAAGCTCCAGGCTTTATGTTCTCATTCAGCAAAATCCACAGCTCGTCTGTAGTATTACTGTAGATCTGTATCTGTAGATCAAAGTATAACTGCACCATCCTATGCTGCTTTTCTGCATTGTTACCTTGTTCAGTCGAAACTGCGCATCAGCAGTCATCTCCTCCTTAAACTGCGTGTTCCAGCTGCCCTTGAAGTAAGCGGCATTCACGAGAACCAGCTTCGTCAGGCTATCCACTGCATCCTGGCTTAGCAAGTCCTTGATTTTATCTGGTAAAAAGAATTCATGAAAACTATTACCGACGACGTTTCTGACTGTGTTTGTGTCCGTTTCTCTTTTGACTGCTTTGGTTTTTCAACCTCAGTAAAGCCGAGGACCTGTGAGGGAGGAATTTTTATTTGGGTTGAACACAGGAATCACTGTTGACATTTTCATAGTTTGTTTGTGTGTGAATATGTGAATACATACATGCATTACACATGTTATTTGGATATAAATTTGTTTGAGCAGACATTCTGTGGTGACCTGCTTCCCTTTTGGAAATAAAAAAATAAATCCACATAACAAAAAGTCTCAAATTTCAGGTTAAATATGAAGGGTTATGGACACTTACAAAATGCCTTTAGACCCCTGAGGTAGGCATCAAAAAGAGACTCTGTCGACCTCTCATGAGGTCAGCTTTAAATGTTTTCTGCTTGCTTTAATTTTTTCTTAAACATTAAATTAGCTGTCACGAGCATGCGCTCTTTCAGAAGTGCATCTGTAGTTTCTGCTGCAAATATCTTCTGTATTTCTGTGTGTGAATATTGTCATATGCTGTGGGAGTGTCTGGTTGGTGTGGTCCAGGTTCCTGTTGTCCGTCCCCTGGGGTGGAGTTGGCCAGCTCATCACCTGCTTCCAATTTCCGGGGCTCCATCTACAGGGTTTTTAAGCCAGCACTGCTGCGACTCCTCGCCAGTTCGTCCTGCTACCACCCGTGGTAAACTTGGCCTCCTCTGTGCTCGGACTCTGTGTGCCTGGATCGTGGGTTAATGTGTTCTCCGTCTCCTGTGTTCTCCTGTGTTCTCCAGATTCATCACCCGTCGTACTTATCAGCAGCCTAGAACCCTAGGACCACACACTCACCTTCTCCTCAGCCTGCCCTCTAGGCCGTACTTCAACTTCCCTGGACACCTTGGAACCTGGACCAGCTTCCCCACACTCTCAGCCATCCCTGGGATGCTCCCACGCCAACCCCTTCCCCGCCTAATAGCCAGTGTTTTCAAGTAAGCACAAGACTCTCCACTAGTACCACTCACCTCTACCCTTTAATTGTTTCCCATTCAGTAAAACCCTTCTCCTGTGTTTGCAGAAGTTCCCGCCCATGTTCTCCTTGTGTTCAACGTCCGTTTCGCTGCCCTCGGGCCTCCCTCATTTCCTGCAAATGATTTCTGTTAGACCCAGTCTTGTTTAAGTTCCTTTTCCTTTCAATAAATTGTACATAGTTCGAGCAGTTGAGTCTGCTTTTGAGTCCACTGCATCCTTGTTTGTGACAAATATGTGAATGCATACTTGTATTACGCATGTTAGTTGGATATAAATATGTTTGAGCAGACATTCTGTGCTGACCTGCTTCCCTTGGAGATATGAAAAACCAATCCACATAACAAAAAGTCTCAAATTTGAGGTTAAATATGGAGGATTAGGGACACACATTTCACGTCTCCTCTATGGTAAATATTGTAATGAAAGTATTCAGCAGATTAGAAAAGGCATGCATGTACATATTCTGCACTCAACCAAACACTCTCAGGTAGAAGTACATTATTATATTCATACAGTTAACTGTAATTGGACACTGACACATTTTTCAACAGCCCCATAGTGTCCAAGACGCAATAAGAAACTACAACAGAAATGTTGAACTGAGAAAGACTGGGAACAGAAAACATGGAACCTGAGAGACATGAGGCTGGATGAGCAGACACTCGTACAAAGAACAAGGGGGGACTTTGAAAATTATAAAACAGGAAACCTGACAAACACAGAAAAGTAAAAATATAAAAAAAAAAAATAATTTACAAGATACAAGACGCAAAAAACACAAAAACATGAGCAAGCTAAAGCTCTAAGAAGGCAGTGGGTCCTGTCAGTTCAAACAACTGGATAAAATAAAATATTAGAAAATGTTCATAGGGTACTGTAGGGCTCTTGTGAAACACTTCTAAACAAGCATAGTTACTCTTTTGATTGAAAGCTGTAGCAGGCTGTATCAGTCATAATCCAACTGAACAACAACAGCTGACAGTTGTTTTCTTCAATAACTGAAGGGTTTTATTGCAAATTGTATCAGAAGTATTAAATACATTCAACCCACAAGCTCAAAACAGAGACAACATGAACCTTTCTGTGGATTGTTTTGTGTCTGTACTTATGATTGAGTTACTAAGGGAATACGGACCCTGGCCTGCACTGTGGGCTCAGTGGGGGCCCAAGAAAAAAGCCCCGGGCTCCCTGAGGTGGTTGATCCAGCCATGATGATGACTGTTGATGAAGAGATGCTGGAAACAAACAGGAGTGTAATGGGATATTTATGTTACCTGGCAACACAATGGAGTTAAATGGTAACATTCTTATAGAACCTGACACATAACAACATTTTCTTCACCTTTAAACGTCACTGAGTGAACACATACTCTTCAGAGCAGCGGAAGAAAATCTCGAAACTTCACTTTTAAACTGGATTTTATAACATAGAACTGAACCATCACTGAAAATCATTGGTGAGTACTTACAGAGATATTTTAAGGTCATTTTGGTTGATTTCATGGAACATCTAAATGATACACTTAACTCTTTCATCCCCACAATTTGTCCTTCAATGTTGTGTGATGGAGTAGTGAACCAGGAAATTCACATCATGTAAAAACACAAGAATCAAGAAACAAGAAAGAAAAATTGCAGTGGCAAAAAATGTACTTTCAAATCTATCTGAAATATTTGAATAAACCTTTGAGCAGTAACTTCCTTCACACAACACACTGTTGGTACAGATTAATCAAATTTTGGGATGCTGTAATCTCTAACAATTCATCATATTGTACTAGTTTATCACAGGAGCGCCTGTAAAACTTGAATCTGCAAGTATTGAATCTACACCACATCCCACTGCAGCACAGTTCAGAAGTCAGCACTTTAATGCTGTAACTGGCTGAGCTGAAGCTGAACTAAAAGTAAAGAGCAACTGAAATCCGTTCACTATATTATGTAGAAGTGGGCAACTGCATGTGTAACAGTGCATTATGTTTTAATCTGATTGTGTCACATTTGAACAATTACAATATAAATGCAGTGAAGTCTTGAGCTAACAGAATTCATAGTTTGGGGTATTAATTACTTTTGATTTTTCATAGTTTTCAGTTTGGTTTCAATTAGTTTGCAAATGCAGCACTTTAAATGTCTTTTTTAAACTTCTTTGTAAAATAAATGTCATATTTTCAAGTGTGACTTACCAGCTTTTTCATTGGTAAGTCACCTTGTTCCCTCATAGTACTCGTCCTTTGTATAGTTCTGTATTATATAAGATGTGAGTCCCAGTCTAAGAGGATCAAATCCTCCTTTTGTGCCACAGGATCCCAGACAGAATCGGTTCGAAATTCTTCTGGATAAGTTCAGACACAAACAGCACGAAAATGGACAACAGGGAAGATCTGCAACATAATGTTCCTTGCACGCTTGATGTGATGTTTGGGCAAACACCCAACCCTCCACTTCTTCCTCCTTTGCCCACTGGAACACCTGTCCCCCCTCAGCCAGCAGCAGAGACTGGGTGGTTTGTTAACAACACCTTCCCGGGATCTTGTCTTCCTGTATCTCAGCAGCAAGTTCCACTCGCTGTTACTCCCATCATTATGAGGCCAGCTTACTTGTACAGAGAGCCAGGGACAGATAACCAGGGACAGCTGAGACAACCAGAGGTAGTGGCAGGTGTCATTAGAGTTTAATTGATAAAAGTGCTTAAAACTTTTGCATGCTTCAGGCCAACTGAAGGAATAACTGTTTTGTTTGAATGTAAAATCAATCTCCTGTCACCTTTCTTGTATTTTACCCTCATATAACTTTGCTGACCAGTAAACTTCTTCACTGTTAGTGAATCATAATTCTTAAGACTAACTAAGAAGAATAAATCTATGTATGAATGTCGTTTTAAGCTCATCTCCTCTTTCTACTGATCAATTCTTCCACCTAGTGGATAGATGATAGTATTGCAGCTTGTCTCTTTACCTGTTGTGTGTTTTGTGTGTTTCAAGACTAATGTGCTCACAATTCCCGATGACATGCTCCAGAACCTGCGTCCTGTTGGAGTACTGTACGTAAAACACACAAACACTCAGTGAACACAGCTGCTGAACATCTCTATACTCATAACTTCTTTCTGTTATCTCATATCTGTCTCCCTTCATCTGTGTAGGAACGGTGTACAGATGTATGATTATGTCACTCCTGCTCCTCAACCTAACACCTCTGCTCCAAAGTAAGTTTGCTCTGCTGCTTTTGTTCACTGATCTGCAAGTATCTGTCATTTGTTTGCAGATGTCTGCAGGAATTATTGTAATTATCCATTAATGGTGCCTGATTTCGTTCAGTTTTACAGCTTGTCTCATGTTTTTGAACTGCTTTCCTCACAGTTGTACACAGTGGTAACATGTGCTCTTACTCTGTGTTTTATTCCTGTAGAAAAAGAAAGTGCCCAGCCCAGCAGGATGAAGATGGGCCATACGTCAAGAAGCCGCCAAATGCCTTCATGCTCTATCTCAAAGAGCAGAGGCCAAAGGTCATTGCTGAACTCAACATCCATGGAAGTGCAGCCGTAAATGCAGTGGTGGGACAGAGGGTAAGTGTGTAACTCTGCATACATTAATGCATCTGTTACCGTTGTCTGCTCATGTTTTTGCATGTGTCTCAGCTGTCCTGTAGTTATGTGTAGTAGCAGTGCTCACAGTGTGTTCTTATGATCTTCTGTCCACAGTGGCAGTCGCTTTCAAACGACCAGAAAGCCAGATATTTCAAGCAGGCTGAAACAGAAAGACGGAATCATGCCAAAGAGCATCCAGGCTGGTCGACCAAAGAAAACTATGTATGTCCAAAGTGCCAACATGCAGTTCATACACGTGTGCATCACTGCACTGAATGATGAAACAGTCACTGCACAGAGTTTGTATCAACTAATGAAAACTCTAATGTGTTTGTTTTCAGGGCAAAAAGAAGAAGAGAATCCGACTTAGAAAAGGTGAAAGAAGATTTCTTGGTATCACAGCATTTTACATAAGAAATGTGATGAAAGGAGACAAAAATGTGTTGAAAAAAAAGAAGACAATGTATTTTTGTTTGTGTGGCAGAATCTGCATGTGTACATGAAGAAGAAGCTCGACAAGCCAACAACTTGCGTATGAGGCCAGCTGAGTCACAGCCATCTTCTTCTTCTCATTCATTCCTGACAGAGCCACATGAGCAGCCACAGGCAAAGCCAGATGATAGCAGCCTGTCTCGCCAGCAGCCAGTGTGTGTGCAACTGCCAAACACACAGGCATCACCCTATACACCTCTCTGTCAAGAAAATCAGGTCTCCCCTGCCTCTCACATGAATTTCCCTGAGGACACCTCATTGGACTCCTCTGTTGCACCCCTTCAGTTCCAGACAGAGGAAGCCTTTGTCACAGGCAATGAGGAAGAACTGCTGTCAGTGCTGGAAGAGCCTGACCCCCTCCCCATCACTGCGCAGTCTCAGCAGCCCTCACCCACCCCTGCCTCTCCTGTAGATGCCTCTCAAACTGCATCAGTTCAACCCCGAGTTGAGTTATTTCAAGACCGAGATGAGCCCATCTGTTTCGCTGAAATTCAAGAAGACATGTGGTCAGTGCTTGACTACCTCCCCGTCCCTCAGCTCTCCTCTCCTCATTCACACAACTACTCGACTCCTAAACGAAATGTCATCTGGCCTGCTGATTCCCCTCCATCCAAATTGGCGTCCTCCCCTGTTGCATTCACTGAATTGCAGTCAACACCCCCCATCTTTTGCGAACTTATGAAAAAATATGATTTCACTGTAGACTATTGGACTGATTTCAATTGAATTAAACTGTTACTCCTGTTATTTCAACATCTGTCTTTGTGTAAATAAATTTTAAAAACAAACAAAAGATGATTCTGTCATAAGTTACAGCAGGATGAAATAACCTTCATGTAGTTTTTGTTGTTAACACTGTTTCCTTTCATATTCAGCACACATCTGTCAGTGTCCACTAACTGTCAGGGAAAAGCCAGATAAAACCACTGTGGGGTCTTTTGGGACACGTGCTCATTGGGTTTACTCATAGATATCAGAAATGATCTGTTCTGTATTCAAAAGATACACGAAGGATTTTTGTATTAAATGCAATATAGCGACTGATCATATGCTGGTTTCTTTGGGGGGGTTTCACCACCATGTTACACAAATCCAGTTTCTAACTGAAAAGAAAATCCTTTACTATTTTCTAATCAAGTTCCCTGGTTTCCCATGTCAGAAATGTCATGGCTGAAAAGATCGTCGCATATTGAGCTCAAACCTAAACTCTTGTGTAGGGCCGCTTTCCATGTTGTACCGTTCATTTTAAAAAGTCCTGGTAACAAGAGACAGAGGTGACTTGATATATTACAGTTACTTCCCAATTTATAGAAGTGATGTGACTTCTGACATTTTCCCAGCAGGAAGTGTGCTACTGTGGGACACTGAAAGAATAAACAGCAAGGCACATTTTGTTTTAATAACTTTTCTTTACTTCATTTGTATGAACTAGGTTTACCTCACGAAATCGTGTACTGTGTGGAGGTAAACACATACGACACGAGAGCTCTCGATTGTGGTCCACCACAACTGTATATAATGTTTTATGTTTAATTCATGTCAATGTCAGCTAGTGTTTACTCGGGTGAACAGTACCGGCCCACATCCACCTTATTTATTGAAAAGTATCGTATTGGTATTGGTATCGGCGATACTGGCCCGCAGGGGCGATTCTAGGATCAGATCTTTGGGGGTACTGAGCACCCAGAGAGCTGCCCATCCAGGCAAGGTAAACTACTCGTCACGATGAGACTTCTTCCCCGTCTCTGTCAGTCCCTGCATCCTTAAACGTCTCCCGTTGTCCAGAGTTCCCTCTGACTGTCTCCTTGGTACATTTAAACCCGTGTTCCCCCCTGTCCTCACCGTCTGTTGTCTTCATCTCCATTATCATTCATCATAATTTTACCCTCTCTGTGCAAGTCTGCAAATTTCTTTATTAAATCATAAGATTCTTAAATTCGTCAAGTCTCTCTGTGCCTGGGTCCTCGTCACAAAACATGACATGACTGTTTGGTACATTTTAACACAATTTAATCCCCACATTTGTGAAAGAAAAGCAAAACACTTTTTTGAAAAGTCTGTAACAAAACCATCAAATCTGATAAAGGTAATTTAAATGCTGCTAAAGAAGAATGGATTGGAATTTAAAAAAAAAAATACATATTCTAACCTTAATTACTGCAGGAGAATAATGAATGATGCTCACAGTCAGTAAACAGTAAACTGAGTACATTTTTTGGACAGAGATTCACTTTTAAAGTGTATGTATAATACAATACAGATACATAAAAAATACACTCCAAAAATAGAAGAGTCCTTGAAATGTACAAAATATTATTAGAAAATAAAAAAAATTGAGACACCTTGGCCTATGGTACAATGTATACAATGTATATGTAGATCTTTACTGCAGACACACACTACTATGGCTCTGCAGATTTTTTTCTTTTCTTTTATCCTTTGTCGCCTCACCTTGAGGTTGGCAAATCTGTCGATCACATTTTAGTGGTCAAGTCTCTTAAGTATCTCTTTCTCAGCTGACATCACAGCCAGGTGCTGGAGTCTGCTTTGACCCATGGTCCTTCTCAGCCAGGTATGGAGCTGACTCAAGACACTAAAAGACCGTTCACAGCTACAGCTGCTAACTGGGTTTGTTAGGGCAACCTGAATAATAGTTTTCAGTGTGGGGACGATCCGATTATCCAGAAGATTGTACAATGTTAACATATCTGGAATGTCACCAGATGTTAATGTTTCTCAGCTAAAAATAAACATGGTCTGACTCCTACCTAACTATATAAAGCGTAACTGAAGGTTAAATGCAGCTAATATGTCCTGTTTCAAGCCAGGCACACCACTCCGCTGCGTCTCAGCCACCATCGCTCTGGCAGCAACGGCCTAGAGCAGGGGTCTGCAACCTTTAAGACCCAAAGAGCCAATTGGACCCTTTTCCACGCAAAAGAAAACACTGGGAGCCGCAAATACTTTTTGACATCTAAAATTAAGATAATACTGTATATATTGTTTTTTACTTTTATGCTTTGTGTGAACAACTAAGGTGTGTTGCTTATGAAATCCATGAAGTGCTACAGAGAAAATTACATTTTATTTACGTAATTAACACATTTTGAACTCTTAAAGAAATATAACAAAAGGAAAGCTGAACTAAAATGATCCAAGTAGCAAACAAAAACTGTTGTGAGCCGCTATATCGCCTTTGGGCTTTTGGAGCCTTGACCTGACTTTTAAAAAATAATTGGAAAAAAGTACTATGCTGCTAAAAAAGAAAAGAAAAATAGATATTTGCAAAATTCTGCCTAAATATGTATTTTACCTGGTTAATGTGTGTGGCGGGGCGGGGTCTGCAGCACCGCTGCAGGGGAGGCGGACGCACCTGAGTGGCAGGTACACCGGCTTCCGCGAGTGTGACGCTTATTTTGAGCGGTGAAAAAATAATAAAATATAATTGTATTTTTATATTACAATGTCACAACATCTTCCAATTTAGAACTTCAAGTTAAAAAAAAATAACTCACATAAATAAAATACACTTCAGCTAAATACTTCTAATTTGAGGACTAAAGAGCCCTGGCCTAGAGCCAGAGCAGGGCAGAGCCGAGCTGGAACAAACCACTTTGGGAGGGGGGGTATCTATACTTTTGTTGTTAAAATGTTCCATCTCAATTACGTACTGTATGCTTTTTATATTTTTAGTAGTCTGTCCCACAAACAGCAAATATTGTCAAAAAAAGTAAGAAATCTTTGGGGGTGCTTTGATTCCACCCCCAAAAATGGGCTAAAATCGCCCCTGATTGCATAAGTACATGAGGCAGGACCTCACAGCAGTAGCATACTGCATAATGTGCATTATTATATGTATGTTATATGTAACGTGGTATTTTTCAATTATTGTATTTACCAACATCAAGAAGTCAGAAGCAAAGAAAGACCACACCATGGTGCATGTTCAAACAAGGAAAGTTTACTGGTCAAAATTATTTATTAAACAAATAAACCACATTTTTAACACCAAAAAATACGCCTTCAAAGCAACACAACAGCAGCCCAATATCAGACAGAATTCCACTCTGTAGAGTGAGCAATCATTATGAAGCCGTTGGTTTTATTTTGTGGATTCAAGCTGCTCTTCATATTTTTGGACACAAGATGTCACCAGAGAGGACTGTGTTGAAAAAGCTTCGAGTAATGAACCGTTTTTCAATGCAAGCTTCAGTGCTTCAGAAAGCTTCATTTGGCCATCACTACTTTTGAGTATGCACAAACAAATTAACATATAAAGGCTGCTAGTGCGTTTAATACAAAAAAGAGGTTTTTTTTCTGTTAACAATGTTCGGAGCTGCGGACCTGTTTTATATACGCGTGGAATAGTTTTCTATACGGGATCGCTACAAAAAGTGCAGCCTTACCTTTTTGTCTTTTCTCCTCCTCTCTGCCTGGGCGGAGCTCGTTACGGCCTCTCGCTCTTGGCCCACGCACCTGTGTGATTGTCTCCACCTGCTGCTGATTTCCCCAGCTGCTATTTAAGGCAGTGGCACAGAGCAGCTTACAGCTGGAACGTTGAACTTCGTGCGCTCGGCTTCATCAAAAGATTTTGCTGTGGAACTAACATTGAATTCTGTGTGTAGATATCCCCCTTCTGGACCAAATCACGGACCCTTCCTGTGCGTGAGTGGAGCTTTGGAGCGAGTGGGGCTGAAGAGGAGTGAGTGTGTCGCGGAGGAGCTGTGGCGGTGACTGTGCGGAAGAGGAAGCGTGTGTGTGGATTACCCCCTCCTAGCGCACTGTACATTTATATAGCACTGAGGTGATCCCTATTGTAAATAAATTATCTCCTTTTGTTCACAAAGAAAGAACTGTCTGCGCGTGAGTCCGTCCAGTAGCCATGACACACTGTGTTTGGGACTGACAACCCGCTCTGCCCTTGAGTCCCTGCAACCGCTTGTGACAAAATGTTTCAGAAGGATATCCAGTGTGAGGTGTTTTTATAAACCACAGGTTTTAGTTCAGTTTTCTGGGTCCACTCGGTGCTCTGGAAGAGTTGAAATCTATAAGGGTATCTTAGACGCTTTTACTTACTCCTCCTGGGGAACAGTGTGTGATTACGGCTGGGACTTAAAAGATGCTGAGGTGGTCTGTAGAGAGCTGAGCTGTGGGATAGCTCTGGAGGCCCGTAGGTCTGCTTACTTTGGTCAAGGTACAGGAGCTATCTTATGCAGTAATGTGCACTGTTCAGGTAGAAAAACTTCTCTAAATAATTGTAGGTACAGCAGCCCTACTAGAGATTCCTGTCACCATGGTCGGGATGCTGGCGTCATCTGTTCAGGTAAGAAAACTTAACTCAAAGCCTAATTTACAGACTTTTTATCTTGAAAAAGCGTGTCATCGTAAAGATCCCGAAAATGTGACTGTTGACAGTATTTTCTAATTCATGCAATGTTAAGAGAAAGTCATTTTACTTTATAGGCAACATTACAATATGTGCAGTGCAGCATTTTCAGTGCATGTCCAAAAAAGTGAAATCTAATTTAAGTAACCTCCTTTAGCAGCAATAATCTCAAACAATTGTGTTCAAATAAAAAAGTTTCCACCTAACCCCCTTTGGTCTGATCTGAACTTGCCTATGCCTTGGCTTGGGTTTGTTTGTTTGTTTTTTCCAGTAAGCAACCCTGAGCCCACCATCTCCTTGTACAGTAATGAGGTCACCTGGGGTCAGGACGTCAGCATCACTTGCTCAGTCTCAGATAAGTTCTCAGGTGGAACTTTTATCCTCCAGAAGACTTCAGGCTCATTCAGTCAGACTCAACCATCCTCTACGAGCTCTGTTACATTCAATCTTCACAATGTGAACTTTGATCATGATGGACTGTACCAGTGTCAGTACATGAGAACAAGTGGAAGGTTCAGCTCTTCCTCTTTCTGACTCTCTGGTAAGAAAAAATCCGCTTTGCCAAGTTCTGTTTCATTCTGTTCTTTCAATAATAGAATCAGTAACCTGGTGACATAATGCTTTGATGTTACTTTTTTCAGTGAGTTTTCCAAAACCTCGTATCTCCATTTACCCTGTTGGTGAGGTGACCTGGGGTCAGACTGTTGAAATCACATGTTCAGTCTCAACTCAGGTTTTAGGTGGATTGTTCACTCTGAGTCACATTCAGGGTTCATTCACGAGGAGCCAAACCTCCAACACAAACTCTGCTACCTTTAATATTCCTAACGTGGACTTTGATAACGAGGGATTGTACCAGTGTCAGTATAAGAAAAGAGGCTCAAGTCGTGAATTCAGTTCCCCATTAAGTGATTCGGTCAGACTCTGTTACTGGTAAGAAAAACAAAAACAAGTATAGACTAACTCTTGGAACAAAGCGAGATACTAACAATAGTGACATGAATAAGAGATTACTGCATTTTTATCATAGATCCTTTGGTTTTTATAAACTGTAGCAAAGTAATTGAAAGAGTTTTTCAATCGTAGCTTTAAACTTATTTAATTGTTGTTGTATAGAAAAACATAATATATTAAAGACAGCATCTGTTATTCTGTATAGATTTTAGTCACTTTATTTATCTGATATTTTCACTGCTTTCTTTATTTTTGGCCATTATCAAAAATGCTCTCAAAGCCCACTGTAGCAAGGAGCAATCAGACAGTATTAGAGGTTAGTTATTGGAAACTGTGGCGCGTTTAGCACCGAAAGAATCAAATCTAGAGTTTGCAAAGATCTATAAGAGTGAATATTCATTCATCAGATCACAAGAAGCATAACAATAATATGTTAATGCTGGTTCATAACTACTGGATAAACAAGAAACTAAGTGTTGTGTTTGATTCTGCTCCCTTCTTAATCCTGGTACCTTTTATTCCCCAGTGAGACTGCAGACACCCAGCATCTCCCTGACCTCTCCTAGTGCAGGTCTGGTCTGGGGTCCTGAAGGTGCAGAGATCACCAGGGGTTAGTTTTGTCTTCACCTGCTCCATTAACTCCAGATTTTCCAGTGGACGATTCTTCCTCATCTTCTCTGACTCCAACATCACAGACAGCAAGCCAGCAGTCAACAACTCAGCCTCCTTTAGTTTCCCTGTAGCTGAGTATGAACACCAAGGCAACTACAGCTGTGTGTATGAAGTCAGTGTCCACACGGACATTCAGTTCTACTGCAACAGCACCCATTACTGTCATCATTAAATGTAAGTATAGCATTGAATTTATGTATTCAAAAGCAGAACAACTTATAGCCCACAGAGCACATAGTGACCACAGTGTGCACAGCACACAATTACACTGTCACTAACTCGTTACACAGGTTTTCTCTTTATTGTCCCAACAAAGAAGTGAGTCTCATAAATATGGATACATTTCACTGCGTGTTATACTTGTATAACCATGCAAGTGGCAGGGATGGCTAAGTAAGTAGAGTGGTTGGCCCATGATCGGCAGGTCGGGGATTCGAACAGCTACCCTGAGATACCCCTGAGCCAGGTACCGTCCCTACACACTGCTCCCCGGCCACTAGATTGGTGGCTGCCCACTGCTTTACTAAGTGAATGGGTTAAATGCAAAGAGGAATTTCTTTAACAATCCCCGTAATAAAGTATACATTAAGTGTGTAATAGTAGATGATAATTTGACGTGGAAATCACACATAGTATATCAGAAAGAAGATGGTTAAAAAATTTTATATTTTGGGAAATGTAAGATTTATTAGACCACAAAACAATGCGCATTTTATATTTCTTTGTTTTTTTTTTTTTTCATACTTTAGTTACTGTGTCAAAGTTGGGGGGGGGGGAATACATATGACAATACTATAAAACCGATAAACTTATTACAGAAGAAAGTGATACGAATGATTCCTAACGTTAAATATAGAGAACATACAAATTATAAAATCAAAATTATTAAAATTAGGAGACTTAGTGAAACTACGGACACTATTAATTATGTTTAAGGCTAAAAATAATATTTTTCCTTCTAAGTTACAAAGAGTATTTTTAATGTGTTCGGAGGGAGAAGACAGCAGAATGAAATTTTATTTTAAGCATCAGCTAGCTGGGACAACACAAAGATTGATGAGTCCAACGGTGAGGGGTATACGACTGTGGAACTCTCTTCATTATAATTTAAAGAATTGCATAAATTTGTTTTAAAAAATGTTACATGTCTAAAACGATAACTCAATATGGAGAATGTGAAAATTAATTGAAAAAGGATCCATTATTTATTATTATTTTTGCTAGATTAATTTTATTTATCGTCTCCTGGTTACTATGTGGAGTGGTATATTCTGATTGTAAATTTGTTGTTTGGTTTGAGTTAGGACTGGAGATAAATGTTAATTTTAGTTTGTTCCTTGACTTTTGGTGCCCACTTGCAACATAAGTTGGATTGTAGATGGGGGGGGGGGGGGCAGCGTTTAATAAGAATATATTCTTCTTCCTGCTCCTTTTCACATGTGGTTGCAGTGCTTTACTGATAGAAAGTGTAGTTGGTTTGTCTGAAAGAACTGTGGAAACTGTTGACCAAGTGTGAAAGAAATGAAATTAAGTAACAAATAAAGAATCTTGAATGTTCATATAAATGTGTGCCTAAATAAGTCAATTTTCGGTGCTCAGCTCCCTCTAACAGTCCAAACATGCATGTTAGATACAGATGTCATTCTAAACAATAAAAGACTCCATTCGACTGTAGATTCATCTAATGACCTGTCTGCAGTGTCTTGAACTCATTTTTGATGAACGCATTTGCCAAAGAAGAACCTCCTTACTATGTAAAACCATTATTACAAAGGAAATAGGAAGTGCCAATAAATAATACAGAACCACTTTCTATCTTTCATATTTGACTAAAACCTTTTCTCTCTTAGTTCCTCGGATGCTGCTGGTCTCTTCTGTGGTTCCTGTGGTCCTGTTGCTCCTGCTGGTCTTGTTGGTGGTCTTACTGGTGCTCAGGAGGAGGAGGCAAACACAGCAGGCCCACATCCACACCACAGGTCAGTGCTCACCAAAACAAACGACATATTACATGAATCGGCAGCTTTAATTTGATCATGACATCTAGAAAAATCTGCTCTGCTGTGTTTCAGTGACTCTAAAAACCTGCAATGAAGAAGATGACGTCAGTGACGAGAGATTCTATATGAATGTTGAGACACTGAACACCTACAGGAATTTTACCAAACAAACAGGAAGAGCGAAGAAAGAGGAAACATATGAGAAGGAGAGAAAAATGGAAGCAGACGAAGAACAAAGCAGCGGCGATGAAAATGATCGTGTATATGTAACACAGATGTTTGCTGAACAAACTGTCGACCTTTATGGAGAACAAGAGGATATTTATCAAAACATTTAGATTTATAAGGATTAACATCGATCCATTCAGATTAACACAGTCAGAATAATATTTAATACATTTTAAGATTGGAAGCTTGAGGATCCATCATTGATCAGAACACTGCAGCTTTTCTGGCTCATCATCAGGGTATCATGGGTATCGAAACCCGGTTCTTGTTGAGAACCGGTTCCCACTGTTTCAATTCCTTGGAATTGTTTGCCATTTCCAGTCGCCCCGAATGACGTCACCACGTTGCGGAGCATCATTTACCTGGCAGGAAACATGGTACCCAAGCGGCTCAAATGCTCAAAGGTTTGATTATACTTTACGAGAACGGATGGCAACAGGGCAACTTGCAATACTTGCAAAGTAGATGTTTCATTTAAGGGAGGAAACGCTACGAATATGCAAAAGCATTTGCTCACAAAACACGCGATGACCTTAAATGAATGTCGTGTTTTTAATTCCGCTCCGGACTCGTGAATCTCAGCCCAGCAGCAGCGGTAACGTTTGCACGTCCTCTCCCGTTAATGCGGCAGGTAAATCATCAACTAACAGTGCATATTATGTTAGCGCGATCTGCCTTATTACAAAACCTGCCATTACTGTGCATTTAGGTGACCATGATGAGAGAGTCAGTCTGGCTGGCTCAGATGCTGGCAGTTCTCGCTGCAGTCTACCGGTAGCGTCTCCTTTCAGGCTAGGATGAATGTCACTGCTCGGTGACATTCATCAAGTTTGTGGTAAAAGGCTTGCATCTATTTGCCACAGCAGATGCCCCCGATTTTCGGTAAGTGAATGTGTTTAATTGTAGGCAGGGACATTACTGAATATTCTTGTGTAATTGCTACAGAATAATTTATGTTATACTTTCTTATTGCTACAGAAGAATATTTATTTTATTATTTTACATTTACAATTTTATTTCCTGGGGACCCTGTGACACCCCATTGAAGAGCCATAGGCAGTGAGATCTCAAGATCTCACTGTTGGGTTTGTAAGTCTATGTTACTCCTAAATTTCTATCTTGTTCAAAGAGAAGATATAAAACAAAGTTCTAGTGTTCTCCTTTAAAAAAGAAAAGGGAAAAAAAAAGAATCAATAACAGAATCGATAAAGAATCAAATCGTTAAACAGAATCAAATGGAATCGGAATCGTGAAAATCTTATCAATACCCATCCCTAATCACAGATTACACATTTTGAATTTCTGTCTTATAATAATGGCCTCTATAAAATGTCCATGTAGATGTGTTGGTGAAGTTATAGTTCAGAATTGGTTTTAGTTAAAATAATTTCTTTTTAAGCACATTAACACAGTGTGGTGTATAAAGATGTTGAAAAGATGGTTCAGAAAGCTGCATCTGGTCAGACACAAACTCAGAAAAGTTGAATTTGTACAAAATGAAATGGCTTAGCGATAACTTATGTGTTGGACACTGGTTGTTTATTAGTTTGGAGCTGGTGTAGAGGTGCACCTGTGTGTTTATGCTGTTGTTTTCACTGAAGACTGTGCACATTTAAAAAAGAGGTTTCTGAAATCATAGAAATTTCACTTTGTAGATCTTTGAAGCAGCTTAATTTTGTGTGTAGAAATGTACAACAGTGTTTCAGGTACAATTCAAATATGTACAAGTGTCCTTCCTGAAATACCAGCAACAGGGAATAACATGTTTTTCTGTCCAATGTGATGAATTTTTTCACAGAATCACATCAATTAAAGGTTGCATCTGATTTTCTTTTTCTAAATTGAGCTGAATGTCAAGAAAAAAATAAAGTTATTTCATTTCCTGCTCATTCGATTTATTTTCAGTTGTATAAAGCTGTTTGGCTAAAACTCTGGGTGGAACTTCAATTTTTGAATTATGAACAATTTCTGTTATGTCATTTTAGGTAATCCTTTTAAAGATTACTGCTATTATAATAAGTGGAAATATTTTAATAGTGGTTTAGCGTATGATATCTAGCTAGAGATCGATATCTCTGTCTGTCTCTAGATATCTACACACACACTTGTCAAACACCTCAGAGTAAATCATATCACAGAATATGACGAGCGTATGTTGCAGGCAAGGTGTTCAAATGGCGCACAACTTCAGGTTTTGTTTCTATATCATGAATTCTGCATTATTAAGTGATAAGAACAAGTAATCTGATGTTCTGTAATCATTATGACGCTATCATTTGAGAGACAATAAGATGCAATAAATAAAATAAGTTTTTGTACAAAGTATCGGTATCGGCTCAGTATCGTTGATACCACCCTGAATATTACTTCGGATCGGAAATCAGTGGTATCGCACATCACCACTGAAAAGAGAAACTTTGAAAGAGCTTTAGAAAGCCTGGAGGAAAGCAGTGCTTGTTTAATCAAATGTAATAATACACATTGATTAAACGTCCCAAAGTAAAGAAATCTCTCTGCAAACCTTTAGTTTGCCGCTTGTGGCAGCAGCTGGCTACTGTTATTTGCACATGTGCATTGTGGGTTTTTTTTTATTTTACATTATAATTTAAAACAAACCCCTTAATTAAATTAGTGAGATTAAGTAATATATGAAATATTAGTGTTAGATAAGTCCCAGATTTCAGTTTATTAGTTATGTTTAGTAAGAAGATATAAGATCCAAATATATGCATATATCAACACATATTTATTTGGATGAGGTTTACCGAACAAATTTGAATTATCACAACCCAAATGTTAGCAACACATAAAGTTTATTATTATAACTATGGTAACCATGTGTATGTTTGATTTAGCTGTTTTAGCCTTACCTGCTAACTCAAACACATTCTGTAGGTGTCACATTTAGAGGACTGTAAGTTCACACACTTTCAGACTTTTGCAAACCGGAGTTGGAGATTGCAGAGAGAAGGAGAAGTGTTTTGTAAAAACAAGTTATACAGATTATTTTCTCAAACAGCAACCAGTGCAAACATGTTTTGCTAGACTCTAAGAAGGAGAAAGGAACAGCCTGATTTGTCATGTTTTTTAATATTTAAAAAATTTGCTGTCTGGTAATGAACAGAACAGAACAGAACAGTGACTGCTGAGAAACGGAAACACACAGGCAGGATCTGCAGGTACGACACGAAACTGACACAAAGAAACACGGGGCTTAAATACACTGAGGAAGTCATCAAGGAATTAGAGACAGCAGGGGAATACAGCTGGTAAGATTGAGACCTAACGAGGCAGGGGGAGCAAAGCTAGAAACACTGACATCAGACATGAACATGAACCTTCAAAGTAAAACAGGAAACAAGACACACTTTACTAAGACACGGACTAGACAGAGTGCGACAGACTAGACACTGAACTAAACCTGCAATAATAACAATAATCAAAACAGTATCACTAAATAATTAGAACATAAATCATAATCCAAGAGAGTCACAACAACAGGGAGAATTTTGGTATTCCTGTCAGCTTTTGCCTCATGCGGCCTTGCCACATGAGATGAAGACAATAGTTGTTTTGGTTAGTGCGAACAAACTGCATCCAATTGTACAGCGGGTCTAATGTCCGTCACTGTTCACCAGGTCTCTCAATTCCGTTGTTCTTCTCCAAGATCTTATCCATATTGTGTTAAATAAACACAGTCTGAGTACGAAACTGACAACTTCTTCTTGACGAGAAGCCTGGGCTTGGGAGAGCCCGATTGTCCTGCTGAGACGTTTGCTGCTGGATACTCGATGGTGGGTTGCGTCGTGTGTCTGGCGACACTCTCGAGGGAGGACATTGGACGACATCTACCAATTCAGAACCACGATAACAGAGTTCTGGCTGATTGGAGCTGTCTCAGACCTGGCTTATCAAAGAACAAGAAGCGGCTACAGCTGTTCAAAATGGGTCTACCATCGGCTTCTCATCGAGAAGAAGTTGTCAATTTCGTTAAGGGACCAGTTGGTCAAATCCATAATTCTTCTTTAGATTTTTAGAGAACAAGTCTGGGAGACTCTCTGAAGGTTAGAGATATGCGAGACTATACAAAAGACATGAGAAGCCAAGCAGGAAACATAAGGGAGAACTAGAAAATGCGACCGCCTCCGTCAAGAGCCAAGAAAGACTGAAAATCATTAACTCTTCAAGAATGTGGGGTGACAGACCAATTTCTTCTATGGTTCCCTGAAGAACAGGTTCAGGTCAAGTTCAAAGTCACCTTTATGGACCTTTATTGTTAGCGCCAAAGGTTAAAGCTGACAATGAAAAAACGTTTCAAGAAACCATGTCAAGAAATATATAAGGGGCACTGAGAGAGCTGTGCAACACAGTTTTTATTTTTTTCAATATGATGCCGTTCAACATCACAATGATGCCAATAACTTTTGCAAAAACACACCTCATGATCTTAAAATCTCAAGTTTCTACAGCTTATAGAAGTCACAGATTTCAGCCAATCCTGCTCCAATCCTGTGGGTAAAGATGATAAAACACTTTAATATATAACGCTTCACGGTCATAGGTCAAAGGTCAGATGTTGGCTTTATAAAGCAGGCTAATGTCAGCATAAAGTAATAAAAACACCATAACACATCTTTTACATAAGTTTTGGTATTGCCCTTTGAGGTGGACTTGCTAACAACTTTGTTTCTTCTCTACATCACACATGTTGACCAAGCTTTTTAGCAAGAGAAAACTACTGTGTTATAATGATAAATCACTGTTTGTTTATTTGCTAATGCTAGCTGTAGTTCCACACAAAGGGCAGATCGTAACTGATCTCAGATCTGTGAAAGCAGAGCAAGGGCAGCCAGACTTTACTGTAAAAGACCAGCGGTTTATCCATCATGTGAATGCCCAAACCACCAGGAAAAGCTGCTGGCCTCTCAGCTTGCCCAGCTCGTTATTGTTAATGGCAGAAGGACTCGCCTGTAAAATTGAGCAATACTGTTTCCTATGAGTACAAAACAAGAAGAGTTTCAGCAGCAATAACCAACTGCAGTCAAACGATTGCAGTAATGTAAAGGATGGACACAGAAAGAACAGAAATTCAGTTAGTTATGTTGCTCAACACCACTAGCCACAAACGTCAGTATATACACACACTCATATTTACAAATATATAGTCAAGTAGTTTCAATGTGTAACTTTTAACCACTAGCTTCCACTTTCCTGGAACCAAACCATCTTCTCATTATTAACTTTCTCTGGAAAATCAAAACTGCTTGTCTTAACTTCTTTGCCCAGAGACAGAGACAAAACATTATCTAACCCTTTAAGAATTAAACATGGTGTTGTTTAAGTCATGAGTGGGTAAGATGACATTTACATTTACAAATAAAATAATAGAGCTTTGACAGTTTTTACCGATCAAATGAATAAAACCTGGCTTCAAGTCTCAAGAAGCCTGGAAGGAGAACAAACCTCTAAAATGATCTCAAACACACAGTATTCACAGTTTTTTCTCGTGTAATGTAACTGATGAACATGTTTGTGGTGCTTTGACTGTAATTGGGCGAGCTAAATATAAGATAGCTATCTGTTAAAACCAGGATGTAATAGGCAGCAAACTGTCAGATAAAAAGAGTCATAGTCAGGCTTAGTAATTATGATTTAGTGACAAAGAGTTTGTTGTGTTTCTGTGCATGACTAAATCCATTTGAAATTTTAAAACACTGAAATGTATCAAAATTAAAATAAAGCAAGTGATCTTTTTAATCAGAGGAAAGTAAGGCAACCTTATTTCCAATTTAGGAGGCTGTGTAAAATTGAAATAAGCATAATGTCGTGAATCTAGTCATTCCAATACTATAGTTTTTGAAATGCATGAGTTGCATTACTACAGTTTCTCCAGTGAGAAGTGGCTGTAATCAAAACCAGAAACCCTCCAAAGACAAGCGCACAGGAGCCACTGATTAGCTGCCTGATTCATAATGTAGAGTGTGCACACAGATACAAGGAAACAGTGGAAGACAAAGACAAACAGCAAGATGAGACAGATGGAGGAAATGAAAGGGAACGCAGAGGGAACTAAGCACTCCACAAATCATCAGTAAGGGAAACTAGCAAAAAATGTAGACTCAGCATTTTAAAGAATAAAATCGAGGAAAAAATTCACAGGGCCAAACTGAATATAAGAAAAATAAGACATCTAAACTTTAAAACACTCAAGGAACTAAACTAAGGTAACACACCTTAACTATAGTAAAGTAGAGGTTATACTCCACACTGCTCACGTACCCCGAGTGCCCGGAACCGGGTCTGTGACACTTTTCATTTTTTAAACGAACAAAAAGTCAAACTGTACATATGCTTTCACCAGGGGGAGTACCAATAATAATGGTCCATTTATTTACCGTTTGCTATATTTATGTACTGTTTTAGTTTAGTCAATACATCTATATTTTGTCACGGCTGATCATCCAGTATGTTTGCGGAGTGGACCCAGATGCAGACACAGGAGGAAAAAACTGAAGGTTAACAAAAGGCGAGCCCTTTATTAGGCTAAATACCACAACAGAAAAACAGTTTTACACACTGGGGATTAAGTTCATTCAAGGAAATTGTGATGATTCTGGAAATGGCCTCATACAGGGAATTCCACCTTGTGGATGTTGGTACCATTAGTTTCCTGCGGCTGACTTCCTCCACCTGTTCAGAGGCTAATGTTGATCGACTTGTTCTAGTCCAAAGAGCAGAACATTTTGCAATGCTACTCCTATATACAGCCTTGGTGTCTGCACAGGAATTTAGACGTTTAGCAACATCGAAATCTGAAATCAAGTTAATTGTGTGAGATGCACATCCGCAGTGTGGAGGGAGGCTAAACTGTGCATCACCAGATGTGGTTGAAAGAGCTTCTATGACATCAGTAAAGGTCGGTTCCTCGTCATCACCTTCTTCATTTTCAGATTCAGACTCCAAATGACAGGGCTGACATACTCTGAATGCTTTGGCAAAATTGGATGCATTATCCGTTACAGTGACAACAACTTTGCCTTGTAGTCCATATGATGAATGGATTTCTTCAATCTCTGCTCCAATTACATCATCAATTACATCAGCTGCCTCTAATTCTCTTGCATGCTAGGGCGGCCTTGTTGCTTCGTAAAGTGGAATTAATCCAGTGAACTGTTACCCCCATAAAATATTTATTATTTACCATCCAGATGTCAGCAGTGGTGGAAACAAACTCTGCCTCTTCGAGTGTAGCCTTCAAGTTAGAGTTAATTTTGTTATATTCTCTCTCAAGGTATCCTACAAATGACTTTCTCTGGGGCAGCTTGACACCACTTTTAATTACAATGCGTCAGAATGACTCCGAGTCTACAGCGGAAATCGGCATCATGTCCTCGACGATATAGCCTACATGCTTCTTCAGTTCCGCGACACTAAGTCCTGTCGCTCTTACATCTATTTTAACCTGTTTAGCAGGAGAGGACAGCAGCTCCGACCGTGCTCATAAAACAGGCTGGTTGACCAGATTTACTTACTTGCAGTTCCCGTATCCACGCATGCAAAATTACATAATTGCACTGTGAAACTTTTAACCACTAGCTTCTCCTTTCCTGCCACCAAACCACCTCCTGTCTGTCAAATGTCTGTGGAAAATCAAAACTATCTTTGATTTTTTTAAGAATTAGAAAATGTTGTTTGCTTTAGTTATAAGTGGGTAGGATGACATTTGCAGATAAAAGTTTGGGTTTTTACCTACCAAATGCTTTTAAAAAAGGGTCCAAATCTCAAGATGGTTTTTTTTCACTAGTGTCAATTTCTTGATGCAGAATAATTGCTAGACAAGGCAAGCAGTGATTATGACTTTTAGTTGTTGACAAGACAAGCTGTAGTAGTAAAATATTTTGAAAACACTTCACTACACTTAAAAGTGTAAAAAGAAATGTTCCCCATCAGCGTTCTATGGATCAGTGTTACTGCTGCAGATGATTAAAGCTTTATAGTCACGTGTGAGATGTTCAGTTTTTGCTTCCTTTGTCTGGTCAGCCAGGTTATGTTCCCTAACTGTGTTTCCCAGGGGTATCCACTCTGTGCCAATTCCCTATTGCATATATATTGTCTGCGTTTTGCTCTGTTCTTTTCTCCCCCTTTGTGGAAGTAGTGTCTGTCTGTTTGTCTGTTCCTGCCCTGCCCTGCTTAGTTTTTGTATTTTCCCTTTTCTTTTTTCAACATTAAAACTGTGATTTTTACATCTCTCATTTCCTCTCACTTGGAATACTGCAGTTTACTTTATACTGGTCTCTGTCAGACCTTCCTGTCCCGTCACCAGTTTGTCCAAAATGTTGCTGCTAGGCTCCTCACAGACACCCCCAAAAAGAGATCATATTACAGCTGTTTTAACTTCTCTCCAGTGGTTGCCAGTTAGTTTTACAATCACTTTCAAGTTTCTCCTGTTTGTCTACAAAACCCTTCATGGTTTGGCTGCTTTCTGCATCTTTGGCCACTTACAGCCCTGTTCAGCTTCCAGGTCCCTCCGATCAGCTGAGCAGATGCTTCTGACTGTTCTCTGCTCTGTATTTAAAGTCAAAGAGACCTGCATTCTTGTGGTTGTCCCTGACCTGTGGAAGAGCATTCCCCTCATAGTCAAATGTGCTCCCTCCACTGAGTCATTTAAAACTAGACTCAAAACTTATTTCCCGCTGGCATTTGAGTCTGTCTGATTTGTTCATGTGTTTGTTTCATGTGTATGTTTAGCACCTACTATGTATTTTACTTGTTGTTTTTTTTATCTATACCCGTTTCCTTCTTGTTTTGTTTTGTTAATTTTGCTTTTTGTACGGCACCTGAAAAAGAGACTAGTCAAAATAAGCTTATGCGTTGGTTTTATAAGGACGATCTGTAATCCATTATCTGCCTGCTTTCTTGGATGTTAGACCGTTACTTACAATTAAGTACTCAGATCCATATAAAAGTACATTTTTATATTTATTTTTAAGCCCAGATAAATATCAACCCTGGTAAATGTGTTGTTTGAGTGCGGCAGTTTGTTTTTGGTGCTCTAAATTTCAGAGTTGTTCATAATTAGTGCTCTGTTACTTCATGTAAGAAAAAAAGAATTCAAAAGGAGAAGTGTTTCAGAAGGATAACCAGTGCAAAGTGTTCTTTCAAACCACAGGTTTTAGTTCAGTTTTCTGTCATCTGTTCTCATAAATGACATGAAGCAGCAGCCTTTCTTCACAGTCATGGAGGGCAGAGAGAAGAGAGCGCTTCACTTCTTGATTTTCGGTAAAAACAGATTTTCCATAATGTTTAATGCTTTTCTTTATCACAGAAACAGTCTGGATAACTTTACAACAACTTTTCTAAAATTATTTTTAGACTGAATAACTTTATGTCTTGATAAAATTCCATGTTTTAATTTTCCCATAGTTGTTTATCTCGTGGTCTCACCTTCACCTTCTGCAGGTCAGTCTGTTCTAACCTGTCATACTTACATTTTCAAATTAAAGCCATTTTTGCAATACAGTTCATATTGTCTTTTTCCTCATAGGTCTGATCAGATTAGCTGGATATGGGTCCACTCGGTGCTCTGGAAGAGTTGAAATCTATAAGTCTTACTATAACTCCTACTCGTACTCTTACCGTTACTCCACCTGGGGAACAGTGTGTGATGATGGCTGGGACTTAAAAGATGCTGAGGTGGTCTGTAGAGATTTGAACTGTGGGATAGCTCTGGAGGCTCATGGGTCTGCTTACTTTGGTCAAGGTACAGGGACTATCATGCTTGATGATGTGGACTGTTTAGGAAGTGAAACCTCTCTAAATGATTGTCGTCACAGAGGACTTAGGACACATGACTGTACGCATAGTGAAGATGCTGGTGTCGTCTGTTCAGGTAAGAAAACTGTTCCAAAAGTCTGTGGTGGTGTCACAATTGGGTTTTTTCATGTATTACTTAATACTTAGATTCTAGTTTGTTCTCATTCCATCATATTTTGCTTATCTTAACTTTTTTTTTTACAAGCATCATTACAATGTGTGCACTGCAACATTTGCTTGAAATGAACTCTAATTTACAAACCCTCTTTAGCAGCAATAACCTGAAACATTCATAAGATAGAAGCAAGGTCAAAAAAGTTTCTGTCTAACCCCCTCAAGATATTGTGAGAAAAAGGAAATATGAGATGAGAGAATGAAAAGAGCAGTTAAAGTCTGTAAAATTAGTGCCAGTCACTAATCAGAGAAGTTTAAACCATTACCAGCCTGCTCTACACTGTTATAGCTCATGATCAGTTTCAGTGAGTGTTTATCTGATGTTTTTTCTTCATAATTGGACTTAATTGTCATTGATCATATGTCCCAGATGTCCAGGGAGAGAAACCAAGAAGTAGCAGTGTAGAAGAGAAGGAGGCAGTACAAATTATTGTGGTATTCAGGAGAGAGCACACCTGCCTCATTTTTCTGTGTGTATACGAGAGGCTGGAGATAGTGTAACCAGCAGTAACAGTACTGCACATAACTGCCAGCAGACACTAAATCAGATACAGCATGAAAAAAAAAAGTGGGCTGGTAGTCAGCTGCAGAGATTTGTCATTTGCAGACACAAAACGGTATCAGCTAAGCCATCAGCCAATATGGTAGCCACTAATATGATCTGATCTGAACTTGACTGTGACATGTTTTATCTAATCTACATCTTTTTTTCTTTTTTTTTAGAAACCCTCCCAGAGCCCACCATCTCCTTGTACAGTAATGAGGTCACCTGGGGTCAGAGCGTCAGAATCAATTGCTCAGTCTCAGATAAGTTCTCAGGTGGAACTTTTATCCTCCAGAAGACTTCAGGCTCATTCAGCCAGGCTAAACCATCCTCTATGAGCTCTGTTATATTCAATCTTCACAATGTGAACTTTGATCATGATGGACTGTACCAGTGTCAGTACATGAAAATAAGTGGAAGGTTCAGCTCTTCCCCTGTCAGACTCACTGGTAAGAAAACATCCACTTTGCCAAGTTCTTTGTTTCATTCTCTTCTTTCAATAATAGAATCAGTAACCTGGTGACATAATGCTTTGATATGTTGATATTTTTTCAGTGAGTTTTCCAAAACCTCGTATCTCCATTTGCCCTGTTGGTGAGGTGACCTGGGGTCAGACTGTTGAAATCACATGTTCAGTCTCAACTCAGGTTTTAGGTGGATCGTTCACTCTGAGTCAAATTCAGGGTTCGTTCACGAGCAGTGTTGGTCAAGTTACTTGAAAAAAGTAATCAGTAACTAATTACTGATTGCTTATTTTCAAAAGTAATTAATTACTTAGTTACTTTTTAAAAACACAATTTACAACCTGATAAAGCGATAGATCTTTCAGCCCAATTCTACTTTTTTTGCATAATCCATCAAACAAAATGTGATCAAATGGAAAAGTCTCTTTTTAAAACTTGTTTTATTAGTTTTAATCTTTTAACTTTATCCGTCAAGCAAAAATTTGTTTAACATTTAAACCTATTTTCTGCACATTCCAGCACATAATGTGAACACATTCACCAGTGTGTGAATGTGTGTGTGAATGGGTGAATGACTGGATATGTAAAGCGTTTTGGGGTCCTTAGGGACTAGTAAAAGCGCTATATAAATACAGGCCATTTACCATTTACCATAAAATAAAATATTTTTTTTTGTGTGTTTACACTCACTCTTTCAAATAGATGCAAGTAAAACACAGCAGAAAATAAATAAAATCAAAGACTAGCGGTCCTGTTGCTCTCTTTTCACCTGTAAAGCAGGAGTGGGGTAGGCGGAGGTTTGAGCTGGTGCAGGTGAGCCGCAGCGGTCAAAGGAAGAATCCGCGAGTTGCTCAGTGAATTTCCTATTACGTCGTAGCGCACTCGGTGCTTGCTTGGAAGTTAAGGGGTTTTTTTCGCTGTAAAAAATAACTGATCCGTACAGGAAACCCGATCGGTACACCGCATGCGCAAATCTTACGTCACTTCCTCTCTTTGCCAACAAAGAGGTAGCGACAGTGTCCAAATTCATGGGCTGCATCCTCCTGAGGCCGCATTTGAAGACCGATTACATCACAGCGACACGCTGAAGGCTGTCCAAATGCATCCGGGGGGAGGAGCCAAGATGGCGACCTGTGTGGACGCTTCTCTGTAAGCTCGTGAATCTCTGATGTGTACCTAACCTTTTAAATGATCTAAACTGACTCAGATAATTCTTTTTTTAGAAGTGACTCACTGCACTTGTGTTTTGCGTACGTACAGGACATCTAGGCCAAACTGAGTTTCTTTTTTTCCTGCCGAATCCCGACACACTGAAGTGTTAGCTTGTATTGAAACATTTAGCTAATAGCCACGGGATAAGTTTGTAAAATGGCCAAAAAAGAGGCAAGAAGAAAGGAAGGACTGATAATGGACTTGGAGCCAGATAAAACCTTTGCAGGCTTATGCAAACCTCTCCCTCAGAGGTTTGCATAACCTCTCAACAGCCCCAACCCAAAGAAGAGCCGCATCGAAGCGCATGAGGTGAGAGAGGAAGCTGTATCCAATGCCGACATCTTAAAAGCTATTAATGGGCTGAATGACAGATTCTCCAAATTCGAACAAATGGTGAACAAAAACACGGTGGAGATTATTGCTGTGCGGGATCACGTGAAAGGTCTTGAAATACAGAGCAAAGAGACAGAGGTTACTGTGAAGAAGCTGAAAGATCGCATTGCTGCACTTCAGGAGAAACAAGAGGAGACGGAGAGATATAGTCGGCGGTGGAACCTGCGTTTGCTGAATCTCCCAGAGCATAGTAACGAAGATATAAGAAAAGAGGTGATGGATATAATCGCCCTGATCATCCCTGAGGAAAAAAACAAATTCGAGTTCATGATAGATACTGTTCATAGAGTTGGTCGAACAGGAGATGAAAACAGCTCACGCCCCATCATCATACAGTTCACCATGCGCACCTTCCGACACAAAGTGAGGAGAGCTTCCCTCAACTCTGATGTGATGAAGAAGAGGAATCTCAGGTTGGCTGAAGATCTCACCTACATGGAGAGACAGTGCAGAAATAAACTGTGGCCAACTGTCAAACAAGCTCGTGACGAGGGAAAGAAGACCAAATGGATTGGTCCTGTAGCCATCATTGATGGTGTAAGACACACTGCATAAATAAGAGGTTATTAAAAGGTCAGCAAGATGACTGAAATACTTTAAGTTCACTCTGTAAGTTACCTAACATTAACAGGTATTTCAACTACCTCAGGCTCTCAATGTTACTGTTCAATATTTAATAATTTTGAGGCACTTGTATATTGGGTTTTTTTTGTGGGTTTTTTTGTTTTGTTTTGTTTTTTGCTTGAAATACCTCAGGTTCATTAGGTAATATGTTTACAACCAATAATATCCTCTTTAAATTTTCTATAAAACTTTCATACCTCCAAGTTAGTTGTACCAATGTTTGGTAAACATTATTATGGTTATGCTTGAACTTGCCTATGTTTTACAGTGTGAGTAGTTAAACATCCTACTTTTATTGGAGGATGTTAATTTGCTTAAGCATCTGGGTCACTTCATCGGGGGAAAAAAAAACAGAGTCTGAAGACTTTATTTAGGTACTCAACACTCAGTGTTCCCTTTTGAGAGTATCTTCTTTAGGTGTTTATACTTTAGCACCTTATAAGTTTCTAGTTAGTTTAACAGACATCCAGTTCACTTTATTCATTCCCTTCTTTTCTTATGGCAGACTTACATTTCAGTTCCTTAAAAATACTATCCCTTAATGTTCGAGGTATTCGTGACAGTTCCAAAAGAAAGTCAATTTTCATTTTCTGTAGACGGAAAAATGCTGATTTGATTTTTCTACAAGAAACTCATTCGAGTGATAATGATGTAAGCACAGTGGGGTGATCAGTGTTATTTTTGCCACGCCTCTCAACATTCAGCAGGCGTAGCCATTCTCCTTAACAACTTTAAAGGTATTATTATTAAATCATTGTCTTCAGATGAAGGCAGATGGATTATTCTGGTTTTCAAATTGGACAACACCTTCTTTATAGTCTGTAATTTATACAGTCATAACAACACAACTCAGGCCAAATCTATGTGCATACAATTATCTGAGAAACTTGATTTTTTTAAATCAAAATATAAGGGAGCCCACATGATTCTTGGAGGAGATTATAATGATGCTCCAGACGACCTTATAGATAGAGTACCAATAAGAACATCTCAACACTCAAAATTTAAAAGCACTGCGTTTTTCTGTGAACAACTTGCAGTTATAGATGTATGGAGATTCTTAAACGCTGATACAAAAGAGTTTACCTGGAGCAATGCAAATAGATCTCTACAATATAGAATTGATTTGTGGTTAATATCTTCTTCATGTTTACATTTTGTTTCACAATCCTCTCATGATTTTGCTCCATTAACTAATCACAAATTGATCACAATTCACTTAGTTGGCAATAAACAAAGTCAAAGTAAACTACGTGGTTTTTGGAAGCTAAATAATAATTTATTGAATGATGATACATTTTGTAGTACAGTGGAAAAAATGGCAGAACAGATATTTGGGGATACCAATATGAATCACACACTAAAATGGGAATTTTTCAAATTCAAAGTAAGGGAAGTGGCAATAAGGCGAAGCAAAGAAATTAAAAAAAGAAATGACACTAAAGAAATCAGTATTATGAATGAATTAAACATATTAATGAAGAAAGATGCCCTATCAGATGATGAAGAAATTAAATTGAAAAGACTAAAGGAAGAAATAGATAATGCATATATTAACATGGCTAAAGGGGCTTTTATAAGGTCCAAAGTAAAATGGCTAGAACTAGGTGAAAGAAATTCTAGTGACTTTTTTGCTCTTGAGAAACGAAACCAAAGAAGAAACAATATATCTGCTCTTAAGATTGATAATAACATAACCACTAATCATTTAGATATCTCAAAACATGTTGGTTCATTCTACAAAGATATATACAAATCAAATTGTAATATCAATGATTGTGATAGATTTATTGAGTCAGTTAAAAATTTTGCACCAACTATCTCAGAAAACTTTAAAACTAATTGTGAACGTCCCATAACAAAATCAGAAATTTCAGAGGCAATTCGATCAATGAAAAAGGGCAAATCTCCAGGCAATGATGGTTTGTCAGCAATGTTCCCTCTAAGCTGCGCACGTGCGCAATTGCGCACTGTCGGCACGGTCTCTGCGCAGAGAAAATCTGCGTTGCGCACACAAAAAAAAAATTCTAACCTGAATTGAAATTAAAGTAAATATGTGCCGACATGGGTGTTTTAGCTAGCAAAGCGGCGTGGCTGATGTGGAGTGAAGCCACGTTAATGACAACGTGTACAACCTTTGGAGATGTGAGCAGGACAGACGGAACAATTAACGGAAAAAGTGTGGACTTTATACCAGTTTTTAAATTGTTTTGATAGGCCTCGTAAAACCAGAGTTATGATAAAAAAAAATATGCAATGTTTGTTTTTCTTCCTGAATACTATCGTTGTTCATATTTACTGCGGGAAGAAACGGTAAAAACGGCGTTTTATAAGGAAAATGCTCGAAAGCACTCTCCGCCTGTGAGCAAAAACAAAACCAAAGAACCCCCACCCTTTCCCATTGGTGGCATTTAGTTGTTAAGAAACGGGAGGAAGTTTTAGGAGTGACGGCGGTGTTTTGAGATGTGAGAGATTTGCGACGTTTAGCGCAAATCTTGTGTAGTTAGTGTGTAGTGTAGTCAATAGTTTTGTTGTGTGTGTCAGAACAACGAGGCGACAGGTGTTACAGGAGTGATACATCTCCTGCTGTCAGGCCTTCAGGTATCAGGCTGTTGTTCTCCTTTATCTCATAGTGGACAGAAATTATTTTTTCGAGTGGCACAAATAATTTGTGTGGCATCAAATTTAATGCAGAACAGCTGATTGTTCTGTAAATAGTTTGAAATGTTTGTTTAAAAAACCGCTTTGGCTGCATTTTTAGGTAAACAGCTGCAAAAAACTTTGTTTGCAAAACTCAGTAACTTTTTTGAAGAAGTAACTATATAATTAATTGCCCAACATTGGTCATTATTTACTGTATTTTGCAGACAGAGAGTTACAGGAGTCAGAGCTTTATTAAAAAAAGAAAGTTGTGTTTTCAAAATTGGAGTTCAAGTTATTTTTACTTCCAATAGTGTTAACATACTACACAGGTCATGAACAAGATTTTTTTTTTTTAATTTTCATTGTAAGTGGGCTAAAGCAGTTAATTAAACGTAGTCTAACAGAAATGTAAATGCTGTAATTTTATTATTTTAATAAACCATGTAACTTGGATGGAATCGACGCTGGCGTGACCACAGTGCACACGTCTAATGTCGCTCACAGTGGTCCACGAGATCGCTCAGGGAGTTTGTGTGTTCGCTCAGACACATGAAAAATTAGAGGGAACATTGTTTGTCAGTGGAATTTTATTTACAGTTCTGGGATATCATTGTTGATCCTTTATTAGAATTATTTAAGGAATGCCTTGATAGAAAAGAAATGTCCACAAGCATGAAACAGGTTATTATAACTTTAATTCCTAAACCTGATAAAGATCTTCTTGTTATAGAAAATTGGAGACCTATCATGCTTTTGAACATAGATTATAAGATTATCTCTTTGGTCTATGCCAAAAGATTAAAGAAAAATCTTGATGAGATCATAGCTGAAACGCAAACCGGATTCATGACCAACCGCCATATCAGTTCAAACATAAGGCTTATTTTTGACCTATTAGACTACTCTGACAATATAGATGATGATTCCCTTATTGTGTTTCTTGATTTTTATAAAGCTTTCGATACGGTAGAACATTATTTCTTATTTAAAGCACTCAAAACCTTTGGTTTTGGTCCAAACTTTGTGTCAACTATCGAAATGTTTTATAAAAATATTGACAGTTGTGTCATACTATATCCAAATACTACTAAAAGATTTCCAGTCATGAGATCTGTTCGCCAGGGTTGCCCAATTTCCCCCTTTTTATTTTTGATTGTGGCTGAACTACTTTCATTACACATTTTGAATGGTAAATGGTAAATGGCCTGTAGCTAGCTATTGAGCTGGTCTCTTACCCACCAGCTCAATAGCTAGCCGGGAGCTCGAGGGTCACTGAAGCCGCCGAGAACGGCACAACTCCCGGCATTTTCGGATCACTGCGGACCTTCGCTACTCGGGTTAAACGTCATATATAAATCACTTAGACAACCTAAACATGTTCTTGTTTGGCATTTTTCAGTGTTTTATTTGTTCGTGAGTAAATCAGTTTGGCTGAGATTAAAGTTATTAGATTAAATTAGATAAAATAAAACTTTATTAATCCATCGGGTGGGTTCCTCCTTTGTTTTCACAAAGCTGAATAAACGTCAAACAGAAAACTGATTAAACAGAAGTGTTAGATGGTCGAGAATTTTCGCCAGTGTCCTGTTATATTTTAGATAGCAAGGAGCAGACGGCCGAGTTTATTAAACTCCACCGAGACACCGAGGCTAGACCGTCCAATTCCCTGTGTACTTCCGGCCTACCCGACCTCCTGAGGACCCGGCCCACATAGACACGGTTTTAGTAACGCAGCGTTCCTACGGGAAAGTAACGGTAATCTAATTACCGTTTTTGCAATAGTAATCCCTTACTTTACTCGTTACTTGAAAAAAGTAATCGGATTAAACCTCCAACACAAACTCTGCTACCTTCAATGTTGCTAACGTGGACTTTGATAACGAGGGATTGTACCAGTGTCAGTACAAGAAAAAACGCTCATGCCATGAATTTAGCTCCCCATTAAGTTATTCGGTCAGACTCTCTGTTACTGGTTAAAAATAACAAATACAAGTATGGACTAACTCTTGGAACAAAGCGGATACGAATAATAGTGACGTAAAATAAGAGATTACTGCATTTTCATTTTTATCATTGGTCCTTTGATTTTTTTAAAAATGTAACAAAGTTACTGAAAGAGTTTTTCAATCGTGGCTTTAAATTTAGATAATTGTTGTATAGAAAAACAATGTATTAAAGACAAAAATGTTTTTCTTTATAGATTTTAGTCACTTTATTTATCTGATATTCTTAATGCTTTCTTTATTTTTGGACATTATCAAAAATGCTCTCAAAGCCCACTGTAGCAAGGAGCAATCAGACAGTATTAGAGGTTAGTTATTGGAAACTGTGGCGCGTTTAGCACCGAAAGAATCAAATCTAGAGTTTGCAAAGATCTATAAGAGTGAATATTCATTCATCAGATCACAAGAAGCATAACAGTAATATGTTAATTCTGCTCCATACCTACTGGATAAACAAGAAACTAAGTGTTGTGTTTGATTCTGCTCCCTTCTTAATCCTGGTACCTTTTATTCCCCAGTGAGACTGCAGACACCCAGCATCTCCCTGACCTCTCCTAGTGCAGGTCTGGTCTGGGGTCCTGAAGGTGCAGAGATCACCAGGGGTTACAGTTTTGTCTTCACCTGCTCCATTAACTCCAGTTTTTCCAGTGGACGATTCTTCCTCATCTTCTCTGACTCCAACATCCCAGACAGCAAGCCAGCAGTCAACAACTCAGCCTCCTTTAGTTTCCCTGTAGCTGAGTATGAACACCAAGGCAACTACAGCTGTGTGTATGTCCCAGTGTCCACACAGACATTCAGTTCTACTGCAACAGCACCCATTACTGTCATCATTAAATGTAAGTATACTATTGAATTTATGTATTAAAAATTAGAACAACATACTGTGCACACTGGCCACTCTATTCCCTATTTTTCCCTTATGGATTTTCTCTGTTTGAAAGTTTACCAAACAAACAATAGCAAAAAAAAAATCAGGTCTTTTAATTTCAGTTATTCTTTATTTATTTCAAGAGCTTAGTTTTTTATTTTTAATAGTGGGAGACAGAATTAAATAATAGACATGGACATGAACATTGCAAACTCGAGCTCTTTTAATTCCTGAAAAAAGTCTTTAAACTGCATTTCATTTCAAATCACAGAAAAAAAATCTCTGGCCAAAATTCAAGTACATTTTCAAAATGGTATTGTCTTTAAATAATAATAATAATAAAGTTTTAACATAAGGTGCAGTTTTTATTCTTAAAAAATAAGGCAGAAACATAAAAGGTTATTTGACCAGCTTCACCTTTAAACTCTGAGTAACCTTAGCCAAAATTATTTTGTACATTAGGCTAAAATAGTGTGATCATCGAACATTTTAGTGCAAAAATAACAAATCCTCTGGACTCACAGTACTGCCATGCTCATTTACTGTCCATCTCTTTCAGCCAGTTACTTAGACAAACTAACCTGTTCGCATTTTCAGAGCTCAAGGCAGCTCTCTTTTACTTTCCAAGAAGCTCAGTCAAAAACCTGTAGTAATTATTAATTACACAATAACTGTCAACTATAGAGCTTTTTGAAGAAACAATAACAAGAAGTTAAAAAAAAGTTTTATTTACCTGCATTACATTGGAATTAGATGGTACAGCTCTTATCAAGGCTTCTGTCAGGTAGTCTTTTGAAATGAAATTTTCATTTTTCACATCAAGTTCTTTTATTTAGGTAGTTTAAGTGAACTATAACAACTTTGGGGAAAATTTCCATGTTCCCTCAAGTATCCTTGAGAGGGTAAAGAGAGTCTAGTATTTCAACCATTTCAAACTACTGAGCACACTGCACCAAAAATGTATCCACCCCAAGGATTGTGTCGACAGACACAAAAAATATTGTGTATCGCATTAAGTGCTAGGAAGATTTCCATGAGTTATACATCAGGGAAACCAAACAATCTCTGGCTAAGTAGATGGCACAACATGGGAAAAGAGAAGAGCGCTGAGAATTGGAACAATTTTACACCGGTCTCTCCTTAACAATGTGACGATGTCCCTGTATTGAATCTACAAATACCAGAAGACGGACTACAAAATGACGACATAATGTGTTCTATCCCTGTTGTTTTATTGAGGTCATATAAATGAGAACAGCCCATGAAAAATATCCCTTCATTACATTTAAAGAAGAAGGAACATTTGGGGTCAGATTTACTGTCTGCAGCAGCGCAAAGCTTAATAAGCTGCTGGACTTACTAAAGAGGCTCAGTGTTTTGTAACTGAAAATTGTGAACAGGAGTATTTTTGCAGCTGGCCTTATGAGCCATCTCTACTACTTAGTTAAGGTATGCAGTGCTGAAATAATCCACCAGATGTCACTGTGAATGTAAATGGTTGGTTCTTCTTATCCCTCTCCCAACCAGGAAGTGAGAAAAAAAAAACCACCTAACATATTTTGAGTGTTTTTGATTAAACTAAGGTAGGAAGGTATAATTTTTTTGATATGTGATAGTGTTAGAGGACTTACTGAACAGATTTATGTGACTTGATAACATAAATTTTTTTAAAATCTGTAATCATTTTTTGTGCTCAAACGGTTGATTTGTCACTTTATGGTGCTAATGCTAACATTAACCTAAATGTTATTAAATGTATTATTTGCCAATTGTTGTTATGCGTGCTGCACAACAACACTCATTATTTAGTATTTACTGTTATTTACACTTAGCTGGATTAATGAGATGGATTTGTGTTTACTATACTGCTTTTTTTTTTTTTTTTTTTTTGCTTGTTTTCTCTTATTTTTCTCTCAACAGGTGATCTGGGAGATCTGGCAGAGTTTTTTTGTCCTCAGTGTTCTCACTGTCCCTCTTCCCCTCTGTTTTTCTTTTCCTTCATCTTTCTTTCTCCCTTTCCTATCCCCCAGCCATGTCTGTCCCATCTGTAACAACTGAAAATAAAATAAAATAAATAACAATAACAACAAAAGTCGATCAAATGGACCAATATGGCAAAGCCGTGATGATCCACTTGGTAAAGTAAATCCGTTGGGTATCTTTGTTGGCCTTCAGACAAACAAAACCAAACGGGTCAGGCAAAAAACCAAACAAACAAACAAAAAAGAAATGCAAACAAAAAAAATTTCCATTGCTTTTTTTCTTGGTGGGTTAGCTAAAGGGGTATGTAGTTGTAAGAGTTTCACTTTCAGGAGCAGAAGATTTAAATGAATTGCACAAACGTGAATTAAAAAGTCTGCATCACACAATTTGTTGCAAATTGCAACAAACGCTGAAGCTCAAGTCAGATCGTCCTGTCATTGCAGCATCGCAGTTCCTGGGCTGCCTTTCCTCATAACAGCCATCCCTCAAGATTCTCTTCATTTAAAGCAATGCATTATCAGAGATTGTAACATCTAGTCCTTTTACTGGATTGGAAAAATAGCTAAAACAAAGATTATAACATTAGAAGACAAGATAGAAGGACCAGAACAGGAATGGAAACAGGGGTTAACAAACTAAAGCATTACCTAAAATGGGCACAGATAACAAGAAATTCATAAGCACAAGGAAAGTAAACATAATACAATAAATAGAAGGTAATGGAGCTTGAATGTAAACCGTTACCCTAATCCTGTATCAGGTTTAGGTAGATAAAGACCCCAAAACACTAGGAAAGAACAGACACGACTACTCTAAACAGGAGTACAGCATACATACATCAATAAGCATGATTCAAAGATAATCAAAAATAAAAAAGTAGAGAAAACCAAAACATCCCCAAAACTCAAAACCCTGAGTCAAAGATGCAGGGACAACAATAACTCATGCAGAACCTCTTTCTATCTTGCATATTTGACAAAAACCTTTTCTCTCTTAGTTCCTTGGATGCTGCTGGTCTCGTCTGTAGTTGCTGTAGTCCTGTTGCTCCTGCTGGTCTTGTTGGTGGTCTTCCTGGTGCTCAGGAGAAGGAGACAAACACAGCTGGGCTACATCCACACCAGAAGTCTGTGATCACCAGAACAAACAATATATTACATGAAAAAACAACAGCTTTGTTTTGAATATGATGTCCACATGTATGACAGAAATCTGCTCTGTTGTCTTTCAGTGACTCTAACAATCTGTGATGAAGATGATGACGTCAGTGAAAAAAGATATGGATTCTGAGAGACTGAACACCAAAGAAATCACACTGAACAAACAGGAAGAGCAGAGAAAGAGAAGAAAAGCAGATGAAGATCAAAGCAGTAGTGATGAAAATGATCATGTATTTGCAACTCGGTCATTTGATGAACAAACTGTGGACCTTTGTAGAGAACAAGAAGATGTTTATCAAAATCTTTAGGTTAATATTGATTAACATTGAGCCATTCAGTTTAACACAGAATATCAGCCAGAAGAAACTAAAACTCTCTTATCTTTCTACAATGAGACTACCGCGTGGTCAAATATTTCATATAGGTTAAGATTAGTAGCTACAGTGTCCATTAACTGATCATTTAAGCTTTTCTACTTTTCTTGGCATACCGTATTATTGTCATAAATTGTTATTTCTGTTACACTTTTAACCAGTTATAAAAACAAAAAACCCAATAATGTTCTAACCTATTAGACAGATTATAAATTCTGTTTCTGTTTTATAATAATACTGCATTATAAGCCTCAGTCGTCCAATATCATGTTTTGTGATTGACTTTTGCGTACAATGACAGTGAAATGCAATTATTAGCAATTTGTATGATACTTTTAACCGGTGTGTCAAATTCATAAAGAGTCACATGGTGAAGAAGAATCACATGATTATCACATCCAATAAAATGGATTTGGAAATTATTCTGCTTGCAGCCCTTTTGAGCAAGTAACAAGTGACAACAACAATCTTCAGATCTCCTAATAAAGATTGCTCTCCCAAACTGAGTGACGGCACACCCTTGTTTTTTCAGGCCAAGTCATCCTGAGTTGGAAAGACTTCTGTTTGGAAACTAGAATATTAAACAAACAAAACCACAGTGGCTCTCACTGTGGTTTGCTGGACTCCAGACTTTGAGATCTCAATTACTTTATTTCTCATTTGTTCCTGAATTTCCTTGGATAATGGAATGATGTCTGCTCCGCTTTGTCAGTTAGGTCCTATTTAAGTGATTTCTTGATTGAGAGCAGATGTGGCAGTAATCAGTCCTGGGTGTGGCTAAAGAAGCTGAACCCTGCTAGTGATAAATACATTAAGTGTGATCTAACTCCAAAGTCACATGTCAGGAGTGTTTCACTTGTTCAGTCTTCAAGTGCTCCAGAGAGGTCACAAGCATTCTCGCTTTTTAGATTAGATAACTGAGTGGATTTGTAATTGTAACACAAAAAGTCAATATGGAGAAAAGGACAAGCCATTTATCCAATCATGGGCAACTCTGCTGAGAAGATGATGTCTAACGATATTATATATGTGTTACTCTTAGATTGATTTAATAAGTATTTTTTTAAAACTATTTTCCTACCTGACCAATTTCTAATATTTCCAAACTAATTTTGAAAAAAGTGTCAATGCTTTGTGAAATGTAATGAAAATTGATAGTCTGTCCCAGTAATAGTGAGTTAATAAAAAAGAGTTTGTTCTGTTTACAGTGTTAACAAAACCTATTTAAAATTTTGCATTCGTAAACAATAAAAGTTAATGTGCAATGACAGCTGTCTAACGAGAGCACACTGTAAAAACTGTGATTTGGGTTAATTAGTATCTAATAAGTGATAGTAACTATTAGTCAGTAAAAACATGCATGTGTTGTTTTAATTAAATCTAAGCAAAATTAAACTTTTTTGAGATGTTCAGTTATTTAAATTTACACAATTTTGTTTGGGGTAAATTAAGCAATAGTTTGTTGAGCAGATTTAACAAAAATGTATGAGTACCATGCAAAATGAAGAAATCTAATAGATTTAACTAATGAAAACATTTTCATTTCAATCATTCTACACTTCCACTTCCGCCCGTAGTCTGTTGTGCCACGTGCAGGACACACACGCTTCAGCAGTGGATGATCTCCATTTTGTCTGAGGTAAGACAATCTTAATTTGTACGACTATACAGCACGTTTTAAACAATAACATATAGCAGTTTTGAGTAAAAGTTCTAAACAGTATGATACGTCAAAATTAGATTAATAATGACCACTGTAATGACAGTATTGTATTTTTACGCAAAATGGCACGAAGTGGACTGCTAGCATAAGGTCACTTTACAAGCCTTCGCGGCTGTGTTACTTCAGAGCTTTGACTAACCACATGTTTTACCATATTAAAAAAATATATCAATGATGTATTTCAATGGGCTGTAGCCTCCCTCATTTACTTTTAAAATTTTATGAAAAAGTTTTGCACTCAGTGGTGAGTGATGTAGTTAAAATCATTTGTGCGGGATTTTGTCAGTCACAGTTTTTCAAAGCTTTTGTCTCCACGCAGTTTTTCAGTTGTAGTAATTAAGCTAAAGTGGTTCAGTCCAGCAAAATAACTGGTTTTCATTTTCAGGCTGTCGGAGCCCTGTGATTTTAGTGCAGGCACAGCTCACATAGAGGGATGATGCGAGTTTCCAGTTAAACTTGGTCGGTGTATCAGTGAGACCCATGCTCAGTCACGATGTTTATGTTTCTGTAGAACGATCTTCAAGACAAAGGTACACTCAGGAAATAATATAGTAATACGTGTTTAATCTGACGTAAGTCTTTCATAATTTCTATGTTTAACATCCAATGGTGTTTGGATACAGAGATGACATTGTGTAGATTAAAAGGACGTCTTTTCAAATATGGGAAGATATATACAGTATATAAATACACAAATTATTGTTATTTCATGTCATGATCTGTCACCAAATCGGTACAGAAAATAGGGTCTATCCCCTTTTTAATCTAATAAAGAGTTTAATTGTTTTATATGTGAACCTCACCTTTAAAATTTTTAGTATTAATTCAAATTTGTCTTTAACAATTTGTGTGTGTAAAATTTTTTACTTTGGAGAGTGCGATTGTTATTAATGTTGTGTTCTTTTCAGTTGTTGGAAGATCCTTCAACTTAAATTCAGCTGATCAGTATGCAGACTATGCATTTTAAATAGGTTGTGATGGATGATTGTATTGAATTAAACTACTAGTTTTGAAATTGAAGCAACAGAAAATGACTAAGTTGACCCTACTTAATCTGACTTAACTCTGCCCATTTACATTTTATTCTAGGTTGAACGAGATAGAGCTCCATGTATCACTGATGACCAAATGGAGAAGTTGGTTCTTCCATCAGGGATCCCACCAGCAGTAGAGGAGCTGCAAAGTGTTGTGAAGAATACATTTGGGATTTCAAACGACTTCAGTCTTCAGAATTTTAAACCAAAATTTCAGGACTACTTCACTATTCGCAGAAGTGACCAGATAAAAGACAAAGACACTGTGAAGGTTGTTGGCATCACCCTGGTCATCCTGCCAGTTTTCGGCAGCCCCTCTGATCAACTGTCAACTGACTATGACTCATCATCCAATCCAGTTGTATCCAATGCAGACTCTGCTGCAACCACATCTTCTCAGGACACCATTAATCTCAAAAGGCAGAAGTTCACAGAACGTTGTGAGCCCTGGCCAAAGCTGTTCCTCATTCCACAGTTTGCATATGAAACTGAAATGTACCTGGAAAGAGCCACTGAGGAGTATAAAAAGAATGGAAATCTTCTGCGCACCTCCAAAGTAAAGACTGACATTCTTGAGAAGTTGGCTGAAACTGTATTTTCAATTATGGCCTATTCTTCCTATTATTTTGGGGCAAGCACTAGTGAAGAGTTTCAGTGCATACAATCTAAATTAATCAGAAAAATGTTATATTATAAATTTTGTATATGTTTTATATTCCACAATAAAAACAATTACTGTTTGAATGTTCTCTTTGTGAAATTGATTAATTTTACTCAGAAAAGAAGTTAAATTAATTTGATTTTCTCTTACTATTCAGTCATTATTTATAAAGTTTAATTGGAAAATTATTGAATCCAATTTGAGTTTTAATTAAAAACAAAAAGTTTTCATTTCTTTGTAATGGATATTTTAGTCATTTTTTACTAAACCTTTGCCAGATTGTTAGTAAATTCAAAGTAATTTTTCTCAGAGATTCATTTCAAATGAGTTAATTTTTTGTTACAATTAGGCCATTTTAACCTTCAATTTGAGATTTTGTCCCTAAATCCAACACATATTTTCAAGTGAATGTTATTAATATCTATTGTTGTTTTTTGTTGAAATTTAATTAACATTTTATATAAATTTTACATAAATCGCTTGAAATTAAAATCTACTTAAGTAGTCACAGTTTTTACAGTGCAGGGGTGTCGAACTCGAGGGCCAGTGTGCTGCAGGTTTTAAATCTCACCCTGGGTCAACACACCTGAATCATTCAATTAGTTCATTACCAGACCTCTGGAGAACTTCAAGACATGTTGAGGACGTATTGTAGCCATTTAAATCAGCTGTGTTGGATCAAGGACACATCTAAAACCTGCAGGACACCGGCACTTGAGGACTAGAGTTCGACACCTGTGAACTAGAGCATGGGTCTCTAACTCTAGTCCTCAAGGGCCGCTGTCCTGAAACCTTTCCATGTGTCCCTGCTGCAACACACCTGCATAAAATTTGTAGGTCATTAGCAAAACTTGACTGGATGACGAGGTGGCAATCCCTAACCCTACTCAACTAAATTTAAATAAAAGTGTACGTTTACAGAAAAAAAAAAAAAGTACTTCTATATCTACTTTTATTGCACCATGTTCATTCACTCATGAGCTGCTGTAACATTATTCAAATGGCTGAAATGCCACCTCAGCATGCAACCAAGTTCTATAGAGTCTTGCTAATGACATACTAATTGTATTCAGGGGTGTTGCAAGAGGGACACATGGAAACGTTTCTGGACACTGGCCCTCGAGGACTGGAGATTAACACCTGTGAACTGGAGTAAAGTAAGACAAAAACGTTATTGGGCTGTGTAACATGGAAATTACTAGAATGGAGTGATTCAAGTCAGTCCAATTGTCTCCTCCCATTTTAGGAAACTTAAAGAGAGGTGTACAGGAGGCACTGATGTAGAGTGTGCAGAGACACCACACACAAAGACAGAGAGAAGAAAACCGTAAAAGACAGAGAGAAATTGAACATAGAGGGAACTAACACAACTTTACAAGTCATCAGTGACTGAAACCAACAAAAAAATTGAAGACTCAGTATTTCAAGGAATACAAAAGAGAACAAACTCAACAAAACAAAAAAGAAATAAAGAAGAATGAAAATAAAGACATCTAAACCTCAAAAAACACAAGGTACCTAACTAAGGTTACAACTCTTACAAATAGTAAACTAGAAGCTAACTAAAGAAAAATAAAGAACCCAAACCAAGAGAGAGCATGTAATACTAAACTCAAAAGACAGACTAAACATATACAGAGGACACAGGGGAGTCATATTAAACATCAAACAAAGAGGAATATGGACAATACAGTCACAGTTAATGGAAGCTGACTGTGTGGAGTGAGGAGTAGGACCCAAGGGCAGACATGCGAGAACAAAACTTAATGTTAACAGAAGGCGAGACGTTTATTAAAGGCAGGTTTTAACAGTCCAAAACAAAAGCATGAAATCAATTCAAAGCTAAACAATAATCTATAATCGGGAAAACAAGAAGGAAAACATGAAATATTCTAAACATGACAACTGGGCATGCATACATGAAGACCTGGAAACATGTGACGTAGCAAACAATCGGACATGGAATGAATGAAAACACAGAGGATAAATACACACAGGAGGTGATCAGGGGAAGTGGAAACACATGAGGAAACAGCTGATACGAATGAACATAGTGACGCCACAGGGGAAGTGAAATTAAACACAGACTGAACATGGAAACACAATGGGAAGCAGACATGACAACACGAGCTTGACAACATAGTCAGGCAGAAATGAAACAGAAATGAACCGACGAGGAACACGAGCACTGTAACTACACACAGAGGGGAAAGGGGACTGGAGATGAGACATGGACATAACTAAGCACAAACAGAACGTAATGTTTGGGGGGAAACGCACATGACAGGTGGAACAGGTCACAGGGGAAACGTAAACAAGAGGAGGGGACAGGAGACAAAGACATCACTGAAACAGATGAAGGGCGAGGGAGACTTAAACACGGTGTGAAGACACGAGGGGAATAAAATAAACAATGAAATATAACAGGGCAATGTAGGAGCTTCAGATAACTAAATGAACTTGAACATAAACCATAAAGCATCAAAATATATGAAAACTCAAAACTCTGGGTCAAACGACCCAGGATCGTGACAAATACAGGCTAAATACTCTAACATAAAGAGGAACCAGAAGCACAAATCATAAAACTACAATAACAGTAAAAAAAAAAATCCATAATTCCACAAAACTCAAATCTCTGTTTCTAAGACCCAAGACATGACAACCTGAGCTGGCTCGACTGAGTTCATCACTGGCTTTGCCCAGCTACCCTATGGAGGAACTCGTGTTGTTGACTTGTATTCATGAACTGTTTCTTTACTTTTGTAAAGTGTCATCATATTTACTATAAATGTGTCTTAGTGTACAGATATATATGTGTCCATCTATGGTCAACAGAAATTCAGTTGGTCATCGTTAGCCACATACATAAAAGTATATACACATTCCTATACACGTGCACACTAAAGTAGCTGCACTGTGAAACTTTAACCACTAGCTTCTCCTTTCTTGGCACTAAACCACCTTGTGTCTGTGAACTTTCTGTGAAAAACAACACTGATCGTCTTTACTTCTTTGCCATTTTCCTGAATATACAGAAGCAAAAATGTTATCTAACCCTTTAATGAATTAAAGATCATGTTTTAGTTATGAGTTTTTATTATATGGAAACACGTGTTGTTTTCAGTCGTTTAGATTATTAAAAATAAGAGGAACAGTTGGGTTTCAACTTTACAAATTTACCAGCTGCAATATGTAAAGTGCAGACCTGGGAGGCTGGTGGAGGATAGAAAAATAAAATGAAGTAAAATGCTCAAAACTTGCTAGAAAACACCAGGATAAAATGTTCTTATTAGTTTTTAGAGATTATTGATTAATTGCACCGTAGATTAGAGCTCTGTTACTGTGTCTTTTTTTTTTTTATGTTTTTCGTAATTCTTTTCATTTTCTATTTTCTTTTTTTATGTTTTTTTCAGGCAGAGGTAGTAATGCCAACATTCAATTTTCTTAGACATGATACCTCAGAGGTTTTGATGCACATACATTCACACAGATGTACATAAAAGAATTCAGGTCCATATAAAGGGAAAGGTTTGTATGTATTTTCAAGCTCAGGACTGGTAAATGTGTTGTTTGAGTGCTGCAGTTTGTTTTTGATGCTCTAAAGTTCAGAGTTGTTCAGTATTAGTGCTCTGTTACTTTCATGTAAGAAAAAAAGAAAGAAAGAAATCAAAAGGAGAAGTGTTTCAGAAGGATAACCAATGTGAAGTGTTTTTGTAAACCACAGGCTTTAGTTCAGGTTTCTGTCATCTGTTCTCATAATTGACATGAAGCAGCCTTTCTTCTCAGTCATGGAGGGCAGAGAGAAGAGAGACCTTCACTTCCTGATCCTTGGTAAAACAGATTTTCCATAATGTTTAATGCTTTTATTTATCTATCACAGAGACAGTATGAATGACTTTAGAACAGCTTTTCTTAAATTATTTTTAGACTGAATAACTTTATGTCTTGATAATATTCCATGTTTTCATTTTTCCATAGTTGCTTATCTCGTGGTCTCACCTTCACCTTCTGCAGGTCAGTCTGTTCTAACCTGTCATACTTACATTTTCAATTTAAAGCCATTTTTACAAAACAGTTCATATTGTCTTTTTCATCATAGGTCAGATCAGATTAGCTGGATATGGGGCCACTCGGTGCTCTGGAAGAGTTGAAATCTATAACTATAACTATAACTTTTACCGTTACCGTTACTCCTGGGGAAGAGTCTGTGATGATGGCTGGGACTTAAAAGATGCTGAGGTGGTCTGTAGAGAGCTGAGCTGTGGGATTGCTCTGGAGGCCCGTAGGTCTGCTTACTTTGGTCAAGGTACAGGAAATTTCTTGCGCAGTAATGTGGACTGTTCAGGAAGTGAAATTTCTTTAGATAATTGTAGGTACAACAGCTATAGTAGTTATTCCTGTACCCATGGTTGGGACGCTGCTGTCATCTGTTCAGGTAAGAAAACTTTTCTATAATGTTTATGATCTTATTACTTTATAATAGCTGGGTTTTTTTTCATATACTTGTCAATACTTAGATTCTAGTTAGTTCTCATTGCATCATATTTTACTTTCCCAGAGAAGATGTTCAAATGTCTAAAATACACGTTTGTTTCATTACACTCAATCTTTCTCTTGAACATGTCTGCAGTTTAATGCATATTTAATGAGATAATTGCTTTGCATAATTAAACATACCATGTTAACCCGTTTCTCACTGAAGGCTTGTGAAGAACTTCGAGCTCAAACTTCACTTAAAGCCTAATTTACAGACTTTTTATCTTGAAAAAGTGTGCCATCCTAAGATCCTAAAAATGTGACTGTTGGCAGTATTTTCTAATTCATATAGAGTTAAAAGAAAGTCATTTTCTTTCAGGCAGCATTACAATATGTGCAGCACAGCATTTTCAGTGCTTATCCAAAAAAGTGAACTCTTTAAATTCTTTTTAAACCCTTCTTTAGCAGCAATAACCTCAAACAATTGTATTCAAATAACAGCAGGGTCAAAAAAAAGTTTCCACTTAAGTCCCTCAAGTATTTGAGGTTTTTTATTTGCATACATAGAATGGTACCAACTAAGCCATCAGCCACTAAGATTATCTGATCTGATCTTGACTGTGTCCTGTCTTATCTAATACTGTATCATTTTTTTAGAAACCCCCCCTGAGCCCACCCTCTCCTTGTACAGTAATGAGGTCACCTGGGGTCAGGGCGTCAGCATCACTTGCTCAGTCTCAGATAAGTTCTCAGGTGGAACTTTTATCCTCCAGAAGACTTCAGGCTCATTCAGTCAGACTCAACCATCCTCTACGAGCTCTGTTACATTCAATCTTCACAATGTGAACTTTGATCATGATGGACTGTACCAGTGTCAGTACATGAAAACAAGTGGAAGGTTCAGCTCTTCCTCTGTCCCACTCACTGTTACTGGTAAGAAAAAAAATCCACTTGGAAATCACATGTTCAGTCTCAACTCAGGTTTTAGGTGGATTGTTCACTCTGAGTCAAATTCAGGGTTCATTCAGAAGGAGCCAAACCTCCAACACAAACTCTGCTACCTTTAATATTCCTAACGTGGACTTTGATAACGAGGGATTGTACCAGTGTCAGTATAAGAAAAGAGGCTCAAGTCATGAGTTCAGCTCCCCATTAAGTGATTCGGTCAGACTTTCTGTTACTGGTAAGAGAAACAAAAACAAGTATGGACTAACTTTTGGAACAAAACGAGATACTAATAAGAGTGACATGAATAAGAGATTACTGCATTTTTATCACAGATCCTTTGATTTTTGTTTGTTTTGGTTTTTTTTAAAACTGTAACAAAGTTATTGAAAGAGTTTTTCAATCGTAGCTTTAAACTTATTTAATTGTTACATATAAAACGAGTGTATTAAAGATGGAATCTGTTATTCTGTATAGTTTTTAGTCACTTTATTTATCTGATATTTTTACTGGTTCATGTTTTTTGGCCATTATCAAAAATGCTCTCAAAGCCCACTGTAGCAAGGAGCAATCAGACAGTATTAGAGGTTAGTTATTGGAAACTGTGGAGTGTTTAGCACCGAAAGAACCAAATTTAGAGTTTGCAAAGATCTATAAGAGTGAATATTCATTCATCAAATCAAATTCAGCATAACAATAATATGTTAATGCTGCTCCATACCTACTACATTTATAAACAAGAAACTAAGTGTTGTGTTTGATTCTGCTCCCTTCTTAATCCTGGTACCTTTTATTCCCCAGTGAGACTGCAGACACCCAGCATCTCCCTGACCTCTCCTAGTGCAGGTCTGGTCTGGGGTCCTGAAGGTGCAGAGATCACCAGGGGTTACAGTTTTGTCCTCACCTGCTCCATTAACTCCACATTTTCCAGTGGACGATTCTTTCTCATCTTCTCTGACTCCAACATCACAGACAGCAAGCCAGCAGTCAACAACTCAGCCTCCTTTAGTTTCCCTGTAGCTGAGTATGAACACCAAGGCAACTACAGCTGTGTGTATGAAGTCACAGTGTCCACACGGACATTCAGTTCTACTGCAACAGCACCCATTACTGTCATCATTAAATGTAAGTATAGCATTGAATTTATGTTTTTACTGTCCTAGAAGGACAGTCTTAGCCCAGACTGACCTTCTAGGTCTCAGCTAAGGGACAAACAAAAAATGTTGTGTAATCGTGAGAAACTTCAATCTTGTGATTTAAAATATTCAGTCACTGAACCTTCATACAGAGTAAACATTTCCAAAATCTGAGGTAAATATAATTGTAAGTCATCTGCATAGCAGTGAAAAGAGATATGCAAAGAAAAAAACAACAAATTTCAAATAATGAGATCATAACTGCTGATGCAGAGTATTTTGTGACGTTGACTGAGAATGTCCAGTGTTTGTTATAAGCTTTAAACCCATTTAGACCTAAACCTTCAACTTCAAAGATCCAAACACTCTGTGAGTAACTCATGATCAACATTGTCAAAGCAGCACTCAGAAGCAGCAGTAATAACAATCAACACAATCTGCACTAACAAGAGAATCATTTGTCATTTTAAAGGAGCAGACTCTACTGTGAAAGGACCTGACACCTGACAGAAGGGTCTAAATGTTGTTCTCATCTAGGAAAGACAAGAGTTTATTTAAAACAACTTTTTCTAAAACTTTAACAAAGAGTGACAGTTTTAAAATAGGCTGATAATTACTCAGGACATCGTCTTGTGAAGAGATTTTTGGGGATTATTGTACATTTTTCTAGATTTTTGACACATTCATCCCTTACTGCTCAGGTTCATGCTTAAATCTTTAAACTGGTAAATAGCAGCCAAGTAAAAGTAATAAACCAGACTTCGTAAATGCTTTAAAAATTATTTATTTGATTTCAATATCGGAGTCTTACAAGATGAATCCAACGCAGTATTAGACTGATGAAGATCATATTAAATGCTGGCAGGTGATATGATAAACACTGCTGTCTCACAGAAGGTTTGGGGTTTGAGTGTGTTTGTTACATGATTTAATTGTGTTTGCATTTAGCACCTTGTGCCTGTATATCATTTTCTGTGGGTGCTCCAGCTCCCTCTAACAGTCCAAACATGCATGTTAGATACAAATGTCATTCTAAACAATAAATAAAAGACTCTATACGACTGTAGATTCATCTAATGACCTGTCTGCAGTGTGTCTTGAACTCATTTCTGATTAACACACGTTTGCCAAAAAAGAGCCTCCTTACTATGTAAAACCATGATTACAAAGGAAATAGGAAGTGCCAATAAATAATACAGAACCACTTTCTGTCTTTCATATTTGACAAAAACCTTTTCTCTCTTAGTTCCTCGGATGCTGCTGGTCTCGTCTGTGGTTCCTGTGGTCCTGTTGCTCCTGCTGGTCTTGTTGGTGGTCTTACTGGTGCTCAGGAGAAGGAGGCAAACACAGCAGGCCCACATCCACACCACAGGTCAGTGCTCACCAAAACAAACATGTATTACATGAAACAGCAGCTTCGTTTTGATCATGACGTCCAGAAAAATCTGCTCTGCTGTGTTTCAGTGACTCTAAAAAACTGTAATGAAGAAGATGACGTCAGTGACGAGGAGAGGATCTATATGAATGTTGAGACACTGAACACCTACAGGAATTTTACCAAACAAACAGGAAGAGCGAAGAAAGAGGAAACGTATGAGAAGGAGAGAAAAATGGAAGCAGACGAAGAACAAAGCAGCGGCGATGAAAATGATCATGTATATGTAACACAGATGTTTGCTGAACAAACTGTCGACCTTTATGAAGAACAAGAGGATATTTATCAAAACATTTAGATTTATAAGGATTAACATCGATCCATTCAGATTAACACAGAATAATATTTAATACATTTTAAGATTGGAAGCTAGAGGCTCCATCATTGATCAGAACACTGCAGCTTTTCTGGCTCGTCATCAGTGTTATTATTGTGGGGGGGGGGGGGGGGGGGGGGGGGACTAGTTTATCACAGATTACAGATTTTGAATTTCTG